>NC_090401.1:46196628-46823056 GCF_036365525.1 Heterodontus francisci
TAAGGCAGCAGATGTCAATCGACCATTTCCCCACATTGGAATCGCAATTAGTGGCCACGGGATCTCCAAAGTAGGACCTATGCCCACTAGGAACTGGGGTTGAGACTGCCCCAAACTCATTATAGGGCTGAGTGTCATTCCGCTCATTAAATTATAGAAATGATACCACTACCTTCAAAGGGGAGCAGCAGATATTTCTGCATCAGGAACTTAAGTTATGAGGAAAGATCATCTCTCACTTCTCCCTTAAGACCTTCCTTAAAACTTATCTCATTGACCAAGCTTTTGGTCACCTGTCCTAATATCTGATAACACTCCTCTGAAGCATCTTGGGATGTTTTATCAAGTCAAAGGCACTATATAAATGCAATACAAACAAGAAATGCTGGAAATACTCAGCAGGTCTGGCAGCATCTGTGGAGTGAGAAGCAGAGTTAACAATTCAGGTCAGTGACCCTTCATCAGAACTGGCAGATATGAGAAATGTAAAAGGTTTTAAGCAAGTAAAGCGGGGGTAGGGCAAGAGATAACAAAAGTGGTGTTGATAGGACAAGGTCACAGAGAATAACTGACCAGAAGGTCATGGAGCAAAGACAAACCATATGTTAACAGTGTGCTGAAAGACAAAGCATTAGTACAGAGAGGGTGTTAATGGACAGAAAACTGAGCAGCCTGGCCCCAAGCACAAACATGAAAAAAACAGTGGGTAGGCACGGTAGAAACAAACTAAACAAACTAAAATAAAATAAACACATAATAAAAAAAGAAAAAGAAAAAATAACTAAAAATAAAAATAAAAAGGGGGGTCAGTCATGCTCTGAAATTACTGAACTCAATGTTCAGTCCAGCAGGCTGTAGTGTGCCTAATCGGTAAATGAGGTGCTGTTTCTCGAGCTTGCGTTAATATTCACTGGAACACTGCAGCAGTCCCAGGACAAAGATGTGAGCATGAGAGCAGGGGGGAGTGTTGAAATGGCTAGCAACCAGAAGCTCGGGGACATGCTTTGGACTGAGCAGATGTGTTCCGCAAAGTGGTCACCCAATCTGTGTTTAGTCTCACCAATGTGGAGGTGATTGCATTGTGAGCAGCGAATACAGTATTGAAAGAAGTACAAGTAAATAGCTGCTTCACCTGAAAGGAGTGTTTGGGGCTTGGGATAGTGAGGAGAGAGGAGGTAAATGGGCAGGTATTACACCTCCTGTGATTGCAGGGGAAGGTGCTGTGGGAAGGGGACGAGGTGGTGGGGGTAATGGAGGAGTGGACCAGGGTGTCACGGAGGGAATGATCTCTTCAGAATGCTGACGGGAAGGGAGGGGAAGATGCGTTTGGTAGTGGCATCACACTGGAGGTGGCGGAAATGTTGGAGGATGATCCTTTGGATGTGGAGGCTGATGGGGTGGAAAGTGAGGACAAGGGGAACCCTGTCGCGGTTCTGGGAGGGAGGGGAAGGGGTGAGGGTAGAGGTGCGGGAAATGGGCCGGACATGGTTGAGGGTCCTGCCAACCACAGTGGAGGGAATCCTCGAATAAGGAAAAAGGAAGACATATCAGAAGCGCTGTCGTGGATGGTAGCATCATCAGAGCAATAAATGCAAGTTGTTGTTGATGTCAAACTAACCAATTCAAAGGTTAGGTATAAAAACAAGAAATGCTGGAACCACTCAGCAGGTCTGGCAGCATCTGTGAAAAGAGAAGCAGAGTTAACGTTTCGGGTCAGTGACCCTTCATCGGAACTGACAAATATTAGAAAAGTCACAGGTTATAAGCAAGTGAGGTGGGGGTGGGGCAAGAGATAACAAAGAAGGTCTAGATTGGACCAGGCCACATAGCTGACCAAAAGGTCACGGAGCAAAGGCAAACAATATGTTAATGGTGTGTTGAAAGACAAAGCATTAGTACAGATTAGGTGTTAATACACTGAATATTGAACAGCAGCAAGTGCAAACCTGAAAAAAAAACAAAGGTTCGGTATGTCAGGTAATTGCAAGGAATGACCAGGAGGGGGAGTGCTAAATTAGTATGACAAAGAGGGAGCCAGTGCTAACCAGTGGAAGTGGTTACTGAGAGAATACACTTACTGGGGAGAAACTGTAAGAGAAACACCTGAGAAAAAAAACAGTTTGTATTTGGCGTGTGATCCATAGGTCAGTGGGTATCACTCTTGCCTTGAAGGCAGAAGGTTGTAGGTTCAAGTTCCACTCCAGAGACTCGAGCACAAAATCTAGGTTTTACGCTCTACTGCCAGTACTGATGGAGTGCTGCACTGTCAGAGGTGCTGTCTTTAGATAGAGGCCTGGTCGCCCTCTCAGGTAGACATAAAACAATTCCATTGCATTATTTTAATGAAGAACAGGGGAATTCCTCCCTGGTGTCCTGAGCCAATATTTGTCCCAAAAATAGATTCATCCTCTTCATCTTCATCTTTGGCCTCCTCGTCTCGGGAGACAATGGGTAAGCGCCCAGAGGTGGTCAGTGGTTTGTGAAGCAGCGCTTGGAATGGCTAAAAAGGCCAATTCTAGAGTGGCAGACTCTTCCACAGGTGCTGCAGATAAAATTGGTTGACAGGGCTGTTACGCAGTTGGGTCTCCCCTTGCGCGTTTGTCTTTTTTCCTGCCAACTGCTACGTCTTTTCGACTCGCCACACTTTAGCCCCGCCTTTATGGTTGCCCGTCAGCTCTGGCGATTGCTGGCAACTGACTCCCACGACTTGTGATCAATGTTACAGGACTTCATGTCGTGTTTGCAGACGTCTTTAAAGCGCAGACAAGGACGGCCAGTGGGTCTGATACCAGTGACGAGCTCGCTGTACAATGTGTCCTTGGGGATCCTGCCATCTTCCATGTGGCTCAGATGGCCAAGCCATCTCAGGCGCCGTTGGCTTAGTAGGGTGTACATGCTGGGGATGTTGGCCGCCTCGAGGACTTCAGTGTTGGAGATACAGTCCTGCCACCTGATTCCTGCCTCTGGAGGCAGCGAAGATGGAATGAATTGAGACGTCGCTCTTGGCTGACGTACGTTGTCCAGGCCTCGCTGCCGTAGAGCAAGGTACTGACGACACAGGCTTGATACACTTGGACTTTTGTGTTCTGTGTCAGTGTGCCATTTTCCCTCTTGGCCAGTCTGGACATAGCAGTGGAAGCCTTTCCCATGTGCTTGTTGATTTCTGCATCGAGAGACAGGTTATTGGTGATAGTTGAGCCTAGGTAGGTGAACTCTTGAACCACTTCCAGAGTGTGGTCGTTGATATTTATGGATGGGGCATTTGTGATGTCCTGTCCCATGATGTTCGAGCCAATATTTGTCCCAAAAATAGATTATCTGGTCATTATGACATTACTGTTTGAAGGAGCTTGCTTTGTGCAAATTGGCTGCTGTGTTTCCTACATTACAACAGTGACTGCACTTCAAATGTATTTCATTGGCTGCAAAACACTAGGGACATCCCATAGTCATGAAAGAGGCTATATAAATTCAAGCTCCGTCTAGTAGAAAGGCAGGCAAAATTATGAGATCAGTGCCTGACAAATTTCTACAAATGTCTTGTCAACAAGTCTTAAATTCACAAATAAAAATGTCACTTGCTAGCATTCTGAGAAAGTACAGCTGAAACAAACAACCGAGTTTTGGACAAGCAGCCAGGAATTTGGCCAGCTAGATCAGGGTTGTCCAACCTTTTTGGGTGGAGAGCCGCATTACTATTTTTGCTCGGCCCAGGGGGCCGGTGAGCAAATTCCGAAAGATAAAGGCATTAAAAATTTATCCTACTAATAAAAACAACAACAAATGTGCATTTTTGTGAAGAAGTTTTAAATGAGAAGACTAATTTATTGACTTACTTTCTTGTCACAATATTAAAAACTGATTTAGTGACATACCTGGCATTATTTTTGCTTGCGTAAGTAGTCAATCTCTGCTCACACACTTGATGTAGCGATGCAGTGTATTCTGGATAGATGTCCATCTTTCAGGAGAACTTGATCTCTCTCCCCCCTTTACCCACGCTCTTTGTGTGCATCTCGTTTTCTCCCCACCGCCCCCAAGGACCAGGGGATACAGATTGAAAGCTTTGTGCAAAAGATGCAGGAGGAAGCACTTTTCTACATAGCAGTAATGACCTGGAACTCGTTGCCCACAAGGGTGGTGGAAGTGCAAATGATCAATGACTTCAAGAGGAAGTTGGATGGTCACCTGAGAGAAATAGACTTGCAGGGCTACGTGGATCGAGCCAGGGAGTGGGTCTGACTACATTGCTCCGTGGAGAGCTGGCATGGGCTCGATGGACAGAGTGGCCTCCTTCTGTGCCGTAAATAAATGACTGACTCTCTCTCCCCCCCTCCTCTGTGTCTCTCTCTCACTCTCTCCCCCGTCTGTCTGTTTCACTGTCTCCCTCTCCCCCCTCTCTGTATCTCCTTCTCCCCCTATCTCTGTTCCTCTCCACCCACCCTCTCACTGTATCTCTCCCCCACTCTCTCCACCCCCATGTCTCCAGTGCTCCCGGCTCTCTCTGTCCCCCTATCTCTCACCCCTCTCTCCCCTTTTTGTTCTTTCTCTTTGTCCCCCCTCTATCTCTCTTCCTTTCTCTCCCTCTCTGTGTTCCCCCTCTGTCTCTCTGTTCCCCCCCTCTCTGTCTCTGTTGCCCCCCTCGCCACACTCACTCTCCCCCACCCCTCCCCAGTTGCAGACAGTGGAAAGCTCAGCAGATGGTTGGTCAGTTATTTTAAAAAAGATCGCTGTCAGTTTCACAGCTGACAGCTGCTGACACATCGGGAACAGGCGTTTCCCAACAGACACGGGGTTTTCCAGCAGGCTTTTTAAAAAAAAGTCAGAACCCGCCCGAGAAACCCGGGTCTGTTGGGAAACGACTGTTCCCAATGTCAGCAGCTGTCAGCTGTGAAACTGACAGCACGATGTTTTTAAAAAGGCCGCGCTGTTATAAGAGGACAACGAGAAGTTTCACATCTCCAGTCATGGTGAGGATGAGGAATGGCCCCGGAACAGTTTACACCCGCTGGTCGGATGGAAACATTTGGCGGGCCGGATCTTGGCCGGTGGGCCGTATCATGGACAACCCTGAGCTGGAAGAACAGAAATAGGCCGAATCCTTCACCATGTCATATCCCATTTTAACCAAGTTCAACACCAGAGTAAATATATCTGTAATTAATTATAGGCCTGAATACATCAAGCATAGGGCAATCACTGCAAAGAATCAGCTTCTTAGCAGGTGAGCAACGAGTGGGCAGTTTGCTGGATCAACAAGTCACATTCAGATCAATGGCATTTTTAGGCTGATTATTAACAAGACCGGTGAAGTAGCCAGACCCACTTCAACATTCAATTTCTTCATAACATGGATCTACTGGACAAATCTGATTGACGACAGACACTACATTATTATATATGTAAATAAAAGTACAATTTTAAACAATTCTCCTGTGCTTCGAATAACGGATACACAGGAGTGAGTTACAAGCTGGAATCTAATCGAAAGGTTTGGGTGGGAGGTATGGCGGTTATATGTGGAGTAATGGATACTGGGGGTAAGCTGTTGACTGAGGTCTAATCAATAGATTCTGGTGGTTTATATATGGAATAATGGATATTTGTAAGTGTTAATGTTCAAAGAGACTTGGGTGTGCTTGTACAAGGAATGCGGAAAGTTAGCATGCAGGTACAAAAAGCAATTAAGAAGGCAAATGGCATGTTGCCTTTTATTACAAGGGGATTGGAGTACAAGAATAAGGAAGTCTTGCTACAGTTGTACAGGGTTTAGGTGAGATCACATCTGGAATACTGTTTGCAGTTTTCATCTCCACATTGAAGAACGGATATACTTGCACTGGAGGTGGCACAGCGATGGTTCACTAGATTGGTCCCTGGGATGAGCGGGTTGTCCTATGATGAGAGGCTGAGTAAATTTGGCCTATACTCCCTGGAGTTTAGAAGAATGAGAGGTGATCTCATTGAAACATACAAGATACTGAAGGGGCTGGATAGGGCAGATACTGAGAGATTTTTTCCGCTGGTTGGGGAATCTAAAACACGGGGGCACAGTCTCAGGATGACCTGAGGAGAAATTACTTCACTTAAAGGGTTGTGAATCTTTGGAATTCTCTACCCCAGAGGGTTGTGGATGCTCCATCGTTGAATACATTTAAGGCTGGGATAGACAGATTTTTGATCTCGCAGGAAATCGAGGGATATGGCGAGGGGGCAGGAAATGGGAGTTGAAGCCCAAGATCAGCCACGATCATATTGAATGACGGAGCAGGCTTAAGTGGCCAAATGGTCTACTCCTGCTCCTATTTTTTGTATTCAGGAATGAGTTATATAGTATCTGCAACAGCATAAACCTCCCAAAACACTTCACTACAGTGTAAGTGGATGCCAGGTTGGGTTGGGAGAACAATTTGACTTGGCATGGTCAAGAGATAGATTTCAAGGAGGCTTTTGAAGGAAAGCAATGAGGTAGCAAGGCAGAATGTTTATGGCAGAATGTTCCAGCGGGTGGAATGGCAGCAGGGCTTCGGAATTCAATGCGTTGGGAGATACGGATTCATCAGAGGTTGGTGAGAACCTGGGGAAATGGGAGAGTGGGACTTCACGTTGGATAATATGCGGCAGCAAAAGTTTTGGATGATTTGCAGCTCCTGTAGGAGGAAACTCAACAGGCAATTGAAGAGAGTACTGACAAAGTTATGCCTGGAAGAGATGCAGGCGTGGATGAAGCTTTCAGTGGCAATCAGGGTGAAATAAGGGTAGAAATGGGCAGCATTGGGGAGGTGGAACTAGGTGGTCTCGGTTATGGATAGGATGAGGAGCTTGAAGTTTAGCTTAGTTCGGACAGGACACTATGGAAGTGTGCCATTGGGCAGCAAGGTGGATGAAGTCAGACTATGGTGATTTGGTGAGAGCTATTGAGCTGTAGAAGGTTTTCCACAGCCACAACTCGATGCTGGATATGGTGGTTGCTCTCCTGAAACAGGAGCCCTGGAACTCGCAAACAAAAGTAAAATTACATAGAAACATAGCTTCAGGAGTAGGCCATTCAGCCCTTCAGCTTATCCACCATTCAGTTACATTACGGCTGATCGGTACCTCAAATCCATTTACCCGCCTTACTATCCCTTGATACCCTTACACAACAAAAATCTATCAACCTCAGTATTGAACGTTTCAGTTGAACTCCAACATCCACAGCCTTTTGGAGGAGAGAGTTCCAGATTTACATTACCCTTTATGTGAAGATGTGCTTCCTGATTTCACACCCGAATGGCCTGACTCTACTTTTATGACTATGATTTCAGATTATTATTTTAATCAATCACAGTTCTGATGGAGAGTCCTGTTTAATGGACTACCTATTCGGTATTCTGATTGGCGCTCCCTACAAATCTTGAGCCATCGTACGAATGCGGTTCTGCAAAACGTTTTCACTTGTCTCACCTACAATGAAGGGAATAATCGACCCTGCGTTTTTTTCATAAATGAAAGGAACTGATCTTCAGTACAATCCATATTCACTCTACAGGATCATTTCCTTGGTGATTTTTGCAGGTAAGCTTTATTAGATTTTGGCTCTAAATTAATTTTCTTTACATTTCTAATGATTGCATGTGTAAGCACACAAGCAGTTATCAATTCTATACTCTAATGTAACAAAGCTCCTCATATTAGCTTCCCATTTCATGTTTATTGCCTTTGCTAGATGTGTTTCATTTACAATATCTTATTGCACATGTGGGCTATCATTAAATTGGATGTTTGGTCTAGAACTTTCAGAATTCATTTTTCACTCTCCAATTACAATATCTTACTCAACATCTCAGTCCTTCTATAGGCACAGAGCTGCGATTTCAGCTCCTCTCTACTAAAAGTGCTGTGTACACAGCATTGAAACAGCAGGAGTTCAAACTTCCTGGCAGCATCAAACTATTTAAATATCTACCCTTTAAATTGCATTCCAACTCAGCCCGAGGCATTCCATCTAGATGTTAATATTGCGATTCAACATCACTGATCTGTCGATCAAGAATTGGTGCCAGACCTCTTTCATGTTGCCCAATACTCTTAATTCATCATCCCAAATCGCTCCCACCATTACCACAAGTGATAGACTTGCAGCAGTTAGTACTTTACTCTGCTGTTCCATATTGTTCCAAAGACAAGGCTAAAGATCAAAATCTATGATTGCATTAGATATCTTTAAAGATCAAATGGACACAGTTCATTTATTTCATAAACCCACTGTTGAGCTTTACTGATATCCTAGTAGCAACACTCTGCGGCCCCGATTGTCCGAGATCGTTCAATTTGCTGTTGAGAATGGCTGACTGCCTGTTTAGCCCACAGTCCATTAAATAATTTACCTGAGCCCCACCACAGCTTTGGTCTTGCCCTGGTAGCCAGCCTAGTGGGAGATGTGCAAAATGTGGCCTGCAGCTCAAATTTAAAGGAATGTGGCCACTTAAAAGTAAATGGTTGCAAATGGGGGCAAGTATTGCTTTCATCCTTTATAATGTTTTGAGATGTTACTCACAGCTTCACGTGACACATGTTGGAGGCTCTTTACCATAGCTCGTATCTGTAAATTCGCCCCCTAAAAAAATGAGGGATGATATTTTCCCTTTGGGCCGCTATGTGACGGATGACAGTACTGAGCTGGCACCGGTCATGCCAGTGGTCATTTAGCCATGAGCAGATGCCAGGCAGACTCTACCCTGTGAGATTGCTCACCTCGATTTGCCCCCATCCAATAATACTGCAATTGTAGTCAAGTTGAGAGTTGTTTCAGTGCAGAGAACTGGTGTTAATCGTGGCTCCTTTTAATGGCAATGTTGGTCTGCTGTTAAATACAGGCTGTGCTCTTTAGATAGACACATCTGTAGTCTTGAGTTTCCTCCTTGGACATAACCTGGAAATTGTACCCAATGTCGTGCCCATTTTGCCCACGTTAAGTTATGCTCAAATACTCTCCCAATCTCATTAGAATATGTCCAAACTTAAAGTGGGCATAAATGAGTGTAAACAATGATGGCCCAAAGAAAACGCTGAACCCACACCTTATATTTCTTCTTTGGAGTCTTGAAATTTAAAGTTTAATCCTATTTAACTGTGCTTCATGCATATCAGCACAATATTTGTAAGAACCCGGGATCGCAGGATCTTTTCAATTTTTAATGTGACTTATACTTTGCCATAAAAATCCATTCAAAGATACAGATCATTCAGAGAAGATGACAGTGAGGGTAGGTTTATGAGAAAAAAATCATTCAGGAAATTGCAATTAAAAGACCGGAAAATTACTTTCTTGCCTGCCATGACTGAAAATTTGGTTGTAATGAGGAGAGACCCCAAACACAATTGGAGATACTCGGATTTGAGAGAGCGAGAGTGACAGAGAGATCGAGAGAAAGAATTGCATTTATATAGCGCTTTTCATGACCATTAGACATCTTAAGGCACCTTACAGCCAATGAAGTACTTTTTGAAGTGTAGTCATTGTTGTAATGTAGGAAACACAGCAGCCAATTTGAAAACAGCCAACTCCCACAAACAGCAATGTGATAATGACCAGATAATCTGTTAAGTTATGTTGATTGAGGGATAAATATTGGCCAGGACGCCAGGGAATAACGCTCTTGTTCTTATTCGAAATAGCGCTTTGGGATCTTTTACATCCAGCTGAGCAGGCAGATGGGGTCTCGGTTTAACATCTCATCCAAAAGACAGAACTTCTGACAGTGTAGCACTGCCTCAGTACTGCACCAGAGTATCAGCCTTGATTTTTGTGCTCAAGCCCTGGAATGGGATTTGAACCTGGAACCTTGTGACTCAGTGGTAATAGTGCTACCAACAGAGCTATGACTGACTAATATGGGAGATAATCCAACACTGACTAATGACCTCGGTTCTCTGCTATGTGAGATGAGTTTGCTCAGTCTCAGTTCAGACCCTGTAGCAATGAGTTTAGCGGATCTGCCGGCATTGATATTGATACAACAACAACTTGAACCTATATAACACCTTTACTGTAGTAAAAATGTTTCAATATGCTTCACAGGAGCATTATGAAATAGATATTTGACAGAGAGACACTTAAGGGGATATTAGGGCAGGTGGTCAAAGAGGAAGGTTTTAAGGAGGAGACAGAGGCAGAGAGATTTAGGGAGGGAATTCCAGAATTTAGGACCCAGGCAGCTAAAGGCAAGGTGAACAATGGCAGAGTGATGTAAACTGGGGATGCCAAGAGGCCAAAAGTGGAGGAGAGCAGAATCTGGCTGTTTAGACAGATACCTGCACCAGTGAGCACAGTTGATGGTGAATGTCACATTAGTTGGTACAGTAAGTTATGTTGGTTCTAAAGTTGGCAGCTCCGTGGCACTGATCTCACCTTACAACTGGAGAGTGTGTCTCTAGAGCTGGGCGTTGTTGGAAGATTGACTCAGGGTCCAATTGTGTGGGGAGGGGGGGATCTCTGAGATGATCGAGCTAACAGCATCAGGAAAGCCAGGGGGTTGCTGGGAAAATCGTAATTATCTGGGGCAGCAGGGTGCGGATTTACCAACATTCTGGCAGACAACTAAACTCCCAATGGACTACCTTCCAGCAGACAAATAGTTTAGCCTGGCTGAGAATCACAAAAACATTGCTAAAAATCCAATGTGGTTCACCTGGGATTGTCAACTCTGGTGGGGGAGTCCAGAACAAGGGGGCATAGACTTACAATTAGAGCCAGCCTGTTCAGGGATGATGTTGGGAGGCACCTCTTCAAATAAGGAGTAGTAGAAATCTGGAACTCTCTGCCCCAAAATGCTGTTGAGGCTGGGGGTCAACTGAAAATGTCAAAACTGAGATGGATAGAATTTTGATAGGCAGGTATTAAGGGTTACAGAACCAAAGCGGGTAGATGGAGTTAAGATGCAAATCAGCCATGATCTAATTGAATGGTGGACTGACTCAAGGGGCACAGTGGCCTACTCTTGTTTCTATGTTCCGAGATTTCATTGCATGACCTGCCTCCTCCAACCACCTCATCCAAGCAGCCTTTCTAGCCCCATCTCCGAAATTTATAACTAATAAACAAAGTGTTCAAAAAAATGACAAAAACACAGAATTTTTTTAATGATTTTTCTCCAGCGTTTGATCACAGCAGTGTTCAGGAGATTAATCTTCAATTCCTGGATACTCTGTGATAATTTTGAAGGATTGACAATCCCAGGTTCTAGTTTTGATTAGCACTACTTAAGAAAGAGTCAGTCCATTTATTACACCAATTGGACAGTTCTCGTTGAAGATATTGCTATCTGGCAATTCCTTCCCTAAATCTCTCTGCCTCTGTCTCCTCCTTGTGATATTCTCAAAAGCCCATCTCACAACAGTTAGAGAACATGACCATCATAAAAACAGCAGTTAGCCATCCAGCCCCACAAGCCTGATTGTCATTCCATTAAATCATGGCTGATCTATATTTCAACTCCATTCACCCACCTTTGCTCTATATCCCCTGATACTCTTACCTAATAAAAATCTATCGATCTTAGTCTTGATAGTTTCAGTTGATGCCCAGTATCCACAGTCTTTTGGGGCAGTGTGTGGCTTGCATCCTTCCATCTACAAAAGATTATGGACGTGCAGCAAACAGTCCATTTAGGAGGGGTGTCTTCTCTTGGTGCACCTTTGCTGATGGCTGTGAAGGCCAATCCTTGAGCGGCAGGTCCTGCCACAAGTGCTGCACGTGAAGCTGTGAGTTGTTGTTTTTGACATTGGCGCCTGTTGCCAAGCTTCTGTAGCAACTGGTCATCGCGGCAGTGCACACCAGTCAACAGGATGGGTCGCCATTTCTCTCTTTCATAAGCTAGTGACTCCCAGGTGCGATAGTCAACATTTAGGGCCTTCATGTCATGCTTGCAAGGATCCTTGAAGCGGAGCTTTGGTGCCCCACTGGTCATCTGACCCCAGCTACCTCACCATACAGAAGGTCCTTGGGTATGTGACAGTCTTCCATCCTACGGACGTGTCCAATTCACCAAAGCCGCCTCTATTTGATTAGTGCCAACACACTAGGGAGCTCTGCCTTTGAGAGGACTGTTGCATTTATGATTTTGTCCTGCCAGGATATACCCATAATGCACCGCAGACAGCAAAGATGGAAATTATTGAGCTTCTTTTCCTGGTAGCTGTAAGTCACCCATGTTTCACAGCCATACAGCAAGGTACTGAGAACACAGGCCTTATAAACCAACAGCTTGGTCCTACGAGCCAGCTTGATGTTATTGCATGCGCGTTTTGCAAGTCGGCCAAAGGTGGAAGCTTGCTTTCACTATGTGTGTCTCGAGCTCTGCATCAAGGGACAGATTGTCTATCGCCGTGGACCCAAGGTAGCAGAATTCACTAACCACTTATAGTGGGGTGTTATTTAGCATGATCAGGGGCGGAGATGCAACACTTTGTCCCATTCCCATGTTTTTCTTGATGCTTATATGCAGGAGAACAAGTGACAGGCCTGGGAGAGACAGTCTGTCTTTGTAGCTGAGTTTCCATTTGAGCAGCTACCGCAGCATTGTCAGCGTACGGGAGTTCTCCGATCAGGATGTCATATGTTTTTGTCTTCGCTTTCAACCTTGGTAGATAGTAGAGCTTGCTGTCTAACCTCATGTGCAAGTGGATCAGGAGCATGAAGAATAAGATGCCAAACAGAGTGGCATCATCTTCTCTATGTTCCTTTTGGGGCAGAGAGTTCCAAATTTCCACTACCCTCAGTTTGTGAAAATGCTTTCTGATTTCACTCCTAACGGCCTCGCTCTAATTTTAAGATTTGCCCCTTGTTCTAGATTCCCCCACCAGCGGTACCTACCTAATTGAATCCTTTTAAACAACTCAAAGCTATCCTTGGTAGACTCTGAGGTGACAAAGGCAGGATTCTCCAGGGCCAGTGTGTAGTTTGAAGCTCTATCTTTATTATTAATATTTACTGAGAAATTATCTGTTCATTCCCCAAGGGTCAGCGCTAGGACTACTGCTTTTTTTTGTTACTTGGATCTTGGAATACAGAGGAGGATTTCAAAATTTGCTGACGATAGCAAACTTGGAGGAGTGGCAAACAGTGAGTATATGAATCGCCTGAAACAGGCTAGCAGAATGGGCAGACAAGTGGCAGATGTAATTAAATACAGACAAGTGTGAGGTGATGCATTTTGGCAGAAGGGATAGGGTGAAGCAATATAGAATTAATGGCACTGTTCTAAAGAGTGTGCTGGAACAGAGGGAACTGGGGGTGCATGTGCATCGATCTTTGAAGTTGGCAGGATATATTGAGAGAGTGGTTAGCAAAGCATATGAGATCTAAGGCTTCATAAATAGAGACATAGGGTACAAAAGCAGGGAAGTTGCTGAATCTTTATAAAGATCTGGTTAGGTGCCAATTAGAGTATTGCATCCAGTTCTGCTCACCACACTTCAGGAAGAATGTGAGGGTCCTCGAGAGGGTGCAGAGGAGATTTACCATAATGATTCCAGGGGTGGAGGATTTTAGTTACAAGGTTTGGTTGGAAAAGCTGGGGTTGTTCTTCCTGAAACAAAGGAGATTGAAGGGAGATTTGATAGAGGAGTACAAGATTATGACAGACTTACATAAATTAGACAAGGAAATACTGTTCCCATTTACTGATGGTACAAGGACTAGTGGGCACAGATTGAAGGTTTTGGACAAAAGATTCAGGGAGAATGTGAGGAAGAACATTTTTATGCAGTGAATGATAATGACCTGGAACTCGCTGCCCACAAGGGTGGTGGAAGTGTGGACAATTAATTATTTCAAAAGGAAATTAGATGGGCACTTGAAGGAAATAAACTTGCAGGGATCGAGCAGGGATCTCCATGGAGAACCAGCATGAACCCGATGGGCTGAATAGCCTCCTTCTATGCCATAAATGACTCAATGACTCTTTCTTTTCTGATTTTCATGCCTCTTTTTGAGTGTTCCATTGTATACTGACAAACACAATTTTTCTATTTAATTGTTCCAGATTTGAATTGCAAATTTCACTTCGAGAATCTGAACTCTCTGCTCTGCATTCTGACTGTTAAACAGCCCAAGTGTAATACTTCACCAGGATTCTTTTACACCCCATTTTAGAAATAAACCTCCCAAAATTTCTGGAAAATTGTTCAAAAAATGTTTTAAATTGAACAGCCTGAAATCATGCCCAGAGCAGAGTCTTTGCTCGACAAGAGTGTAGAGTTGAGAACTGGACAAAGAGTCTGATTCGTGGCACTCAGTGACGTAAACATTCCCATTGGTTGACAGATCGTGCTGATAAGATAATGGAGTCGTGCAGTTTAAGGGCTCTGGTGATGTTCATACTTTGGCGCGTGGAGGTGAAATTCTGGTCTTTGAACACTAGGCTGACATACAGCAGGGAGGGAGGGAGTGGGGCAGGGAGGGAAAGGGAGATAGAGAGAGAAAGAATGAGAGAAAGTGAGAAAGAAAGATGAGGTAGGAAGAAATAAACGAACGAAAATAACTTGCATTTATGTAGCGCCTTTCATTATCTCAGGACGTCCCAAAGCGATTTACAACCAATGAAGTACTTTTGAAATGTAGTCACTATTGTCATGTAGGAATTGCTGTAATCAATTTGCTTACAACAAGGTTCCACAAACAGCAATGTGATAAACGGCCAATTCATCTGTACTTGTGATGTTGGTTGAGGGATAAACATAGGCCAGGACATCAGGGAGAATGCCCCTGCCCTTTGAAAGGTGCTGAGAGATTTTTACCTCCACGTGAGAGGGCAAACGGTGCCTCAGTTTAACGCATGACCCGAAAGACAGCACATTGGACAGTGCATCACTCCCTAAACTCTGGGATTGCCAGCCTAGATTTTGTGCTCAAGTCTCTGGAGTGGGTCTAGAGACATGAGTGCTACCCACTGAGCCACAGCTGTCACCTTGTTTCCAATTGGGCGTAGAGTAGCGACCCCCATTATATCTAGCCGATCCTTCTGGTTAATGGGCTGTGAGTCAGGATAACAGCCTGATGCCATATGAAAAGAAGAAGGGCTTTTGTTATGCAAACAGCCAGAGCACAACCTGCTGGGTGTGTGTGTGGGGAAGAAATGGCATTGCTCATGCCCCAGGAAGATAAAAAGAAGTTCATAATCATATGCCAGGCTCATCAAGAGTTGGCACAGTACATGGCACATTGATATCTGCTCCAATGTCTGAAGGTGGGCAGTTCTGTGCTACAGTGTACCAGCTTGCAAAGTTCACAGATAAAACCAACGCACCCAAGGGTAAGCTGTGTAAAATCAATACCTGGAGCTCAGCATGTATTTCAGGAGATAGAAAATACACTGAGTAGCAGACTCACATTAACCCTGAGTGGGAGACCTGTAACTGAGCAGATGCTTCATTGTATAGTCTAGCCATAGAAATTACAGGAACATTGACAACCTTTTGATTATACTTGGTGACCTATGAACAACATCAAGCAAAGATGGACACGAGCAGACAAAGAGGCTTCAACCTCAACAGGAGGAAGTGAATGATTCAGTGATCACATTAAGAATCAAAGAATAATACAGCATAGGAGGGGGCCATTCAGCCCATCGTGCCTTTGTTGGCTCTTTGAAAGAGCTCTCCAATTCGTCCTTCTACCCTACTCTTTCCTTACAGCCCTGTAAATGTTTCGCATTAAAGTATTTATCCAATTCTTTTTTGAAAGATATTATTGAATTTGCTTCCACAACCCTTTCAGGCAGTGCGTTCCAGATCACAACAACTCACTGCATTAATAATCTTTGCCTCTGTTTTTTGGCCAATTACCTTACATCTGTGTCCTCTGATTATTGACCCTTCTGCTACTGGAACAGTTTCTTACTGACTGCATCAAAACTACAATTTTGAACATCCCTATCAAATCTCCCCTTATCCTTCTCTGCCCCAAGGAGAACAACCCCAGTTTCTCTAGTCTCATGTAACTGCAGCCCTTCATCCCTGGTACCATTCTAGGAAATCTCCTCTGAACCCTCTTTAAGGCCTTGACAGCTTCCCTAAAATTTGGTGCCCAGAATTAAACACAATACTCCAGCTAAGGTGTAACCACTGTTTTATAGATGTTTAGCATAATTTGATACCATTGGAAAAGTGAACCATTGCTTTTAGATGCAGACTACTCCTTGCCTTTCTTTGAGGTAGCACAATTGGCTTGCACAATGTCAGATGATCTTGCGGAACATTCGAAATCAATACTTATATGCAACAAGCCAGATCAGATAATGCATGCAATTTTCAGATATGGCTTTTCTAAAGAGAATGGATTTGTTAACATTCTGATTCGACTCCAGTTAGTAATAGTGAGGCAGAGGTTGGAATGCAGACTTCAATCAACCTATTTAGGAATTCAGAAGATCCCATATCATAGAAGCTTGCCCGACAGAAGGAAGCCAATTGGCCCATCATGCCAGTACTGGCTCTTTGAAAGAGCTATCCTATCAGCCCCACTCCCCGGCTATTTCCCCCCCAGACCTGCAGAACTGGAGGAGGTTACAGAGGTAGCAAGAGGTGAGGTCATGGTGGGATTTGAACACAAGAATGAGAATTTTAAAATTGCGGTGCTGTTGGACTGGGAGCCAACATAGGTCAGTGAGCACAGGGCGTGATGGATGAACAGGACTTAGTGAGAGTTAGGATTCGGGCAACAGAGTTTTGGAGGAGCTCAAGTTTATGGAGGGTG
The DNA here is from genome assembly GCF_036365525.1 of Heterodontus francisci. NCBI lineage: Eukaryota > Metazoa > Chordata > Chondrichthyes > Heterodontiformes > Heterodontidae > Heterodontus > Heterodontus francisci. Next base: position 46,213,367 of record NC_090401.1, read on the forward strand.
AAAAATGGGAGTACAACAGGAGAGCAGTGGAATAGTTGAATCTAGAATTAACAAAAGCATGGTTAAGTGTTTCAGTAGGGTGGAGATCACCAATACTACAGAGGTGCACAAACTGACCTACGAGTGCACAACGTGGACAATGGGCACCTGAAATGGAAAGTGTTCCATTCCCATATTGAACACCATGCAACTCCAGTATAACTAAGGTCAAGTCTTCCCTCACCAAAAAATATTAACAGAAAGTAGCACTGCAGTATACATAGTATTTACAGAACAGAAACAGGCCATTCGGCCTAACAGGCCCATGCTAGTGTTTATGCTACACACGTGCCTCCTGCTACTCATCTTCATCTAACCCTATTAACATATCTTCATATCTTTCTATCCCTTGCGTGTTTATCTATCTTCCCTTAAATGCATCTTTGCTATTTGCTTCAGCTGCTCCTCGTTCCACATTCTAACCATTCTTTGGGTAAAGAAGTTTCTCCTGAATTCCCTGTTGAATTTATTAGTTTATTATTTATTATCTTACATTTATGGCCACTAGTTCTAGTCTTACCCACAAATGGAAACCATCTTCTCTATGTCTACGCTATCAAACCCTTTTCATAATGTTAAAGACCTCTATTAGGACACCTATCAGTCTTTTTTCTACAGAAAACAGCCGCAGTCTGATGGAAGTATTTTATGTAACTGATGCTTACTGAGGAAAAATAATCCTGCTGCCCCATCAGGCAAGAGGGGCCCTCAGTTAATATCCCTCAGTGGTGACTTGTTTTGAAATAAATAATTTGAGACATTTACCAGCAGGGCACCTGGGGAAAGCAAAGCTAATATGTAGCCTGGATCCACAGGGGAGCACTGAGTAATTTGCACTCTCTGTAAATAACAGATGACATCACAACCGACTCTTCCCAGTTCATCAGAACACTGATTGGCTGCCGGTGTCCAAGAGAGAATCTAATAAGCTGGAACAGTTCCAAGTCTCCGGCTTCTTTTTGGCTAGCGGAGACAGCTGTCCAGAGATGTAGTCTTCAAAATAATGGCCGTGGGATCTTTTATCTTCACCAGAGGGGGCAGACTGGGCTTCAGTTTAACGCCTCATCCAAATGACGGCACCTCCAATAGTGTAACACTCCCCAAGTACTGCGCTGAGAATGATGGCCTAGCTTATATGCTCGAGTTTCTGGAGTGGAGCTGGAACTTGTGACCTTGGTGGGGGGAGGGGGGTGGGCAGAAGAGGATATCAACAAAGCCACACCTGGCACCTTAAGATGAGTCACCAATTATGTGTTACAAGGTAAAATAGAGTAAACTCATTAATCTAATGTTCCCAGAGAATAATGAAGCCCCATCAGAGGACAGGTTCACCCCTTGGCCAGGCTAGAGAATAATATCAGGAAGTGACCAGGAGTAGGCGCCCATAGAATGGTCGGTAAATGAAAGAGGAAAGAAAAATAAAAGCAAGAAATGCTGGATTCACTCAGCAGGTCTGGCAGCATCTGTGGAAAGAGAAGCAGAGTTAACGTTTCGGGTCAGTGACCCTTCTTCGGAGTTCCGAAGAAGGGTCACTGACCCGAAACGTTAACTCTGCTTCTCTTTCCACAGATGCTGCCAGACCTGCTGAGTGAATCCAGCATTTCTTGTTTTTGTTTCAGATTTCCAGCATCCGCAGTATTTTGCTTTTATTTTAGAAAAATAAAAGGATGCCTGAATGGCTCAGTAGACTAATGCACTGCCCAGTGTGTTAATGAGACATCCAATCCAGGATTCAAATTGTGCTGAGTTAGCTGATCCTAGCTGAGCCACTGTGGGGTCAGAATTGCCATCAGCACACTTGGGCGAGGGAGAGGAAAATAAAATTACAACAACAAAATTAAATTGGTCAGGGAGCCTGCTTATTATTAGCTCTCCTCCCGTGCAGTGTGCGTGTGCAGATCTTTAGTGAGGGTGATGTCGTGAAGCCCCATAACCCGAATAGCTCATGCAAAGAATAGAAAGATTTGCATTTATATAGTGCCTGACAACCAGTGTAGTCACTGTTGTAAAATAGGAAATGTGGCAGCCAATTTACGCACCACAATGTCCCACAAACAACGAGGTGATAAATGACCAGATGACCTGTTTTAGTGATGTTGACTGATGGATAAATATTGGCGGGGGCAATGGGGAGAACTCCACGTCTTGTCTTCGAGATACTGCCGAGATCTTTTACGTCCACCTGAGAGGGCAGATGGGGCCTCAGTTTAAACAGCTAATCCAAAAGACAGCATCTCTGACAGTGCAGCACTTCATCAATACATCAATGGGAGCATCAGCCTAGATTTTGTGCTCACATCTATGGAGTGGGACTTGAACATACAACCTTCTGACTCAGAGGCAAGAGTGCTAGCTACAGACAAAGAAAGATTCTTTAGGTGGGATAAAATAGCCTTGGCTGAGATTAGCACAGACTGGAGATTTAAACCATGACCCTCCTCATCTGTTACTTTCACACTGAACTTTATGGCTGGCAAAGAACAAAATTTATGACAACTGCACACTCCGAGTAACTACAGGAGGTTTTAAGAATGGACTCTTTGGAAGCATTTCAGTTGTGAATGATGCTGAGCATTCAATTTCTCACCCTCCTCTATACAGGTTTAACCCTTTGTAACAAGCAAAGTACAGTTACTTGTGGAAATAAACTCGAGGCCCCTTCAACTACTATTGAAAGAATATATGAACATACAAATTAGAAGAAGTAGGCCATTCGGCTCCTCTAGCCTGCTCCACCATTCAATAAGATCATGGCTGATCTGTTTGTGTCTCAAATTCCATACTCCCATCTACTCCAATAACCTTTGATTCCCTTGGCTAACAAGAATCTATCTTAAATCGCCTTAAAAAGATTCAATGACCCCGCCTCCACCATCTTCTGAGGCAGAGAGTCCTGAACTATGTTAAAAGTGTGCTGCTGTGTTTTACTCTTGCTTCTTGCAGCCAATATCCTCTGCAATTTTCTTCTGGGAATGTCTGCCTAATCTCTGGAACTTCTTCCAACCCTACAACTCTCTGAGATCTTTATTCTCCTATTCTGGCTTCTTGTGTAAGCCTGATTTTCATTGCTCCACTATTGGCAGTTGGACCTTCAGCTACCTTGGTCCTAAGCTCTGAAATTCCCTCTCCTCCTTTAAGCCACGACTTAAAATCTACCTCTTTGACCAAGCTTTCGGTCACCAGCCCTAATATGTCTGTGTGTGCCTCGGTGTCAAATTCTGTTTCATAATGCTCTTATGAAGCACCTTGTGACATTGTTGTTTTACCACGTTAAAGGCAGCATACAAATGCAAGTTGTTGGTGTTGTCACCTGAGCCAAGTATTCTGAAAACTAATGTTCTGGCACAAGTCAACTGACCTCTAAGTGATCAAAGGTTGTTCCACTTCCAGCATTACTGAAAGTCAAAGATTCCTGACTTCAATGGAACTAAATAATGGGAGGAATGTGCCGCAGGCAGTCCATACAATATCTCCCATATTGCACCACTGCCCAAGAATATTTCCTGCCTCAGTGAGTCTCAGCAGATTATTTAACCATGTGGAGCTTCACTGCAATCCTGATTCTGTCTTCATCTGATTTATACCCACATGTATTTTGCAGCAAGTGGCTCACTGAGCAATGATCAAGAACATGGAATCCTGATTTTTTTTCCTCTTTGCTGAGATGCAATAAGGCTAATTGTATCTACTGCTGCCGTGGCTGGGATCATCATACCTGACACCTTTCATAGCTCAGCATCACACATCATCACTTAAAGTTGGCAGGATAAGTTGATAACTGTTAAAAACTGTACAGGATCCTGGGCTTAGTAAATTGAGGCATAGAGTACAAAAGCAAGGAAGTTAAGCTAACCCTTTATAAATCACAGGGTAGCCTCAGCTGGAGTCTTCTTTGGCCTCCTTGTCTCGGGAGACAATGGGTAAGCGCCTGGAGGTGGTCAGTGGTGTGTGGAGCAGCGCCTGGAGTGGCTATAAAGGCCAATTCTAAAGTGACAGGCTCTTCCACAGGTGCTGAAGAAAAATTTGATTGTCGGGGCTGTTACACAGTTGGCTCTCCCCTTGCGCTTTTGTCTTTTTTCCTGCCAACTGCTAAGTCTCTTCGACTCGCCACACTTTAGCCCCGCCTTTATGACTGCCCGCCAGCTCTGGCGAACGCTGGCAACTGACTCCCACGACTCGTGATCAATGTCACGGGACTTCATGTCACGTTTGCAGACGTCTTTGAAGTGGAGACATGGACGGCCGGTGGGTCTGATACCAGTGGCGAGCTCGCTGTACAATGTATCTTTGGGGATCCTGCCATCTTCCATGTGGCTCACATGGCCAAGCCATCTCAAGCGCCGCTGAATCAGTAGTGTGTGTAAGCTGGGGATGTTGGCCGCCTCGAGGACTTCTGTGTTGGAGATACGGTCCTGCCACCTGATGCCAAGTATTCTCCGGAGGCAGCGAAGATGGAATGAATTGAGACGTCGCTCTTGGCTGACATACGTTGTCCAGGCCTCGCTGCCATAGATCAAGGTACTGAGGACACAGGCTTGATACACTTGGACCTTTGTGTTCCGTGTCAGTGCGCCATTTTCCCACACTCTCTTGGCCAGTCTGGACATAGCAGTGGAAGCCTTTCCCATGCACTTGTTGATTTCTGCATCTAGAGACAGGTTACTGGTGATAGTTGAGCCTAGGTAGGTGAACTCTTGAACCACTTCCAGAGCGTGGTCGCCAATATTGATGGATGGAGCATTTCTGCCGTCCTGCCCCATGATGTTCGTTTTCTTGAGGCTGATGGTTAGGCCAAATTCATTGCAGGCAGCCGCAAACCTGTCGATGAGACTCTGCAGGCACTCTTCAGTGTGAGATGTTAAAGCAGCATCGTCAGCAAAGAGGAGTTCCCTGATGAGGACTTTCCGTACTTTGGACTTCGCTCTTAGACGTGCAAGGTTGAACAACCTGCCCCCAGATCTTGTGTGGAGGAAAACTCCTTCTTCAGAGGACTTGAACGCATGTGAAAGCAGCAGGGAGAAGAAAATCCCAAAAAGTGTGGGTGTGAGAACACAGCCCTGTTTCACGCCACTCAGGATAGGAAAGGGGTCTGATGAGGTGCCGCCATGTTGAATTGTGCCTTTCATATTGTCATGGAATGAGGTGATGATACTTAGTAGCTTTGGTGGACATCTAATCTTTTCTAGTAGACTGAAGAGACCACGTCTGCTGACAAGGTCAAAGGCTTTGGTGAGGTCAATGAAAGCAATGTAGAGGGGCATCTGTTGTTCGCGGCATTTCTCCTGTATCTGACGAAGGGAGAACAGCATGTCAACGGTCGATCTTTCTGCACGGAAGCCACACTGTGCCTCAGGGTAGACACGCTCGGCCAGCTTCTGGAGCCTGTTTAGAGCGACTCGAGCAAAGACTTTCCCCACTATGCTGAGCAGGGAGATTCCACGGTAGTTGTTGCAGTCACCGCGGTCACCTTTGTTTTTCTCGATGGTGATGATATTGGCATCGCGCATGTCCTGAGGTACTGCTCCCTCGTCCCAGCACAGGCATAGCAGTTCATGTAGTGCTGAGAGTATAGCAGGCTTGGCACTCTTGATTATTTCAGGGGTAATGCTGTCCTTCCCAGGGGCTTTTCTGCTGGCTAGAGAATCAATGGCATCACTGAGTTTCGATTTTGTTGGCTGTATGTCCAGCTCATCCATGTGATCCATAAGTCACAGGGTAGCCTCAGCTGGAGTATGGTATACAATTCTGGGCACCACACTTTAGGAAGGATGTCAAGCCCTTGGAAAGGGTGCAGAATAGATTTATCAAAATTATACCAGGGATAAAGGAATTCAGTTATGTGGAGAGACTGAAAATGCTTGGCTTGTTCTCCTTCAAGCAGAGAAGGCTAAAGGGAGACTTAATAGGAGGTATTCAAAATTATGGAAGGTTTTGATAAGAGTAAATAAGGAGAAACTGTTTTCAGTTGCAGGAGGGTCATTAACCAGAGGACACAGATTTAAAGTAATTGGCAAAAAACAGTGAAAAGATGAGAATCTATATACACGGCAAGTTGTTGTGATTTGGAATGCACTGTCTGAGAGGGTTTTGGAAGCAGATTTAATTTTCAAAAGGGAATTAGATAAATACTTAAAGGATGAATTTGCAGGGCTATGGGGAAAGCACAAAGGGAGTGGGATGAATAGGATAAAGAGCCAACGCAGACATGATGGGCCAAATGGCCTCCTTCTGTGCAGCAAGATTCTATGAAAAATTGTTTGGGTTTAACAGAACAAATCAACTTGGCCCCAAACTTAACCACCAACAACTTCCTCAGGGGTCTTTTCAATCAGTTGTCATAACTCCAGTGGAAGATGAGTGGAAACCCCATTGTGCAGTCTATCTAGGTTTTTAAAAATTCTTTCATGGGATGTGGATGTCGCTGTCAAGTCCAGCATTTGTCGCCCATCCCTAAATGCCCTTGACAACTAAGTGGCTTGTTAGGCCATTTCAGAGGGTAGTTAAGAGTCAACCACATTGCCATGAATATAACAATCACATGTAGGCCAGACCAGGTAAGGATAGCAGAATTCTTTCCCGAAAGGGCATTAGTGAACCAGAAGGGTTCATCACACCATTACTGATACCAGCTTTCAAGTCCAGATTTTTATTAATTAATTGAATTTATTCATTAATTAAATTTAAATCTCACTTGTTGCTGCAATGGGATTTGAACCTGTGTCCCCTGGGCGTCTGGATTACTAGTTCAGTGACATTATCACTATGCCACCATCTCACTGTATCTGTTGATCTTATGCCAAATTTAAGTTGGCCAATTGGGAAAACCTCAAAGAAACTCCCAAGACAAACGGCTTAACTGGGCCAAGTTAGGGTATTCGAGCCAACTGTGTATTTAGATTATTGTTGACTTAGACTTGGCCAATTCTTCTTCTTCTTCTCTTCTTTGGCCTCCTTGTCTCGGGAGACAATGGGTAAGTGCCTGGAGGTGGTCAGTGGTTTGTGGAGCAGCGCCTGGAGTGGCTATAAAGGCCAATACTAGAGTGACAGACTCCTCCACAGGTGCTGCAGAAAAAATTGGTTGTCGGGGCTGTTACACAGTTGGTTCTCCCCTTGCGCTTCTGTCTTTTTTCCTGCCAACTGCTAAGTCTCTTCGACTCGCCACACTTTAGCCCCGCCTTTATGGCTGCCCACCAGCTCTGGCGATCGCTGGCAACTGACTCCCACGACTTGTGATCAATGTTACAGGACTTCATGTCGTGTTTGCAGACATCTTTAAAGCGGAGACATGGACGGTCGGTAGGTCTGATAACAGTGGCGAGCTCGCTGTACAATGTGTCCTAGGGGATCTTGGCCAGTACAATAAGCAGAAGCATATAATATAATAAAAGCAAAATACTGCAGATGCTGGAAATCTGAAATAAAAACAAGAAATGCTGGAAATACTCAGCAGGTCTGGCAGCATCTGTGGAGAGAGAAGCAGAGTTAACGTTACTAATAAACAAAAGCCTTCAAAGAAAATGAAAAGAACAATTTTTTCCAAACGTCTCAATCAGATTTCTTGCAAGCTGCTCAAAGCAGTGCTCTGGAGATTAATGTTTAATTCCTGGAGACTCCAGGACAATGTTGAAGGATTGGTAACCTTAGTATGTACTCCAAGACGAGCTGGCACTTTCCAACTTCAAGAAAGCTCATTGCCATCCACGCTACCCAACGGCTATTTCTTTAACGCAGCGAATTTTCTAAGGTTGCCAACGCTCTAGAATTGCCCTGGAGTCTCCACAAATTGAAGACAAATTTCCAGGACCTTGCTCTGAGCAGAAACCTTGGACAAAAGTCTTGAGGACATTCAAAAAAATTCTTTGAATGCTTTTATATATTAGGTACACAAATATTGGAGATGGAAAAAAATTGGTAACGAGTCTATTCACTTTCTGATTGGACATGGGAAGCTGGGATGCAGCAAGGATGGACATGTCGAGTGACCAATGGCGGGAGTGTCGGGGTGGGATGGTGATCATGTGATGAAACCTCCAGGAATATATTGTCCCAGAGGTGGCAACCTAAGGATTCCCACCTTACATCAAACAGAGGAACAAGCCCACAGCCATCTATGCAGGTGGTCTCACTAGCACAGAACAGTAAGTTCCAAGCTTTGCATTTATTTTTAGCTTTAACCTCTCAGTAGAAGTCTCCACTGTCACCTGCTGGGAGAAAGTACTAATGAGAGTGTGCTTCCCAGTCAAATAAACAAAAGCAGTCATTATCATCCTGTGGCCAAACACTGAGCTTTTGTCTTCACCAGAGAGGCAGTCTGAAAGCTTTAATTTTCTTATCGCATCTACTTGCCTCAGACTGCATGCCAAATGGAGCGATCATTAGAATAGACTCCATATGCACAGCCTAAGCATAGAGACTACAAAAGGTCAAGAGTTCACTTGAAAAGAAAATCAATGTAATATTTCTTACTGAGAAGCCTAGTTGACGTGGTCAAAGACTATAATGCAAGGACACTAGTGGTGGCTGGTGACTCCTTCAACAGGTGAGACACAAGCTACACATGCTTACCCAATAGAGTTTCCAACTCCGGACATATTCCTGGACATTTTATAACATGATTCCAAGCACCTCCCACCACCCCTCCCGTTATCAGTCACTCAACACACTCATCCTCACGATGCCCTGTAAAGCAAATAGACACTTCGGGCAGGATTTGCTGCGGACTTTGAAACCAGCCATCAGGCTCAAATGGAGGGCAAAAGCCCACACTATGTGGAAAACAGTCACTCATCTGTGATTTTGCCTGATTAATTAATGGCCAGGGGGCGGACTCGCTGTCCAATTAAGGATGGTGGGTGGGCACTTGAAGCTGTGGGGCCAATAGGAGGGCCTCCAGCTTGAAAACAGCAGCAGGATATTATGGCAGATAAGTGAGGGAGAGGACGCCTCAAAATGGAGGCGCCCTATCTCCAAACTTTTCAAATTTAAAATAAAAACTGATTCAGCAGCCGGTCTGCCGCTGGGAGGCTGGCCTCCAGGAAGCTGTACTGTCCCCTGCCGCGTGCAGGAAGCTGGCAGTCGATTGGAAAATCCCAGTCGGCCTCAATAAGCCATTAATTAGTTCAATCGGTTACCTGCTGCTTGTGGTGGGTAGCCCTGTCACCCCCAACCCCTTATGGGAAAATGGCCTGGGGGCAGGATGGAGCCAGGGAACTGCCACGCCAGGGACAGCACCGTTGTTAGCCCACCTCCATTCCCTGCCCTGGCGAGGCTTAAAAGTCCTGCCCTTTGTCACTGGATTGGATGATTCTTGACCATCAATCAAACAGCTTTCTCCCCACTACCACCTGCCATTACCAATATTTTTAACACTATTAAACAAACGTGTTCAAAGGAAATGAAAAAAAGACACAATTTTGAAATAATCCCCCGTGATTTGACTCCCTGGGTTTGCTTGCCAGAGATTTGGGGGCATTTCATCTTTAATTCCTGGAGTCTCCAGGATCATCCTGGAGGGTTGGGAACCCTACCACCCATGCCAGCTTGTTACCATGACAATGTGCCCTTCACACAGCAGCAAGGCATTTGATTTTCTTGCTGAGCTTTCATTACAAGAAGAATGCAAGGTCAAAGAGAAGAGTAAGGAGAGAAACAAATAATCACTTTTTGGCAAAGCCGGCTTCTTGCCTTGAACTCATTCTTCCCGATACTGTCCTAAAAATAAGAAAAAAAACAGGCTGCTATAAACACACTTGGAAGAGCAGTGAAGTGGCTCATCAATAATGTAACACAGCAGTGGATCTTCTGATGCCAATGCTCACTGGAATTCACCAGGTACCTATTCCAGGAGGCATACCTTGGTAAAATCAATAGGATGCTCACGCACAATCCTCACTGCTTGCCTGTGGTACCTTGAGGTGACGCAGTGCTTCCCTTGCTTCAGCAAGGCAAGCAGCACCTCCTGGACACCACAAAAATTCTTCAAGTAAAAGGAGGAGAGAGGATGAAGTAAATCAAGAAGAAGTGGAAAGATTAGGTGGCACCAAGATTTCATTTTCAGAGCCTGATCATAGCAGGAAGGGATGACGGAGAGGGAAGGAGTCCCACAGTTTCAATGAGTTCGAGGATGCAGGGGAGAAAGAGTGTGTCGTAAAGTTTAGAGGTCATAGAAGTTATAGAGAGATACAGCACTGAAACAGACCCTCTGGCCCACCGAGTCTGTGCCGACCAACAACAACCCATTTATACTAATCCTACATTAATCCCATATTCCCTGCCACATCCCCACCATTCTCCTACCACCTACCTACACTAGGGGAAGGTTCTTCTTTGGCCTCCTTATCTCGAGAGACAATGGGTAAGCGCCTGGAGGTGGTCAGTGGTGTGTGGAGCAGCGCCTGGAGTGGCTATAAAGGCCAATTCTAGAGTGACAGGCTCTTCCACAGGTGCTGCAGAAAAATTTGTTTGTCGGGGCTGTTACACAGTTGGCTCTCCCCTTGCGCTTCTGTCTTTTTTCCTGCCAACTGCTAAGTCTCTTCGACTCGTCACACTTTAGCCCCGCCTTTATGGCTGCCCGCCAGCTCTGGCGAACGCTGGCAACTGACTCCCACGACTTGTGATCAATGTCACAGGACTTCATGTCGCATTTGCAGACGTCTTTAAAGCGGAGACATGGACGGCCGGTGGGTCTGATACCAGTGGCGGGCTCGCTGTACAATGTGTCTTTGGGGATCCTGCCATCTTCCATGAGGCTCACATGGCCAAGCCATCTCAAGCACCGCTGACTCAGTAGTGTGTATAAGCTGGGGATGTTGGCCGCCTCGAGGACTTCTGTGTTGGAGATACGGTCCTGCCACCTGATGCCAAGTATTCTCCGGAGGCAGTGAAGATGGAATGAATTGAGACGTCGCTCTTGACTGACATACGTTGTCCAGGCCTCACTGCCATAGAGCAAGGTACTGAGGACACAGGCTTGATACACTCAGACTTTTGTGTTCCGTGTCAGTGCGCCATTTTCCCGCACTCTCTTGGCCAGTCTGAACACAGCAGTGGAAGCCTTTCCAGGGGAAAGTTACAATGGCCAAATTACCTATCAACCTGCAAGTCTTTGGCTGTGGGAGGAAACTGGAGCACCCGGCAGAAACCCACGTGGTCACAGGGAGAACTTGCAACCTCCACACAGACAGTACCCAGAACTGAACCCGTTTCAGTTCTAAAGAGCAAGAGAGGAAACATCACAGCAGAACTAATGATAGTATCAATAGAGCCAAGAAAGGCCTTGAAAGAGGGGTTGGTGGTGAAAGAAGTGATTCATTTTCCTTCTTTCTTGCCAATAATGGCCAGTCATGACTACACAGCTACCTCTACTGATAGGTCTCAGTTCAAATGAATAAGAGTTCAATTCTTTACAGCTAGTTTTACCAGTCCCGTGACTGGAAATGCAATGCTCCGTGACTTATGAATGGGTGTCCAGTGATTCGCTGCTGGAATTGGAGGGACACCACTGGCCTATTGAAATGCCAATCATTAACTGGAGCATGATGAGTGGGAGATACAATCAAAAATTCCTCAACATAAACACTTCCATTAACAACCTCACCAGGATAGTGCATCCCCATCACCTTTATCTTGAAGAATGGAGTTGAATGAATAGAATATTTTGACGTGATAATATGTCCTTGGGCAGCGTTGATTCGTGGTCAGCGATTGGTTAGGTAATCTAAACAGCTGAGGTGCTACAAATGCTCTCAGCAACCCTGGACCAAGCAGGAGCTTTAGCTTTCAGCTGCTAATCATTATCCAGTAACTTTAGCTGGACAGTATCACAGGAGTGAGGACAGAATCCATCTCATCGTTGATGCCCTCAGTGGGTCAATGGTATTTTGACACTCTGGTCCCGATTTTAACTCTGGAATTCAGCGTGGGAGCGGCAGGATGTGTCTTCACACTCCAACATGATCCCTGGGACATTTTAACTCCTGGACCTTGTTCACATAGCCCAGACCCACAGCATAGTGAGTGGAGGGTGCGTGCGGTTACAGGATGGGGTGGGGAAAGAGAAGCTCAGGGCAGTGAAGACCCAAGGATTTATTGTGGGGCCCAGAGGAACACTACTGCTTCTTCTGGACCACAAGGAAACCTTCAAAAAATATTAAAAAGATTTTACTGACTTGAGACCCTCTGGCCCTGGTGTATCTTCAAGCAAGATTCCCAGGGCACAATCGACACCCTGCACTGTTGCATGTCCAAAGTCAAAATAACTCTGAGATGCAGAGGGATCTGGGTATCCTAGTGCATGAATTGCAAAAGGTTAGTATGCAGGTACAGCAAGTAATTAGGAAAGCTAATACAATGTTATCATTTATTGCAAGAGGAATTGAATACAAAAGTAGGAAAGTTATGCTTCAGTTATAAAGGGCATTGGTGAGACCACATCTGGAGTACTGTGTACAGTATTGACCTCCTTATTGAAGGAAGAATGTAAATGCATTGGAAGCAGTTCAGAGAAGGTTTACTAGACTAATACCTGGAATGGGCAGATTGTCTTATGAGGAAAGGCTGGACAGGCTAGGCTTCTATCCGCTGGAGTTTAGAAGAGTAAAAGGCGATTTGATCGAAAAATATAAGATTCTGAGGGATGGGTGGATGTTTCCTCTTGTTAGAGATTCTAGAGCTAGGGGTCACTGTTTAAAAATAAGGGGTCACCCACTTAAGACAAAGATGAGGAGAAATGTTTTCTCTGAGGGTCATGTGTCTTTGGAACTCTCTTCCTCAAAAGGCAGTGTAAGCAGAGTCTTTGAATATTTTTAGGGCAGAGGTAGATAGATTCTTGATAAGCAAGGAGGTGAAAGGTTATCGGAGGTAGGCGGGAATGTGGAGTTGAGGTTGAAATCAGATCAGCCGTGATGTTGAATGACGGAGCAGGCTCGAGGGGCCGAGTGGGCTACTCCTGCTCCTAATTCATATGTTTGTATATACCATTGGGGTCTGAATTACATCATCACGTGGAATCTGAGTGAGGACCTCACCTGCCTGGAGCAAGGTGATAAAATGGCACAGGGCATGAGCGGGGTGCAAAGATGAGTAGTAAGCAGCTGCAATTTGTATTCCCCTGTTCACCCTGTCTTTGTTGGAGGGGGGGGGGGAGGGGGGAGATGCGGGGTGAGGGCGGGGTGTGAAAATCATCGTCTCTTAGTCCATACTCACATTTAACCAATGGTCATTTGCACAAGGCACTTTTGGCCAGTTATTGCCCTTTGAATTCTACCCAAGTACAAGTCAGTACATTCAGCACCTCAGGCGGATATAAAAGATCCCATGGCACTACTTAGAAGAAGGGAAGGGGAATTATTCCCAGTGTCCTGGCCAATATCTATCCCTCAACCAACATCACTAAAAAGCCGAATATCTGGTCATTATCACCATGCTGTTATGGCAGCTTGCTACGCACAAATTAGCGGCCACGTTTCCTACATTAAAACAGCGACTCCACTGTAGGTAGTGTTCTAGGCTCAACCATCTTCATCAATGACCTTCCCTCCATCATAAGGTCAGAAGTGGGGATGTTTGTTGACGATTGCACCATTTGCGACTCCTCAGATATTGAAGGAGTCTGTATTCACATGCAGCAAGACCTGGACAACATTTAGACTTGGGCTAATAAGTGGCAAGTTACATTTACGCCACACAAGTGCCAGGCAATGACCATCTCCAACAACAGAGAATCCAACCATCTCCCCTTGATGTTCAATGGCATTACCATCGTTGAATTCCCCACTATCAAAATCCCGGGGGGGGGGGTTACCATTGACCAGAAACTGAACTGGACCAGCTATATAGGTACAATGGCTAAAAGAGCTGGTCAGAGGCTGGGAATTCTCTGGCAAGTAACTCACCTCCTGACTCCCCAAATCTGTTCACCACCTACAAGGCACAAGTCAGGAGTGTGATGGAATACTCTCCACTTGCCTGGATGAGTGCAGCTGCAACAACACTTAAGCAGATCGACACCATCCAGGACAAAGCGGCCGCCTTGATTAGCACCCCATCCACCATCTTCAACATTCACTCCTTCCACCACTGATGCACAGTGGCAGCAGTGTGTACCATCTACAAGATGCACTGCAGCAACTCACCAAAGCTCCAAACCAGCACTTTCCAAACTCACGACCTCTACCAACTGGAAGAACAAGGGCAGCAGATGCATGGGAACATCACCACCTGCAAGTTCCCCTCCAAACCACTCACCAAACTGACTTGGAACTATATCGCCATTCCTTCACTGTCGCTGAGTCAAAATCCTGGAACTCCCTTCCCAAAAACACTGTGGGTGTATCTACACCATATGGACTGCAGCAGTTCAAGAAGATGGCTCACCACCACCTTCTCAAGGGCAATTAGGAGTAGGCAATAAATGCTGGCCTAGCCAGTGACGCCCACATCCTGTGAAAGAAGGAAAATTAAACTTCAAAAGTACTTCATTGGCTATAAAGCGTTTTGAAATGTCCTGAGAATATGAAAGGCATTAGATAAATTAAAGCAGTTTTTTTCAGGAGAGGAGGGCAGCGGGGGTGGGGAAGGGAATGAGTCTTTTTTTAAATTTACTTTTATTCAAACATTTCAACAGTTCATCGCAAACTTTGAACTTATTCCATTTATTATAGTGTCCATTCTGCGATGTTGTGCTTTCCAGCAGAGAGAGCCTTACTTGAAGAGAGGATGGTGAGAGGTGAGAATTACACTGCAATGTAATCCTGTTTCTGACTGCTTAACATCCATTACTGGCCTCTTGTGCATCCCTAACTTCACCCACCATTGGTTTTTGTCCCCCCAAAAATATACGTTATTCATAAAAATCTGTAAAAAAAAAATACATTACAAAACAGTTCAAAACAGTTTCAAGTTGACATTCCAGAAAGTGCAAAAGAAATCAGTTTTCTTCAATACAGAATGTGAATTTCCTCACAACCCTTCCATTCCATTTTACATGCAGTGTACATTTGCATTACACAGCAAAACCATATTTTGGTGCATGCAGTTGGAGGGGTTTTCCTTGGTTCTAGTCCCTCAGTTCACTATGGAGGGAGGACCTTTCCGTGGCCTTTCCCCATTGAGTCTTTGCAGCGGCTGCCCCAGGCTTTACTGCATCCCTCAGCACATAGTCCTGGACTTTGGAATGTGCCAGTCTGCAATACTCAGTCACAGACAACTCTTTGCACTGGAAGACCAGCAAGTTTCAGGCAGATCAAAGAGCGTCTTTCACCGAGTTGATGGTCCTCCAGCAGCTGTTGATGTTTATCTTGGTATATGTCCCTGGGAACAGCCCATAGAGCATAGACTCCTGTGCTACCGAGCTGCTCGGGATGAACCTCGACAAAAACCACTGCATCTCTTTCCACACCTGCTTTGCAAATGCACATTCCAGAAGGAGGTGGGCAACAGTCTCTTCCCCACCATAGCCAACTTGAGGGCAACGTGTGGAGGTGGAGAGATTCCAGATGTGCAGGAAGGATCTGATGGGGAGGGCCCTTCTCACCATCAGCCAAGCTACGTCTTGGTGCTTGTTTGCAAGTTCTGGTGATGAGGCATTCTGCCAAATGACTTTGGCAGTCTGCTTGGGGAACCATCCGACAGGATCCACCATCTCTTTTTCCCATAGGGCCTTGAGGACATTCCATGCAGACCACTGTCTGATGGATTGGTGGTCAAAGGTGTTTATCTGCACAAATTTTTCCACAAAGGATAGGTGGTAAGACATGGTCCAACTGGATGAAGCGCTCCGTGGTAATGTGGCCAGACCCATCCTTTGCAACACCGGGGACAGATAGAACATCAGTACATAGTGACATATGGTGCTTGTGTACTGCGTTCTACGCACAGCTTGATACAGCCATACACAAAGGTAGCCATCAGGATGAGGGCAGCGTTGAGTACACTTTTTCCCCCTTTATCCAGAGGTTTGAACCTCCGGACACGGTCCATTTTGGATCTCCAGGTAAAGCAGAAGATGGCTTGGGTGACCGCCACGACTCAGGAGTGGGGTATGGAGAGAGAATACTGCTCCTACATGCTTAGTTTATGGCTTACCATGGCTACTCGCTCCTTCCAGGTTTTTGTGCACGCTCTAGACCCTCCAAACCATATCCCCAGCACCTTCAGGTAGTCTGACATGACGGTGAAGGGGACAAAGGATCGATCAGCCCAGTTTCCAAAGAACATGGCCTCGCTCTTGCTGTGATTTACTTTGGCTCCCAAGGCCAGTTCGAACTGGTCGCAGATGCTCATCAGCCTGTGAACGGACAGCAGATCCGAGCAGAAGATGGTGACGCCGTCCATGTACAGGGAGGCTTTGACCTGAGTGCCTCCGCTGCCTGGGATTGTCACCCCTCTTATGCCCGCATCCTTCCTAATGGACTCAGCAAAAGGGTCGATCCGTGGCAAAGAGCAAACAAATAAGACAGGAGAGAGAGGACAGCCTTGCCTGGCTCCAGATTGGATCGGGAAATTTTCTGATTCCCACCCATTGATTGCGACTGTGCTACTGATGTTTGTTTAGAGCAGTTGGATGCAATTGCGGATTCCCTCCCCAAACACCATTTTGGAGCACACGTCCATCATGTATGTATGCGATATCCTGTCAAAAGCCTTCTCCTGGTCCAAGCTGACGAGGCAGGTGTCCACCCTCCTGTCCCATACATAGGCAATCGTATCCCTGAGTAGCACGAGACTATCAGAGATCATCCTGCCGGGTACAGTACAGGTCTGTTTGGGGTGAATCACCAACTCCATAGCAGACTTGACCCGACTGGCGATGACTTTGGACAGAATCTTGCAGTCTACATTAAGCAGTGAAATGGGCTGCCAATGTCTGATTTCCGCCCTCTCCCCCTTCCGCTTGTAGTTGAGGGTGCTGATGCCTTTTCTCGTGGATTCTGACATGCTGCCGGCCAGGAGCATACTCTCGTACACTTCCAGCAGGTCTGGGATGATCCAGTCCCATAGAGTCGACTACAACTCAACCAGTAAGCGTCGCTTCTGCGTGTTTTACTCATCTCGAAGGACCTGACGGCCTTTGTCAGCTCGTCCAGAATTTGCAGTTTGTTCAGTCTCTCCCTCGTGCAAGACCTCCATGATAGATGACAGAAAAGACTGGGAGGCTGTGCTGTCCGTGAGCTTCACGTCGTACAGCCTGGCAGAAAAGGATTTGCTGATCCTTAGTATGTCAGACTGCGATGACATTACTGAGCCAACCTTTTCCTTCAGGCTGCTGATTACAGAGCACTGTCTGTGTACCTTTTGGAAGAAGAACTGTGAGCATATCTCATCCTGCTCAACGGAGTGGACTCTGGACCGGTAGATGATCCGTGGCAAAGAGTGAGGCCTGCTGGCTCTTCATCTTTTGGAGATCCTCCTTGACCTCGACCCCCATCGACTGAAGCCGGAGCAGATTCTGCATTCTTTCCTGGAGTTGGGACATTTCCCTCTGTCTCTCTATCCTCAAAGGTGTACAGAAGGTGAGAGAAAGAACCTCTTGATTTTCACCTTGATCACTTCCCACCAGTGCACTGGAGACTCAAAGAGGGATTTCATGGTTCTCCAACCTTTGTAATCCCTTTTGAGTTCCTCAATGTTCTCTGGGGTCAGCAGTGTTCCATTCAGCTTCCATGTCCCCCTGCCAACCCGCTGGTCGTCCTGGAAGTGACAGTCGGCAAGTAAGAGGCAGTGGTCAGAAAAGAACACCAGCCTGACGTCAGTGGATCTGACCGTGAAAGCACGGGACACAAACAGGAAGTCAATCCTGGAACGGGCAGACCTGTCCGGTCTTGACTAGGGGTATCTACACTGCGCTCCAACTGCAGGGTTGCTGAAGACGTCGTGCAGTTTGGCATCTTCTACTGTTTCTATTTGGAATCTGGACATAGTGACAAGTTTGCTGTCGTCACTGCCGGATCGTCCAGCTGCGTTAATGGTGCAGTTGAAGTCACCGCCTAGAATGACCGGCCTGGATGTCGCCATCAGTAGTGGGAGCTGCTGGAAGACGGTCAGCCGCTCGCTGTATTGGACCGGGATGTAAAAGTTGATTAACCGAAGTGGAGCATTGTTGTACATTACATCTGCTACGAGGAGGCGACTGCCCACCACCTCCTTAACTTTGGAGATGGTGAACTTGCCTCCCCGCAGCATAATACCCAGGCCAGAGGAACAGGAATCATTTCCCCTGACCAGATCAATGGCCTGTGGGACCGCGATCAAGGCCATTGCCTATAAGTGCTGAGGTGCAGTATCCCACACTCCTGCAGAAACAGTAGGTCGGCTTTGACCTTGGCAAGGTAACCCAAGGTCGAAACACTTCACATAGTGGATTTAACGCTATGTACATTAATAGAAGCAATCTTTATACCCATTTAAAACTGGATGTTGCTTACCACACCAGGTGTCCTTAGTAGTCCCAGTCCTTGGGTATCTTGGGGCGGCACAGTGGCGCAGTGGTTAGCACCGCAGCCTCACAGCTCCAGCGACCCGGGTTCAATTCTGGGTACTGCCTGTGTAGAGTTTGCAAGTTCTCCCTGTGTCTGCGTGGGTTTCCTCCGGGTGCTCCGGTTTCCTCCCACATGCCAAAGACTTGCAGGTTAATAGGTAAATTGGCCATTATAAATTGCCCCTAGTATAGGTAGGTGGTAGGGAAATATAGGGACAGGTGGGGATGTGGTAGGAATATGGGATTAGTGTAGGATTAGTATAAATGGGTGGTTGATGGTCAGCACAGACTCGGTGGGCCGAAGGGCCTGTTTCAGTGCTGTATCTCTGAAAAAAATTTTTTTTTTCCTGCATACCCATTGTGTGCACAAGCTGCTGCACATGCATTGGGCTCAGAAAACCCTTCTGGTCACTCACGGGGAGCTTGTTCCACTGGGGTGACATCGGCAGGGGGGCGGGGGGCGCGGTTCTTGTAGGCAGCAAGGTTTGGACTGTCCTTTGCTGGTGATTTCTTTCCCCTCTGTTCCTCCTCGAGGACATTTCTGCTCTCGGTCTCCCAGAGCTGGAGTGCGCTGGGTATCTCGCTGGGTTCTGTGCTTTGGGGTTGGGGTGCGCTGGGCCCATCGGTGCTTCCAAAGCCATGGATCTGGGGGGCTTTCTCTTCCAGCTCCTTTGCGTTCTGCCGCTTCTTTTGCATGTGCCGTCTTTCTGGCTCTTCCTCGTCCGACGAGGAGCAGCTGCCGTCGTATGTCTCAGACGGTAGCCTCCTCTTGCCACTGGTTTGGGTGGTGACCTGTTCCTTTTTTTTGGGGCTTCTTCTTTGTGGTTTTTCTTTTGACCACTTGCCACTCATCCGATTGTCCCACTGCTGCCTCCTTCTCCATGGATTCTGTGTGGCGAGGAGGAGTTTCCGGGCACGAGGTAGGTGTTGGGTCATTGGTTGCAGATGCCTCCCCTTTCCTCTCCTTCTCAGATGGATTTTCCTCGCTGCAAGGAGGGTTACTGGTCTCCTTTGCAGCATGAGGCGTGTTCACCATTCCTTGCCCCGGCCTTTCCTGTGACCTTGCCGGCAGTGCGTAACTGAGGCAGCGTTTGGGGCAGGTTTTGTAGAGGTGGCCTGCCCCACATGTTGCAGCATTTACTCTGTTTACAGTCCTAGGTTTGATGGCCTTCCTTCTTGAGGTTCTTGCAGACGTCTGTGCTGCAGTTGGCCGCCACATGACCAGATTTGCCACAGGTATGACAGACTCTGGGCTGTCCCACGTAGACCAAGAAGCCTCGACTTCCCCCGATAGCGAAGCTGAAGGGAGGATGGATGATGGCTCCGTTGGCATCGATCTTCAAGGTCACCTTGAACTGCCGCTTGCTGGTCCAAATCCCAAAAGGGTCCTTGACCTCAGTGCTGCTGCCGGCCACCTGGATGTACCCGGTGAGGAAGGTGAGCACATCGACGACAGGAACATAGGGTTGTAGAGGTGGATTGTCACCACCCGGTTGCATTGCGGCGGCAGTGTGAAGAGTGGCTCCACTGTGAGGATCGACAGTGGCGCCTGGTTTCCCTTCTCCTTCAGCACCTTCAGGAACTTGATGCATCCCGCCACATTCTTGAATGTCACGTCAAAATATCCATTGCTGGGGAAGTCCTGCAGGCAGAAGATGTCCGCAGCTTGGAATCCACAGCATTTGATCAGGATTTTCTTTATAAGGCACGGTCAAGGAGTGCACCTCCTTCACTATCTTTTACTGCCACCCTAACGGTGTTACACACCCCCTGGCCTGGAGCTCTGGTGTTGGTTATAGCCATTTTTTGCTTAGAGCTTTCCTGGGACAGGCACTAAAACTCCAACCAACAGGAAAACAACAACGATTGTAGATCTCCAATCCCAGAGGGTGAAATGCCATAAATACAGTGCTGAAACCCCCCCAAAAAAACAGCACCTGCAGGATCAAAGCCCACTGAACATGGTCTCTCCCCTGCCAGGTAGGTAATTGTGCCTCGGTTAAACCTCATTAGCTATGATATTGCCACTGCGTAAAGCATCACCCACTATTGGTGCTGTGCCTTCAGCTGTCTAGGCCCCAAGCTCTGGAATTCCCTCCCTAAACCTCTCCATTTCTCTACTTCTCTCTCCTCCTTTAAGATTCTCCTTAAAAGCCAGCTCTTTAAGCATGCTTTTGATCACCTGTCCTTATGTGGCTCAGTGTCAAATTTTGTTTGATTGCGCTCCTGTGATATGTTGTTGGATGCTGTACCGTATTAAAAGTGCTATATAAATGCAAGTTGTTGCTGATCTGTATTTGCCTCAAGCACAGCTTCTCACTGGGATCAGGAGATTGGAGAGCTTAACTTGACAGAAGAAGATCTGGAGCCTGAGATGAGGCATGAGGCATTCATCCTCAGTGTTACAAATTACACACACACTGCAGCAAAACTGAAAAATAACCCAAGTGATACAGCAGCTATTAATCAAATAACTAATACACGTTATGTTGTAATAATTAAGGTACACTGATTTATGAGAACAATTGAAATGTCTCTCCACTGAATATTTTGCTCATTTTAAATTCAAACTCGAGAAGACACAACAGCGCACGTTTCATTGCCCTAGACCAACATAACCTTCTGTTCCTTTCTCCCTCATAAGCTTATCTAGCTTCCCCTTAAAGGCATCTGTGCTGTTCACCTCAACTACTCCAAGTGGTAGCAGGTTCTGCATTTTAACCACTGATTAAAAATTCCTGAACTCCCTAATGGATTTATTGGTGACTATCTTATATTTATGGCCCTGAGTATCAGACTCCCCTACAAGTGCAAACATCTCTTTATCTAACCAATCAAACCCCTTCCTAATTTTAAAGACCTCTATCAGGTCACCCCTCAATCTACCCTTTGGAGAGACAAGATTCCCACCCTATTCAGTCATTCCTGCCAGTTCTAACCTCTCAGTTCTGGCATCATCCAAGTAAATCTTTTTTGCACTTTCTCCAATGCCCCTATATCCTTTTCCATAACATGGAGACAGGAACTGTTCACAATACAATGTCATCTTACTTTCTGAATCCTCGCTGTGTTGACATCAGGAGTCATTGCATCATCTCATACTCTAATCATTCTTCCCTGAGTGTCTGAACTGTACAAATCCTCACCTCCCAAGGTCTGCTTTTCCCCCTACAATCTACAAACCTCTAAAACGCAAGCTTGGGTGATAATGAACCAGCACTTTTTGATTCACCTCTTTCTCTTGTTTATTCTTTGCAACATCAGTGGTTTATCCATAGCACCAAGTCCCATTCACCAATCACCCAAGTGTTCACTGACCTACATTGGCTCCTGGTCCGGCAATGCCTCAATTTTAGAAGGGCAAAGGAAGGTGCTTCAGCAGGGTCGGCTTGTACCCTGGGGGCCCCTTCATGGGGCACAGGACGCCCAATCAGGAGGGCCACCTCCCCCAGCTGCAAGGAGGCTGCTAGATAAGATACCAGTAGCAAAGGGAGCAGGGCCTAAAGTAGCAATTAATTGGCCACATAAGGGCCACAATTGGTCTGAGGCAGGCAGGCCGTTTTCAATCTCCCCTGCTGCTCGCAGAATGGCAACGGGGGCAGGTAGGCGACGGGAATGGCACTCCCACCACCTTCCCCCCGACCCCCCACTCGATTTTACAGCCCCCTGCCACATCCAGTCTGCTCCCGGGTGGGCATGTATAATTCCAGCCTAACTCTTTAACCAAGCTTTGGATCACTTGTCCTAGAGACTCCTTTTGTGGCTCAGCATCAAATTTTGTTTGATAATGCTCCCGTGAAGCACCTTCGGACATTTTACTGAGTTAATGGTGCCATATGAATGCAAATTGTTGTTGTTGTCCTGCACTTTGGGCCTTGGCTCCTCACCCAACTGCTCAACAGGTGGGGGAGGGGGAAGGGGAAGGGGTGGGGGGAGGAGTGGTGGGAGAGGGAGTGGAGGGGGAGGGTGAGGGGAGGGGAGGGGAAGGGGAAGGGGAGGAGGAGAGGGGAGGAGGAGAGGAGAGGAGGGAAGGGGGCAGGAGGAGGGGAGGGTGGAGGAGAGGGGGGAGGGGAGGGTGGAGGAGAGGGGGGAGGGGAGGGTGGAGGAGAGGGGGGAGGGGGGGGAGGAGAGGGGGGAGGGGCGAGTGGGGGAGGGTGTTCACCGAAATTCAGAACTGAGATTGATAGATTTTTGTCGGGTAAGAGTATTAGGGGTATGGAGCAAAGGTGTGTAAATGGAGGTGAGGCACTAATTTAACAGAGGAACAGGCTCAAATGGCTGAATGGCCTACTCCTGTTCCTATATACCCCTTAAATTTGCCTTGTATTCTCTTCTATGCTTTGTAACCTTAATGATGCCCTGCATTATGATCTCCATTCTAAATTGTAAATCACACATAGCAATAGAAGGACAGCCTCACTATTGTTTACCAGCATGGAAAATTGAGCTGCTGCAGGACAGTGGGTTGTTTTCCACGTGTTACAATGTAGCAGTAATGACAAGCCGGCAGATGTTCCTCCCCAAGGACATGGTGATGTAGAAAAGAGGCAGCCTGTTGCTCACTAATCTCACTTGTCCTCATCTGCTCCCCAGTGGTTTTCAATGGCAAAAGGTTGAAATAGTCATTGGGGAATAAAAAACAAACCACAAATTGCTTTCTAGGGACAGTTACTTTGTCTGAAAATAATCACACAGCTCAGGTTGTTGTGTATGTCCCAAAACCACACTGAGCAATTCTATAATGTTGCTCAATGCCGACTGATGTTTTCTATTCACACAACACTTGCAATTCTCCTGTGTGCCAAACTCCCAACCGTGTGGGGAATGGCAGAAGGCTGATGAGTAGAGGCCCCACACTTTGTCACAGGACAGGAGAGCAAGTCCACTAATCTCTCCCTTCCCCACCTTGAGGAACCAATAAAATACTAATCTGCCTATGGAATCTAAGAACAGAAGTCCTGGTAACCTGCCAGCATATATCTCTCCTCCAGTTAGGTCCCTTTCAGATAATTTATTCATACAGTGAGTACACTTTTACCAGTTGTTTCCCCGCTAATAGAATTTATTCCCCTCCCAAAGTCCTCCTCCATGAATCTACACTGGGACTTGGTTCCAAAGATAACCTGCCTAAGTGGCGAGTCCAGACTGTGGCTGTGAGCCACAGAGTTAACAGAAATGTTAACTCTGCTTCTCTCTCCACAGATGCTGCTAGACCTGCTGAGTATTTCCAGCATTTCTTGTTTTTATTTACTAGAATGATACCAGGAATGAAAGATTCCTGTTACGTGGAGAGACTGGAGAAGCTGGAATTGTTCTCCTTAAAGCAGAGAAGGTTAAGAGGAGATTTAATGAAGGTGTTCAAAATTATGAAAGGTTTTGACAGAGTAAATAAGGATAAACTGTTTCCAGTGGTGGAAAGTCAGTAACTAGAGGTTGCAGATGTAAAATAATTGGCAAAAGAACAAGGAGAAGATGAAGAGAAAGTTCAAATGCAGCAAGTTGTTATGATCACTTGAAAGGGTGGTGGAGGCAGATTCAATAATAACTTCCAAAAGGGAACTGGTTAAATACTTGCAAAGAAAATATTTGCAGCTCTATGGAGAAAGAGCAAGCGATTGGGACTAATTGGATAGCTCTTTCAAAGAGCACGGTGGGCCTTCTGTGCTGTTTGATTCTATGATTCTAGTGAGGTACAGACTAAAGGAGTCTCAGGTTCGATCTATGTTCTGTGCTGAGTGAGCTGGTCTCAGCCAAGAGCTATCAGTGGCCCTGGTCTCCTGAGAGGAAGATCAGCCAGGGATCCTGCAGTGGCCTCTGCTGGAAAATGAGTGAATGTTGACTAAGGTCTGAAACGGGCTTAGTTTTGCTGTCCTTCACTGCCAGGGCCAACACTTTAGAACCAAACCCCACCATAAATCTGGGCCTCAGAGGGAGACCTTTGGAACAGGTAAGAAGGCCATTAGCAAGGATAGAACTAGGCTCCCTTTACAGGTGGAGGCCCCAGATCCCATCCTAGTCAAGATGGGTGTGGTAGCACAGTGATTATGTTACTTGACTAGTTTAAGAAAACAGGGAGTCCTGAACTAATAATCCAG
The DNA here is from genome assembly GCF_036365525.1 of Heterodontus francisci. Lineage (NCBI taxonomy): Eukaryota > Metazoa > Chordata > Chondrichthyes > Heterodontiformes > Heterodontidae > Heterodontus > Heterodontus francisci. Next base: position 46,237,976 of record NC_090401.1, read on the forward strand.
AGAACGTGAGTTCAAAACCCACAATGGCAATTTCAGAATTTGAATTCAGTTTAAAAACAAAATCTGGAAATTAAAATGACTATGAAACTGTCAGAAAAACCAACTGGTTCACTGATGGCCAGTCCCCACACCAAGGTGGCTGATTCAGAATTGCCCTCTGAAGGGGCATAACAAGCCACTCAGTTGTATCGAACCGCTGGTATCAGATCAAGAAAGCGCCCACCACTGCCTTCTCAAGGTAACTAGGGCTGGGCAATAAACACCAGACTTGCCAGCGATGTACACCTGCTGGGAATAAATAAAAATAGTAGAGATCTGAGAGACAGCTTCCCATTATAAAATTCACCAGCAAGGCATAGGGCCAGTATGGACTCGATGGCCAAATGCCTCCTTCTATGCTGTAATGAATTAATAATTCTGACAGCAGAGAGTGACAAAATCTCCTTCAGTACATTTTGGTAACCCATCCACGTGCATCGCTCCAGCTGTTATCCCCCCTCCCTACGTATTAATTTTTTCCACATGTTTACCTCGAAGATTGTGAATGAGATGCAGCAAATGCCTTTTTACACTGCTGGGATATAGGAGGCAGAATGCCAGAAGTAACAAGCTTTCCATCTGTCTGCCGAGGCCTATTAGCAACTCTTTATCCGACAGCAAATCTCTACTCCATTAACTCCCTGACTCACTGAGGTACCTTGGAGAGTCTCTGCTGAGAACATCAGCCTGCAGCATGCAGGTCCCTCTCACTTGTTTCAGGAGGTAAGATTTTCCATTTTGAAGAGAGCTACTTATAAAGAAAGAATTTGCATTTCTATAGCACCTTTCACAACCTCAGGACATCCCAAAACACTTTACAACCAATTAAGTACTTTTTGAAGTGTAGTCACATGGCAGCCAATTTGCACACAGCAAGCTCCCACACAGAGCAATGTGATAAATGGCAGGATAATCTGTTTTTTTTTTAGTTATGTTGGTTGAACAAGTTGTATTTATATAGCACCTTTAACATAATAAAACATCCCAAGACACTTTAAAGGAACGTTATAAAGCAAAATTTGACACTGAGCCACATAAGGAAACATTAAGGCAGCTGACCAAAAGCTTGGCCAAAGAAATAGGTTTTCAGGAGTGTCTTAAAGGAGGAAATAAAGGTAGAGAGACAGAGAAGTTTAGGGAGAGAATTCTAGAGCTTAGGGCCTTGGCAGCTGTAGGCGCGGCCACCAATAGCGGAGCACTTAAACTCAGGGGTGCTCAAGAGGCCAGAATTAGAGGAGTGCAGATATCTCAGAATGTTGTGAGTCAGGATACTAGCAGAACGCCAGTGCTCTTCTTCAAAATAGTGCAATGGAATCTCTTACATCCACTTCAGGGGGCAGACGGCCTAGGTTTAACATTTCGTCCGGAAGATGTCACCACCAACAGTGTAGCACTCACTCAGTACTGCACTGGGAAATGTCAGGCTGGATTGTGCGCTCAAATCTCTGGAATGGGACAAGAACCCACAACCTGCTGACTCAGAGGTGAGAGTGCCATGACTGACACAGGTTCATCCAGCACCTATTCATTTCAGTCAGAGATATTAAAACAGGCGATTGGGTTAGCTGCCAGCCAATCGGGCCTCTTAAGGGACCCCCTCCAAAGCTGAGTCCATAAGACTGAACTTTATTATTAATGGCATGACTCCAACCAGCAGCCGACAGGTTATTTGCATCCCATGACCATTCCACTACAGTAATAGAAATCTCCTGCTGTCTGCACATCCAAAAGAAAATCAAACTTGCCCATATCCACTGAAAGTCTAATTGTGGATCATCGTTTGTGATTAACAGAACATGTTTCCATGGTTACCCTACCCACGATACTCTACAGCTTCTCAGCAGGTAGGTTTACTGAGGCATATTTATAATTGCAATTGATCCCACTTTCATGAATATCTGATGAGTGAACTGACCCGTTACTAGGTATTGATTGAACTCCCCCCAATTTTCTTTGATTCTCTTTCTTGCTGGGGTTTGGGCCCAGAGGCAGCTTCAGTACTTCAGTATCTTCCACTTTAATGTAATAAAACATCCCAAGACACTTTACAGGAACGACACACGCGCGCGCACACACACGCGCGCGCACACACACTTTCCAGCAGCAGTCATTGGATATCAATCAGGAGCAGAGAGCCCTGAAGGATTTTCCTTCCTAGCCATGGGCACTGAGCTTAATTGTAACACTCCTACTGTAAACCCAGATAAGATTAGGTGATTCCAGGATTCCAAGATCAGGGTCTTCCAAATTTATGGCTCAGTTCTACAATTTGCAATTCATGTACCCAACAAAGCGCAGGGGAACATGGGGATCTTTTAAACTTCAGAAATTGCCTTACAAAGTATGTTGCAACTTACATTTCTTCTCACTACTGCTTTTGCTGCCTCTGGTTTCTGTCCCTCTACTTTCTGTTTGTGTTTTTCATTGCCAATTATTTTGCTTTTCTTTCACTCCCCAAGCATTGTTATTCATTCACTCTCTCCTTAATCCCTCACTCTCTTCCTTACTCTTTCATTGCTTCCTCCTCGGTTACGCTCACAGTTTCTCACTCCCTCCTATTCCCTTAACTCTTTCACTCCCTCCTCCTCTCTCCCTTACTCTGTCCTCCAATGATGAGGCACAGCACAACAGCAGTGAAACAACAGAGGATCTTAAAGTATAAAATCTCCCAGGCTATCTTTAAGAACCTCGCCCCCCATTTTCACAATTCCAATTGGTGCTGTGAATCACAAGACAGATACAGATAAGGAAGACCATTCAGCCCAACGGAGTTCATCTAATAGGCTCCCATTACAGTATTCACTGTTTCTTCATTGACACTAGGGATTTTTGAGTTCACTTGAGTCCATTTGCTGAAATACTTCTGTGTGTAGAAAAGTGCTGACTTCAGTCCAAAATCATTTTTCCCTGGTTTTAGACCGTGTCCCCACATTCTACAGTTATGAGTAGTGGTTTGGATTTACTTCCTTATTACAATTTTAAAAAATTTATTCATAGGATGTGGGCATCACTGGCAAGGCTAGCATTTATTACCCATCCCTAGTTGTCCCTTGAAAAGTTGATGGTGATCTGCCTTGAACTGCTGCTGCCCATGTGGTGAAGGTACTCTTGCAGTGCTTTTAGATAGGGAGTCCAAGGCCTTTGTCCCAGCAACGGTGAGGGAATAGGCAATATATTTCCAATTCAGGATGGTGTGCGGCTTGGAGGAGAAATTGCAGGCGGTGGTGTTCCCATGCATCTGCTGCCCTTGTCCTTCTAGGTGGTAGAGGTTGCAGGTTTGGGAGGTGCTGTTGAAGAACCCTTGGCAAGTTGCTGCAATGCATCTTGTAGATGGTACATACTGCAGCCACTGCTATAAATCATATCTTCTTGATGGGAATTCTTTGCTCCCTTGATCTTTCTCCATGTTGTTACACACTCGGTGGATTTTCTGCAGTTGTCTATGGATGGTCTCAATGATGTTGATCTCATCTGGGAGTCACAAAGAAGTTGTCCGGATGCAAGACTCTGCCCCAACTGTAGAACACGTCACCTCAGAAAGCCGGATATCATGAACACGCCAACTTTAACAACTGGCCCCCTCAACTACAAGTCATACACCATCCTGACTTGAACTTATATTGAAGTGGTCACAAGGTCATACTGGAACTCCCTAGTCTATAAGATCACCTCTGTTCATGGCAGAAAAACCAACATTTCTCCCATCTTTCCGGTCTCTCAGAAGCTGGGGATCAGTCATGGTTTGCATGTCTCTGTGTTTCTATAACCAGAACTGAACACTGTAGCCAATGTTTAACGAGGGCTCCATGCAGTTGCAGCATTACATTACTGTTTTGGGTAGATAGCCCAGCATTTCATTGGTTTTGTTGAATGCTGCTCTGCAGCAATTGGACACTTTGAGTGCCAAGTCCACTAAAACCTCTTTTAATTTTGCCCTTAGCTATTTTGACATAATTCATGGAGAATTAATGTTCCTTATTTTTTTAGTCCTACCTGTAGCACTTTACATTTGTCTCCCTTTGCCATCCATCTACCCAATTACACATTTTATCCAATGCACTTTGTACTTCCTGAGCTGCCTCCTCAGATTCAATTGCCCTTTTGATTTTGGTATGATCTGTAATACTGACCTTTTTGTACTAAGCTTCCAAATCCAAGTCTTTAATTAATTGAAAACAATCAAGTCCCAACAAATCTCACAATTCTTTAAATTCCTGCAACATTTTTCCAAATTGGAGATCTTACAAAGATGAGAAATGGATGTCAGGCAAATGGGAAATCCTCAATCATTACCTGTACTGTAGAATGGGATCGTGCAACAAATTATAGATTAAAAATGACAGAGAACACATTACTGAGTTGAACATGGTGTAGACCTTGCATAGAAGTTGTTACAAGTAATCAGTCCAAGTCAGCGTTAACACTCCACACAAGCAAACATTACAGATCACATTCACCTGCCCTGCTCCCATATCCCTTCAAATCCTTTTCCTTCATCTACCTATCCAATCTAATCTTGAACATTGACATAGCTTTTGTCTTAACCACTAACACTGGAAGTGAATCTCTCAGCCTCACAACTCACTGCTTGAAACAGTTTCTTCTGCACTCTGTTCTAAGTCTCTTGCTGTTAATCTTGCAACTATATCCCCCTTGTTCCTGAGCCCTCAGTCTGCTTCTATATGCCCTGTCCCAGCCTTTCATAACTTTAAACACATCAATCTTATCTGTTAGCTGCATTGTTCTAACGAAAATGACACAAGTTTTTTTCAAGTCTTTCTTCATATTTGTATTTCCTCATACCAGGCAGCATCCGAGTTAATCTGCGCTTTAGGGAAGCAAACCTGCTGTCATTACCCGGTCTTACCTATTTGTAACTCCAGGCCCACACCAATCTAGTTAACTGCCCTCGGAAGTGTCCTAGCAAGTCACTCAGTTGTATCATCACCAACTAGGGATGGACAATAAATGTCAGCCTTGCCAGTGACACCCACATCTCAAGAATGAAAACAAGAACCTAGGCTCACACATGAAGGAAGGTTATTTGGATGAGTTGAGAAATAGTGCCTTCAGGGATCATCAATATGTCATGTTCCTTCAGAGCGTTGTTGAGTGAATCGCACATCTCCATCTCTCTCAATCATGACTTGAGGTCAGCTTGTGAGGCCTTTCTGAGGCACATTTCCAGGTCTTTGGAGAACAGGGTCAGAGTGCCTCAGGAGAGGTGAAAGATAATTGGTAAAGAAAAAAAAGTGGCTTTAAGGACCACATTTACAATGCAGTAGATGTTCAGGTTAAAAAGAACAAGATGATAGATTCAACTGCCGAACATAGAAATCTCACCCATGTGTGCTAGTTCATAGCTAATCTCAGCTCCAACATGTGCACAGCGTGCCCGGAATATGCAATCAGTTCCATTGATTTGTTTTTTAAACAGTTGGTCGATAGGAGACTGGATCGAGGATACCTCCTGTTCTGTGCCTGAAGCCTTCCTGACAGCATACTATCCATTAAAGACTCTTCGCACAGGAGTGATGAGAAGGGAGATTAAGAAACACCAGAAAAAGGCCCGCATTAGTTTCCTCCTGCTCATAGAACCATAAAAAAAGTAAAGAACAGAAGGAGGCCATTCAGCCCATCGTGTCTGCACTGGCTGAATAAGGTTTCCGCCCAGCACCTGATCCATAGCCCTGCAGGTTACAGCACCTCAGCTACATGTCCAGGTACCTTTTAAAAGAATTGAGGGTTTCTGCCTCCACCATCATTCCTGGCAGCGAATTCCAGACAACCACCACCCTCTGGGTGAAAATGTTTTCCCTCATGTCTCCTCTAATCCTTCTATCAATCACCTGAAATCTGCGCCCCCTGGTAACTGACCTCCCCGCCAGGGGAAACAGGTTCTTCCTGTCTACTCTATCTCGGCCCCTCATAATTTTGTACACCTCAATCAAGTCACCCCTCAGCCTTCTCAGTTCCAGGGAAAACAACCCTAGCCTATCCAATCTTTCCTCATTGATGCAATCTTCAAGCCCTGGCAACATTCGTAAATCTCCTCTGTACACTCTCCAGAGCAGTTATGTCCTTTCTGTAATGTGGTGACCAGAACTGCACACAATACTCCAGCTGTGGCCTAACCAATGCTCTATACAGTTCCAGCATCACATCCCTACTTCTGTACTCTATACCTCAGCCAATAAAGACAAGCAATGCATATGCCTTCTTTACTATGCTATCCACCTGTCCTGCCACCTTCAGGAACCTGTGCACATGCACTCCAAGGTCTCTCACTTCTTCTACCCCTCTCAATATCCTCCCATTTATTGTATATTCCCTCACTTTATTTGCCCAAATGCAATACCTCACACTTCTCTGGATTGAATTCCATTTGTCACTTTTCCGCCCAATCATCACCTGCAAGCTCCCCTCCAAAATCACACACCATCCTGATTTGGAAATATAGTGTCGTTCCTTTACTGTTGCTGGGTCAAAATCCTGGAAATCCCTCCCTAACACTGTGGGTGTTCCTACACCACAAGAACTGCAGTGGTTCAAGGCAGCGCTCACCACCACCTTCTCAAGGGCAATTAAGGATGAGCAATAAATGCTGGCCTTGAAATTATTTACAAATAACCAAAAGTTTAGATGATTGAGATTTGAATGGGCTTCCTGTTCAAATAAAATATCCTATTGAGCACTTGCAGTATTGTTCTGCTTTATTGTTGTCTGGTCTACTGACATCAGATACTGTCACATTGACAACTAGCATACCGATGGTAAGTTTGTCCGTTCTTTATTTTAGGACTCTCATCCTTGTTTTCAAATCCCTCAATGGCTTCGTCCCTCCCTATCTCTATAACCTCCTCCAACCCCACACCCCTCAGAGATATCTGCGCTCCTCTCATTCTGGATTCTTGAGCATCCCCAATTTTAATTGCTCCACCATTGGTGTCCACACCTTTGGTTGCCGAGGCCCTAATCTCCGGAATTGCCTCCCTTCACCTCCCCACCTTGCTTTCCTCCTTTAAGACCTACCTCTTTAACCAAGCTTTCGCTCATCTGATCTAATATCTCCTTATGTGGCCCAGTGTCACATTTTGTTTTCTAAATCTCCTGTGAAGCACTTTGGGACAGTTTATCACATTAAAGGTGCAATCTAAATATAAGTTGTTGTTACCTGTAGGTTTTCCGAGAGCTGGAATTGCCATGTTCGTGAAGTAGAGACTCCCAAAGCAGGTGTCCTCTGCCCTGTCCAGGAAGCAATCTGCGCTAACAAATACAGGTCATGGGGTAAAGAGCAGGTATAATCATACTTGTCTTCCCTGACCTTTCCAGACCTGCTCTTCCTCATTTAGGGGGAATCTGGTTAAACTTTGAGGGAGAAAGTAATAGAAGATTATGCTGACAGAGGTAGAAGAAAGATGGGAGGGGGCTCATGTGGATCAGAAACACAAACCAGTTGGGCTGAATGGCCAGTTTCTGTGCTGTACATTCTATGGCCGTTCAATGTCATCCTCCCCCAAATCTAGCAGCATTATTTGAACTCGCAAAGGGGCTTCCACTCTGCTCACTTCAAGTGGAGTGACAGCTGGAAGCAAGACAGTTGTAAGCTAAATTGCAAATAAGGTCTGCAATGCTAAAAATCTGCCCTGAACAGTCACAAAAATGAATGCTCCAATAAAAATGCAAAGGGACCCAAATAATAAGCAAATAAATAAAAAACAATTTTTCAACCAATGAATAAACAGCGACAGTCAACCTTTAAGAGGTTTGCTGCTCCAGGCTATCCAAACTCTGCAGTGCTTGTTCCATATAGGTTGGAATATAGTTGCTAACCCTCCAGGATTGTCCAGGAGTTCAAGATAAATCTCTCTGACACTGCTCTGAACATCCCACAATAAAAGTCACAGGGAATTTTAAAAAAAATTATGTCTTTCGCCCCATTTTCTTTGAATACTTTTGTTTATTAGTCATAAAAAAATTGGAGATGGTTGCAGGGGCAAAAGGCAGTTTGATTGACAGGGTGGGGGAGTTGGAGGCCAGAGGTCATGTGTTGAGAACTCCAGGAGAGCATCCAATTACAGTTGGCAACCCAAGGTGGGAAAGATGCCAAATCCAGTGAGCGAACATTTTGTTCATTTTTTAATCTTTCTTCAGGATTGCACTGGTCACCAGAACAGCCTCAAAAATCACTGGTGTTGTTCCTGGCTCTGAAAGGTGGTACCCTGGGAATGGGCTGCCCTTAATGTGGCTCCATGTCTCCAGCAGGCCAACACAAAAATTTTAGAACTTTAATAAGTGGTGGTGAGAAGAGCCTCCACATCAGATCCTTCATGCACACCCAGAGTCTCAGCACCACTGTACCCTGCCCTCAAGGCAGCTGTGGTGGGGAAGAGACTGGAATGTGCCTTCGCAAAGAAGCCTGGAAAGTGATGCAGTAGTTTTTTGTTGAGGTTCATCCCAAGTAGCTCCATAACACAGGACTCTGTGCTCAATGGGATGTTCCCAGGGACACACACTAAAACTATCAACTGCTACTGGAGGGCCATCAACGTGGTGAAATACACTCTTTGGCCTGCCCGAAACTTGCTGGTCTTTCAGTGTGAAGAGCTGTCCAGAACAGAGTGCGGAAGACTGGCACATTCCAAGCTCCAGGGCTACGTGCTGAGGGATGCACTAAAGCATGGGGCAGTCGCTGCTCAGGCTCAATAGGCAAAGGCCACAGTCTCAGGCCCTCCCGCCATAGTACACTGAGGGGTTGGAACCCATTGAAAACTCCTCAGACTGTATGCACCAGAGAATATTTGACATGAAATATATATTGTAAATATGACCTATAAATTTAAGTGTAATGAGGTACCTCAGAGTGCCGTATACTGTATCGAAAGAAATTGAATTGTATTGGATTTTATGTAATGTCAAATTTGAACTGTTATGAAAAGTAGCTGGGCATCACATCAGCACTTGGACAGCAAGACTTCCAGAAGGAATAGGAGTTGATGTTTGTTTGGCTCAGCTGCAAAGGTCAGTCAGAGTTTGTGTGTCAGAGTATGAGCATGAGTGTAAGAAAGTATGTGAATGTGAGACTGTGTGATTGTGAGAGCATGTGTGTGAACGAGAGTGTAATACTGCATGAATGTGAGTGAGTGAATGTAAGAACATGTGAATGTGTGAGCATGTGTTTGAGAGCATACATCTAAGAGTGAGTGCATTTGGAGGAGTGAATCTTTGAGAGCAGAGGCAGCGTGTGTGAGAGTGGATACGAGATGTATGTGCATTTCTCTCCTTATGAGGTCCTAATCATCACAGTCTCTCATTCTATATGCTAGAAATGATCGTTGTAAGATTCTATGATTCTATTAACAACACAGGAGGCCATTCAGCCCATTTTGCCTGTGCCATCAAATTGCCTGCCAATGTTCACTATCTTGACAAATCCACGAAAAATAGTTACATGGGCCAGCTAACCAATTGCAGCCAGGATCAACAGGAAAAGGGGGACATTTCTTTGCCAAACACCAAACAATGTTTAGCTAAAAGACTCACGTTCTTTCACAAAATACAATACATAAGAAAGCACCAAAGTGCCCAGTACTGCCCACAGGTCTCCTGGCATCTCAATCCCACCTTTAACTCTGCCACATGCCCATTAAGTTATCACAGGCAATTGGCCAAGTGTCAGGGACGGCTGGATAAATGAAACATCAAGCTGTGGCATATTGTAGAACACCTAAATAAATAGATTTGCTCAACATCACTGGGAGTCAATGAACCAGGACAACCGACTGACATCTTCCACTGGCTGGTGCAGATTAGACCAAGACAGTTAATTACACCTTAATAACCTTATCCTGGCCACTTGTCCTTGTTAACACTCAATTAGCAAACAACTGGGAACAGGCACATGATTACTGGCTGTAATTATTAATGCTGCCTTGTTAATATTCACTCTCTGTGAATAGTCTTCCTCTCTTCCCCGCAGCCTCACAGCTCCAGCGACCCGGGTTCAATTCTGGGTACTGCCTGTGTGGAGTTTGCAAGTTCTCCCTGTGTCTGCGTGGGTTTCCCCCGGGTGCTCCGGTTTCCTCCCATATGCCAAAGACTTGCAGGCTGATAGGTAAATTGGCCATTAGCAATTGCTCCTAGTATAGGTAGGTGGTAGGGAAATATAGGGACAGGTGGGGATGTGGTAGGAATATGGAATTAGTGTAGGATTAGTATAAATGGGTGGTTGATGGTCGGCACAGACTCGGTGGGCCGAAGGGCCTGTTTCAGTGCTGTATCTCTAAACACATCTGGTCAAGCTTGAGACTAGCAATGCACATGCACAAGCAGATATACACAACCTGCTTCGCTCCACAATCAAATTGCAAACTTAGTCATGCAAGTCAAACACGAGTAGGATCCACAGGTACCCGCTGCTCTCCCTCTGATATCTTTCCCAAGTGGCCATTTTTCATGCAAAGTCAGCAGGCAAACAACTGTGAGGAGGAATCACAGCTGAGTCTAACCCTGTCTTCCCCCAACATCAACATTGCACTTTTCAAAAGAACACCAACAACTGGCATTTATATTAGCACCACTGACTAATTTTATTTGTCATTTTGTTTTTAGGACAATGCAAAGCCCGGTCCACAATCCACTGACCACCCCCCAACCCCCATTGCAGCCTTCAATTGACTGACCCCTCCCACCACAGGTGACATCCCTTTGACTCTCATCCTCCCCCCCCCTCCCCCCCACCAAAAATTGCTATCTACTGGTCCCACAACAAAAGAGATGGCCATCTACCAGACTATTGCTCTCTGGCCATACACAGTGCTCCTGTCCTGCGATGTTCCATGACTCTAAATGGAAATTTAATGTATGAAATATAACTTTACGAACATAATATTTGCAGAAAATTAACCGAACTGCAGAATCTCATTCAGACAGCTAAGGTGCAGTCCTGGAGTGCAGTGTTTTACTGACAGAATTTACTCAATGCGCAGCATTATTAACTAAGGGTCTAAGATTTATGGGGGCAGGTTTACACCTCTGACTTCTGGTGATAAACAAAACAATTGTTTTTAAGAGGTGCAGTCATTATCATTGGGAGGAGAATTGGAAAAATCGCACACGTGCTTGCATCATGTGCTAATGGCACGATCCTACTAGACGATAGTGCATCCTATCCCCTCAGCTCCCAAGGGTGCCAGCTGGTGCAGTGTTGTGGTTCCGTGTTTGCTGGCTGCCCTTTGGCTCCTCACCAAGTTGTAGACAATGCATTGGCAGAGCAATCCTGTCACTGCCAGATGCCCATCTTCACTTTACAGCAAAGGGCACTGGATAATGATCAGAAGCAGCAACTATGACCAACATTTCCCCTCCCCTACCTCTGCCTCAAAAGTGCTGAGTCAAATCACAAGGCCCCTTCCACTGCCCCGATCAGCTAACTCAACACAGACCAGCGACCAAACCTAGGACCTTGCAGTTCTCTCTGGATTAGTTCCATGCCGGATGATGCACATATCAATTGAGACCTTCCCGAAATTCAGCGATGCCACATTATAACACACCATCGCATCATGTGTATGACAAATGAAACAAGATTTGACCAATATCCTAATACAATGACTGGATCATTTCAATAATTACTGAAGAGCTCCTTTAATACTCTCACTCATTATTTCAGTGGTTATGCTATCAGTAAGCTGTCTTCTCACTCATCCACCATGCTCTACTCCACTTGGTGTAAAATCCCTCCCACACTGCGGGTTTAGATACAAGGCCTTCAGTAGCCCTCATATTCTGGTCTTTCATGCAGATTTGTTTTAAATGTTTCACATATTTATTAAGTGCCCTGAGCTCAGGGAGCAAGCACAGCATCGAATACTCAGACTGAATATTACTAAAATCTACTGCAGTGCAAAGAGGCCACAACAGAAGCAGATTTATTTTCATTTCTTCTGCTTAATGATTTTAAAATAAACGCACGCATACACAGTTTTGCTCTGCTCCCATCACCAATTCCTGGCAGCATCCACAGTGTAATGTGCAGTCAGGGAGATTGAGTCTGGATGTGCTCCACATCTCTTCCTTTGTGATGGTGACTCATAGGAACAGGAGCAGGCCATTGAGCCCCTTGAGCCTGTCCCAACTTTCAGTTAGGTCACGGCCGATCTGTATCTTAACTCCATCCATCCAACTTGATTCTATAACTATTACTACCCTTGCCAAACAACAATCTGTTAACACAGCTGAAGAGAGGGTGGGGGAGGTGCTGCAACTCCCTGGCTGGTTCAGTACAGTGCCAGGTGCAGAACTGAGACAACCAGCCCAGAAAATTAGTAGGTTCCAAGTATGGTCTCCACTAAGTTTGTTGATTTTAGTTATACACCAATTAACTTCCTTTGTGTTGACTGCAAGAGAAAAGAAAATTGAGAGTTGTGAATTGTGCCAAGCATCCGCTATCACTTGCTATCACCATCGCCAACAGTTCAAATTGCCCCCAAAGGATTTTCCAGCAGTGACCAAGGCCTTTGGTTAGTTTGTTGTTGTCACCTATTTGCAGTACAGGGACATACAGCTCAATTCAAATTACCTGCACCACCAGCCCCACCCCTCCATGTGTATGGAAGACAAGAGAGGACAGGATGGAATGTTGGAATAATAGGCACGAAGAGAGATTTGAAGAAATAAAGTGACACTGTGAACTGAAACATTTTTTATTAAATTAAAAATCCATTCCCAACATGTGGGTGTCGCTGACATGGCTGGAATTTATTGTCCATCTCCTAGGACCCCTGAGAAGGTGGTGGTGGGCCTTCTTCTTGAAGAGATTTGATAGAACTGAGTGTCTTGCTGGACTTCAGACAGCAGTTAATAGTCACCCATGTTAGTGTGGTACTGGCATCATATAGTCCAGACAAGGTAAGAACAGCAGGTTTCCTCTCCTGAAAGTACAATAGTGAACCAGCTAGGTTTTTATTACAATCCAATGGATTCATAGTGACTTTTACTGATATCAGCTTTTTATTTCCAGATTTTATTAACTAATTTCAATTTCTCAAACTACCATGGTGGGAATTTGAATGCACTGTTACCCAGGAGTGTTTGATGGGACAGTGTAGAAACAGCTTTACTCTGTATCTAACCCGTTTTTTTTTTTTGGTATTTGATGGGACAGTGTAGAGGGAGCTTTACTCTGTATCTAACCCCGTGCTGTACCTGTCCTGGGGGTATTTGATGGGACAGTGCAGAGGGAGCTTTACTCTGTATCTAACCTCGTTTTTTTTTTACTCTGTATCTAACCCCCGTTTTTTTTTTGTTGGTATTTGATGGGACAGTGTAGAGGGAGCTTTACTCTGTATCTAACCCCGTGCTGTACCTGTCCTGGGAGTGTTTGATGGGACAGTGTAGAAACAGCTTTACTCTGTATCTAACCCGTGCTATAACTGCTCTGCGATTTTTTGATGCTGACACTTTGTACCCAAAATGGAAAGTGTTCCATCCTCCAGCATGAACATCCTACAACTTAATGAATGCCAAATAATTACACAACAAAAGAAAGATAATCGGGAGTACGTAATACACAATGAGAGGGAAAGAAATGTTCACTTCAAACAGAACCCACAATAATCCTGGAAGTGTAGAATTAAATTAGAGCAGCTAAAAGTGGTCATTCTCCCAGGAACTTACGCATCCGCTAAGGAATCATGTTTCATTGTTGAAGCACTGAACTCCACAGATTTATTTCCCGTAAATTAAGGGGTCATTAGATGCTCACACTCTGGAAAATTGGAAGAATTAAATATGTTGGCAAAGCTTTAAAACATCTCTGTGTGTTTTCACACCACCAAGGGGTGGGTGAGAGTTCAGCAACACTGAAGTTGGACCTCCATTGTCTTGCTTTTAAAATTCAATTCTACTGACACCCCAATGGGTATTGATAAATGCACATCTCTGTGGTATAGAAGACATCATATCAGTAAGATCCCAGGTTCAAACTATGCTTTGTGTTGAATTAGCTGATCTCAGCTGAGAAGGCAGTAGGAATGTTGGAACGGGGCTTGGAGCAAGTTTCAATCATGGCTCAGTAGGTAGCACTCTGCCCCTGACTCCGAAGCATGTGTGTTCGACTCCCACTCCAGAGACTTGGGCACAAAATCAGTGCAGACAACTCTGTGCAGTTCTAAGGGATGACCGCACTTAGGAGATGCAGTCTTTTAGATGAGATGTAAGACTGAGGCACTGTCTGCCCTCTCAGATGGACGTAAAGAAATCCCATGGCACTATTCGAAGAGCAAAGGATTTCTGCCCAGTGTCCTGGCCAATATTTATTCATCAACTAACAATACTAAAGCAAATGATCTGGTCATTATCACATTGTTGCCTGTGGGATCTTGTGCTGCGTAAATTAGCTGCCAGGTTTTCCGACATTACAACAGTAACTACACTTCAGGAAAAAAAAGAGTGCTTTTGGACGTTGAGGTTTTGAAATCAAAATTCCTTCATTTCTTTTAGGGAGGAGGGAAAAAAAAGTATTAGCCAACTTTCCGACTCCAGATCGCTATCTGGGGAAGGATACCTCGCTGGAAGGTCAGAATGGGCAACGGCTGCAAAGTTCTCATTTACAAATAATCTTTTGGCATTCATGGTCCAACCTCACAGATGTAGAATGGCTCCTTGGGTGAGGTACCAGAGCAGGCCTGTGCCCAAATCAATATTGCAGCAAGAGTTCGGAGCTTCATAGGAGGAGAAGATACAGGATAAATTTGAAGGGGGAAAAAAAGAATTTGTTTTGTGATTTCTTTCTTTCTTTCTTTCTTTTGGGCCTCCTTATCTCGAGAGACAATGGATACGCGCCTGGAGGTGGTCAGTGGAGTGACCTCTCCATGGCGCATGCCTGGGCAAATTGATCTTTGTAATAGTGGCGAGCAATGGTCTTCCATTTTGTCCTTCATTTGGCAATTTGGCTGCCATTGTTAAATGTAATTTTGTGGTATAAAAAGAGAATGCTGGAAATATGCAACAGTTGAGGCAACATCTGTGGAAAGGGTAATGACCTTTCGTCAGAACTTCTGCCTGACCTGCTGAGTATTCCCAGTATTCTCTGTTGCAATTTTAGGTTTCCAGCATCTGCAGTATTTTGCTTTTGCATTAGTGATTCTGTGGTACTTGTGTTGTCACATAGTATGCCATTAATATCGCAGAAGGAAGCAGTTACACAGTATGGTTGGGCAGTTCATACCTTGGACCATAGGAACAGGAGGGGGGCCGTTCAGCCCCATTCTATTAGATTATGGCTGATTTGCACCTCAAATTCCTTTACTTGCCTTAGCTCCATACCCAATGAAAATCTCAAGGAAAATGTATTGGGGGGCTTTCACCTATAGCAAGATGGGAACATCTACAAATACGGCTTCAGGTTTCTCTCCACAGATCTTCTCCGCTTTAAAGAAACCTGAAGGCAAACAGCACTGCAGGGTTAAGTGAGGTAAGAGCATGATAAACAGACTGCACACCCTCTGCTCACTGAAGATAAGAGGGGAGAATAGATGAACCTGAGGTAATATAGGGGATAAAAACAAGAAATGCTGGAACCACTCAGCAGGTCTGGCAGCATCTGTGAAAAGAGAAGCAGAGTTAACGTTTCGGGTCAGTGACCCTTCCTCGGAATATAGGGGACGTCAGCTCCTAAATGGCTTCTGTTGCTCATTCTCCAACTGTTCTGAATCTGAATGAATCTACCTTGAATTGCTCATGACAGGAGAAAAGAGAAAAATAAGAGGGAAGCGAGCAAGTTTGGGGGAAAGAATTGAATTATTCCTCCTTTGATACCAGCAGATGCTGTTGTTAGTCAATAACAATCTGCCCACTGAAAGTCACTTAAGCTGTAAAGTTGATGTGTCCCACATTCATTATGACACAGCTCTTGGGGGTGAGCAAGTTTATGTCTCCTAACAAGGGTCCATACACCACACGGAATTGTCTCATCAAACAAGCATAAAATTTAACTTACAGACCACTTAAGATGTCAAGTTCCTGAGGTTTCCCAACAAGAGATTGTGCTGCAACATGGAGCATTGAAACAAACACGGGGGAAGTGTTCAGTTGATAATGATGTGCCATTAAGTAAGGCACTAAACCCTTCCTCATCCGCGTTTACCAGCCTGTGATGTACTACCAGCATCAGATTACAGGAGGATGCAGTGGTGGGTTAGGAGCATAGGAACAAGAGTAGGCTATTCAGCCCCTCAAGCCTGTCCCACCATTCAGTTAGATCATGGCTGATCTGTATCTTAACTCCATTTACCCACCTTGGTCCTGTAACCCTTAATATCCTGAAACTAACAAAAATCTATAAATCTCAGTTTTGAGCTTTGCAATAAAAGCCCAGCCAGAACAGCTTTTTGGCAGACTGAGTTTCTGAGTTTCTGATTTCCACCATCCTTTGCATAAGCTCAGCTGCTTTATCCTTCTAATATTACGGTTAAATCCCTTTGTCCTGGAATTGCCCCCACCAGAGAAAATAGTTTCCCTTGGTCTATCCAATCAAATTCTTTCATCGTCTTAAACACTTCAATCAGATTACCATTTAATCTTCTATACTTAACAACAACCTGCATTTGTATAGTGCCTTTAATGTAGTAAAACATCCAAAAGGTGCTTCCCAGAGCTCCTGTGTTTCCAGCATTACAACAGAAACTACATTTCAAAAGTACTTCATTGGCAGGAAAGCACTTTGGGACATGCTGAGGTTGTGAAAGGTGCTATAGAAATGAAAGTGTTTTTTCTTTTCATATGGTTTTAGTTGGTTAAACTCCTGCCATCCCACCTGTAGACATTTAACTTTGCCAATCTGTAACTAAACTCCCTGAATCTGGGCAACTGGGATGTGTGTCCATATGGGGAGAAAGTTGGTATCTGGTGCAGTTCCTCTAGGGGACATCCAGGCCCCAGCGAACAACAAAACTGATTGCCAGCATTAGCGGATCAACTGCGAGGGATGGCTCGCTAAGCAAGAGCTCTGTAGCCTTAAAGGGGAGACATCTCCAAGGGGACCTCAAACAAGTAAGTAACCCATGAGGGAAAGTAAACCCTGCTATGCCTGGACAGTGAACGGGTTTAGGACAGGCACCAGGAGGTATCTTTACATGGGGAATGGGAGGGGTGAATGGGTTTGTAGGAAGAGTGGCTGAGGGTATACTCAACCAGCTGAAATAAAAGCAGAAAATGTTGGAAGTACTCAACAGGTCAGGAAGTTTCTGTGGAGAGAGAAACAGTTAAATTTTCAGACATTTTGCTTTAGTATTAATATTTAACAAGCTGTTAGCTATTGTAATAGGAAGCGTCTGGAAGGATGGGATTCAGTGGGCCAAAAATAAATACCCTCTTTGAATACCTCTTGTTATCTGTGAATAATTCAGAAGAATATTCTTCCTCTCAGATCTGTTTAAAAAAAAAAGCAAGACTGAGTAATAAAAGGAACTGGATATACAGTGGAAAAGGAAACATTTCCATGGTTATGGAGAAAGAGCAGTGGAGTGGGACTGGTTGGATACCTTTTTCAAACAGCAGCACAGGTATGATGGGCTGAACAGCCTCCTTCTTTGCTGTATGATTCTGAGGCTTAGAAGAGAGAGGAAGACCAAATGAAAAGTTGAGAAAAACAGATGGGGCTCGTCAAGTCAGGTGCTACCTCACCTAGAATTGGAAGGCTGCAATAATGACAGATTGACGGACACATAAAAAACTAACAATTTCTAGAATATTCCATGCGCAAAGCTGTAATTTACCAATGAACGACCATTTGTAAACCCGAGTTCTTCTAAACTTTCCCTCGGCGGGTACAGGGGTGGGGGGGGGGGGGGCAGCGAAATCGGGCCCCGAAGGGCCTGTTGCCATGGTGATCAGCATTCGGCATGTGCCGACTGTGCCTCACTCGCCAAAATAATGATCATCAGCCTCTATCGGAGAAAAGAGAAAGAAAAGCAGGGATTAAAACATAACCTTCCTTCATAGGGGTCAGGAAGATTATTTGGGAGCTCTAGTTCCTGTGGTGGGTTATTTGGAGCATTGCTGAGGAACGAGAAGGACATTTGCACAATTTGGATGCCAAACCTAAAAGGGGCTAAAAAGGAAATGAAGACTTCATTTAGTGGAATTTTTACACGCTCAGGAAATCCCAAAGTGCTTCACAACCAATGAAGTACTTTTGAGGTGTAGTCACTGTTGTAATGTAAGAAACCCAGCAGCCAATTTGCACAAAGCAAACTTCCACAAACAGCAATATGATAATGACCAGATGTTATTTAGTGATGTTGACCGAGGGATAAATATTGGCCACGACACCGGGGATAACTCCCATGCTCTTCTTCTAAATAGTACCATGGGATATCTTACATCCATCCAAGAGGGCAGACAGTACCTCGATTTAATGTCTCATCTGAAAGACAGTGCCTCCAACAGTATGCCCTTAGTACTGCACTGGGAGTGTCAGCCTTGAACTTATGCTCAAGTTTCTGGAGTTGATCCCATAACCTTTTGTGCTACCAACTAAGGTGCTATCTGAAAGTCTTGTGTACATTACCTCAAGGCAGATTACGACATTAGCAAAAATGTACTAAGAAATCCCCAATGGAATTCAAGCAGCTACCAACTGAACACAGGAATATCTGCTATTCGTACTGAAGCAGCCGTCTACAATTTAAATCAGCAAAGTCTTCTTGAGCTTGGATCAAAAGAATGTTCTCTGATCACTCAATCAGGAACCATCGACTTTTCTCTAATTAAATATTAACTCAGTAGCATCTACACATCTGCAGCAGTTTCATTGAGCAAATCTGAAATGAATGAACCCTCCTCCCTCTCCCAGTTATTGACCAGCCTGAAGTAGCAGGAAACACATAAGAACATACGAATTAGAAGAGGAATAGGCCACTCGGCCATCCAGCCTACTCTGCCATTCAATAAGTTCATGGCTCAACTGATTACTCCACATTTCCACCTACCCAAGCAAAGCTCCTCTTACACCTCAAAGAAAGACTTGCAATTATATAGTGTCTTTCACAACCTCATGGTGTTCCAAAGTGCTTAAGAGGCAATAAAGTACTTTTGAAGTTCAGTCACCATTGTAATGTAGTGAAAAGTAGCAACCAATTGGCAAACAAGATCCCACAAACAGCAATGTGATAATGATAGTTATGATTATGACAGCAGTAAGACATTCCAAGGCGCTTCACAGGAGTGTTATCGAACAAAATTGGACACTGAGCCACATCAGAAAATATTAGGACAGGTGGAGGAAGGTTTTAAGGAGCCTTAAAAGAGAAGAAATAGGCAGAGAGGTTTAGTGAGGAAACTTCAGAGTTTAGTGCTAGGCAGCTGAAGGCAAGGCTGTCATTGGTGGAGAGATGAAAATCGGGGATGCGCAAGAGACCAGAATTGGACATGTCCAGATATCTCGGAGGGTTTGTGGTGCAGGAAAATGTTACAGAGATAGGGAAGGGCGAGGCCATGGAGGGATTTGAAAACAAGGATGAGAATGTTAAAAAGGAGGCATTGCGGATCGGGAAGTCAATGGAGGTTAGCTAGCTGACATTCATTCACTAAGCTCGGAGTTGCAGAATAACCTATCAGGGTGAGGCAATGGACAGCCTGTAAAATTGCAATCCAGAGTCAGCACCAGCAGGGAAGGACAGGAGCCGAAAATAAACAATGGACACCCCCACCTGTCACCGTCCCCAACACCGACCGCCAAAAAATATCCTGATTCTGCCCTGCTCCCGATTTTTATTTGCCAAGTGGACAAAACTTTGACCACAAGAGTAGCTTGAGGCAACAAGCCTGAAAGTCTCATCACCACAACACTGAGGCTTTCAAAAAGAAAGTCATCAGTCACTTAAATCTTTAAGTAGTTTATAGCTTGTGCTCATTAGATTAAACTCACACTCTGAGCTCCCGTTTTGTAATGAATTATGCGCGTTCAACGAGATGATAAAGATTTCCTGTCTCTGTAATGAGCAATGAGAGCCTTGGATTGCAAATCGGGCAGCTTAGAACTCTGCAAAGATCCCCCGGGACAGGTAGTAATGAGTGACAGGCAGCAGATTCATTGATGATATTAATCAGCTGGTCAATGCTATCCTGATGATTCCGCTGCTAACACAAGCGCAGTGACTGATGGGACAGGAGGCAACAGCCAGCATTTGATTGGCTTTACTTCAGTTGAGCAAGTGCAGGGTTCTGTTCTTAAATGTTCCACTGATTGTGACACAATCCTTGGAGTCTCCACTTGACAGCGCTCCTGTGCAATGTTCCCTGTAATTTTATTTTCTCGAGTGTGTGCACGATTTCTTTAAGTGCGCGGCCCCTTTAAACATTTTCGTGCAGTTATTTAAAGGGGCCAATTTGTGCGCTGCAGAGGGAACATTGCTCCTGTGTCTGTAACAGTTCAAAATAACCCCCCACCCTGGGTTACATAGTAAAGGACTTGCATTTTTAGTGTAACTTTCATGACCTCAGGACATCCCAAAAAGCTTTGCCGCTAATTAAGGACTGTTGCAGGGTTCTAATGTTGAAAAAACAGAAGCCAATTTGCACACAGCAAGCTCCACAAATAGCAATGTGACAATGACCAAATAATCTGTTTTAGGGGTAATGATTGAGGGTTTAATGTAAGCCAGCACACTGGTGAAATTCCCCCGCTCTTCTTTGAAATAATACCATGGGATCTTTTATATCCATCGGAGGGGATGGGGCCTCGATTTCACGCTTCATCTCTGGTAGTGCAGCATTTCCCATTTACATTTATGTAACCCTATTGATGCTGTCTTGTACATTATAGGTCTATATATTGAACACCTGCAAACTGGAAAAAAAGTTTTTAGTCTTGGTTAGACTGAAGAGTGAAGTCTGAATCTGTAAAGCATCACTGCAGTGCAATGAAGGTCTGAACATATGGAAATGACGTGCAGAAAGAGACCCATTTGTCCGTCTTGCATGTTCCATGTAGTTGGGGTTCGCCATGCATCAGGATGGAGCAAAACCCATCCCCCCGGAACAGCATCATCTCCTGGGAAAGGCAAGCTAAGATGTCACTATGACAACAACAACTTGCATTTATACAGTGCCTTTAACATAGTAAAACAACCAAGGTGCTTCACAGGAGTGTTATTTGACAAAATTTCACACTGAGCCACCTAAGGGGATATTGGGACAGGCGAACAAATGCTTGGTCAAAGGGGTGGGTTTTAATGAGCGTCTTAAAGAAGGAGAGAGCGCTAGAGATGTGGAGAAGTTTAGCAAGGGAATACGAGAGCTTATGTCCTGGGTAGCTAAAGGCACCAATGTTGGAGGGATGAAAAATGGGATGTGCAAGAGGCAGGGATTGGAGGAACACGGGGATCTCAGAGAATTTCACGGCTGGAGGAGGGTACTGGGATAGGGAGGGGTGAAGCCATGGATGGATTTGGAAACAAAGTCAAGAGTTTTAAAAGTGAAGCATTGATGGTCTGGGAGCCAATGTAGGTCAGCGGGCAGAGAGATGTTGAGTGAATGGGACTTGGTGCAAGTTAGGAGACAGGCAGCAGTGTATTGGAAGAGCATCATTGTTATCAAGATAGGCTTAAAGAACTGGGACTCTACACTTTTGAGGAAGACTTAGGGATGATCTGATTGAGATTTATAAAATGATGAAGGGGATAGAGTGTGTTTGAGTAGACACTGAATACTTCACTAGAGAATCTAGATTATATGTTCAAGTCTCTGGAGTGGACCTTGAACCCATAACCACCTAAATCAATGGCGAGAACGCTGTCCACTGAGCCATGGCTGATGAGGTATAATAATGAATTGTTCTCAGGATCCATCTCCAATAGACAGTTTGTTCTAATTAAATAGATGAGGGTGGACCAGGCAACACAATTTTAAGTTGTACAAGGTCAGATCTAGGTTAGATGTCAGGAGGTGGCTCTTTCCCCAGGGAATAGTGGTTTCTGGACCCGGCTTCCAGCTTGTGTAGTGAATGGCCATTTGCTGAATTCCTTCAAACGAGAGATGGACCGGTTTCTGGCTGGGGTGGAGATCACCTCTTAAAAGAGGCATGACATTAATCAGGGCCAGAGTGATTTCCTGAACTTGTTTCGATCGCCTATGGCATATTTCCCAGATTCCTGTTACCCCAAATTGGCCTGGTTTTTTAAAGCCTGGTTTCTCTCTCTCCCTAGAGATAATATGGTTTTGGGTGGGGTGAGAAATGTCTATATGTGATCCATAAGATATCACAAATTGTGCAGCATAGGCCGGATGGACCAGATGGTCATTGCTTGTCTGTCATTGTTTATATACATGCGTATTGTGGTGGAAATTTAACCCAGAAAGATGCCATGGAGTCAAGTTGTGAGACACAGAACTGGGAAGCTCCAAGGACAGAACCAGATCGGGGAAAGGAGTGAAAACAGGGAGACTGCAATTATAGATCAGGAATATGGAGCATGAGAAGCAGGAAATCACAAACACATTAAGACGCTGAAAGAAAGCAGGGGACAAAGCAACAACAGCCAAGCAGTGGGAAATAAATAGAAAATGGCATTTAAATATGCCACAGAGAAATTAAAAACCTGGGATGGAAAAATAGAAACGATGGCAATGTCAAACAAAGAATGAACAAAATGGGTGAGAGAGAAGAGAGAAGGGAAATAAAATACAGAATGACAGTCAGTTGTAAAAGAGAGAGATTAAAGGAGAAAGAAAGCAAGCTTTCTCATTACAGAAAGAAATAAATGGAACTGTGGAGTTAAACTTCACTTACATTCTTATTAAAACTCGAGAACAACATCTATCCTGCTGAACAGACAGGAATTCAGAGTTATGGTGAGCAACCCTTAACCTGCTGCATAAACAGTTCTGTGGATTTACATAGTTAGTAATCTTGCAGGGACTAAAGGAAATAGCTTGCATTTATGTAGCGCGGTCATGACCACAGGACGTCCTAAAGTGCTTTCCAGCCAATAAAGTACTTTTTTGAAGTGTAGTCACTGTTATAATGTAGGAAACACAGCACCCAATTTGCACACAGCAAGATCCCATAAACAGCAGATAATCTATTTTTTTTGGTGATGTTGGTTGAGGGATAAAAAGTTGGCCAGGACACCAGGTGAACTCCCCTGCTCATTTGCATAGTGTCATAGGATCTTTTTGATCCACCTGAGGGGCCAGGTGGGGCCTCAGTTTAACGTCTCATCCAACAGACAGCTCCAACAGCACAGAACTCCCTTAGTTCTGTACTGGGAATGCCAGCCTAGATGAGGTGTCACATCTCTGGTCTAGGAATTGAACCCAAGACCTTCTGACTCAGAGGTAGAGTGCTACCCACTGAGGCCCTGACTAAATAGCAAAGGATGTATAAGGATTAAGCAGAGTTGGAAACTATGCTCTAGTGCAGAGTTATCTATTTTATATTACAAATAGTATCTATAGTTGGATTTTTCTGTGTTCCATAAATTACTAGCTTGTCTTTATTCTATAAATCTGTGACCTGATGCATAATGTGTCGCTCATTTTCCAATCATGGCAAACCCCAGATGCTTCAGAGAAGGTATTTACCTAAAATGTATAAACTTAGCAACTTTACTTGTTTGTAAACACTTCATCTACACTTTACAATGTAGAACCAAAACACCTCAGGCGAAGTTATTCTGATAACTGAATATAATAAGATTACAGAGAAACATTAACTTTCTTCCTAACGAGTACATACATTGCTGAATGTAGGCTGAGAGTCATAAGATAGAAAATAACACAGGCTGATGGATTGGAGGAATCATACTGGGGGTGTAGCAGACTGGAGGAATCATACATGGGGTGTAGTGGACTGGAGGGGTTATTTATATCAACCTTTTTGTCCCTGAGGCCTCTTCCCATGTTATAAAAATTCCATGGATCCCCTGTAACACGAGTAGTTTTTAATGTATAAAAATTAGGTATACAATTAAATATAGTTTTATTATTATTTTTGTTTTACTTAATGTGAAACTTATTGCTGGTGCTGGGCACTGGATCGAGGGCTGTGGATGCTCCATCATTGAATACATTTAAGGCTGGGATAGATAGATTTTTGGTCTCGCAGGGAATAAAGGGATATGGGGAGTGGGCAGGAAAGTGGAATTGAAGCCCATGATCAGTCATGATTATATTGAATGGCAGAGCAGGCTCGATGGGCCATATGGTCTACTGCTGATCCTATTTCTTGTGTTTTTGTTTGGGGGAGGGATGTAGTGACGTATTGTAGCTGCGAGCCTTCTTGTGTCAGCATGAGCGGCGAAGAAGAGTTACTGGCCATTGGCAGAATCAAATGGTTGTGACACTCAAACAGAGGTTTAAGAATTCATGAGAGAGAGACAGAGAGACAGAGTGAGAGAGACAGAGCGAGAGAGAGGGGCGTAGACAGATTCCACAAGACCACGTTCTATATATTCTCTGGTTATTTTTGGTGATGACTTCAAACCTTCTCGTGGATGCTTAGGCTGAAGGTGATCCTACTCAACCATCACCCTGTGCTCACTGACTTCCATTGGGTACAAGCCCCCAACACCTCAAGTTTAAAGTTCTTACCTTTTCATGGCTTCACCCATCCCCATCTCTGTAACATGATGGCTTTCTAACCCACCAAATATTCTCCATTCCTTCAACTCTGTCCTCTTGTGCATCTTTGTATCCCTTCGTCTCACCATTTACAGAGATGATGGATGAGGATGAGAATTTTAAGCAAGATATTGGGGGACCAGGGTCCAATGTAAATCAGTCAGCACAGGGAAGGGGGTAGGGGTGGGGGGGGGGGGGGCGGTGGTGGGTGAGTGGGATTTGGTGCTGGATACGTTTCAGGCAGCGAGATTTGAATGAGCTGAAGAGCAGTCAGTAGATGCTTGAACAAAGATAATACCGGGTCTCTAATAGTGCAAAATGCCTTTCCCTGACAGGGCATTATAAGGAAGTCAGAAAGTAACCCATCGAGCACTAAGATAAAGAAACAGATCGTTCCCGATTCCATATTAAATAACAACCTCCCACCCAACCATACGGCTTTAATAGTTATTTTATTGTGCACATACCTAAAGAGCCCTTTTTTGTTTGCAGTAAAGTGAATGGGGGGGGGGGGGGGGATGAGGGGGTCTATGAAATTACTATCAGAGCATGGGGAGAAGAGGCTGCCTTTAGCTACAAGGTGACACAACCAACATTTGGGTGAGAAGGAAGCTAAAACAGGAAAAACATGAACAAAGGCGAGAAGGGATCGGGGCCCTGAGCAATGAGATTGAAGCAAATGGCCAAGAGATAGAGAGGGATTGGAGTGGGGGGGGGGGGGGGGAGGGGGCCTGCCCATCTCACTCACACAATCACAGTTCATTTGCTCACTCTGAGCTTCTTGCGGTCCAAAATCCTCACCCCGCGCATTCAAATCTTACAGTCTCAAAGGCTCATTCCCACTCCAGTGACGTTGTGCATGGTGATGCACCACATCTTGCAGAAACATTGTTTTTCATAATTGGTCGAACTTTTCAACTGGATTCCTTTCAGTGAATCCGCCGGGATTTTCATTTTTAAAAAATTCAGCAAACCTCTTACTTGAAACGGAATATCTTTTTTGATTTGCCTCTTCAAAGTTTTGCACATTATGACCAGGAAGTGCGAGAAGCAAGTGGGCAAAGTGGGCAAAGCATTTCAAAATTCAAAAGCAGAAAATGTAGTTTTGAAAGTACAGATTGCACTAGGCTAGCATTCTACACATTGATTGTTTTTGACAGACCCCTTGAAGCCTTCTCATCGACCCCCCCCATTTGAGAACCCTGGTGTCGATCTCCTTCTTTGGCACAATGCCAATTTCTTTCTGATCATGCTCCTGTGAAACGCTTTGAGACATTTTCCTACCATAAAGGCGTTGTATAACTATAAGTTGAATTGTGAGAGCCAGAGATACAAGACGAGCAATTGGGATGCTGGTCAGGTACCAATATCTCCTTGTCTCATGCTGTTTGTCTCCCTCTGCTTTGAACTGATATGAACCACAGCCATCTTCAAGCAGAGGACCCCTGACCCTGGCAGGGGTGCAGCTGAGGAGACAGGGCCGGCACATCATGGGTGCAGTGCAAGATTTAAACAGATGGCAGTTTTGTCTTTTGATGTGACGTTCGCTCAGCATGGCAACAGCCAAATAACAGAGGAGAAACTTATAACTGTGCCAATCCAATCTTCAGACATATGGCAGCATGCTGAAACCAGGTTCAACTCTGCCTCAATAAAATTCATCTGAACAGTGGCTGCCTTCACTCATTACTGTGGATCCTGCACTGCGGAGGAAGAGGAACAGCATCGACTTCAGCACTTCCAACACTGCAATATGTCACAGCAAAATACTTGCTATGTTGCAGCCTGAATTGGGGATGAGCATCCCATAATAATTAAAAACATGCTCGCTTTTCCCAAAAGCTCCCTTTGTAAATACACTGCCTAGAAATTGCTTATTTGCAACTTGTTTCAGACTTTGCTGTAATCAGTCAGACTTGGACGTGAGGCCTCTACACTGATATAGTTTGCTGACACTCACAGCCCAAACTTTCATTTGAAAGAATTTCTACCTAGAAAGAAAGAGAAAACCAATGGACAAACTTGCATTTAGGTAGTATTTTGCACATCCTGAAGATATTGGTTGGAGGCATAAATATTGGACCAGGACACCAGGCAGAACTCCCGTGCGCTTCTACCAAATAGTGCCGGGGAATCTTTTGCATCCACCCTAGAGGGCAGACGGGGCCTCAGTTTCACGTCTCACTCGAAAATGGCACCTCTGACAGTACAGCACTCCCTCTGTACTGCATAGGTGTGTCAGTTTAGAATACGTGCTCAAGTCTCCAGAGTAGGATTGAACCCACAACCTTCTGACTCAGACCTGAGCAGGCTGACACTTATAGAGTCATTGAGAGATACAGCACTGAAACAGGCCCTTTGGCCCACCGAGTCTGTGCCGACCATCAACCACCCATTTATACTAATCCTACATTAATCCCATATTCCCTACCACATCCCCACCTTCCCTCAATTCTCCTACACCTACCTACACTAGGGGCAATTTACAATGGCCAATTTACCTATCAACCTGCAAGTCTTTGGCTGTAGGAGGAAACTGGAGCACCCGGCGGAAACCCACGCGGTCACAGGGAAAACTTGCAAACTCCGCACAGGCAGTACCCAGAACTGAACCCAGGTCGCTGGAACTGTGAGGCTGCAGTGCTAACCACTGCACCACTGTGCCGCCCAACAATAATAATATATGAAACAAACTATTTGTGTAATATTGACTAATTCTGTTTCAAACGTTATTTTAATATTTTCTGCCCCTTATTATTTTGATTTCCCCACACCATTAGCCATATCATAGACAGGGGCTAATCTTCAATGCTGCTCTGTAAAATTCCTCCAGATTTGTTATATTGCTTCTCCCTTCTTGTGGGCAATAGGCTAACCTCTGCTTGATGCTGCCTCTTGTGGTGCAACTGAGGAAAGGAGCTTGTCACGGGTAAATACGGACATCGGCCAGAATTGTACATTGGGTGGGAGGCCCCACCCACCGGTTGCAAAGTCGGGGGCGAGCCTGCCTCTGTGGGGCCTGGGGAGTCATGCTGGGATTTTTCACTCCCAAGGCCCTTACTTGGCCTTGGGAGGGACTTCCTGCCTCAGAGGCAGGAAGTCCCGCCTAATGGAGACTACTCAGACAAGATAGCAGAGGAAGCCAAGCAGTGGAACCGCGGCGCAGAGAGAGCCAAGATCTTTCAGAAGAAGGAGGAAATTAGAAAAGAAAAATATATCAAATACACCATCAAAAGCTTTCATATTTCTGCATAGTGACTATCGCAAAGCAGGCAGGAATCAATGAGAACAGACTAACAAAGGACAAACAGAGACTGTTAAATAGATTTTCTAACCATCCTGATGTCTGTATTTACAGTGTTCTCAAACTTAATGCAATTAACAACACTGTGAGCTTGTCTTCCTTACTCCACTGAATATTTTTATCAATAGCTTCAAGCTTCATGTTTTCCATCACCTTCATCTGCACTCATGCATCTAATTACTCTCCTTGGCTTAAAAATACAAAAATTACTGTACTACCCTAACCCAGAGCTTTGGCCATTAAAGTGGAACACCGCATTCCAGAAATAGGGAAAACAGTCAGGAAATGGGGGAGGAAATCCATGAATCAATGTGCTGGCTCTGGCTCCTACCATCAGATTTTCTTTCTCTCTTAAAAGTGGACAAATTTTAGCCAAAGCTTTTTTTTCTTGTCATCCATTCCTTGCACATCCTGCTATTGAAAGTAACAAAGAGGTTCAGGGAATGGTAGTATGGACTGATTACAAGGAATAATGGAGATCGAAGTGAGATTTCACAGGGAATAATGGGCAATGATTACAAGGAACAATAGAGATCGAAGGGAGGTTGCACATGGAATAATGGACAGTGCAAGAGATTACAGGGGGGATTAAGTGATTTTGGGAAGCAATCACACAGAACAACAAATAGCAGGCATGAATACAGAGAATAATGGATTTTTCAGGAACAGGTAGTAAGGAATTATAACAGATGTCACACAGCAATTACACAAGAGAAAAAGTAATAGGATGCAGTAATTCCCTGTAATTGCCCTGTGCTGTCACCCTACACAGGACCACACCTAAGATATTAAAGAGAGGATAAAATCTGCCAGTCCGCAGCACCACCATCCTAATCATCTCAACAAGCACAAAGAGAAATTAGACCAAGTACAAGGTTGGGACAGGACAGGTGAAGAAAAGAAAGATTTGTGTTTATCACTTTGAATGTCTCAAATTGATCCACCAATGCCTTGAATTTAAAATTCTCATCCTTGTGTTCCAATCCCTCCATGACCTCGCTCCACCCCCCAACCGTACCAGCCCCCCATCTCTGTAACCACTACCAGCCCTACACCCCTCCAAGATCTCTGAGCTCCTCCAATTCTGGCCTCTTGCATATCGCTGATTTTCAGAGCTCCACCACTGGCAGCCGTGTCTTCAGCTGCCTAGGCCCCAAGCTCTGGAATTCCCTCCCCAAACCTCTCTGCATTTCTACCTCTCTCTCCTCATTTAAGACCCTCCTTAAGATCTACCTCTTTGACCAAGTTTTTGGTCACCTGTCCTAATATCTCTTCATTGTCTGATTACACTCCTAGGAAATGTAGTGGGGACATTTTATTATGTTTAAAACGCAGTATAAATACAAGTTGTTGTTTTACATACAGTGAATCATTATGAGGTGGTAAACTCAGCAGTCAACGTACACACAGCAAAAAGATGAAGGACTGGTGAATCTATTTGGTGGTACTACGCCAAGGGTGGAATTCTCATCAAGACACCAGGAGAACTTGCTGCTCCATGTCTTTGGGACGTCACCGCCCACTTAAAAGAAGTGGTGCAGGTGGCGCCTCGGTTTAATGGGCCGAATATTGCTTGTATATCTTCAGGACACATGGCGTTATTAATGCACAAACTGTCCAGCAAGATCAGGGGATTAACAGATACAGTGTGAATCTCTAGAACTTGTTGGTCAATTTATGCCATTCCACCATTTGCTTCACACAAACGACATTGCACCTTTAGCCTCCCTATCAGAAGTTGTTGTATTTGTGCATCAATTGCCTGTTAAATCCATTGCCCAAAGTTAACGCTGGAAATTAACAGCACAAGTACCTTTTTAACGATGTGACAATTATTAATGCAATTCCTATCAACCTCCCTGGCCCAGAAAGAGCAATTTAAACTGTTCAGTTTCATTCCCGCATGTAATCAATTATTGCTGGAGATTTTTAAAATTCCATTTTTTAAAAACTTTTTCTTTAGACTCTTTTCTCTATCTGTCAAGCTGATCTTTCTTTCCCTCATTGCTTCATTTTCTATACCTAATTTGACTCTAATTCACCCGCTTTCTTTCTCCGCCGTTCCTCTGTTTCTTTCTCAATGCTTAAAGCTCATTGTCCAAGGAGATAGGCAGTTGGTCCCAGAGTGTCTCAGTGTGCTATCAGCTTGTACTTCTAACAAATGACGGCGCAAAAAGCTTTGGAGCTGAAGGATGCAGGAACAAAATCTAATTAAGGGCTTACACCGCCACTCCAGCAAGATCTGGCCCCCTCTCTTCTCCAAAGAATGAGGGTGATGGGGAGGAGAGGACGTGGAGGCCAAGAGTTTGTCGTTGAGGATGATCAATGTTACAGCTGCTAAGAAACCACGATAAACCGACAGGCTAGAGATTCTTTAGGACACGAATGCCGTAATAACACAAGAACACAATTACATGAGGAAAAAAACACTGGAGCTTCAGACAGTAGATCCCCGACCAGCAGACCCATTCACCCGCCTCCAGCATTCTCCCTCTACCTGGACCCCTCCCCCTGGCCTCTTACCCGCTCTTGATCTTTTCATTGAAAACTGTCAACAAGACATTGGTCATCTCAATTTCTCTGCCCCCCTCACTCACTCTACCCTGTCCCCCTCTGAACTTGAGGCACTCCGTTCTCTCAGGTCTAACCCCGACATGGTCATCAAACCTGCAGACAAGGGTGGTGCTGTTGTTGTATTGCATACCGACCTCTACCTTGTAGAGGCTTAGTGCCAACTTTCAGACACTTCTTCCTACCTCCCCCGGACCATGACCCCACCACTGAACATCAAGCAACTGTCCACAGGACTGTCACTGACCTCATCTCCTCTGGAGATCTTCCCTCTACAGCTCCCAACCTCATAGTCCCGCGACCCCAGACAGCCCACTTCTACCTTCTACCCAAAATCCACAAACAGGACTGGCCCAGCAGACTCATTGTGTCAGCCTGCTCCTGCCCCACTGAACTTATTTCTTCCTATCTTAACTCTATCTTTTCTCCGCTGGTCCAGTCTCTTCCCACCTACTTCCGTGACTCTTCTGACGCCCTACACCATTTTGACAATTTCCAGTTTCCTGGCCCCAACCGCCTCCTCTTCACTATGGACGTCAAATCTCTCTACACCTCCATCCCCCACCAGGACGGTTTGAGGGCTCTCTGCTTTTTCCTTGAACAGAGGCCCAGCCAGTCCCCATCCACCACCACCCTCCTTCGCCTGGCTGAACTTGTTCTCACATTGAACAACTTTTCCTTCAACTCCACTCACTTCCTTCAAATAAAAGGTGTCGCTATGGGTACCCACATGGGTCTTAGTTATGCCTGTCTTTTTGTGGGATATGTCGAACATTCCTTATTCCAGTCCTGTTCAGGCCCCCTCTTTTTCCAGTACATTGATGACTGTATCGGTGCCGTTTCCTGCTCCCGCCCCGAACTGGAAAACTTTATCAACTTTGCTTCTAATTTCCACCCTTCTCTCACCTTTACAAGGTCCATCTCCGATACTTCCCTTCCCTTCCTCGACTTCTCTATCTCCATCTCTGGGGATAGGCTGTCTACTAATATCCATTATAAGCCCACCGACTCCCACAGCTACCTCGACTACACTTCTTCACACCCTGCCTCCTGTAAGGACACCATTCCATTATCCCAGTTTCTCCGTCTCTGACGCATCTGCTCTGATGATGCTACCTTCCATGACGGCGCTTCTGATATGTCTTCCTTTTTCCTCAACCGAGGATTCCCCCCCCGCTGTGGTTGACAGGGCCCTCAACTGTGTCCGGCCCATTTCCTGCACCTCTACCCTCACCCCTTCCTCTCCCTCCCAGAACTGCGACAGGGTTCCCCTTGTCCTCACTTTCCACCCCATCAGCCTCCATATCCAAAGGATCATCCTCCGCCATTTCCGCCACCTCCAGCATGATGCCACTACCAAACACATTTTCCCCTCCCTTCTCCTGTCAGCATTCCGAAGGGATCACTCTCTCCGCGACACCCTGGTCCACTCTTCCATTACCCCCACCACCTCGTCCCCTTCCCATGGCACCTTCCCCTGCAATCGCAGGAGGTGTAATACCTGCCCATTTACCTCCTCTCTTCTCACTATCCCAGGCCCCAAACACTCCTTTCAGGTGAAGCAGTGATTTACTTGTACTTCTTTCAATGCAGTATATTGTATTCGCGACTCACAATATGGTCTCATCTACATTGGGGAGAACAAACGCAGACTGGGTGACCGCTTTGCGGAACACCTCCGCTCAGCCCGAAAGCATGACCCCGAGCTTCCGGTTTCTGGCCATTTCAACACTCCCCCTTGCTCTCATGCTCACATCTCTGTCCTGGGATTGCTGCAGTGTTCCAGTGAACATCAAC
The DNA here is from genome assembly GCF_036365525.1 of Heterodontus francisci. Classification (NCBI taxonomy): domain Eukaryota; kingdom Metazoa; phylum Chordata; class Chondrichthyes; order Heterodontiformes; family Heterodontidae; genus Heterodontus; species Heterodontus francisci. The sequence continues at coordinate 46,270,311 of NC_090401.1, forward strand.
ACAAGCTCGAGGAACAGCATCTCATTTACCGATTAGGCATACTACAGCCTGCCGGACTGAACATTGAGTTCAATAATTTCAGAGCATGATGGGCCCCCCATTTTACTTTTATTTTTAGTTATTTTTTCTTTTTTTATATATTTTTTGTGTTTATTTTGTTTTATCTTAGTTTGTTCAGTTTGCCTACCCACTGTTTTTTTTCATGTTTGTACTTGCGGCTATTCAGTTTTCAGTCCGTTAACACCCTATCTGTACTACTGCTTTGTCTTTCAACACAACATTAACATATTGTTTGCCTTTGCTCCATGGTCAGTTACTCTCTGTGGCCTTGTCCTATTTACACCTTCTCCTTTGTTATCTCTTGCCCCACCCCTGCTTTACTTGCTTAAAACCTTTCACATTTCTAATATCTGCTAGTTCTGATGAAGGGTCACTGACCTGAAACGTTAACTCTGCTTCTCTCTCCACAGATGCGTCCAGACCTACTGAGTATTTCTAGCATTTCTTGTTTTTATTTTAGCTTCAGACAGTTGCCTGATGAGCAGATGGCCACAGCACCGCCCCCACCCATCCCCCTGCCCCCACATCAACTTTCCTGTGTGTCATTCCCACAGGAGTCTGCTGATGAAATGCAACATCTTGTTATTCTGAAATTCACTGCGATTAGGTGTCACTGCTACTAATTCATAAACACTGCAGATAAAGGTTGTCACACAGCGACAATTGTCAAGACTGACAACTTTATACTCTCGCATCTGACAATCTCATGCAGCCCTGACTTCCTTTTAATTAATGTCAAACGTCTTGTTATGACTGATGTTTAAAAATGAGAAGGGAAAATTGGATATCAGGCCATTTCTGGCAGCATTCCAAGCTATTAATCTGATATACAACTCCTTTTAATTCTAAGACTTTGCTGTTATTGACAAAGTTAGACATAGTCGCAACGTGAAAAGACATAATTACCCATGGAGTTGATAGCATCTAGGGTACCAGTGATTAAAATCTTCCAAATGACTCTTTTATAGTCTAATTAATTGCTGGATTGTTGATTGCAAAATTCTGTGATCAGTTTAAATTAATGCCTCCCCTACTGGAAGCTTGGCGACTGGACTTGTGGGTCCATTGTAGAACATGAATTGCTTGTTAAAACAAGGCAACGTTTGACTTTTTAGCTTCACTTCCATTTAACCCTTCTCGGCACACATGTCTAGAGAAGCTCGTTTTCTCATCAACTCTGTCCTCTCCTCATCTAAAAAAGGTGCCAGGACCAGTCTCCTGGGTGCCAGCAGCCCTCTGGTTCCTTGCCCAAGTGACCCCATGTAGTGCCATCAGCAGGTTATGGAAGGCCTCGCACCCAGTCTGATCTCATCTTCAGTTGACAACAACAACTTGCATTTATCTAGTGTCTTTAACACAGTAAAAAACCTCATTCACAGGAATGTTATCCCATAAAATTTGACACCACACGACATAAGGAGGTTTTAGGACTTAAAGCTTAGTCAAAAGGTAAGTTTTAAGGAACATCTTAAAAGGAGAAAGAAGTAGAGTGGCAGAGAGGCTTAGGGAGGGAATTCTCGAGTTTAGGACCTCGGTGGCTGAAGGCATGGCCACCAATAGTGGAGCAAAGAAAACCGGGGATGTGCAGGAGTCCAGAACTAGAGGAGCGCAGAGATCTCAAAGGGTTGTAGGACTGGAGTAGGTTACAGAGATAAGGAGGATCAAAGTCATGAAGGGATTTGTAAACAAGGACATCGCTAACAATAATGTACGAATTGATCATCTGGGGAACATTCTAGTTGCTGGAAAGTGGTCAGTGGATTTTAAGTTGACCAGCGACATGTCTTTTCTTTTTTAAGTCCCCGAGTTGGTTTGAACCAGTTCTACAGTCACAATTTTTAGGGCTGTGTGTTTTTGAAGTGTTGCTGAGAAACAAAGGGAGACCGAATACTGAAGTACCCAGTGAGAGACATGGGGACACGGGTGCCAACAATTGTGAGGAGAAGTTGAACATAGTACAAAGTACAATTCAAACTGGGTAAGCAAGGGACACCACGACCTCAAAATAAATACATGGAAATATATAAAAGTTACAACACAGGAACAAAAGCTACTTCTGACTGGAAATCCAGGACAGAACTGCAAGAAGTTTAAGCAAAACTGCATGGAGTAGGGATTAGCTACAGGCACGGGCGAGTGAGAAGAAGCTTTAAGGATGGGATACTTTTTACATGGATTTGATGATGAACATCACATCCCCATAGGATGCGGCAAGGAATTAAAAGGAAATATAGAAAGTTAAGAGAAAGTTGAGAATTTATTTGCCAATGAAGGAAGAATAGTCTGCAAGAGAGATTTGCCAACTCTAAGAACACCATCACCGCAAGCACTGCAGCAGTTCAAGGAGAAGACCCATCATCACTTCTCAGGGGAAAAGAAGGAAAAGACTTGCACTTATGTAGCGCCTTTTACAGCCACTGGACGTCTCAAAACACTTTACAGTTAGCTAAGTACTTTTGAATACTTGGAATACGTGAATTTGGGATTAAAGACTTGATCCAAGCCACTGTTCATTAGTCATTCTCCGTTCACTGTAAAGAAGCTCCAGTTCACCCTTCTCAAAGTGTAGTCAACTGTTGTAATATAGGAAACGCAGCAGCCAATTTGCACACAGCAAGCTCCCACAAACAGCAATGTATTAATGACCAGTGAAGTTGATTAAGAGATCAACATTGCCCAGGACGCTAGGGATATCTCCCCAGCTCTTCTTCAAGATAGCACCATGAGATCTATTTACATCCACCCGAGCATGCAGATGGGGTGTCCATTTAATGTTATATCCAAAAGACGGAACCTGCAACAGTGCAGTGCTCTGTCAGTACTGCAGTGGAGTGCCAACCTTAACTTGAACCCGAAACCAGGGATTGGCAGTAAACGTGGCCTTGAGAGCGTCACCCACATATTTTTGGAAAATGAAGTGGGAGGGTAAAAATACAAATGGCGTGGATGACATCATCTGTATGTTAAGTAGGCACCCGTCTGCTTTTAGGGAGTCTCATGCACTGTCTGCTGCCTGGCTGCAGCAACACAGTGGGAGATGCCAACTGGCCAGAAACCACCCCAGGTAAGTTTCACAACTTTGTCGGTTATTAAGCTCCTTGTGACACAGGAGGAGCAGGAGTGCTTCCTCCATCAGGCCTCAGAAGAAAGTCTTTGGCCCCAATCGTGGCTCCGAACCCTCACGGTCTTCCAATCTCTCACACACACCCTACTCCACACCTGCTCCAATCACAGCCCCAATCCTTCTCGCTCCCTCCCACTTTCATCTCACACATACTGCCCCTCACCCCATTATTGCAAGCCAATTGCTCTCTCACGCCCCTCCCTCCCTTTCCCTTGCAAACCCCCTTTATCCCACCCCATTGCAGCCCCAGTCCCTCTTGCTATCCCTCCCAACGTCCCACCCCGATCTCCCACACAGCCCCGCTTCCCCTGCCAATCTTGACCACAATTTCACACGCAACCTTTCACCCCACAGCCACACTATCTCACACTTCGCCCTCTTTCCCAATTTCTCTTGCCACCCATGCCTCCCACTCACAACTATGATCCATTACATGCACCCCTCCCTCTCGATCATGGCCCAGATCTCACACACACAACCCCTCCCCCAGCCAAATCATGGCCCCGATCCCCTGCACAGCACACCCCAACCCCACCAATCGCAGTCTGATCCCCCCACGATCCTCCCGCCATGCCGGCTTTGGATCTCATGCATCGCCCCACCCCGATCATGGCCTCTTGACTGCCGGGGACCGTTCCCACAGGCCCTCCTGCTGCTAACTTGTGTTCCCACCTGCCGAGCAGGCAGTCAATCTGGTCTGGTGTCGGGTGGAAATCTGTAGTGATCAATTTTAATGGGTCCCTGCTCCGACGATCAGCTGGGTCTCCATATCCCTGGCCTTGCCAGATTGTTCGCCCACTGTCAGCCTCCCCCGCATCCTCCCCGTTCATATCAGGGCCAACATTTCCCATTCTCACCTCCAACAAAGCTTCAAAAGGATCAGCCTTAATCAGAATTAATGACCAAAAGCAGGATGCTCACTAATTGTGGATCAGAATCACCATCATTTGAACATATGGCAGGAATAAGTGGACATTTTTCTAACAGCGACACAGCTCATTTTATTTATAGAAACTCTACTGATTACCTAAATTAATGAGACACAAAATGAAGTGCCATCACTTGGAATATATGAATTTGGGATTTAGAGACTTGATCCAAGCCACTGTTCATTAGTCATTCTCCGTTCACTGTAAGAAAGCTCTGGTTCACTCTTCTCAAAAGGCTTTGAAGGTGGTGAGATAGGGAGGAAAAACACCAACTTTTCCCAGTGTCTTGCAGAGACAGCTTACCTGACAGTCTCATAAAAACAAGCCATTGCGTGCTAAACAGCGGAAGCAGCATGCTGTCACGGAACTGTATTTATTTTCTCCTTGGATGAAAACAGTGTACCATTAAGACTCTGTTTAAAAACAGCGTGCCTTTAAAAACTAAGAAGTACAGTGTGCCAGCTGCACTTGTTGCCTTGGCGACAGCAGGAGAGTGAGGAGGTCACATGGTATAATGTTTCTTTTGTGTGGTAAAAGCAGCTTTGAGAGACATCAGTGAAGCGTGCACACTGGAGAAAGGAACTGTCTATTTCTCTCAGCAGAAATTCTACAATGAGCTACAGGCCATGTTAATTGCCTGAGGAGGAAAAATCCCTTTGAAGAGACCATTTTTATTGCTGGAGGTAGCAACATTTCTTTTCTTTACTTCCAATCTAAGAGTCTTTGCTTCAAGATTGACTCTTGACTGATTGTGTTTTCTGGAATTCGCAATAAAGTTTTTACCAAAAAACATTTTTTTTAAAATTCAAGTAGACCTATTGCTGTGTTCATTGTTGAAAGAACTGTGTGACGCCTGCTGCAACCGAAGTGTTTGAATGACTATCGAGTGAAGGACTGTTTCATCAAATCCACGTGGGGATTTCGAGTGGCATTTGATTATTTTTTTTTACACTAGGATACCTCACCCAACAGGAACGTAACCCACAAAGACTAACAACCCAGTTATTGATTTATTCTTAAGAAACAACTAATTTTTAGAAATTAAAAAAAAAAGAAACTGGTTAACCATTGATTTTGAGAGTGTGTGTGTGTGAGAATGGGGGAGTTAGGTTAAAATAAGAAGTTATAAGCTCTTTAGATATACGTTTATCTTAATAGTGTTTAAGATTTAGTTTTTTATAAATAGTTAATTTGTTGTTAACTAATGATACCTGGTTTGTCTGTTTTATTCTGGAGGTTACTAGAGTGTTTAATTTGGCTGTTTTCCAGTTGGGTGGAAAAACTTTAATAATATGCTGCGATCTGTGGAGTGATGGGACTGAATTCACAGTGTGTTGCTCCCGCCTCGGTTGTAACAATACTACAGACCAAAGCTAAGTGATCCCACAACCAATGGATCAGATCAAAGCTGTGCAGTCCTGCTGTGAAGGGTGGTGGATAATTAAACAACTAACTGGAGGGGGAGGAGGCTCCACAAACATCCCCATCCTCAATGACAGGGGAGTCCAGCATGTCAGTGCAAAAGACAAGGCTGAAGCATTTGCAACTATCTTCAGCTAGAAATGCCGAGTGAATGATTCAACTCAGCCACCTCCTGAGGTCCCCAGATGAATCTTGGTATTCAGCCAATTCAATTCACTCCACATGATAATCAAGAAATGGCTGAAGGCATTGGATACTGCAAAGGCTATGGTCCTGACAGCATTCCAGCTATAGTGCTGAAAACTTGTGCTCCAGAACTTGCTGTGCCCCTAGCCAAGCTGTCCAATATAGCTACAACACTGGCATCTACCAGATAATGTGGAAAATTGCCCAGGTATGTCCTGTACACAAAAAAGCAGGACAAATCCAATCCAGCCAATTTCCACCCATCAGTCTACTCTCAATCATCAGCAAAGTGATGGAAGGTGTCATTGACAGTGCTATCAAGCGGCACCTACTCAGCAATAAATTGTCCACTGACACGCAGTTTGGGTTCCACCAGGGCCACTCAGCTCCAGACCGCATTACAGTCTTGGTCCAAACAAGGACAAAAGAGCTGAATTGCGGGGGTGAGGTGAGAGCGACTGCCCTTGACATCAAGTCAGCATTTGACCCAGTGTGGCATCAAAAGAGCCCTAGCAAAACTGGAGTCAATGTGAATCAGGGGGGAAACTCTCCACTGGTTGGAGTCATAGTTAGTACAAAGGAAGATAGTTGTGTTTGTTGGAGGTCAATCATCTCAGCCCCAGGACATCACTGCAGGAGTTCCTCAGGGTAGTGTCCTAGGCCCAACCATCTTCAGCTGCTTCATCAATGACCTTCCTTCAATCATAAGGTCAGAAGTGGTGATGTTCGCTGATGATTGCACAGCGTTCATTCAGTACCATCCACAAATCCTCATACTGAATCAGACCATGCCTGCATGCAGCAAGACCTGGACAACATTCAGGCTAGGGCTGATAAGTGGCAAGTAACATTCATGCCACACAAGTCCCAGGCAATGATCATTTCCAACAAGAGAGAATATAAACTTCATCAACATGCTGGGGGTTACCAGTGACCAGAAAGTTAATTGGACCACCCATATAAATACTGTGGCTACAAGAGCAGGTCAGAGGCTGGGAATTGTGTGGTAAGTAACTCACCTCTTGACTCCCCACATCCTGTCCCCCTTCCAGAAGTCACAAGTAAGGTGTGCGATGGAACACTCTCCACTTGCCTGGATGAGCATAACTCCAACAACACTCAACAAGCTCTATACAATCAGAATAAAGCAGCCCACTTGATTGGTGCCCCATCCACCAGCTTAAACACTCATTCCCTCCACCACTGGAGCACAGTGGCAGCAGTGTGTACTATCTACAAGATGCACTGCAGCCACTTACCAAGGCTCCTTCAACAGCACCTCCCAAACCCGTGACCCCTACCACCTAGAAGGACAAGGACAGCAGAGGCATGGGAACACCATCACCCTGCAAGTTCCCCTCCAAGCCATGCACCATCCTGACTTGGAACTATATCACCGTTCCTTCACTGTCATTGGGTCAAAATTGTGGAATTCTCAATCTCACAGCACTGTGGGTGTACCTACATGAATTTTTTTACATTTGTTCATGGGTTGTGAGCGTCACCAGCAAAGCCAACATTTGTTGCCCATCCCTAAATCCCATGAGAGAGAGAGAAACCACGTGCGAGAGAAAGGAAGGGACCACATGCACGAGAGAGAGGGATGGAGCGACTGTGCATGAGAGAGAGATCGTGTGCGCCAGTGAGACAGAAAGAGTGGGGGACCATGCACTTGAGAGACAGAAAAAGAGAAGAAAACTGACCATGTGCGAGAGAGAAAATGCGTAAGTGAGAGTGAGAGCAAGACTGAGCACGAGTGCGAATGAGACAGAACAAACGAAAGACTTGCATTTATATGCCATCATTCCTGACCTCAGGACATACAAAATGCTTCAATGATGTAGATATTGTTGTAATACAGGAAACATGGCAGCCAATTTGCGCACAGCAAGCTCCCACATATAGCAATGAGATAATGACCAAGTAAGCAATTTTTTTAAATAAGATTTTTTGCGAGGCAACTGTTGACCAGGACACCAGGGAGAACTCCATTGCTCATCCTGAAATAGCACAATGGGTCTTATACATCCACCTGAGAGGACAAACAGCTCTTTGTAAGAGGTCCAGGAGCAACAGTTGTGAGTGCTCCCACACAGTTCTTTTTAATAGATAAGACTCATAGCTGCGGACATTTGTCTGGATAAAAAGTGACTATGCTTCTGAAATAATTTATTGGATGCGAAACATTTTGGGGTATCCTGAGTGCATAATATAGTGTTCCCGCCAAGGATCAGTGGGTGAGGTAATACTCTTGCCTTTGGGTTAGATAATCATGGGTTAGCATCTAACTCCAGTGATGAGCACATAATCCAGGCCAACACTCCAGTGCACTGTTGTAGGTGCTGTCAATTCAGGTGAGACATTAAACCGAGGCTCTGTCTGCACTCTCAGGCAGACATAAAAGATCCTAGGCTACTGTTTCAAAGAGAACGTTCCCTGCACATCACTTCAATTGATTTCAATCTGGTGTATTTTCTCAAACAGCCATGCCAGGAGGTTTCAACCAACTGAACTACTGGGGGAACCTGTACTAATCACATGTGTTTGTGGGGAATCATTGTATGCACGTGGCTGTTGTGTTTGCTAACATAGCAGTCAGTGCAGTTCAAAGTAAGACATTGAAAGTGAAATACTTTGGGATGTTTGTGTGAAGTTTGATGTCTTTCTTTTCAAGCCACTACAATATATACACTCTGCACCCACACTATCATTGACTGAACAAAAGATTCTTTAAGGAGGAGTTCAAAAGTAGAGAACAAAATTTAAAAATGAGGAGTCAATGTGAAACAGTTTCACTTCAGCTTTCCAAAGAGTAGAATATGAAAGCTGATAACTTCTATCAAGTAGCCCTCAAGGACTCAAGAGACAAACTAGACACGTTATTGGCGGGGGAAGAGAGAGACAAGGCAAGAGACGGGTAGAGAAAGATAGGTAGATAGAAAGAGAAAGATGGAGAGAAGATAAAAAGAGAAAGATGGAGAGATAGAAAGAGAAAGATGGAGAGATAGAAAGAGAAAGATAGGTAGATAGAAAGAGAAAGATAGGTAGATAGAAAGAGAAAGATAGGTAGATAGAAAGAGAAAGAGATAAAGCATGAGGCGGTAAGTGGCAGAGCGTGAGTGAGTGAAAGAGAAAGAGATGGATAGATAGCCAGCTACAGAGAGACAGATATATAGAGAGATAGCTAAGTAGAGAGATATATAAATAGAGAGAAATGGCAAGAAGGCAAGTAGATGGTTAATTTCAATGATAAAAGGGGCACCCGTTGGGCCAATGAACTTTTTCCTGTATCTAGACTGCCCCAGCCCAACCAAAACAGCAGGCAGAATTTGCATTTTCTGAAGCAAATGGATAAGTGTAGACCCGCTGTCCATGAGGGAGTGGGCTGTCAGAGCCTCAAAGCAGCAATTCCCCATCTTTCAGGCAGAATGACTTCCTATTCTGCCTCTGTCACAGACTGACCTTCCCCAATGGCCATCGAAAAAAGACAACTTTATTTAAAATAAAATAAAATCTAACTAAGGTCAGCATTACCCTGGCGCTGTCTATCAAATGACAGGATGAGACAGACACACATTTCGACTGACAAGTCTTTTGGTTTATCACTGAGGGAATTGAGGCACAATAGAACTGTCAGGCATTTTATATTTAATATCGACAGCAGCTGACAGCGAGATGCCCTTTGTGATCTCAGACTTTCTGTTCTCTCATGTTTCTTTGAAGAAATTAAAGTCATTTTTGGAACTAACAAAGGAAACAGGATGGCTTCATAACAAGGTGATGGTGTTTGAGAACAGACCTGGCCTGACAGTCTTACTATCTTTCTGTATGCAACAACTTGGTCATGCGTGAATTGGTGGGACACAGGGGAGGATTACAGGGCAGTAATCTAATCAAGGGCCTCAAATCCCATCGCACTTCTGTGCTGTGTTGACTACTCACGACTGGGAAAACCAAGGGAAATAGTAAAAGAAAGACTTGCACTTGTATAATGTCTTTCACAACCTCAGGCCTCATAACCAATGAAGTACTTTTGAAGTGTAGTCACTGCTGTAATGTAGGAAATGCGGCAGCCAATTTGCGCACAGCAAGATCCCCCAAACAGAAATGTGATAAATGACCAGATAATCTGTTTCAGCGATGTTGGTTGAGGGATAAGTATTGGCCAGGGCACCAGTGAGAACTCTCCTGTGCTTTTTCGAATAGTGCCATGGGATTTTTTTTATGTTCACCAGAGCAGGCAGATGGGGCCTCGGTTTAATGTCTCGGCTGAAAGACAGCACAATTGACAGTGCAGCACTCCATTCATGCTGGAGTAGACCTGGATTTTGTGCTCAGGTTTCTGGGTGGGGGGGGGGGGGGCAGGGAATGGGGGGCATGAACCCCATTACCTTCTGAGTCATAGATAAGGGTACTACCACTGAGGCACTAGCAGCTTTCCCCTGCAACTCACCTCCTGCCATGCCACCGTATCTGCATTTGTTGTGTGGGATATACTAAATTAGCTTTTGTGGCTCTGACCAACTGTTGTCAACAGAGCTGTTTTGGGATGTGAAGTGTAGTATAAGGGTCTGAAAGGGTTAATGTGGAGAAAGTGTAAAGAATACCTCCTACCATGATGATGCAAGAAATCACATGTGAGAGAGCCTTGAAGACAGATGCAGAGTGGCTTTGGAGGAATCACACAGACTGGTGTGAAGCTGACTATAGTTATAATGTAATAAAGATTAATGTTCTAAGTACTCAAGATGAAAGAATCTCTCTAAGCTAGACTAACTAAGGTGGCAGCCTACCAAACAAACATACAATGTGAAGGATATTGGGCAGTGCTAGACAACAATGTTCACCATTTTAAAACACCAAAACAATGGACTGGTAGCCGGAAACTGAAAAGGTAGGGGCAGCCATTTGTCCCACATCATGGACGTTCACTACCAAATAATGGAGAACGAGTTGGAGGAGTGTGTGTGGGGGGGGGAAGTGAGGGGCACCGGAGGATGAAGTGTCAGAGCATCTGGAGCAGGGCTGAATGAATCAGGATCTGAAGACATCATTAGGGACTGGGCATGTCAGTGAACATGTTAGGCCCTGGGAGATGGACATGGGCAGGACAGGAAAGGGCAGCGAGTGTCCAATTGCACTGCCCAGGACCTGGTACTTTCACTGTCTTGCTCTATTTGTAACGTTGTCCCTAAAGCTTGCCCTATCTGTAAAAGTCTATGTAAGGTAGAAAAACTATTTTAATCGGAATCACACGAGTGGTGTAGGGAGGAATGAACAGCTGGTCGTCTGCTCAAAAGTCACGTAGTGGACAACTATGCAGTTTTGTTGTGTTCCCAATGGAAGTGATGGTAACATTGAGAGTAAGCTGCAGTTTACGTCATGACTAGCTCAAGTCCTACTGTAACTACTTTTCATATGTCCCGCATGAAACCATTGGGTTTCAATTTTCAGGGAAAAATAAACTGATTTACAGAATATGATCACAAAACAGAAATAAAAATTCTGAAAATTCTGAAATCCAATGCAATAAAAAATTTCAATTTAGATAGTTACAGAGGTAGGTTTTAAGGAGCGCATTAAAAGGAGAGAGGCAGAGGAGTTTAGGGAGGGAATTCTGCAGCTTGGGGTCCAGGCAGCTGAAAGCACGGCCGCCAATGGTGGAATGGTGGAACGATGAAAAATAGGGAATGCGCAAGAGGCCAAAATTAGAGGAGCACATTGGAGGGTTGTGGGGCTAGAGGAGGTCACAGAGGTAGGGAACGGCAAGGCCATGGAGGGATTTGAAAACAAGAGAGAGAGAGAAGACAAAAGAGATAATGAAAGATCAGGAGAGCGAATAAGTGAAAAAAGGGAATGAAAAAGGGAATGGAGAGAAAGTGAAAAGGGAGAAGGGAGAAAGAAGAGTGAAAATAAATGACTGCAAGTGGGTTTCTGGACTTTAGGTGAGGAAAGGTCCAGGCCCAGGTGTGCTGCCCCAGAGTTGCATAGCTTGCTATTACTCACTGTCTCAGGACAACACAAGGAAAGTGCCCATATGGGCAAAGTACCTGAGGGTGTTTGGTGTCTGTGGAATCACACACAAGTGGAAGGTCACGTCCTCCAGGAGAGGAAAGAGGAAATATTGGGAGGGGACCAAAAAAAAAGTAATTCTTTTTCTAACACAGTTGAGGAGGAAAGATAAAGCCTAGCTCTTTGGACACACAGATGGCTGAAGAGCCAGATTATCCACATGGATGCCCGTGTAATTACATTATGTATATGGATAGTAACAGACCAGCACTGCCTGCCGATTGCAATTCCATTCTTAATCAAGTTCTAAAAGCAGCTGTTTCCTCCAATTTATTCAAACATTTTTTTTGCAACTAAAAGGGAAAATGTGTTCTTATTCCCCAGAGCTTCATTTTTTTTATTTAATCCTTTTTTTTCCTTACATATTTGGTCTGTCTTTTGATCTGCACTGAGTTAACTTCTCTCAGCCAGGGCCATGGAAGGGGCGTCACCCGAGTTGTGAACTAGGAAGGTGTCAGTGAAACATACATTCCTGCTCCACCTGCTGCGCCCCTATCCCTCCCCATTCCCCGACCAGGTTTCCTGTCCCTGATCACTGTCCGGTGATGCCTCCTGGGAAATGACTCTGCATGGACAATGAGCGGGAGTGGGATCGGGATTGGGATTTGAATTGATGGTGCCTCTCCTTACCACCAGAGTTAGAATGACATTCCTCACTATCCAGGCACACCGAAAAAATAAAACTGGGGGGGATTTTAACTCCTGGGTGAGAAGCCGAGGATGCGGGGGGGTGGGGTGCGCAGTTGGAAGGGAACATATTGCCTTTCTAATCCCTGGTGGGTTAGCTAGTTTACATCCTACCGGCCTGCTGCATGTCGCAAACATACAGAAAGAGGCAGCCTGCTGGCCTTGCTGGGGTTGCCAACCTTCCAGAATTGCCCTGTAGTCTCCAGGAATTGAAGATTAATCTCTCGGACATTGCTGAGAGGAACACCCGGGGAAAAAAATCATTGGGTCATTTTAAAAATTCTTTATTTTCTTTGAATGCTTTCAATTGCTGATTATAAAAGTATTGGAGATGGGGAGGAAAAAGTGGCTGTTTGACCAGACAAGGTGCATGGAGGAAGTGGGTCACGTGATGAAGTCTCCAACAATATGACCAACCAGAGTCAGCAACTCTAGGCCGGGGGCAGGTCAGGATGGCAGGGCCTAAAAGCTGCCCACTGGCACTGAGGTAAGTTAGGGTGTGGGGGAGAGCGGGGGGGAATGAGGCATTTTATGGGGAAGTTTGCTAAGTGATGATTCTTGGCTGTAAGTCAGTCGTTTTTGCCCATATCTAACATTTGGATAACTGATAAACAGAAATGTTCAATGAAAATGAGAAATAAACAATTAAAAAAAAATTCTACTATGATTTTTCTCCTTTGAGTTCCTCGCAGCAGTATCCTGAAGATTAATCTTCAATTCCTGGAGACTCCAAGGCAATCCTGGCAGGGTGCGTTAAAATTGTCTCTATTGAGTGAGGTACAAGGAGGCCTGTTATTGCCCCTCCCCAGCCCCATGGAATCGTACCCCAATAGGAAGCCTAGCATCCATTGAGTCAGCAAGGAAAGAAATAAACAAATTTAATGAAAGGAGAAAAATAAGTTCCTGGAATGTTCTGCACGTCTCTAAGAGTAACAATTTTTTTTCCTTCACCCTACCACCGTTAATTAAAAATAATATCTAGTTTCACATTAAACTTATGAATTTATTCGGCTTTTTCGACATTTGTCTTCAGGTTCTCAACCTTTCCCTACTCTGCATTTTGAAATTCCAGTGGAGCGTATTTTATAAAAAGAGGGCAAGCAGATTCTGGACAGTGACCAGGTTGCTCATTAAACTAAAAAATGCTAATTCTTTTTAGTATGTGTCTGTGTCTGTGGCATCATTAACTTGGCACAGCAAGCAGCTGAGGAAATTAATTTGCAGCTCAGACTGCTAAGAGCTAATGAGACGACATCCAGCTTGACGTGACTTCCGTCAGGGTGCAGAGGGGCAAGAAGGCAGCTCCTTGGAGTTAATGGGACTCAGCGGGCTGGCTACAGTTCATGTAATGCAGTACTCTGCTAACAAGCAGCAGATCCAGCATACAATTGAGCCACACAAGGTAGTGTTTTTAACATTCCTCACCCAGCCCGATTTCAACCTACCCACCCATCCAGCCAAACCCAGACAGGTGGGTGGTTAAACAAAGCAGTGGCGAATGACTCCCCTCCGACTCCACTAATTGCAATTTTAACCCGCCCTGTCAAGCAGGTGAGTGAGATACCGCCTGAAAGGTGGAGGGAACCTACTTTAAATATGCATTTCACTCCACAGTCAGGTTAGGCCAGGCCTCAAGTCCTGATTTATACTATAAAGAACTAAGTGAAATTGCTTCACACCAACCCTACAGTTACAGCGTAAATGCAGCGTAATAGGAAGTGCAAGTTAAAACCAGTTATAGTTAATAGTGTGAATTAAGATACCAGATGCCACTGAAGCAGGCATTATGAATTAAGAAGCAATTAAATGCATTCTTGCAGGGAAAAGGATTGAGGGATTATGGTAAGTAGTGACATAGGAAAGGAGTAGGACATTCAGCCCTTTGAACCCGTGCTGCCATTCAAGGAGATCATGGCTGATTTGTATCTTAAATCATCTATCTGCCTTTGTTCAATATCCATGGCTAGCTAAAATCTATGAAACTCAGATTTAATATTATTAACTGAGCTAGCATCTACATTTTTTTTGTGGGAGAGAGTTTCACCAATTCTGCCACCTTTAGTATAAGAAAGTGTTTCCCAATTTCTCACCTGAATGGCTTGGCTCTGATTTTAAGGCCCTGTTCCCTTGGCCAAGACCACCTCCCCCTCCCCGCACCACCACCCACCCACATCTCCCCACCCCCCCCCCCCCCATCCCCACCACCAGTGAAATACATTTCTCTCTATCTGCCCCATCAATTCCTTTCAAAATCCTAAAAAGTTCAACAGACAGTAATGCAAGACATTTAATCTAGGGAAAGGCAAATTCATGTGATGTGAGGAGGTTCTTCTTTGTGGACTGGTTGACACATAGAATTGACCTCTGGTTAGGGTGCCTGAAATATTCTTCCTAGCTATATATTAACATCCCCTTCTTCATCTGTATCTACCTTATGAGTAGAAAGTTAGGAGGATCAGAAAGGATTGGTTGGCAGAGACAAATAGCCATCTGTTCACAAAAATCCTTCTGTCTTTAAATAGTTCTTCTGTTTGTGAAACAGAATTCAGTGTTCAGTGAAAGGCTGAAACTTTCAACTCATCCATACCAAAAAGAAAGAAAAGAACATAACTGATCTGCTGTCATGAAACATCTGTTGCAACGATTTCTATGTGCCTCCAGAGATTGTGATGAAGTAGAATGAGAGAGATTCATAGAATCAAAGAACCTTTCTCGGCCCTTGATACGCAAAGAAAAACTAAAAATAACACTGATTGTGTGCAACTGTCACGGGTGGCCTCAAATATTCTAATTTGCAAAACACGTCAAAATATCTCACTGAGCAGCTGCCTGTTCAAATGGTTCTGTATCCAATCTTCCTTTCAGATGTCTTTTTTTCTCTCAATCACTTAATTTTTTTTTAAGAATGCGGACAATGTAAGGAAAAACATTGCAGATATAAACAATGGGGCCAACCTATAGGATGATGGTACAGTCAAACCCATACATATTCAAAACTACTGGAGTTAAGAAGGGAAGTCGGAGAGAATATTTTCACCCAAAGGGTAACAGAGTGGCAGAATAAGAAAGAAGAAAGAAATATGGAAAGACTTACGTTTGTAAAGTGTGTTTCATGACCTCAAGACATTATAAAGCAATTTTCAGCAAATGAAGTATTTTGAGGTACACTCTGTTGCAATGGAGGCAACCAATTCGCACACAGCAAGGTCCCACAGCAATTGAGTGGCAAATAACCAGGTAATCCATTCTAGTAATTTTGGTTGAGGGATAAATATTGGCCTAAATCCTTGAACAAAATTTAGGGTTTGGCAGACGGAGCCTTGGTATAATGTCTGATCTGAAAGACGGCACCTCATAGGTACTGCCCTGTGAGTGTCAGCCTAGATTATCAGCTCAAGTTCTGGAGTAGGGCCTGACTCACAGGTGAGTGCATGGACAAATGAGTCAAGCTGACATTAAGTGTAATTCTCATGCCTTTCTGCAAAGAATCAACATATACAACAATACGAGATGGTTATTAAATCACACTGACACTAACTGAAGTTGATCCAAATTTGGGCAAGCAACATTACAAAACATTCACTTCCTTTGGACTATTCAGCTGCAGAATAACTAACTATCTCTAGACTTGACTATTCCAATACAATCCTGGCTAGTCTACCATGTTCTACCCTCCGTAATCTTGAGGTCATCCAAAACTTTGCTGCCCGTGTCCCAAGACACACCAAATCCTGTTCATCCAACACTGTCTTGTTCAGTGACCGACTCTGTCTCCCAGTCCAGTAACAACTCAATTTTAAAATACTCATTCTTGTTTTCAAAACCCTCCATGGCTTCACCCCTCCGTAACTCTGTAACCTCCTCCAGTCCTACAACCCTTCGAAATCTCTGTGGTCCTCCAATTCTGCCCTTGTGCACATCCCTGATTTCCTTTGCTCCACCATTGGCGGCCATTACTTCTGTTGCCTGGGCCCTAATCTCTGGAATTCCCTCCCTAAACCTCTCTGCCTCTCTTCCTTTAAGAAACTTCTTAAAACCTACCTCTGACCAAGCTTTTCGTCACCTGCTCTAATATCTCATTCTGTGGCTCAGTGTCAAACTTTTCAAATGACGCTCTGTGACATGCCTTGAGATATTTCACTACTTTTAAAGGTACTATATAAATGCACATTGCTGTTGTTAAACAATACAATTCCATGAGGCCGTGATTATTTTCTGTTCTGCACGGCAATTTAATCTTCCTTTGAAATTGTGAACGTTGTGTGAAAATTTACAACCACCTGGTCAGTTTGTGCTGTCTGTTCAATCCATGGCTGCAGTGAGGTTCCTGAACAGGTCAGGTTCAGCCTTGTGGCTGCTTACATCACCAGTAATTCTCATTCACTCAAATGGCTGCCTCGTCTTATTGCCAGCCAACCAGACATCTATCATACAGCTGGTATTTAGAGACCACTCATTCTATATTACAATACAAGAATGGCCAAATACAAGGAGGTCTGTGGGCAGTTGTCCAAACTCAACAATGAGACCTCCCAGGTCTAAAGCCTCTAGCTTCCTATTAGTGCTCCTCAGACTGTGGAAAATCATTGACATTTACATAGCCTCTTAAAAATTAATTTGGGATGCAGTAAACGTACCACTTAGAGCTACGTAACTCACTTAACCCTGTCATGAAAGTATTTGGGGAATATTGTTTTTGTTTCTTCATAAAGATAATTAAAGTGTGCTTCTCCAGGCAAGGAGCTTGTGTACTAAATATGAATTTACCCCAGAAACATTGGAAGGATTGAACCCACAACCTTACCACTATTAGCACCACACTCTGACCATTCAGCTAACTGGCACAAAGCAATTGCTGACTCGTTAGCCAAGTGTAACCAGGCAGGGAACTTAGCCAACATGGGGATTGATCATGTGATCTTGGCACTATTAGCGTCATGCTCCAACCAACGGAACTTAACCGGCCCCCAAACATGAAGACAAATGCCAACACGAGGAGGAGAGGACACTGAAAACTGTAGGAATCTTATGCCTGAGCTCGTCGAAGTCAGCAATTCTGAGATGATTTGCGCTGTGATGTGAGAGCTGACAGTTGATAGGGATTACAGCAGTGTTGTCCAATAGAAATTGCTGAGTAGCCTCAGATGTGGCAATGGCGACACTGTTTTAGCCACATGCATAATTTTAATAGAAAATGCCTTACGCATAATACAGGTAATTGTAATTCACACATGGATATTTACTTAATAAACATTCACCATCATTCAGTGATGAAGGAAGTAAAGCAGCTGCAATGATCAAAAAACACTTACATATTTTGCTTTCCATCTCATAACAAACAAAAATTTCAAAATCCACACGAAGACGCCATTCAAATAAGTAATGTGTTCATATAAAGAAAAGTAAAGATTTGCATTTATATAGCACCTTTCACAACTTCAGAATGCCCCAAAATGCTTTACAGTCAATTTACTTTTGAAGTAAGTCCCTGCTGTAATGTAGGAAATGCAGCAACCAATTTGCGCACAGCAAGCTCCCACAAACAGCAAAGTGATAACGACCAGATAATCTTTTTTTTTTAAGTGATATTGATCGAAGGATAAATATTGTCCAGGTCACCAGGGATAACTCCCCTGCTCTTCGATGAAATAGTACTATGGGATCTTTTACGTTCACCTGAGAGAGCAGACAACAGTGTTCATTAATCATCTTCTTTAATTTACCGATCTAAAATGAAATTAGCCACATCTGGATTCTCAATTAACCACATGTAACTTGCGGTTCACATAGGCTTTTACATCACGAGCAAAGGCCATTCAGCCCAACAGGTCGATGCCAGTGTTTATGCTCCAAACGAGCCTCCTCCCACCTTACTTCATCTTGTCCAAACAACATATCATATTGGATAACACAACAACAACTTGCATTTATATAACACCTTTAATGCAGTGATAGATCCCAAGGTACTTCACTAGAATGTGTTATCAAAGAAATTTGACACCAAGCCACAAAAGGGGTACGAGGACAGGTGGCCAAAAGTTTGTGCAGAGGTAGATTTTAAGGAGCATCTTAAAGAAGGAGAGAGAGTCAGAGAGTTTTAGGAAATCAAATTTAGCGCCTAGGCAATTGAAGGCACAGCTGCCAAAGGTGAGTCAAAGCAAATTATGGATGTGCAAGAGGCCAGAATTGGATGAATGCAGAGATCTCAGAGGGTTGTAGGGCTGGAGGAGGTTCCAGAGATAGGGAGGGAGTGAGGCCATGGAGAAATTTGTGCACGATGGAAAGGGGGAAGGTGGGAGAGATGGAGAGAGATTTCACATTGAAAACACTTTGTCCTATGGAGATCTTACATGTCTCACTTAGTGAGGTTCCATTTCTGGTGCAGAGCCCTCCTGTCAATGAGTGCAGTGGCAGAGGTGGTGCTACAGTCCTCTAGCCCCAACTTTCAGCAGAGTGTCCACACTGGGAATGCAGCTTGTAAATCAAGTAATGTGGTCTTGGTACGGACAGATATTTCGAACAGGGTCTCAGTAGGAACACTGTTATGTATATGCCTTCATTGACATAAGGGCAATCTTACTTGTGGCTCAAAAGCATCAGTAGCAAACCTCACACCAAGACATTTGTCTGTACATCAGAACTCCAAGCTGTGCTTCTCTGAGACACAACAGGCCATTTCTCTCAGGCAGTATTTTACTATTTATACAATTCTATTTTACTCGACAGAAGGAGACAGTAAAACATTAACCATTCATCCAGAGTGAGAACCATGGAGATTTATTCATTCTAAATGCAACCTGTTCTCAGTTTCGTTTGCCTCAAGTTAACCCATTGTACTGTCCTTACAAGAGGTGGATAAAGACTCATAATTACATTGTGCCTTATTTGGCCTCCCAGAAACACCTCAAAGTGCTTCACATACAATGAATTATGGTGAAGTACAGTGAATGTTACCTCAACAATGTAACACCCATTTTGCACATAGTAAGATCCCACAAATAGCAGTGAGATCACTAGCCCATTTGATAGGGTAGATCGAGCAAAACTATTTCCTCTGCTGAGCGGAGGCCAGAACAAGGGGATACAATCTTAAAATTAGAGCTAAGCCATTCAGAGGTGATGTCAGGAAGTACTGCTTCACCCAAAGGCTAGTGGAAATCTGGAACACTCTCCCTCAAAAAGCTGTTGAGACTGGGGGACAATTGAATATTTCAAAACTGAGATGAAATTTTGTTACGTATTAAGGGAAAGAAAACCAACGAGGATAGATGGAGTTAAGATATAGATCAATCATGATTTAGCTGAATGGCAGAATGGACATGTGGGGCTGAATGGCCTCCTCCTGTTCCTATGCTATGTTAATTTGCTTTCGGTGGTGTTGGTTGAGCAACATTGACTTGGACACTGGGAGCATTCCCCACCCATTCATTAAATAAGTGTCTTGGAAGCATTCCCATGCATCTGAACCACCAGGTCAAAGCATCAGAACCAAAAATATATCGATCTCCATTCTGAAATTTTCAATTGACTCCCAGTATCCACAGGATTTTTGGAGCGCGAGTTCCAGATTTCTACCAACTTTGTGTGGAAAAGTGCTTCCTAATATCACTTCTGAAAAGTTTAACTCTAATTTTGAGGTTATGGTGTTGTTCTGGATTTCCCCACCAGAGGAGATAGTCGCTCTCTAACTACTCTATCAAATCCTTTAATTATTTTAAACACCTAAATTCAATTCTCCCCTTAAGCTTCTATACTCAAGAGAATATAACCCTTGTCTATGCAATCTGCCTTCATAATTTAACCATTTTAGCCCTGGAATAATTCTGGTGAATCTGTGCCTTACCCTTTCCAAGGCCAATATATCCCTCCTGAGGTGCAGTGCCCAGATCTGATTGCAGCACTCCAGATGTGGTCTAACTGGAGCTTTATACAACTGCAGCATAGTTTCCACCCCTTTATATTAAACTCCCTTTAATTTTAATGATTTTGTGTATCTGTCCACTAGCTTTTAGCGATTTATGTAGATGGACCCGAAATTTCTCTACTCCTCACCGTTTAGAAAATACTCTGATCTATCTTTCTTAGGTCCAAAGTAGATCATCTCACACTTCATTAAACTCCACCTGCCAGAGCTTTACCCACTCACTTAATCTCTTTGCAACTTTCTGTTTCCATCTACATTACATACTGTGTCAACTAACTTGGTGTCGTCAGCAAACCTGGATACAGAGCTCTCCATTCTTTAATCTAAGCCATTGATAAATATAGTGAAAAGCTGATGCCCCAGTACAGATCCCTGGGGGAGTAGCACTAGTCAGAGTCTGCCAACTGGAGTACTCGCCCATTATCCCTACTCTCCATCTCCTACCTCTTAACCAATTTCCTACCCATGTCAATAGGATGCCTCTAATTCCATGTGCTCTCATTTTTGTGGACAGATGGATTAGGGAACTTAATGTGTGGCAAAAGGACGCTGTCAGAAATAAGTTTTTTAATGGAATAATGGGCTGCCTTTAAAGAGAAGATAGGTCTGGTATAGTCAAGGTACATTCCCACGATGGGAAAAGACAAACAAAGCAAGACCTCCCTGAATGATGAAAAAAAGAGATGGAGTGTAAGATAAAGCAGAAAAAGGGTGCTTACAACAGATGTCAGTTGATAACACAAGTGAGAACCAGGCTGAATATAGAAATCTCAGAGGGGAAGTGAAAAAAGAAATAAGAGAAGCAAAGAGTGTATGAGAAGAGACTGGTAGTCAACATAAAAGGGAATCCAAAAGTCTTCTATAGGGATAAAATAGTGAAAGAGTGGTAAAAGAAGGAGTGGGGCCAATTAGGGACCAAAAAAGGGAATTACGCATGGACGCTGAGGTACTAAGTGAGTACTTTGCATCTGTCCTTACAAGGAAACATAGGACTTAGGAGCAGGAGTAGGCCATTTGGCCCTTCGAGCCTGCTCTGCCATTCGATAATATCATGGCTGATCTAGTTGTGGTCTCGACTCCACTTTCCTGTCTTCCCCCTATAACCCTTGACTCCCTTGTCTATCAAAAATCTATCTGACTCAGCCTTGAATAAATTCAATGATCCAGCCTCCACTGCTTTCTGGAGAAGAGAATTCCACAGACTAACGACCCTTTGAGAAAAAAAATCTCTCCTCACCTTCGTCTTAAAAGGGAGACCGCTTATTCTTAAACTGTGTCCCCTAGTTCCAGTCTCTCCCACAAGAGGAAACATCCTCCAAGTTTACTAAGAAAAAAGATGCTGCCCAAGTCATAGTGAAAGAGGGGGTAGATGAGACATTGGATGAGCTAAAAATTGATGAGGAGCTATTAGAAAGGCTGGCTATACTTAAAGTTGATAAGTCACCAGGATTGGATTGGATGCATCCGAGAATACTGAGGGAAGTAAGGGTGGAAATTGCAGAGGCATTGGCCATAATTTTCCAATCCTCGTGGTGCCAGAGGACTGGAGAATTTCAAACACTACACCCTTGTTCAAAAACGGTGCAAGGATAAACTCAGCAACTATAAGGCAGTCAGTTTCACCTCCGTATTGGGAAAGCTTTTAGGAGCTATAATCTGGGACAAAATTAGAGGTCACTTCAACAAATGTGGACTAATTAAGGAAAGCCAGCATGATTTATTAAGGGCAAATTGTGTTTAACTAACTTGATTGAGTTTTTTTAAAATGAGGTAACAGAGGGTTGATGAGAGTAATGCAGTTGATGTAGTGTACATGGACTTCCAAAAGGCATTTGATAAATTGCCACATAACAGACTTGCCAGCAAAGTTACAGCCCATAGTGTAAAAGGGACAGTGGCAGCATGGATACAGTGACAGGAAACAGAGAGTATTGGTGAACGGTTTTTTGGACCGGAGGAAGGTATATAGTCGGGTTCCCCAGGGGTTGGAATTAGGACCACTGCTTCTCTTGATCTATATAAATGACCTAGACTTGGGTGTGAAGGGCACAATTTGAAAATTTGCAGATGACACAAGTCTTGTTAAATACTGCGAACTGTGAGGAGGACAGCGATAGAGTTCGAGAGAACTCCGTGACCTCCTGGTCTACTCCTCCATTACCCCCACCACCTCGTCCCCTTCCCACGGCACCTTCCCCTGCAATCACAGGAGGTGTAATACCTATACTTTTACCTCCTCTTCCCTCACTATCCCATGCCCCAAACACTCCTTTCAGGTGAAGCAGCGATTTACTTGTACTTCCTTCAATTTAGTATACTGTATTTACTACTCACAATATGGTCTCCTCTACATTGGGGAGAACAAATGCAGATTGGGTGACCGCTTTGCAGAATACCTCTGCTCAGTCCAAAAGCATGATCCTGAGCTTCCAGTTGCTTGCCATTTCAACACACCCCCCCTGCTCTCATGCTCACATCTCTGTCTTGGGCTTGGTGCAGTGTTCCAGTAAACAGCAATGCAAGCTCGAGGAATTTACCGATTAGGCATGCTACAGGCTGCCGGACTGAACATTGAGTTCAATAATTTCAGAGCATGACGGGTCCCCCTTTTTATTTACAGTTACTTTTTATTTTTATTTTATTTTAGTTTGTTTCATCATTCATTTTTCTTACCATGTGCCTGCCCACTGTTTTTTTTTCATGTTTGTGCTTTGGGCCAGGGCTGTTCATTTTTCTGTCCATTAACACCCTCTCTGCACTAATGCTTTGTCTTTCAACACAACTTTGCCTTTGCTCCATGACCTTCTGGTCAGTTATTCTCTGTGACCCTGTCCTATCAGCACCTTCACTTTTGTTATCTCTTGCCCTAGCCCTGCTTTATTTGCTTAATACCTATTACATTCCTAACCTTTGCCAGTTCCGATGAAGGGTCACAGACCTGAAATATTAACTCAGCTTCTCTCTCCACAGATGCTGCCAGACCTGCTGAGTATTTCCAGCATTTCTTGTTTTTATTTCAGAGTTCCAGCATCTGCAGAATTTTGCTTTTATTTATGCGAGAGAACTGGTGGGTGATACATTTTGGTAGGAAGACTGAGGAGAGGGAATATAAAATAAAGGATACAATTCTAAAGTGGTGCAGGAGCAGAGAGACCCAGCGGTATTTGTGCACAAATCGTTGAAGGTGGCAGGGCACGTTGAGAAAGTGGTTAATAAGGCATACTGGATCCAGGGCTTTATAAACAAAGGCATCGAGTACATCAGCATGGAAGTTATGGTGATCAAAAGGAAAGCACTGCACATGCTGGAAATCTGAAATAAAAACAGAAAATGCTGGAAGTATTCAACAGGTCTGGCAGCATCTGTGGAGAGAGAGACAGAGTTAACGTTTCAGAATGGAGTAGAGTAAAAAATGTTATCGGTTTTGAGCAAGTGGAAGGTGGAGGGTGGGAGGAAGAACAAAGGGGAAGGTCTGTGAAAGGGCAGAAGACAGGAGAGATTAAATAACAAAAGGTAATTTTGATGCCAGGCCAAAGGGAGTGATAATGGGACAAGTAAAGACACAAAAGATATGTCTAGAAGGAGGTGTGAATGACAGGATAGCTGCCGTCCGAATGCAAAGTAAAGGGATTAAGAAAGGAATGAGAGAAAAGAGCCAACCAGCAAAAAAAAAAGCACAAAACAAAGTGGGGCAGAAGTTATGATCTAAAATAGTTGAACTCAATGTTGACTCCAGAAGGCTGTAAAGTGTCCAATCAAAAGATCAAAGTTATGGTGAACTTTTGTAAAGCACTGGTTCAGCCTCAACTCAAGTATTGTGTCCAATTCTAGGCACACACTTTAGGAAAGATGTGAAGGCATTAGAAAGGGTGCAGAAAAGATGTAGGAGAATGATTCCAGGGATGAGGAACTTAAGTTCTGTGGATAGATGGGAGAAGCTGGGGCTGTTCTCCTTGAAGAGAAGGTTGAGAGGAGATTTCATACAGGTGCTCAAAATCATAAGGGAGAAACTGTTCCCATTGGTGGAACCAGAGGACACTGATTTAAGGTGAATGACTAAAGAATCAAATGCGACATGAGGAAAACATTTTTTAAAGAAGTGAGTGGTTAGGATCTGGAATGCACGGCTTGACAGTGTGGTGAAGGCAGATTCAATTGTGGCTTTCAAAAAGGAATTGGATAAGCACCTGAAGAGAAAACACTTGCAGGGCTACGAGGAAAAGGTGGAGAGTGGGACTAGCTGAGTTGCTCCTGCAGAGAGCTGACACAGACACAATGGGCTGAATGGCCTTCTGTGCTGTAACCATTCTATGGTTCAATTTTATGGAACACTGGCACCAGTTGTGGGGTAATAGGGAGCTGCTCATAAAAAATGGGCTGTATCTGAACAGAGAAAGAGTGAATGAACTGGCAAAATGGATAAACAAAGAAATGAACAATAATTTAAATTAAGGAAAAAACAGTGATCAGAAAGAGAATGTAGAGAAGGTCAAAAAAGATTAGATAAATACACAAATAAAGAATTTATCAAAAAGAGACAGCATGCAGAAGGAATAAAAGGAGTAGTGGAGAAAAATCAACTTGACCAGTTATAAGCGGGAAAAAGTAGATTGAAGAACAAGGTTTTAGATCGGACATGAACTATCATGGGAAACAAGGAAGCTTTAAATACTAAGAAAACAAGTGCAAGCATTGCAATTCTGATCGTGAGAGAAATAAACTAGAGAAATTAGAAGCAATCATGTCACAGATATACAGAAGTAACAGGTCAACAGAAACATGGCTGCAAACTGGAATGGAAAATAAAGATGTCAGGTTTTAATATTTTTGGGAGGGGCAGAATTGGCAAGGAGGAGGAAGTGTGGCAACATTAGCAAAGGTCAGAAAACGTGCTGTCGAGAGGGATGACGTAAGAAGAGACCTGTTGATTCAGTCAATATGTTGAGAGATCAGAGATTTTAAAAAAGGATTGTTACATTAGTGGGTTGCACCACAGATCCCCAAACTGCGGGAGGGAAATGGAAGAGAAAATCTGTAGGCAGATTAGGGAGGCGTGCAATTTGTTTGATTACGCTCCTGTGAAGCATTTTGGGACATTTTACTATGTTAAAGGTTCTGTGTAAATGCGTAGTAATAAGAAAATTATTGTTCTAGGAGATGTGAGTTACTCACATTGATTGGAATAAGGGAATAAACGGAGAAAAGGGAATGGAATTCCTAAAATGAATGCAGGTCTCCTTCCACAAGCAGTGTGTCTGAACTGGGGAAGGGTACGACTAGATTCAGTCATGAGCTAAATATGGGTGGACACCTTTGGAGTGGTGAATATAATATGATGGGGCTTAAGGTTCAAAAGAAAGGGTGAAAAGTTAATACAAAAACAGCAGCACAGGTTGGAATTGGGCAGATTTTAAAATGAGTGAGCTAACTGAGGTGAGTTGGGAAAATAAATTGGTCAACAATGCGATGTTTTTACAAAAGAAGATTGCAAAGTTGCAGAATAAATATCTACCATTAAAAAAGGAGACTGCTTCAAGTTTCAGAATGCTCCAAATGGATAAAGTGGTTAAATATAAACCAAAATGTAAGAGAGCATATGAGGTATGACAAAAGCACTATAAATAAGACAGAATACAAAGATAACAATGAAAGAGGTGAAGAAGGGGATCAGGAAATCAAGTAAGAGATGAGTATCATGAGAAAATGTCAAACAATATTAAAAAGAACAGTGAAATATTATACAATTATAGCAGTAAAGAGGGAATTGTTAAATGTGAGGTCAAACCCCGTGATGCAGCGTGACATAGATGGAAATATTTTTTAAAAAGGGGAATAAATAAAGAACTTGCATTTTCATACTGCCTTCCATAACCTCAGGAACTCCCAAAACGCTTTAACGCCAATGAAGTACTTCCGGCATGTTGGAAATGTGACAGCCAATTTACACACAGTATGAACCCACAAAGAGCAATTTGACAATGAACAGATAATCTGGTTTCTTTTTAAAAAAGTGTGATTGATCAGGACAGAAAGAACTCCACTGCTCTTCTTCAAACAGTGCCATGGGATCTTTTACATCCACCTGGGAGAGCAGACGGGGCCTGGGTTTAATGGCTCATCCCGTGTATGAGACCTTAAAAGGAGAAAAGAGACTCAGAGACATTTAAGGAGAGAACTCCAGACCTTAGGACCTAGCTGTCTGAAGACACAGCCACCAATGGTGGCAGATGGAGATCTCCCTTCACCCTGTGTTTAGTTTAAAGCTAGCTATGACTGTGTAAACTGGAGTTAAAAGAAAAACACACACAAAGAAGGCAGTAGAACTGAATTTCAATTTCTGTAAAGGCATCATAAACCTCCGAGACCATTTGTACTGCCCCACTAAAAACCTGAATTAATGTTGTTTAAAAAGTTCATATGCAGAGGTTCAGCTTGAAGCCAATTGTCACAGAGCTCGGGAACAGCAATGCAGATCCAGTGAGGAAACGACGGCAACAACAATCCAAGCGGGAGGAAATGCGCAGGAGAGAGATTGTGAAAGAGCGCACGCGAGAGAGAGATTTGAGCGCGCGAGAGAGAGATGGAGAGAGCGCGCGCGAGAGAGAGAGATGGAGAGAGAGAGCGCGCGCGAGAGAGAGATGGAGAGAGAGAGCGCGCGCGAGAGAGAGATGGAGAGAGAGAGCGCGCGCGAGAGAGAGATGGAGAGAGAGAGCGCGCGCGAGAGAGAGATGGAGAGAGAGCGCGCGCGAGAGAGAGATGGAGAGAGAGCGCGCGCGAGAGAGAGATGGAGAGAGAGCGCGCGCGAGAGAGAGATGGAGAGAGAGCGCGCGCGAGAGAGATGGAGAGACAGCGCGCGCGAGAGAGATGGAGAGAGCGCGCGCGCGAGAGATTGAGAGAGAGAGCGCGCGCGAGATATTGAGAGAGAGAGCGCGCGCGAGATATTGAGAGAGAGAGCGCGCGCGAGATATTGAGAGAGAGAGCGCGCGCGAGAGATTGAGAGAGAGAGCGCGCGCGAGAGATTGAGAGAGTGCGCGCGAGAGATTGAGAGAGAGCGCGCGAGAGATTGAGAGAGCGCGCGCAAGAGATTGAGAGAGAGCGCGCGAGAGATTGAGAGAGAGCGCGCGCGCGAGAGATTGAGAGAGAGCGCGCGCGCGAGAGATTGAGAGAGAGCGCGCGCGCGAGAGATTGAGAGAGAGCGCGCGCGCGAGAGATTGAGAGAGAGCGCGCGCGCGAGAGATTGAGAGAGAGCGCGCGCGCGAGAGATTGAGAGAGAGCGCGCGCGCGAGAGATTGAGAGAGAGCGCGCGCGCGATAGATTGAGAGAGAGAGCGCGCGCGAGAGATTGAGAGAGAGAGCGCGCGCGAGAGATTGAGAGAGAGAGCGCGCGCGAGAGATTGAGAGAGAGCGCGCGCGCGAGAGATTGAGAGAGAGGGCGCGCGCGAGAGATTGAGAGAGCGCGCGCGAGAGATTGAGAGAGCGCGCGCGAGAGATTGAGAGAGCGCGCGCGAGAGATTGAGAGAGCGCGCGCGAGAGATTGAGAGAGCGCGCGCGAGAGATTGAGAGAGAGCGCGCGCGAGAGATTGAGAGAGAGCGCGCGCGAGAGATTGAGAGAGAGCGCGCGCGAGAGATTGATTGAGAGAGCGCGCGCGAGAGATTGATTGAGAGAGCGCGCGCGAGAGATTGAGAGAGCGCGCGCGAGAGATTGAGAGAGCGCGCGCGAGAGATTGAGAGAGCGCGCGCGAGAGATTGAGAGAGCGCGCGCGAGAGATTGAGAGAGCGCGCGCGAGAGATTGAGAGAGCGCGCGCGAGAGATTGAGAGAGCGCGCGCGAGAGATTGAGAGAGAGAGCGCGCGCGAGATTGAGAGAGAGAGCGCGCGCGCGCGAGATTGAGAGAGAGCGCGCGCGCGCGAGATTGAGAGAGAGCGCGCGCGCGCGAGATTGAGAGAGAGCGCGCGCGCGAGAGATTGAGAGAGAGAGCGCGCGCGAGAGATTGAGAGAGAGAGCGCGCGCGAGAGATTGAGAGAGAGAGCGCGCGCGAGATTGAGAGAGAGAGCGCGCGCGCGAGATTGAGAGAGAGAGCGCGCGCGCGAGATTGAGAGAGAGAGCGCGCGCGCGAGATTGAGAGAGAGAGCGCGCGCGCGAGATTGAGAGAGAGCGCGCGAGAGATTGAGAGAGCGCGCGCGCGAGATTGAGAGAGAGCGCGCGAGAGATTGAGAGAGCGCGCGCGAGAGATTGAGAGAGCGCGCGCGAGAGATTGAGAGAGCGCGCGCGAGAGATTGAGAGAGCGCGCGCGAGAGATTGAGAGAGCGCGCGCGAGAGATTGAGAGAGCGCGCGCGAGAGATTGAGAGAGCGCGCGCGCGAGAGATTGTGAGAGAGCGCGCGCGCGAGAGATTGAGAGAGCGCGCGCGCGAGAGATTGAGAGAGCGCGCGCGCGAGAGATTGAGAGAGAGCGCGCGCGCGAGAGATTGAGAGAGAGCGCGCGCGCGAGAGATTGAGAGAGAGCGCGCGCGCGAGAGATTGAGAGAGAGAGCGCGCGCGAGAGATTGAGAGAGAGCGCGCGCGCGAGAGATTGAGAGAGAGCGCGCGCGCGAGAGATTGAGAGCGCGCGCGCGAGAGATTGAGAGAGCGCGCGCGAGAGATTGAGAGAGCGCGCGCGAGAGATTGAGAGAGCGCGCGCGAGAGATTGAGAGAGCGCGCGCGAGAGATTGAGAGAGCGCGCGCGAGAGATTGAGAGAGCGCGCGCGAGAGATTGAGAGAGCGCGCGCGAGAGATTGAGAGAGCGCGCGCGAGAGATTGAGAGAGCGCGCGCGAGAGATTGAGAGAGAGCGCGCGCGAGAGATTGAGAGAGCGCGCGCGAGAGATTGATTGAGAGAGCGCGCGCGAGAGATTGATTGAGAGAGCGCGCGCGAGAGATTGAGAGAGCGCGCGCGAGAGATTGAGAGAGCGCGCGCGAGAGATTGAGAGAGCGCGCGCGAGAGATTGAGAGAGCGCGCGCGAGAGATTGAGAGAGCGCGCGCGAGAGATTGAGAGAGCGCGCGCGAGAGATTGAGAGAGCGCGCGCGAGAGATTGAGAGAGCGCGCGCGAGAGATTGAGAGAGCGCGCGCGAGAGATTGAGAGAGCGCGCGCGAGAGATTGAGAGAGCGTGCGCGCAAGAGATTGAGAGAGAGAGCGCGCGCGAGAGATTGAGAGAGAGAGCGCGCACGAAAGATTGAGAGAGAGAGCGCGCACGAAAGATTGAGAGAGAGAGAGAGCGCGCGCGAGAGATTGAGAGAGAGAGCGTGCGCGCAAGAGATTGAGAGAGAGAGCGCGCGCGAGAGATTGAGAGAGAGAGCGCGCGCGAGAGATTGAGAGAGAGAGCGCGCGCGAGAGATTGAGAGAGAGAGCGCGCGCGAGAGATTGATAGAGAGAGCGCGCGCGAGAGATTGAGAGAGAGAGCGCGCGCGAGAGATTGAGAGAGAGAGCGCGCGCGAGAGATTGAGAGAGAGAGCGCGCGCGAGAGAGAGATGGAGAGAGAGCGTGCGCACGAGAGATGGAGAGAGAGAACACGCGCGAGAGAGAGATTTGAGCGCGCGAGAGAGAGATGGAGAGAGCGCGCGCGCGAGAGAGAGATGGAGAGAGCGCGCGCGAGAGAGATTGAGAGAGAGCGCGCGCGAGAGAGATGGAGAGAGAGAACACGCGCGAGAGAGAGATTTGAGCGCGCGAGAGAGAGATGGAGAGAGCGCGCGCGAGAGAGATTGAGAGAGAGCGCGCGCGAGAGAGATTGAGAGAGAGCGCGCGCGAGAGAGATTGAGAGAGCGCGCGCGAGAGAGATTGAGAGAGAGCGCGCGCGAGAGAGATTGAGAGAGAGCGCGCGCGAGAGAGATTGAGAGAGAGCGCGCGCGAGAGATTGAGAGAGAGCGCGCGCGCGCGAGATTGAGATAGAGAGCGCGCGCGCTCGAGATTGAGATAGAGAGCATGCGCGAGAGATTGAGAGAGAGCGCGCGCACGAGAGAGATTGGGAGAGAGCGCGCGCACGAGAGAGATTGGGAGAGAGCGCGCGCACGAGAGAGATTGAGAGAGCATGCGCGAGAGATTGAGAGAGCATGCGCGAGAGAGAGATTGAGAGAAAGCGCGCGCACGAGAGAGATTGGGAGAGAGCGCGCGCACGAGAGAGATTGAGAGAGCACGCGCGCGAGAGAGATTGAGAGAGCACGCGCGCGAGAGAGATTAAGAGAGCGCGCGCGCGAGAGAGATTGAGAAAGCACGTGCGAGAGAGAGAGCGCGAGAAATTGAGAGAGAGAGCGCGCACACGAGAGATTGATAGGGAGAGAGCGCGCGCACGAGAGAGATTAAGAGAGAGCGCGCGCACGAGAGAGATTGAGAAAGCACGCTCGAGAGAGAGCGCGCGAGAGATTGAGAGAGAGCGCGCGCGCGAGAGAGAGAGATTGAGAGAGAGCACGCGCAAGGGAGACAAAGTGTGCGCGAGAGAAAGAGAGCACGAGAGGGAGAGAGAGCGCGCGAGAAACTAAGGGCAGGCTTTGGGAACCCGATATTGGAACTAAATGGGAGTCCTTGCTGGCAGAGGGAACAGCTCATCTATTTTACTAGAGGCAGCCTTCTAATTGTCTATCCCAATCAGAAGGCCAGCAGTTCTGAAGCCTCAGCAGCCCCAGGAGAGGTGGGCACTGCTCAGGCAGCTCAAAGAAAGCGAGGGTGCCTCAAAATGGAGGCATCCACAAGGGGAAATTTGAATTTAACATTCCGTGGCGAATGTGGAGAGGGAAAAGCCCTCCAGTTGGATCATCAGGACCGCAGGGTTGCCGTTCCTCCTCATGGCTCCCTCTTTGTGGAATGGAGCATCTGGCTCTGATAGCCCCCTGCCGCGCCTATCCCTGTCCCCCGGGCTGGCACAGGGAGACCGCCTCCAGCAAAATGCTGAAAAATGGTCCTTAATAGCAGACTCAATTATTTGAATTGGTTGCCCACTTCCGTGTGGCAGGCAGCCAATTTGGCTCCCAGCCTGCCGCTGGGAAACTTCCCCGGCTGCAGGAATGCATCGGGGAGCCATCCCAACGCGGTTCCCCACTTTTTACTGGCACTACCCTGGCCCCCCTCCTCTGCCTCCCAGTCAACCACCATGGAACTGATAAAATTCTGCCTAAAAGAGGGAGTGAGCCCGCATGAGACACAGTGCCCAAAATTTTACAGCCCCCCCCCCCCTTCAATGAACGGGCTGCTGGCGGGGGTAGGGGGTCGTAAAATTGAGTGGAAGGTTGGGGGGCTGCGTTCCCAATCACCTCCCGCCCCTGCTGCAATTTTACACAGGGTGGCAGCGAGTCCCACGGAGGGCCGCCCCTGAAGCCCCAACCGCCCCCAATGCACAACACTCCTCTCCCTCCCCCTGCCCTAACCGAGCCCCCTTGCCTTGCCAGGGCCCGGTCGATTGTCCCCAGCGAGGCCCTAAAAACGTACCTGAGTTCAGGGGCCATCCTTCCTCTTGCTTCCGATGGCTGCGTCTAGTTCTAGCAATGGCCATCACTCCCGGTGGCGCTGCTGGGACTAAGAGCTGCCAGCCCACTGATTGGCCAGCAGCTTCATTAGGCAGGACTTCCTGCCTCAAGGAGGTGGAAGTCCCGCCCAAGACCAATTAAGGGGAGCGTATAATCCCGGCATGGCTCCCCAGGCTTGGCGGATTGGGGGCGCCACCAACTTTTCGGCCGGTGGACAGAGCCTCTCACCCAAAATAAAATTTCGGCCTGAGAGAAAGAAAGAGAACGTGCGAGACACAGAGAGAGCGTGACAGAGATAGCACGAGACAGAGTGAGAGAGTACAAGACAGAGAGTGAGTGAAAGGCAGAAAGGAGAAAATGATAGAGAAAGAGACAGAGAGCAAGTGACAGAGAAAATGGCAATATTCCTTCCTCAACCAACTGCAGCAAAGGCAGATTAACAGGTCGTTTGTCTAACTGCTATTTGTACGGTTTAGCTCGGTACTCACCAGCTGCCAATTATGCTTACATAAGAGTCATAAAGTATTATAGGTCACTGTATGTGAAGCACTTTGAGATGCTTCGAGAGATGTTCAATAAATACAAGTCTTCATAACATAGATTACATTGAGGTAGTAATGCCATGGAGCCTGCCAGTCACCTGTTGCCAGGTGGATCCAGGTATGCCGGTGTGATGGATTGTAGTGAGCGGGGGTGGGGGACGTGAGCAAGGTCAGGGGAGGAGGTGAGTGGTGGGAGGGGAAGTGGTGAGCTGGGAGTGGGGGGGGGTGGAAAAAGAGGTGAGCTGAGACTGGTGAGCAAATGAATGAGAGTGAGTGTGAGCGAGTGTCTCAAGTCACACCAGTTGTTTATTCATCGCTTCTGCTGCTGCCAGTGGTGCAATACATCAAACTGTGGCTGACACGCAACTGAAAGTTTTATTGAAAATTTCATAGAAAATTCATAAGGTACGAGGCTAAGCGTCTAGTCCTTCAATTCATCGAGTGATCCTCAATTCCATGCTTCAACACCATTATTGTTTAATTCCTGGGGGTGGGGGGCAGATAGCAGAAACCTTCACAATTACTCGGAACAGCTGCATTTGAAGGAAAATTCAACACAAATGAGCCGCATCTCCGATACCCTTCTCCCCAGCTGCCTCCATTGATACATTCAGCCCAACTTACACAGTCCCACTCTGGAATCATGCAGCACAGTGTCAGCTGTGAGTCAGTGGGTAGCTCTCTCTCCCCTCTGAGACAGAAGGTCATGGGTTCAATTCTCATTTCAGACACTTGAGTACATTATCTAGGCTGGCACTGCAGTGCAGCACTGAGGGACTGCTATACTGTCAGAGGTGCTATCTTTCAGATGAGACGTAAAACTAAGACCCATTTCTCCTCTCAAGTGGATGTAAAATTCCATGACACTATTTTGAAGAGCAGGAGGTTGTCCTGGCCAATATTTATCCTCAATCAACATCCCTAAAAAAAAAAAGGATGATCTGGTCATTATCTTATTGCCATTCGCGGGATCTTGCTGCGCATTAATTGACTGCCACATTTCCTACATTACAACAGTGTCTACAGTTCAAAAGCACTTCATTGACTGTAAAGTGCTCTGGCATGTCCTGAGGATGTGAACAACACTATATAAATGTAAATCTTTTTTTCACAGAGAATACCATTCAGCCCTTCACATCTTCATTGGTGCTAGCTTTTCAACTGAAGCTCTCTACTCCAATCCCTTTCCCTGTATCCTTTTATATTCTTCCTTCTTAAATCATTTTTATCCAATTGACTTTGAAATGATGTTGTAGCCTCTGCACCAAGTCAATTCTGGCACAATAATCTCTAAGTGTTTAGTCATGAATCTCCAGCAATCATGAGTGTGGGACAGGGTGGGCAAGACCAGTTGGTCTTTCTGCTAGTCAGTTTTGTATGTTCATCTGAAGAACTTCTGTGAAGAGACTAAAGGAGCTGGGTTTGTTCGCCTTAGAACAGAGAAGGTTAAGAGAAGCTTTAATCGAGATGTTCAAAGTCATGAAGAGTTTCAATAGGATAGCTTGAGAGAAACCATTTCCATTGGCAGGAGGATCAGTTAGCAGAGGGCACAGATTTAAGATAATATGCAAAAGGACCAGAGGGGAGATCAGGAGCTTTCTTTTACTCGGTGAGTTGTTGTGAGCTGGAATGCACTACCTGAAAAGGGTGGTGAAAACAGATTCAATCATAATTTTCAAAAGAGAATTGGATAAATACTCGAAAAGGAAAAATCTTCATGGCTATGGGGAAAGTGCGGGGCAGTGAGACTAATTGGATAGCTTTTTCAAAGAGCTGGCACAGACTTGATGGGCTGAATAGCCTCCCTCTGTGTTGCAAGCTTCTATTATGCACGATCCAGTGGCCACGTTGTGAAATAAATGTGCATGTTGGGGTTAGGACAGGTGTAAGCTTGGCTGTTATTCTCTCCACATTCAAATAGACTCACTGGTGCAGATTTCTAACCTCTGTGCCATTTGATTTTATGATCCTCCAGGAACAGTCAACACTTCCAGCAAGGGGAAAGAGAAAACTAGAAGAAAAAAGTATTTTAGAGGAGGAAGGATAACTTGGACGGCATTTATAAACAGGGTTTTCATTTCAAAGGAGTTTGCTGTGGAACAGAGCCCAGGAAAGCTTTAAGTGAGCAGCATTGTTATGACTGAGGCTAGAGGAGCGCACTGTTAATTCAGTCCCACTTCTCCACAGGTCACAGCATATATTTAAATTTTCCCACTTACCAAAACCATCAATCAGATACTCTATTTTCACCCCAAAATAAAGCACACCAACCAGGTTTCTTTAATAAACAACAAAATTATTCATTTATTATATCCAAAGTCTTAACCAATAATAAACATGCATGCAAATTGAAATATTAAAGCCCCTTATTTTATCCTAGTGTGCACACACACACACACACGGTTAGCCGGGAAGAAAGAGGGATTTTTGTTTACAAAAGAAATAGAAGGAATAAAAAAAAACTTAGACTGAAGAGAAGGTATGGAAGTCCTTTGTTTTGGCAAGGTGTCCCAAAGGCAAATAGGTAGCTGTGAAAGAAATCTTCCTAGAACAGTTCTTTCCAGGCGATGTTGATGCACGGTGTGGGTAGGCTTTTAAGAGATGCAGCTGCAGAAGGCTTCACATAGGTCTTACATCAAGTGTGCAGCAACAAAGGTTTCAATTCTCACACATTCGATGCAAAGTTCCTTCAAAGATGCAGAATTTCTTCAAATACAGGAGGCAACAGGAACCACACTTGACATAGGATTTGCTTTTCAAGAGAAAGTTGGGCTGGCTGGATCTTCTGTTCACCTGGCAGGTCAATAGCAAACTCCAACTCTCTGTTTTTAGCCAAAACCAATTGGCTTTTTTATTAAACAGATCAAATTGTAAGTAAAACCTTTCCAGAGGGAAGTTGTTTGACAATCATAAATCTTGGATTGTCATTTCCTTGTAAACATCCTTTTCAGAGTTACAAGCACAAACCCCCTGCTGTGTTTACTTGAAATCAGATGTTTTCCAGTAAGATTTGTTCACTGGTCAACCTTCTGTTGACCTTCCTTTTAAGGAAAACACCATAAAGTTCAGCCTCTTCAAGATTCCGGATGAATCAGTGTCCACAATCCAACTGTAATTTCTTAAAACATATTGTACAAAGTAAAATAGAAACACTCACGTAACAGCATCAAGACTGCTGAGATTACATAAATCAGCACAGAGCGAGGATTGAACCTGGGGCTTCAGTGTTATACTGGGTGATGTCTCACCCAACAGTGAAAATGATGTCCCTTTTAAATTCCTTTCGGATTTTATTGGGGTCAAACAGTATTCTTATTCCCTCTGAATTCCCTGATGATCCCACTTCATTCCATCTGACTTACAGTTACAACACTCTTTTAATTAAGGCCTCAATCAGTCCAGGAACCTCCTGTACCCGTGATTACTGGGTGACATCAGTCACTGCTGAGGCCAGAGGTTAAGTTTCCAGAGGAGTGTGTCAGTGATGGATTTAATGAGTTGGAAGGCTGTTGCATGAGGAACCACGAATGATTTAACGCAAATGCCAATTAAACCCAAATAAAAAGGGACACAGTCAATACAGGAGGAGGTATGTGTGGTGGAGAGACCAGATGGGGCCAGGAGATACGAGTATGGGAGGATAGATCCCTTCAACTTATTGCAAATGTCGTGAGCTTATAAACAAATGACTTGTAAGTCAGTTTTACAAGGCAAAAGATGCTGGAGGTGTATTCTTCAGTTTGTTTGCATTTCTTATTGATGCCTGCATGCTTGGGGTCTGCATGAGACTCCCACAGGGATTGCCTTGGGCACCTTCACTGAATACAGCTCCATTTATATACAGAATCATTCAAACCTTCTCCACACAAGACCTTTCCCATGGCCTAATTTTGGGTGTCTCGTCGGGAGCAACTGCCTTGAGCAGTGGGGGATGTGGTTTGTCCCCTGGACTGAGTGAGATGAGACACAGGCAGGACTGAGAACAGGAGGCATGGTGAGTCAAGCAGAGACCAGGTTTATGCTGTTCTACGGTTGTATTGTTCAGTGACAAAACTGCTGCAGTCTCATATGTAGCCTAACTCAGACGGAGTCCCATTCATCATCACCACCTGTGCCTGCAATGCCTCAATGTTAAAATTCTCTTCCTTGCTTTCAAAATCCCCCAGTGGCCTTGCCTCCCTCCCTAATTCTTGAACCTCCACCAGCCCTACAATTCTCCTGGATCTCTGCGCTCCTCCAATTCTGGCCTCTTGCACACCCCTAATTTCTTTTACTTCACCATTGGCAGCCATACCTTCAGTTGCCTCAGGCCCAAGCTCTGAAATTCTCCATTCCTCTCATTCTGTCTCTATTTGTTAAAAACTTACCTTGAAATGTACCTCTTTAACCGAGCTTTTGCTCCCCTGACCTACTATTTCCTTATGTGGGTCTGTGTCAAATTTCATTTGATAACGCTCCTATGAAGTGTATTGGGATATTTTACTACAACATAAAAGGTGCTGTATCAATGCAAGTTGATGTTGTTTTGTTGGGGCCTTATTTCAGATCTCCTCCATTTTGTCCAAGCTTCCGGATCAAAGAAACGATGAAAAGCTAAATCAATGAGGCCAGTCAATAATGATCATGCCTTTAAAAGTAAAAATACAGTCCTAGCACTTCCCTCATCAATCAAATTACTTCTGACATGTGTATCAGTCTGTGGGCCAGTGGTAGTCAAGCTGTGGGTTGCGGTATAGGCTAGTGTGTGGAACAGATTGATAACTGGCCTCTAAATCTGGAAGCAAAATCAATTGTCTAACTATGATGAATTAATCGATATAAATGATAACATTAGGTAAATATAGAAATTATTTAAATCAATATGAATATAATCATGAAGGGTTTTAATGGGGTAGATAGAGAGAAACTTTCCACTGGCAGGAAGATCAGTAACCAGAGGATACAGATTTAAGATAATTGGCAAAAGAGCCAGAGGGTAGATGAGGAGAAACGTTTTTAAACACAGCGAGTTATTACGATCTGGAACACACAGCCTGAAATGGTGATGGAAGCAGATTCAGTAGGAACTTTCTAAAGGGAATTGGATAAATAATTGACGGGGAGAAAACTGTACAGTCATGAGGGCGTCCAGGGGAGTTCAATAGCTCCTTCAAAGAGCTGACACAGGCACAATGGGCCAAGTGTCCTCCTTCTGTGCTTTAAGATTCTAAGTAGAGATCCACTTCAACTGCAGGCCTACTGCTCATAATGTGAACTCTTGGCTCAGCTGGTAATAGTTCTCAAGTCCTGAATCACAAAATGGTGGGTTCAAGCCACACTACGTAATGATGACTGGTACCTCAGTGCAGTACTGAGGGGGTGCAGCATAGTCAGAGATGCTGTCTTTTGGAAGAAATGTTACCATGAAGCCCCAATCTGCTGGATTTGGTGAACTGAAAAGATTGGGTGAGATTTTGAGGAGTAGGGAGCTGTCCCAATGATCATGGCCATCGTTCCTCCTTCAAGCAGCAACACCAAAGTGAAACAGTGGTTATTCATTTTATTTGCTGTTTGTGCAAATTGGCTGTGGTTTTCCTACATTACAATGACTGGACTATAAAAATAATTCATAGGCTGTCAATCAATTCAGGACATCTTGAATATGTATGAAGGTGTCATAGAAATGCAAATCTTAGTAATTTTGGTAAATGGATTGCCAGACAGCATATTGAGTGTTCCCAAGAATAGCAGACCCTGTATATATTATAGGGAATAGCAACCCCCAGGGAGGTGGAAAGGCAGAGGAGTTTAGGGACAATAGTGTGGCAAAATGTTGCAGCAGGGTGCACAAGAGTCAGAGTCACTGGGCAGCATTTTCATTCCGGGGTCGGGAACCTGACATGGGGGCTAGTTCTGTGTCCCGATCCTGCACGACATGTTCCAGACACGCTGACCGGAATTTCTTAAAGGTTCAGCCAATTAAATGCCAGGGAGTGGGCTCACCATCCAATCAGGGATGATGGGCGGGCTCCTGAGGCTGGTGGGGCTGCCAATCTGAACATGGGGAGAGAGAGGGAGAAGACCAGGTAAGGTTTTTTTAATGTTTCAAATGGTCACAGCTACCTGGCCATTATCTTGGAGGGACAAACCTTCCAGAGAACAGCCAGTGGTGGCAGCTGTGGCCTGGCGGCCATGATGGCTGCGGTGAGGGGAGGTATTTCTTGCATGAGCAATTGTGCCCCCCCCCCCTCCTTCCCGCCCTGAGCCCACCACGTAGGCCTCAACATGGTCCAGGCCAATGTGGGCCGCCCACATTGCTGCCTAGATATTCAAGTTGGTGCAGGATCGGGGCCTTAGTAGGCTCCTTAATTATAATCAATTTCCAGTTAATTGGCTACCCACCGCTTGCTGGTGGATAGCTGATCCAACCCCGACCTGGCCTTTTTGAAAATGACCCGGAATTAGGATCATGGCAGGGAACTAGCACAATGGCTGGCAGCGGGCTCCAATCTAGACCCTGACCTCAATTGAAAAAGCTGCCCAGAGTTATAATGGCACAGATGGAGGCCATTCATCCCATCAGGTCCATGTCTGCTCTCTTTACAGCAATCCAGTCAGTCCCTTTCCCCCACTCTATCCCTATAGGCCTGCAAGTTTATTTCCTTCAAGTGCCCATTTTCTTTTGAAAGCATTGATCATCTTCACTTCCAGCATCCTCATAGACAGCATGTTCCAAGTCATTACCACTTGCAGCATAAAAAAGTTCTTCCCCACAACCCCTGCATCTCTTGCCCAAAACCTTCAATCTGTGTCCCCTAGTCCTTGTACCATCAGCTAATGGGAACAGTTCTTCCTTGTCCACCTTATCTAAACATGTCATAATCTTGTACATGTCTATCAAATCTTCCCTCAACCTCCTGTGCTCCAAGGAGAACAACCCCAGCTTCAACAACGTAACCTTGTAGCTAAAACCCCTCATCCCTGGAACCATTCTGGTAAATCTCCTGTGCATCCTTTTATGGCCCCTCACATCCTTCCTAAAGTGTAGTGACTAGAACTAAACACAATACTCTAATTGGGGTCTAACCAAAGCTTTAGAAAGTTTCATCATAACTTTCCTGCTTTTGTGTTCAATACCTCTATTTATGAAGCCCAAGATCCCATATGCTTTACTAACTACTCTCTCAATATGTCCCGCCACCTTCAAAGATCTATGCATGCACATGAACCCCCAGGTCCCTCTGCCCATGCACACTCTTTAGAATGGTGCCATTAAGTATATATTGCCTCTCCCTATCCCTTCTGCCAAAATGCATCTCCTCACACTTCTCTGTATGAAATTCCATTTGCCATTTGTCTGCCCATTCTGCTAGCCTATGTCCTGTTGAAGTCAATTTATATCATCCTCACTGTTTGCCACACCATCATCAACAAATTTCAAAATTTACTCCAATATCCAAGTCATTTACATATATCAAAAAAGCAATGGTTCCAGCACTAACCTTTGGGGAACACCATTATCTAACATCCTCCAGTCTGAAAAACTCGTTACCATGACTCACTGTTTTCTGTCCTTAAGCCAATGTTCTATCCAAGCAGACTCCTACCCTCCTATTCCATGAGCTTCAATTTTGTTAACCAGCCTTTTATGGGATACTTTGTCAAATGCTTTCTTAAAATCCATATACACAACATTCACCTCATTCCTCTCACCTCTGTTACATTATCAAAAAAATTCAATTAGATTAGTCAAACATAATCCGCCCTTTACAAATCCGGGCTGGCTGTCCTTAATCAACTCAAAAGTCTCCAAGTGCCTGCTAACTCTTTCCTTAATTATTGTATCTAAAACCTTACCAACCACAGATATTAAACTGACCGGCCCATAGTTACTAGCAATATCCTTACCCCCTTGCTTGAATAAGGGCATCATATTTGCCACTCTCCAATCCTCTGGAACCTCCCCCATACTTAGGAAGTTTGGAACATTATGGCATGCCTTCCGCTATCTCCATCCCCATTTCCCTTAGTAACCTGGGATGCAAGCCATCCAGACCAGGCGACTTATACACTGTAAGCATAGCCAGCCTTTTCAGTACATCCTGCATATCAATTTTCACCTCATCCATTACCTCTACCATCTCCACTTCTACCAATATGTAGTAAACACCGATACAAATTACTCATCAAGTATTCTAGCCTTGCCCTGCACTTCGAAATATACATATCCCCCTCTTTGTCCCTAATAGGCCCCAGCCCACCTCTTCACCAGACTTATTCTTCTCTTCACTTCCCCTCTCAACTTACTGTATTTGGCCTGGTTCTCACTTGAAGAATTCACCTGCCATGCATCATACACCCTCTTTTTTATTTTTGTTTCATCATACACTTCATCTCCTTCATCATCCAAGGAGCCCTGGCCTCGGTTCCCCTACCTTTTCCCCTTGTTGGCATGTACCTAGCCCGTATCTGAAACATGCCCTCCTTAATGGTCACCCATTGTTCTATTATAGTTTGTCCTGTCAGTCTTTGGTTCCATTTTACCTTGGCTGGATCCTCTCGCAAGCCCTCTTCCAATTTGAATTTCTACTTTAGATTGTTCCTTGTTCTTCATTACTAACCTAAACCTTATTATACTCGAAGGGTTGTGAATCACTGGAATTCTCCACATCAGAGGGTTGTGGATACTCCATTGTTAAGTATATTTAAGGCAGAGATAGACAGCTTTTGGTCTCTCAGGGTAAAGGCCTGCTTAGGTCAGGAAAAAGAACCCGACCTAAACCCGACCAATCCACAGCGGACCCGAGCCCGACCCAACCCGAGTCCCTCCAATTTCGCCCCAAGTCCGACCCAACCCGTGCCCTACTCCACTCGACCTGACCTGAGCCCGACCCGACCATCCCTTTATTTATCTTCCGACTGGGAAGCTCCATGAAGCTGCAGCGCATGCGTGATGATGTCATAGTGACATCACTCGCTCACTGCACAGACTCAGTTTCGTTGCAGACTCCCAGCTCAGATAAGTTATTTAATTTCAATACTTATCAGCAGAGCACTTACCGTGTGTGTCCAGTCCGACCTGACCTGAGCACGACCTGAACTCAGCCCGACCCGACCCGAGCCCGAAAGCCGGACCTGG
This sequence comes from Heterodontus francisci, assembly GCF_036365525.1. NCBI lineage: Eukaryota > Metazoa > Chordata > Chondrichthyes > Heterodontiformes > Heterodontidae > Heterodontus > Heterodontus francisci. The sequence continues at coordinate 46,311,865 of NC_090401.1, forward strand.
AAGAGGGGCCCAACCCGACCCGAACCCGACACATGTCGTCAGGTCCCGTCGGGTTCGGGTCGGGTAGCAGGCCTTTATCTCAGGGAATCAAAGGATATGGGAGCAGACAGGAAATTGGAGTTGAGGCAGATCAGCCATGAGCTGACTGAATGGCGGAGCAGACTCAAGAGGCCATATGGTCTACCCCTGCTCCTATTTCTTATGTTCTTATGATACAATGATCACTCTTACCCAAATGTTCCCCTTCATTTCCCAGCACCAGATCCAGCAATGCCTCCTTCCTAGTTGGACTGAGAATATACAAGGAAGTTCTCCTGAATACATTTCAGAAATTTCTCCCCCTTCTTACCCTTTGCGCTAACATTATCCCAAATTATATTTGGGTAATGAAAGTCCCCCAGCATTCTATAGTTCTTATACATCTCTGTGATTTCCCTGTAGATTTGCTCCTCTATCTCTCACTCACTATTTAGAGGCCTACAGAACACCCACAGTAATGTGATCAAACCTTTCTCAACACTACAATGTCCTCCCACATCAGTACTGCCACGCCACCTCCCTTTTTTCCTTCCCTATCTTTTCTGAACACTTTGTATCCTTAAATATTAAGCGCCCAATCCTCACCATTTTTAAGCCATGGTTCCGTTATTGCCACTACATCATATTCTCACACAATTATTTATGCTTGTAGCTCACCAACCTTATTCACCACACTTTGTGTGTTTACAAACATGCATTCAAACTGTTTTTTTCTGTTCCTCGTAGTCCTTCTTAGTCTGCTCCTATCTAAAATGGTACAACTTCCTTCTCTAGTACCAAAAACATTCTCACTCCTTTATGCAACTTTTTCTATTTTTTTACTTCTATATGCTGGTGCCCAACCTCCTGCGAATTTAGTTTAAACTCTCCCCAGCCACCATAGTGACTCTCACCATGATGACATTGGTCCTAGTCCTGTTGAGGTACAATCCATCTCTTTTGAATAGGTGCTTCCTGCTGCAGAAGTGGTCCCAATGTCCCAAGAATCTGAAGCCCTCCCTCCTGTACCATGCTTCAAGCCTCACATTGACCCTCCCTATCTTCCTATTTCTACTCTGGCTAGCGTGTGGCACTGGGAGCAATTCAAAGATTATTACTTTCAAGGTGGTACTTGTCATACTTCCAGGAGCTAGGGAGGAAGTTGACAGTTGGAGCTCAATACCAGCCTTCTCTATGTTGTTGACAACAATGCGTACCACAATTTCTGGTTCACTCCCTTCTCTCTGAATATTTTGTACCATCTCTGTGATGTCCTTTACTCTGACACCACGGGACAACGCATCATGCAAGACTCATGATGACAGTTACAGAAACACCTACCTATTCCCCTTACTTTGGAAACTCCTAAAAGGACTGCATTCTTACGCTTTGCTGTTCTCCCCCTGCCCCGTGCTGTCCCACGCCCATTGATGCCATAGTCTGGACTGCACTCCTTCAAGGTGTCATCACTTCCAGCAGTCTCCATTGCTGAGTACCGGTTTGAGAGTGGCACACACCCCGAAGACTCCTGCACTTACTGCCTCTTCCTACTCTTCTGGATGGCTACCTATATACTATCCTGAACACACTCTGCCTATGGGGTGGCCATCTCAGAGAACATACGATCCTGGAAACAGAGAACCAAAAAGTTTTTGGTGTATTGTGGAGATGGAGGAGGTTACAGAAGTAGGGAGGAGGGAGGCTGGAGAAGGTAACACAGCTCAGGAGGGGTGAGGCTGGAGAGGGCTACAAAGGTCAGGAGGCATGAGGCTGGAGGGGATCCTAGAGGTAGGCGGGGCGAGGACGTGGAGGCACTGTAACATAGGCATGAGGATTTTACAATGATGAATCGGCAGACAATGTAAACAGGGGTCAGCGGAAAGTGTTCCCACAGGGCCATAGACAATTCTGGTGACAGAAGGATGTGAGAATTACTCCCTTCTGCTCCAGCTGTCACCATCAAAAGCCCAAGCCGCTGTGAATCCATAACAAAATGGTGTGATTGACTGAACTCTGCCTGGTGGTTCGGAGGACCGATTAGGGTTGGGTGACTGCTTTTACTATGTACTGTGTCAATCATCATTGCCTCAGTCAACTGCATTCATTTGTGACAGAAAGCAACCTGTACTGGGACAGCAGGTTAGGGAACTTAACCTGTGGGTAACAAGCAATTATTTAAAAAAAAAAAATAGATTTGTTCATTATTCAGAGACATTGTCATGGGGACATTGTTGCATTTATGTCTATGTGTGTGTGTCGCAGTGTGCATGTCTGCATACACATGCACACATCTGTGTGTGTGCGTTTGCACTCATCTGTTTGTATCTGTGCGTCCGTGTGTCTTGTGTGTATGCAAGTACACACGTGCATGCAGGCATGTTCGAACAAAGAAAATGCTGGAGTAAAAAAGGCTACAATCCATCGAATTCACCACCTACCATCTTGGTAGTCACATGATACAACAATAACAGGAGGGAGGGGGTCCAGGTTGTTGTGACAAATGCAAATGACATGATGTGTAAGTCACCTCACTGTGCTGAACATTCACAAGTGAAAAGCGAAACCTGTCCAAGTATATTTTAATATATATTTTATATTAAATATATTAAAATATATTTTAAGGGTCACTGACCTGAAACGTTAACTCTGCTTTTCTCTCCACAAATGCTGATACACAGACCACACCTGCTGAGTATTTCCAGCATTTCTTATTTTTATTTCAGATTTCCAGCATCTGCAGTATTTTGCTTTTATATTTTAATGATGATGATGCAGCTTTAAATTGACAAACAAAAGTCCGAGTGAGTTGTTCTAACCCTAAATATTGCAGCCAATTGCTGCAAGGATTGCTGTATTCACTGCTGTCCCTGCAGGGTTCAGATGTCAGCGATTGGCTTGGTTTGATGCCACTAGGCCAGTGTAGGTCAAACTTTAGGAACTCTAGCTTGGTTGGCTGGGAAACCACCCCCTGAATCCATCCCTGAACTCTTCAAAAATGGCCCCCCCTTTTAATGAAACCAAGAGAATAAAACAAATATTTATAAATTTACAGAAGGAGAAATAAGTTAGGACAGGTAGAGTCGAGTAAATAGTAATTATAACAGAAAAAGGTACAGGTAAAGAGTAATTTTTTAACATAAACTTGTGTTTGCGATAGTTTAGCTTTAATATTGAGTGGATTTATTCCTGCAATATTAGTGTTTGCTTCAGGATTACTGTCTGGAAGCTGAAAGCTAACAAAACCAACCCGATCCAGTCAGAGTCGCTGTTTACTGATCTGGGGTGGAATCCCAGTCTGATTTTTCCTTCTTTAAGTCAAAGGCACTGTGACCGACTGGAATCCTACCAAAGCAATACTTGAACCTGGCAAACCTTCCAAACAGCTTGGAGCAAACCATGCTCACCTCACTCAAACTACACAGGTATGCAGGAACAGGAGCAGGCCATTCAGTTCCTGGAGCCTGTTCTGCTATTCAGTTGGATCATGGCTAATCCCTATCTGCCCATCTTGCTTATGTAACACTTAGTACCTTTGCCAAACACAAATCGCTCAATCTCAGTTCTGAAATTTTCATTTGATCCCTGGTTTCAACAACATTTTTGGGGGGGATTAAGTTCCAGATTTCCACTACCCATAGTGTGAGGAAGTGCTTCCCGACATCAATTCAGAATGATTTTTCTACCCAATTGACTCCTTTACACAGGATTCTTTACCTACGAGGGCCCATGATGGCCCTTGACAGCCTCAATTAGATAGCAATCTCCAATGCCAACAATTCTGCAGCTCAGAGTTGGCAAAGGCATGTTAGCTTATTCTTCTTTTTACACTCCCAAATGAAGTTATTTCTCTTGGAAAAATAAAAAAAAGTTGGTACCAATGACACTAGATGATCAGCTTGGTTATCAACAGGCCTCAAGTGCCATGTGCTAGTGAATATAGGAATAGGAGGATAGAAAGGATGAATGTGTGGCTGAAGAGATGGTGCAGGAGGGAGGGCTTTAGTTTCCTGGATCACTGGGTCTGTTTCTTGGACAGGTTGCACCTGAACTGGAACGGGACCAATATCCTTGCTGGGAGGTTTGCTAGTGTTGTTTGGGTGGGGGGGGGGGTTAAACTAATTTGGCAGGGGGATGAGATAGAAAGTGGAGGTACAGTAGGGGGTGATGCACAGCCAAATATAGAAGAGAAACTAAGTCAGTCTGGAAGGCAGAACAAATATCAACCTGTTAAGGCATAAGCGAATAATGCAAGGCTGGATGCATCAATTTTCACGCAAGGAGTCTTACAAGTAAGGCAGATGAATTGAGGGCATTGATTAACACATGGGAATATGATATTTTTGCTATCACAGAGACATGGTTGAGGGAAGGGCAGGACTGGCAGCTCAATATTCCAGGGTATAGAATCTTCAGGCATGACGGTAAGGAGGGATGATATAAGGTTCTTCAAAAAAGGCCATATGGGTAGAACTTAAAACCAAAAAGGGGGCAATCACTTTGCTGGGAGTGTACTACAGGCCTCCAAATAGTCAGGAAGAGATAGAGGAGCAGATATGTAGGCAAATCTCAGAGAGGGGTAAAAATAATAGGGTAACAATAGTAGGGGATTTCAACTTCCCCAATATTAACTGGGATAGTCTTTGGGCAAAAGGCTTAAAAGGCTTAAAGGGAGCAGCATTCTTAGAGTGCATCCAGGAGAGCTTTTTGAGCCAGCACGTAGGAATTCCGACAAGGGAAGGGGTGGTACTGGACATAAGAACATAAGAAATAGAAGCAGGAGTAGGCCAGTCAGCACCTTAAGCCTGCCCCACCATTCAATAAGATCATGGCTGATCTGTCCCAGGCCTCAACTCCTCTTTTGGGCCTGCTCCGCCTAACCCTCGACTCCCCGAGGACCTAACCTTAGGGAATGAATCCAGCCAAGTGGTAGAAGTGTCAGTGGGGGAGCATTTCAGGGATAGTGATCATAACTCTAATATTTATGGTCGTTATGGATAAGGAAAAAGATGGACCGGACATAAAGGTACTGAATTGGGGAATGCCGATTTCAATATGATAAAACAGAAACTGACCAAAGTGGATTGGGAGCAGCTACTTGTCGGAAAGTCTAGATCAGACCAGTGGGAGTCATTCGAAAAGGAAATAGTGAGAGTTCAGGGCCAACATGTTCCCGTAAAGATGAAGGGTAGGACCAACAAGTTTAGGGAACCCTGGATGTCAAGAGATATAGAGGATTGGATAAGAAAAAAAAAGGAAGCTTATGGCAGATTCAGAGGGCTGAAAATAGCAGAGGTCCGAGAGGAGTATAGAAAGTGTAGGGGAGTACATAAAAAAGTAATTAGGAGAGCGAAGAGGGGGCATGAGAAAACACTGACAGACAAGATAAAGTGAAATCCCAAGGCATTTTAAAAGTATATTAAGGGCAAGAGGATAACCAGGGAAAGAGTAGGGCCCATTAGGGACCAAAGTGGCAATCTGTGTGTGGAGCCAGAGGACGTAGATGAGGTTTTAAATGATTACTTTTCATCCGTGTTCACTATGGAGAAGGACGATATAGGTGTAGAGATCAGGCAGGAGGATTGTGATATACTTGAACAAATTAGCATTCAAAGGGAGGAGGTATTAGCAGTTTTCGCGGGCTTAAAAGTGGATAAATCCCCAGGCCCAGATGAGATGCATCCCAGGCTGCTATGTGAGGCAAGGGAGCAGATTGCAGGGGCTCTGACACAAATTTTCAAATCCTCTCTGGCCATAGGAGAGGTGCCTGAGGACAGCGAATGTGGTACCATTATTCAAGAAAGGTACAAAGAACATAGAACAGTAGAGCACAGGAACAGACCATTCGGCCCTCCAAGCCTGCGCCAATCTTGATGCCTGTCTAAACTAAAACCTTCTGCACTTCCGGGGACCATATCCCTCTATTCCCATCCTATTCATGTATTTGTCAAGATGCCTCTTAAACGTCGCTATCGCACCTGCTTCTGCCACCTTCCCCGGCAGCAAGTTCCAGGCACTCACCACCCTCTGTGTAAAGAATTTGCCTCGCACATCCCCTCTAAACTTTGCCCCTTTCATCTTAAACCTATGTCCCCTAGTAACTGACTCTTCCACCCTGGGAAAAAGCTTCTGACTCTCCACTCTGATCATACCACTCATAACTTTGTAAACCTCTATCATGTCGCCCCTCCACCTCCGTCATTCCAGGTAGTAGGGATAAACCAGGTAATTACATGCCAGTGATTCTAACATCAGTGGTAGGGAAACTATTGGAAAAAATTCTGAGGGACAGGATTAATCTCCACTTGGAGAGGCAAGGATTAATCAGGGATAGTCAGCATGGCTTTGTCAGGGAGAGGTCATGGCTAACGAATTTGATTGAATTTTTTGAGGTGGTGACTAGATGTGTAGATGAGGGTAAAGCAGTTGATGTAGTCTACATGGACTTCAGTAAGGCTTTTGATAAGGTTTTGCATGGGAGATTGGTTAAGAAGGTAAGAGCCCATGGGATCCAGGGCAATTTGGCAAATTGGATCCAAAATTGGCTTAATGGCAGGAGGCTGAGGGTGATGGTCGAGGGTTGTTTCTGCAAGTGGAAGCCTGTGACCAGTCGTGTATGGCAGGGATCGGTGCTGGGACCCTAGCTGTTTGTAGTGTATATTAATGATTTAGACATGAATATAGGAGGTATGATCAGTAAGTTCGCAGATGACACCAAAATTGGTGGTGTTGTAAATAGTGAGAATCAAAGCCTTAGATTACAGGACGATATAGATGGGCTGATAAGATGGGCAGAGCAGTGCCAAATGGAATTTAATCCTGAGAAGTGTGAGGTGATGCATTTTGGGAGGATTAACAAGGCAAGGATATACAATGGATGGTAGGACCCTAGGAAGTACAGAGGGTCAAAGGGACCTTGGTGTACTTGTCCATAGATCACTGAAGGCAGCAGCACAGGTAGATAAGGTGGTTAGGAAGGCATATGGGATACTTGCCTTTATTAGCCAAGGTATAGAATATAAGATATAAAAACAAGAAATGCTGGAATCACTCAGCAGGTCTGGCAGCATCTGTGAAAAGAGAAGCAGAGTTAACGTTTTGGGTCAGTGACCCTTCTTCGGAACCTTCCAAAGAAGGGTCACTGACCCGAAACGTTAACTGCTTCTCTTTTCACAGATGCTGCCAGACCTGCTGAGTGGTTCCAGCATTTCTTGTTTTTATTTCAGATTTCCAGCATCCGCAGTATTTTGCTTTTATTATAGAATATAAGAGCAGGGAGGTAATGATGGAGCTGTATAAAACGCTAGTTAGGCCACAGCAGGAGTACTGTGTATAGTTCTGGTCGCCACACTATAGGAAGGATGTGATTGCACTGGAGAGGGTGCAGAGGAGATTCACCAGGATGTTTCCTGGGCTGGAGCATTTCAGCTATGAAGAGAGACTGGATAGGCTCGGGTTGTTTACCTTACAGCAGAAAAGGCTGAGGGGGGACATGATTGAGGTATACAAAATTATGAGGGGCATAGATAGGAAGAAACTTTTTCCCGTAGTGGAAGTGTCAATAACCAGGGGGCACAGATTTAAGGTAAGGGGCAGGAGGTTTCGAGGGGATTTGAGGAAAAAAATTTCACCTAGACGGTGTTTGGAATCTGGAACACACTGCCTGAAGGGAGGGTAGAATCAGGAACCCTCACAACATTTAAGAAGTATTTAGATGAGCACTTGAAATGCCATAGCATACAAGGCTACAGGCCAAATGCTGGAAAATGGGATTAGAATGGACAGGTGCTTGATGGCCAGCATAGACACGATGGGCCAAAGGGTCTGTTTCTGTGCTGTATAACTCTATAATTCTATGACTCTAAGCCCGGCTAGCAAGACCTCCTGACTGAAACCATCTACTGTTCAACTTCACAACCTACATCACTTTGACACTTGGCCTCTCAACAAGCATTTATACATTGCCTTTAACCTAGTAAAATAGGAGTGTTATCAAACAACATTTGACACCGAGCTACACTGGGAGATTTTTAGGACAATTGATCAAAAGCTCGTGCTTTATGTGTCTTAAAGAAGGGGAGGGAGGTGGTGAGGTTTAGGCAGGAAAATCTAGAGCTTAAGGTCTAGTTAGCTGAAGGTATGGCTGCCAATGGTGAGGCGACGGACAAAAAAAAAATCAGGGAATGCGCAAGAGGCAAGACTTGGAGAAGCACAGAGATATGAGGGTTGTAGGGCTGGAGCAAGTGACAAAGATAAACAAAAGACAGTAGACTGTTGCATGGCAGATTACTAAACTATGCACAATCCCTTGAGGGTTTTCAGTCAACTTATTCATTTACAGTTAAAATAGGTCAGTTGTGGTCAGTTCTGCACTTGTGGTCCAACTGCTTCAAAACAGCACTGGCCACAGGGTCTCACAAACCTCCTGGACAGATCGCAACCCCAAGTCAAATCTAAAACAATAGTGCATCATAATCAGACCACATTAGTACATTTATAGCTCCTATAATCTCCTTCATGAAACAACTGCAGATTATACATTAACCTCTGAGGACCTTATAATACCATTTCTGCATTAAACAGGAGAGCTGGTTTGGATCTCGTACATAATGCCATCAGTGAATGAGGGCAAAACATCACATCTCTACACAAAGTCGATGGGGGGTGGGGGGAGGGGGGGAGGGGTGGTGTTGGCAGGAAACACAAGCTAAAAATACAATATTGTAGTAAAATTATCCCTGCCATTTAAAACGTTTAACTCCACACACCTGGGAGAAATCAGGTGTTGGGGGAACAGGGTAATTAAAATGGAGTGGTAAGATTTAAGCACTTCTGCCACCACTACTCTCATCTAACCGACTACAATTTTAAATTTCAGGCTAGCCTGCCCGCCTTCTGCCCAGGAGTTAAAATTGAGCCCTGTCATGCCAAAGTGATGCCTGTCCAATGCTATATACAGCAAAAGATGGTTTTAAAAACAGCCTGAATGTTGAGAATTTTGCTAGGTCGATGACTCACATCAGCATGACATTCAAGGCCGGCTCAAGTGATAGCCCCACATTAGCCCTGTGTTGAAACAATTGTACATTGTTGGGTTCTGCATGTAGTCACATAGAGAACTTCATTAGAGAACTTTAAGCTTCATCAAATTACACATTATCATCAGCAGTGTAACCAACTCAGCTCACTCTGTACATGAAGGGTACTCACACCATTTTTCCTGAAGACATTGATAAGTGCCAGAGTTATGGTTAACATCCCACGGACTTGTAAAGAAAGAGTCCTAGAGATGGGTCTCCTTTACAATTCACTCAGTTGTGTTGACTGCATCAAGTTACACATTCCAAGCCAAGTGTTGTAGATTTTGGTCCCTTTCACTTCCCAGTTACTATTAGGAATCTTCAGTATACCAGGTGGTGTCACAAAACAGAGCCCTGAAAATATCCTAGTCCCACTTACCGAGACCAGGGTTTTGGAAGCAAGAGATTAAATGGTTTGCCAGACCTGCTTTGTCAGAACCTAACTTGTGATCTTCATAACTCTAGTAATATGTCACTTCTTCTTCTTCTCCTTTGGCCTCCTTGTTGCGAGAGACAATGGGTAAGCGCCTAGAGGTGGTCAGTGGTTTGTGAAGCAGCACCTGGAGTGGCTATAAAGGCCAATTCTAGAGTGAGACTCTTCCACAGGCGTTGCAGATAAAATTGGTTGTCGGGGCTGCTACACAGTTGGCTCTCTCCTTGCACTTCTGTCTTTTTTCCTGCCAACTGCTAAGTCTCTTCGGCTCACTGCTCTTTAGCCCCGCCTTTATGGCTGTCCGCCAGTTCTGGCAATCACTGGCAACTGACTCCCACGACTTGTGGTCAATGTCACAGGACTTCATGTTGCATTTGCGGACATCTTTAAAGCGGAGACATGGACGGCTGGTGGGTCTGATATCACTGACAAGCTCGCTATACAATGCATCCTTGGGGAGCCTGCCATCTTCCATGCGGCTCACATGGCCAAGCCATCTGAAGCGCTGCTGGCTCAGTAGGGTGTTGGCCGCCTCGAGGACTTCTGCGTTGGAGATACAGTCCTGCCACCTGATGCCAAGGATTCTTCGGAGGCAGCGAAGATGGAATGAGTTGAGATGACACTCTTGGCTAACATGCGTTGTCCAGGCCTCGCTGACATAGAGCAAGGTACTGAGGACACAGGCTGGAAACACTCGGACTTTTGTGTTCCATGTCAATGCGCCATTTTCCCACTCCCTCTTGGCCAGTCTGGACATAGCAGCGGACGCCTTTCCCATGTGCTTGTTGATTTCTGCATCGAGAGACAGGTTACTGGTGATAGTTGAGCCTCGGTAGGTGAACTCTTGTCACTATCTGTAGTATAACAGCATCTGCACTATGAATTGGCACATTCCCACTCAGTGTAGTAACTGTCCCCTTACATATAGTGATTTTTGATAGAAGGATGTAGTAAGCATTGGTTTGAGACCTGTACCTGCTTAAAACATAGATGAAGAATTTTTACTATTCATTCTTGGGATATACGCCTCACTGGCAAGGCCGATATTTATTATCCATCCCGAATTGTCCTTGAGAAAGTGGTGATGGGCTGCCTTCTTTAACTGCTGTTTGTGCTTTTGCTACAACTGTGGCCACTTCAGAGGTGAGTAAAGGGTTAACCACATTGGTATGAGACTGCAGTCACAGTAAAGGCCAGACGAGGTAAAGACAGTGGGTTTCCTACACTGGAACAACATTCGAGAACCAGTTGAGTTTTTAAGACAATCCAACAGCTTAAGGGTCAATTTTTAAAAAAAATACAAATTCGAATTCTCTTAGTGTCAGGTTGATTTAGTCCTGGCCTCTGGACTACCAGTCCAATAACATATGCCCTATAGGACTTTACCCCCTGAATTAAGGTATACTGCTAACTCTCTGGCCAGTACGAAGTACACAAGTTATTGGCGCACATGTTCAGTTCAGCAATGGCAATATATAACATTTAGATCTTAAACATAGTCAGCCGTGGATCAGTGTGTATCACTCTTGCCTCCAAGTCAGAAGGTTGTGGGTTCTGTAATGTTACTTGTTCCTTTGGTATGTGAACTATTGTAAGATTCACAGGACCTCAAGCAATATCCAAAGAATATGTGGGTTTTTAATGGAACTTAAACTAGAAGATATATGTACACATGTCAACACACGTCTTAGTCTGTCGGGCTACACCCACAACTCTCTGATCATGAGATGCGACATCACTTTCTCTGGTGACTGTTCACTTACAGTCAATTAAAGTGCTCCCACAACAGGCTCAAGCCCCACTCCAGAGATTTTGGCACAAAATCTAGACTGACACACCCAGTGCAGTACTGAGGGACTGCTGCACTGTTATAGGTGCCATCTTATGAATGAGATGTTAAACCAAGGCTCTGTCAGCTCTCAGGTGAGCATAAAAGATTTCATGGTACTATTTGAACAGCAGCAGAGGCATTCTTACCAGTGTCCTGGGGCCAATATTTATCCTTCAGCCAACATCACTGAAACAGATGAGCTTGTCATCATCACATTTCTGCTTGTGGGAGGTTGCTGTGCACAAACTGGTGGCTATGTTTCCTACATTACAACAGGGACTACCCTTCAAAAAGTACTTCATTGGCTTTAAAATGCTTTGGGACGTACTGAGTTTATGAAAGGCACTGTACAAACTGAAGTCTTTTTTTTAAGTGAACAGTCAACAAGACATCAGTTAACTGTTTAATTGAAAACATGGATAATAAAATTTTAAAAGTTTTTTAGTAGCCCTAACAATTGACAGACCTTTTTGATATACATATAAAAGACTATAAAGTTCCTTAGTTTGTCTCTCAGAAACATCTCAAAGTTTTTCACATGATGTTCAACCACAGCAACCATTTTGGACACAGCAAGATCCCATAAACTGCAATGAGTGGCCAATAAATTGTCTTTATAAAAATGAATGTCTTCTGCACATTCTTTCAAATGAGGTGTTAAACCGAGGCTGATACTCCGAGCATAGTACTGGGGGAATGCTGCACCGTCAGAGGTACCGTCTCTGAGGCCTTCTCTGCCCTCTCAGTTGGATGCAAAAGATCCCACGCCAATCTTCTGAGTGGCCAACAATTATCCTTCAACCAAGATCACATGTGGGAGATTGCTGTGTGCAAATTGGCTACTGAGTTTCCTATAGTGACTTCACTTCAAAACAGGTTCATTGGTTGTGAAGCACTGCAGGACGTCCTGAGGACATGAACGGCGCTATATAATTGCAATTTCTTTCTGTTGTCATTATTGTTCCATTGCCTCTACTTCGGGGACGAAGGAAAGAAGCACCAGCAGAAATACCCAGCGTTGTCAGGAAATGAGGGATTGGCTCTTTAAAAGCTTTTCTAAACTTAGAACAATTCCAGAAGCCAAGAGACTAAAGAGAGGAAAGAGGCTTTTTTTTCCCTTCTGAAGTTCGCTATTTCCAGGAGAGAGGCATGAAATTTGCATATTAACACTGATAATAAAACAAGATCAAATAAAATGCAAATTCATGTGAATCCTCCATCTGCAAAGCAGTTGGCAATAGGTTGTCTGGTTAAAGCAGTTCCCGAGAGGAAAGTCAAGAAGAGAATCAGACTGAGGAGGAGATCGTCAATGCCTGAACGACAAGAAAAGGCCTGGCTGGCTAACACTGGGCAACAGCTGATCAAAAACAAAATACTGCGGATGCTGGAAGTCTGAAATAAAAACAGAAAATGCTGGAAAACATTCAGCAGGTCAAGCAGTATCTGTGGAGACAGAAACAGAGTTAAGGGTTCAGGTCAATGACTTCTTGTCAGATAACGGGCGGCACAGTGGCGCAGTGGTTAGCACCGCAGCCTCACAGCTCCAGCGACCCGGGTTCAATTCCGGGTACTGCCTGTGCGGAGTTTGCAAGTTCTCCCTGTGACCGCGTGGGTTTTTGCCGGGTGCTCCGGTTTCCTCCCACAGCCAAAGACTTGCAGGTGATAGGTAAATTGGCCATTGTAAATTGCCCCTAGTAGGTGGTAGGGAATATGGGATTACTGTAGGGTTAGTATAAATGGGTGGTTGTTGGTCGGCACAGACTCGGTGGGCTGAAGGGCCTGTTTCAGTGCTGTATCTCTAAATAAAAAAATAAAAATAAATAAAGTGGAAAGGAGCCATCAACGCCTCCTCAAGGCAGCCCTCGAACAACTTTAATCTCCTGCAATTCACAAGTCACTGCATGTATCATCATTCTGCATTTTAGGAAACCACTGCACAGTTCCTTTGTTATACTAGGATCTGTAAATTTTCTTTAAAAAAAAAAGGAAACATACATTCTCCCCCTCCTCTCTCCTGAACTTGGAGGCTTTTCAACTGTGGGAGGAGGTTGCATTCCAGAGTCCAGTCCTGTCTTCACCAAAATTCACACCCAAGCACGTTCAGGCAGTCAACACCGGATAATGTAGAAGAGTGTTGACACTGGCTCATTTCTTCCTCTCCCCATCCCAACCCTCTAGGAAAGAACTTGTATTTATATAGCGCCTTTCATGACCCCAGGATATCCCAAAGCATCTCATTGATGATTAACTACTTTTTGAAGTGTAGTCACTGTTGTAATGTAAGAAATGGAACAGCCAATTTGCACCCAGCAAAGCCCCACAAACAGCAATGTAATAATGACCAGATTATCTGGGGGGGGGGGGCTTTTTGAGTGCTGGTTGAAGGATACATATTGGCCTAGACACTGGGCAGAACTCCCCTGCTCTCCTTCAAAAAAGTGCCATGGGATCTTTTATGTGAACCTGAGAGGGGGGATGGGCCTCAGTTTAACATTTCATCCAAGAGATGGCACTTCAGATAATGCAGCTCTCCCTCAATACTGCACTGGGAGTGTCAGCCTAGATTTTGGTGCTCAAGTCTCTGGAGTGGGACTCAAATCCACATCCTTTTGACTTAGAGCCAAGAGTTTTACCCCCTGAGCCACAGCTGACAGTTACCTGATTACCTGTGACGCTTACCAGTAGTCATAATAAATAGAAAATATTCACCTCCATGCTGTGAGCCAATTTACAAAGCACTTGTTTTAAAACCTATCAGTCACTCTCCAGTAAACCAATGAAAGCCCAGGCATTTCCAAATCTTTAAGCAGCAGGGTCGCTGTGTGTAGGCTATCAAACGCTACTAACCTTGAGAAAGAAAAATGAGTCACACCTTCAAGAACTAAATGGAATGCCAGCAATCAGAAGAAGTCATTTAATCTTTTATTGATCGCAAGCTTCACATGGCTACGGTTTCAGTTGGAATGATGGAGGCTGACAGTCACTTAACTCTGTGTTGACCAGGACGCTTCAACGAGCTGGTCTACTGACAGAAGTTAACAGTTACTTTGTGGAATACAATCCTTCCTGTGCGCAGTTTATATTAAGTTCTAAAGTGCACTGAATAGAACGGGTCAGTTGAGTGACAGTGTTAAACAAAGCTACAATCAATATTGTGCTCAAAACTAGTCACTTCTATCAGCACAGAATGGAGTACATGTCTTATTATTTAATTTTGTTTTCTATAAATCTGTTTGTTGATTGGTTCAGTGGGCTAGACACTGATCTTTTAACTCTGGGGTTTGAGTTTAAATCCAGACTAGAATCCCAGTCTCATCTACTTACCATCAGGGTGCCCAGCCAAGCACAAATTACAGACTTGGTCCAAACATGGCCATAACATAGAGTCAGAGTCATACAGCAAAGAAACAGGCCCTTCAGCCCATCGTATCTGTGCTGGCCATCAAGCACCTACCTATTCTAATCCGATTTTCCAGCACTTGGCCCGTAGCCTTGTATGCTATGTCATTTCAAGTGCTCATCTAAATACTTCTTAAATGTTGTGATGGTTCCTGCCTTTACCACCTCTTCAGGCAGTGCATTCCAGATTCCAGCCACCCTCTGGGTGACAAATTTTTCCTCAAATCCCCTCTAAACCTCCTGCCCCTTACCTTAAATCTATGCCCCCTGGTTACTGACCCCTCCGCTATGCGAAAATGTTTCTTCCTATCTAATCTATCAATGCCCCTCATAATTTTGTATACCTCAATCATGTCCCCCCTCAGCCTTCTCTGCTCTAAGGAAAACAACCCTAGCCTTTTCAGTCTCTCTTCATAGCTGAAATGCTCCAGCCCAGGCAACATCCTGGTGAATCTCCTCTGCACCCTCTCCAGTGCAATCACATCCTTCCTATAGTGTGGTGCCCAGAACTGTACACAGTACCCCAGCTGTGGCCTAACTAGAGTTTTATACAGCTCCATCATAACTTCCCTGCTCTTACATTATATGCCTCGGCTAATAAAGGCAAGTATCCCATATGCCTTCCTAACCACGTTATCTGCCTGTGCTGCTGCCTTCAGTGATCTATGGTCAAGTACACCAAGGTCCCTCTGACCTTCTGCACTTCCTAGGGTCCTACCATCCGTTGTATATTCCTTGCCTTGTTAGTCCTCCCAAAATGCATCACCTCACACTTCTCGGGATTAAATTCCATTTGTCACTGCTCTGCCCATCTTACCAGCCCATCTATATCGTCCTGTAATCTAAAGCTTTCCTCCTCATTATTTACGACACCACCAATTTTCGTGTCATCTGCGAACTTACTGATCATACCCCCTATATTCACGACTAAATCATTAATATACACAACAAACAGCAAGGATCCCAGCACCAATCCCTGCGGTACACCACTGGTCACAGGCTTCCACTTGCAGAAACAACCCTCAACCATCACCCTCTGCCTCCTGCCACTAAGCCAATTTTGGTTCTAATTTGCCAAATTGTCCTGAATCCCATGGGCTCTTACCTTCTTAACCAATCTCCCAATCAAAAGCCTTACTGAAGTCCACGTAGACTACATCAACTGATTTACCCTCATCTGCACATCTAGTCACCTCCTCGAAAAATTCAATCAAGTTAGTTAGACACGATCACCCCCTGACAAAGCCATGCTGACTATCTTTGGTTAATCCCTGCCTCTCCAAATGGAGATTAATCCTGTCCCTCAAAATATTTTCCAGTAGTTTCCCAACCACTAATGTTAGACTCACCGGCCTGTAATTACCTGGTTTATCCTTGCTACCCTTTTTGAATAATGGTATCACATTCGCTGTCCTCCAGTCCGCTGGTACCTCTCCTGTGGCCAGAGAGGATTTGAAAATTTATGTCAGAGCCCCTGCTATCCCCTCCCTTGCCTCACATAACAGCCTGGGATACATCTCATCTGGGCCTGGGGATTTATACACTTTTAAGCCCGCTAAAACAGCTAATACTTCCTCCCTTTCAATACTAATATGTTCAAGTATACCACAATCTCCCTCCCTGATCTCTACACCTACGTTGTCCTTCTCCATAGTGAACACAGATGAAAAGTAATCGTTTAAAACCTCACCTACATCCTCCGGCTCCACACACAGATTGCCAATTTGGTCCCTATTGGGCCCTACTCTTTCCCTGCTTATCCTCTTGCCCTTAACATACTTATAAAATGCCTTAGGATTTTCCTTTATCTTGCCCGCCATTGTATTTTCATGTCCCCTCTTTGCTCTCCTAATTACTTTTTTAAGTACCCCCCCTAAACGTTCTATATTCCTCTAGGGCCTCCACTGTTTTCAGCACTCTGAATCTGCCATAAGCCTCCTTTTTTTCCTGAACCAATCCTCTATATCCCTTGACATCCAGGGTTCCCTGGACAGCTGAAATCCAGAGTGAGAGTGACTGCCCCTGACATCAAGGAGCCCCAGCAAAATTGAAGTCAATGGAATCAGGGGGAAAGCTCTATACTGGTTGGAGTCATACCTAGCACAAAGGAAGTTGGCTGTGGTTGTTGGAGGCCAATCATCTCAGCCCCATTAGTGCAGGTGTTCCCTAGGGTAATGACCTAGGCCGAACCATCTTCAGCTGCTTCATCAATGACCTTCCCTGTATCAGAAGTGGGGATGTTGCTGATGATTGCACAGTGTTCACTACCATTTGTAACTCCTCAAATACTGAAACAATCCGTACCCACATGCAGTAAGAACTGGACAACATTCAGGCTTGGGCTGATAGTGGCAAGTAACATAAGTGCCAACAAGTGCCAGGCAAAGACCTGATGTTCAATGGTGCTACCATTGCTGAAGAACCCACCATCAACATCCTGTGGGAACTTACCAGTGACCAGAAACTGAACTGGATCAGCCATATAAATACTGTGGCTACAAGAGCAAGTCAGAGGCTGGGAATCCTACAGCGAGTAACTCACCTCCTGAAAGCCTGTCCACCATCCACAAGACACAACTCAGGATTGTGATGGAATACTCACCACTTGCCTGGATGAGTGCAGCTCCAACAACACTCAAGAAGCTCGACACCATTCTGGACAAAGCTTGATCAGCACCCTGTCCACCACCTTAAACACCTCACTCCCTCCAATAGAGCACAGTGGCAGCAGTATGTACCATCTACAAGATACACTGCAGCAGCTTTCCAAGCCTTCTTCAACAGTACCTTTCACACCCATCTAGAAGGAGAGAGGCAGCCGATGCATGGGAAAACCAGCTCCTGCCACATACCATCCTGACGGAATTATATTGCTTTTCCTTCACTGTCGCTGGATCAAAAACCGGGAACTCCCTTCCTAAGAGCACTGTGGACGTACCTATAGCACATGGACTGCAGCAGTTCAAGAAGGCAGCTCACCACCACCTTCTCAAGGGCAATTAGGGAGGGACAACAAATGCTGGACTTACCAGCGATGCTCACATCCCATGAAAGAATTTAAAAAAATCAATGTTTGTCGATTCCTAGTGCAACATTCCACTGTTTACAGGACAACAGCAGCAATTTGCAGTGTACCTGGTACCCTCCTTTTAATTTTATTTTTCCCCATTTGCTTTGTGTTCTCCTTAGCACCAACCTCTGTTCCTCCTCCACAAAAGAGTAGACAAACCATCCTGACCAAAGTTTTTCCCTCGACCATTATCATTAAAAACAAAAATATCTGGTCATTATCACATTACTGTTTGTGGGAGCAAATTTGGCTGCCATGTTTCCTATATTAGAACAGGAACTACATTCAAAATATACTTCATAGGCTGTAAAACACTTTGGTATGTCCTGAGGGGGTGAAAGGCACTATTTAACTGCTATATAACTTCTTTCTTTCCACCCTTCAGTCTGTCCTGTTATTGACCTGTACACGGTCCATGTTAGCATTTGATGTTGACTCCTCCATTTTTGCTCACTGCTTACTTGTAACAACCTGGCACAATTTTGAACCATGGAGGTTGACAGCACAGGAGGTGGCCATATGGCCCATCATATCTGTGCTGGCTGTTTGCCAGAACTATCCCAAACTAATCCCATTACTCTACATCTCACTTTGTGTCTTCCTCTGCTTCAAATATTTATCAAAATTCCCTCTGAAGCTCCTCCTATTGTCAACCCCCATTCACCCACGCAGCGTGGAGACTAGGGGCCTTGCTCTAGGTCTCAGCCTATGCTAGTTAAATAGCTTCCAGGAGGTGTTTGAGACACGTCAGGGATAAACACACCCAAGCTCATTACCACTAGCCGAATAAAACCCAAAAATGCATCATATGGGTTTGCTACAACATAAACCTGCTGTGGCACCAAGCTTCCACTCAAAAAATTCATGTAAAGCAGCGCAATAGTAAGTGAGATGACACTTTTGAAGGTCAATATTTTAGATCACATCTTTGACACACTGAATTCTAATGTTCAGAATCTTTTAACAAAGTTAAGGTTGTTTTCTTTGGGGAATAAAATGTTCCATTACTTGAGAGTCACAACGGGCATCATTCCTTTTCATTCTACGCCCCCCCCCCCCCCACCACCCGACCACCATGGCCTGTCCTGTAGACCACGCCTCTCCCTTCCTATGGAGGAATGTGCACATCTTCCTACTGTGGTGATTAAAAGAAAAAGTGGGACAGACTTGCATTTATATAGCACCTTTCATGACAACAGGATGTCCCAAAGAACTTTACAGCCAATTAAGTACTTTTGACATGTAGTCACTGATGTAATGTAGGAAACATTGCAGCAAATTTGCACACAACAAGCTCCCACAAATGGCAGGAAGGACTAACAGCAAGGACTAGTACTCCCTTCTTCCACCTGACGAGGAAGTGCACATTCCTGATAAATCAGGCATTTGTTGCGGGGTGCATCTGATAATTATTTACGCAATGCAGAGTAAACATTCCTCTATCCCTTCCCAATAACGTGCCTCAACTCCAACCTCAGAAGTGCACCCACCCCAGACTCCACCAGAGTGATGTTTTTCCCATTCCACCTAGTTTCTTGCAGTACGATTGCTGTTATTCAGATGGCCTACATTTGAACTCCAATCTCAGGTGTAAGGCTAGGGTCTCACCCAATAGATGCCACCCAATTGCCCAACAATCATCACTTGCAGATGGGTGATACAACTGAGCCCAATCTAGTCCTCACCCACTGTGTTGTAACACCATCTGAGACAGTCATATTAGCCAATGTCCATCAGTAAATTACCAAGGAATAATCTAACAATTCATCTCTTTTCAGGTGAAATGCAGTCAGCAACATAGACATCAAGAACTTGGGCAACACAGAGAGAGGGGGGTACATCCATTTTATTAATTACCACTAACCAGATCGAGAGAAACTTATCAACTCTTTTAATCATCTTAAACACCTTAATTAGATCACCCCTTAATCTTCTATACTCGAGGGAATACATGCCTGGTCTATGTAGCCTGTCTCTCGTCACTGTTGCACTCTGCCACCAGAGGAAATAGGTTCTCTCCATCCAATCAATATCCTCAGGTGGTTGGAGGGAGCGAAGATGTGAAATCCAGAACAAAGGGGGCATACTGTTCAAATTAAAGTTAGGCCACTTAGGGGTGATGCCAGGAAACACCTCTTCACACAAAGGGTAGTGGAAATCTGGAACTCTCTCCCTCAAGAAACTGCTGAGGAACAGGGGGGTGTCAATTGGAAATTTCAAAACTGAAATTGATTTTTGTTAGGTAAGGGTATTAAGGGTTACGGAACCAAGGCGGTTAGATGGAGTTAGGATACAGATCAGAATGATTTAATTGAATGGCAGAACAGGCTGCAGGGGTTGAAAGGCCTACACTGGCTCCTAGATTCCTAAGCAGAGAGAAATAGAAATTTTACAGTCCACTGGAATTAAATATATTGCACTGGATAATCTCATTTGAATAAAGAAAGAAAGAGTAAAAAAAAACAGGAGCTTGCCTCTCAGATGCCTTTCAAAGCTCTTTGTAGCCAACAAAATACTTTAAAATGCAGTTGTTATATAGGCAAACAATATTTTATGCACAGCAAAATCCCATAAACAAAAAGGCTTGCATTTATATAACATATCTTTCCTGACCTCAGGGCATCCTATAAAGCTTTACAACCAAATAAGTACTTTTGAAATGCCGTCACTGTCGTAATGTAGGAAATGTGGCAGCTAAATTGCACACAGCAAGATCCCACAAACAGCAATGTGGTAATGACCAGATAAACTGTTTTGGTTCTGGTAGTTGGGCTTAATGTTGGCCAGAACACCATAGAACCATAGAAAAAGTAGAGCACAGATAGAGGTCATTCAGCCCATTGTGTCTGCACCAGCCGAATAAACTATCCGCCCAAACTAATCCCACCTTCCAGCACCTGGTCCATAGCCCTGCAGGTTACAGCACCTCAGGTACATGTCCAGGTACCTTTTAAATGAACTGCAAGTCTCTGCCTCCACCACCATTCCTGGCAGTGAATTCCAGACACCCACCACCCTCTGGGTGAAAAGGTTTCCCCTCATGCCCCCTCTAATCCTTCTACCAATCACCTGAAATCTGCGCCCACTGGTACCTGACCTCCCTGCCAGGGGAAACAGGTCCTTCCTGTCTACTCTATCTACGCCCCTCATAACTATGTACACCTCAATCAAGTCACTCCTCAGTTCCAGGGAAAACTACCTTAGCCTATCCAATCTTTCCTCATAGCTGCAATCTTCAAGCCCTGGCAACATTCTTGTAAATCTCCTTTACTCTCTCCAGAGCAATTATGCCCTTTCTGTAATGTGGTGACCAGAACTGCATGCAATGCTCCAGCTGTGGCCTAACCAACGCTCTATACATTTCCAGCATTACATCCCTGCTTTTGTACACTATACCTCAGTCAAAAAGGGAAAGCATTCCATATGCCTTCTTCACCACTCTACCACCTGTCCTGCCTCCTTCAGGGACATGTGCACATGCACTCCAAGGTCTCTCACTTCTTCTACCCCTCTCAATATCCTCCCGTTTACTATGTATTCCCTCACTTTATTTGCTCTCCCCAAATGCAATACCTCACACTTCTCTGGATTGAATTCCATTTGCCACTTTTCCACCCACTCAACCAAAACATCGATATGAAATATAAATATGATACGATATATATAACATCAAGAACTCCCCAGTTCTTCTTCAAAATACTACCATGCAATCTCTCGTTCACCCAAGAGGGCAGACGGGGCCTTGGTTTAACATCTCATCTGGAAGACAGCATCTCTGACAGCACAGCACTCCCTCAGTACTGGCACTGGGTGTGCCAGCCTGGATTTTGTGCTCAAGTATCTGGAGTGGGTCCTGAACCCACAACATTCTGACTTGGAAGGGAAAGTGCTACCTACTGAGCCACGATTGGCACTCCACAGTTTCTCTCCTACTGTTTTCAACCTTGGTTGCATCTTGCACTGTTTTCCAATTAAAAAAGACTACAGATCACGTTATGTTTTCACAAGCATCTGTTGTTCAATAAAATTTTTCCCAAAGAAAAAAAATAATTAAATCATTAACTGGTTCTTTTGACATTACCTCGTAGGCTCTTAATAACACAACATCTTTGAACTGGAACCCTGGGAGTACAAGCAGGCTGATGCATCAACTGTCGCAGCAGGGTACACTGAGACAGTTATTGGATTGTTTTCACATGCTGGTTCCAATCAACTGAGAGATCAGTTCCCCCTCCGCACTGCTAGCAGTGCGAGTCTCATGCTGTCAAGCTACACATTGAGGGCACAAATGCCAACCCATCCATAGCCCCAGCAGATTCCAACCAATTCAGCCCTCTGTGAACACCATTCACACTCCAGTTCCTCAACCGCATTAAGTCTTGATACCTGTACACTTGCACCTTAGGCAGATACGGTTATCATCAGCAACACCCAGTGCAACTGCAGATTGGGTTATGTCTGGAGAGAGTGCTTTGGGCTGCAGAACAGTAGAAGGCAGTAACCAGTGGTCACAGGTTGGACACTGGTGGTGGGAACAATTCGAGTCAAGTGTATCACAATGATGTGTATTTGCTGAAAGGACAGCTTTTCCTATTTGGTATCGATAGCGATATAGTATCAGAGCTTACTGCAAAAAGGAGGGGGAGAAGGAAGGCAACACCAACGGGTGCTACAACTCTCGACTGGTTCAATGCAATCTTTCTTGCGATCAACAGAGAGGAGCCCATATCGGATACATGAGGACCCTCCACCCACACCAACTCTCTCCCACTTTCGCACAAGGTCACAATGCCCCACCATAATGAGTCATTAAAACGAGAAGTTATCCACATAGGTTGGCCATGTTTGTGTGTTGAATAGCTGGTGAATACGGTGAATAGGACCAGGAAGGCCCCAGGTTCGATCACTGGTCTGTGCTCAGTTACCTGAAGTGTTGTTTGCGGCACTACAATTGACCCAAGGTCTTTGGGACAGAAAATGAGGCAAGTTCCCAAACCTGACCACTATCAGGGGGAGGAAACTATCCTGGGACTTCCTGCTGAAGACTATAATGTGCATTTGGAAATCAGATGAGGATAGGAACCAGAGATCGTCCTCCATCCTTCAGTCAACATCCATTGTCCAAGCTCAGCCATTAAGAATACTCATTTGGTCAAGGAACCAGAACTCAACCAGTGCCAATGGATCAGAGTCAGAGTCAGTGCAACACAACACCTTCAGGAGAGGAAGTGAGAAAAATGAGGCAACACAACGGTGGCGCAATGGTGTCATTATCTTACAAGTCACGTCATTGGCTGCTACAGTTTTCAAACCTACTAAAACCCCATGGAACATTTTGTGCTTGGGTATCAATACTCTTTTCACTTTCCTGTTGGGCAGCAGTAGGTGCTATGCTACATACCGCGCCCATCCAGAATTGTGGCCAAATTAGCACTATAGTCACAGTCCGGGAATCATTCTTACTTTTCAACTCGGTGTCAGTTGTGGCTCAGTTAGTGGCACTCACTCGCCTCCAAGTCAGAAGTTTCCAGGTTCATGTCTCACTCCAGGGCTTGAGCACAAAAATCAAGGCAGGCACTCCAGTGCAGTACTGAGGGCGTGCTGCACTGCTGGAGGTGTGACGTTAAACTGAGGCCCTGTCCATCCTCTCAGGTGGACATAAAAGATGCTAAGGCACTATTTCAAAGAACAGCAGGGAAATTATCCCTAGGGTTCTGCACAATATTTATCCCACAAACAACATCACATAAAAAAGGTTATCTGGTTATCACATTGCTGTTTTCGAGCTTGCTGTCCGCAAATTGGCTGCTGTGTTTCCTACGTTACAACAGTGACTACACTTCAAAGTACTCCATTGACTGTAAAGCGCTTTGAGATATCCAGTCATGAAAGGCGCTATATGAATCTAAATTTTTTTTTCTCTTCTCTTGTACCTCGCATTTCAATTTTGTTTTATTGATAGACTTCGCAAGTAATTCAGGCCTTGTTTGAGTTTGAGGCTTTGTTCCTCAGTGTTGGTTTTGTTTCAGTATTCTTCTCCAAGTTGTGCAACACCCTTTTCTGTGACCTATATCTATTCCAATGAAATTCAGACTTACATAACCTTTAAATCCACCTTCCATATTTTAACTCTAGTCATTTCAGGATTTTGTCCCCTCCATAAAACTGTACGTTCTACAAAAGAGTCGGTTAGTTCTACCACAGCTCAGAGCCAAGAGGAATGTTGGGAATTAATAAACTCAAGCTTGAATGAAGAGAGAGACTTTATTCATCCATGAAAATTTTTTAAATCAGTTCTAAAAAAGTTATGCAGTGTCAGAAATCATCTGAATCCGAATCTTGTCCCCTTATCTTGAATTTGGTCTTATTTCAGTTTCAGGCTTCACAAGAAATCTAGCTCTGAGTTTGTCCAACATTGAAGATAAGTAAAATTTTGCTTAATTACCTTTATTCCCTCCTCACTTTAAGTCGAGGGTAAAGCAGCCTCACCTCTTCTCTCCCGACTGTGGAAAGACTACCTTCCACCACATATTCAGGTGTGCTGTTGCTTGGCAACCAGCAACAACTGGAGAATGATGGCTGACCGGGATAATGGAATCCGACTTTTAAGTTTCCCCATGGGTGGCCTTTGGAGATTGGATTTTAGAGGAACTTCCACTTTCTGCGTGCTCCACATACCAGTGCATTTGAGTAAACAATACAACTGAACAATCGGAGTGAAATCAAAATGGCTGGCTGGATAAAGGAATGTGCCTGTGAGGGAGATGGGCCACCAGCTCTGGTTACGAGTGGTCCTGGAGGTTTCATCATATAACCTCCCATCTCCAATCACCTCATCCAGTCAAACAGCCTTTATTTCCTCATCTCCAGTATTTTTTATAACTAATATTTAACTATAAATTTGGAAGAAAATGAAAGTAAAACACTTTCTTTTAAAACGTCCATATGATTCTTTTCCCAGGTATTGCTAACATTCTGGAGTCATAGCTTTAATCCCTAGAAACTCCAGGGCAATCCTGGACGGTTGGCAACCCTAGCAAGAGAGCTTGCCTTCAATCTCCCTTCGAATAGGCTAATAGAGTTATGTGAAGTAAGATGGAAGGGAGCTCAGATGGAGCATAAACACCAGCATGGACTAGTTGGGCTGAATAGACTGTCTCTGTGCTGTACATTCTATGTAATACCCTGAAATTCCGAAGAAGGGTCACTGACCCGAAACGTTAACTCTGCTTCTCTTTCCACAGATGCTGCCAGACCTGCTGAGTGATTCCAGCATTTCTTGTTTGTTCCTGAAATCTTTTTTGCTGGTTATGTTTCTCCCCACATCTTTTGAGGCCCAGTGGAGAGCAGAGACCATGTAGGGGTAGGATGAAAATGGAGGAGGGAGGGGACAAGAATGGAGGAGGGAGGGGATGACAGGAGTAGATCCATTGAGGGCAACCACCCCTACTCACTATGGTTGCCAACTCCATTTGAATGTACTTCTGGAGGTTTCATCACATCACCTCATGCTCACCAACTACGTGAACCCACACTACCACTATTGGTCATCTGGCATGTCCATCCTTATGGCAACCATCCTTGTGGCACCCTGCCCCACACTACTGCCATTAGCCACCTAACATGTCTATCTTGCAGAGCCCCACCTTCCCACAGTCAAGTGGGAAGCCAAAAGACTCTTTGTTACCTGATTGGCTGACATGTCAAGAATCATCCAGCCTTTGCAACCCCCACCTCCAATATTTTTAGAACTAATAAACAGAAATGCTCCTGGACATTAATCTTCAATTCCTAGAGACTCCAGGACAATCCTGGGGGATTAGCAACCCTACCACACACAGCACCAGTGAGTGTGTTTGTCTTGTATCACTGTTTGCAGAGTGCAGCCTACCTCCATTGCACAGCCTACCTCCAAGCCTTGCCAACAATTAAGGCAGCAGTCCCAGCTGCTTAGGCCAGCAGTTAGCAAATGATGGCCCTTTCCCCAGGGTCTCTGATGGCAACAGCATGCCATAATATAATACATTGGGCTGTATTTTGTTCTACCCCAGGCATTGGGGTCCGTGCTGTAGGTGGGGGCTGGGGGTGGGGGGGTGGGGGGAGCAGGAAGCTGCCTCCGGAAGAAGGCCACCAAGCATCCCAATGCCAGGAGGGCCTGGCCCGATATTGCTGGCAGTGGTGAGGTTTTGTGGCAGCCCCCCTGCCGCTCGGCAACGGGATCCCCATTTGAATATTAAAATAAATTAAAATTAATGAATAAATTATACTTATGCCGCTGCCTAATGTCCTGCTGCAATCTTCAGGCCGATGGCCGGCAGTCCTTCAGATCCCCTATCCAGGGAAACAAGACATCACACTGGAGGGGAGGGGGCAGGAGGTACGTTTATCAGTGCGGGAAGGGTGGGGGGGAAACGGGGTCAATGTAACATCACTGGTGTAGGGGATGGTGGGAAGGGTTGGAGTTTAATATTTATGCAGTTTGGGGTGGTGGTGGGGGTGGGGGGGGGGGAAGGTCAGATGGACAAGGTAAGTGTTTTGGAGGGGGGGGGGGAGAGGACGGCAAATAATTAATTTAATTGTTATTGGGGGGTGGGAGAGAGGCAGAAGAAATGTCTTTATTTATTTTTATTTACTTTATCTTTAAATATTTTAATTCCCCGGTAGGGCTGACAGCCCTTTAAAAATGGCGCCAGCGCCCGCGGAACGGCCAGCCAGCCCTTTCCATGTGATCGGGCCCTCTCCATGTGATCGGGGTGGGGGGGGGTGGGTGTGGGGGCAGCCCACCCCGACTATTTAAATGAGCCACTGCACAGAAGATTGCGGCGGCTCCGTGACCTCGCGGACCGCCATTTTTTTTTCCGCCCGCCGCCAATGTCAGAAGATTCAGCTCATTCATACAGATAATCATAATGTAATAATATATACACACACATCTATAAACATACATACATACTCACATACATGTATTATATCTTATAACAAGCTTCTGGAGACCAAGAGAGACCTAGCAGCTTCTCATCATCATATTAGTATATATGTACTTGCATGACACAGAGAGAACTCCCTGCCTTTCTTCGAAATAATGCATTGGAACACTTAGGTCCACTCAAGAAGGCAAACAGGACCTCAGTTTACTGTCTCATTTGAAAGAATGCACATCCAATAGTGCAGCGCTGCCTCGGTACTGAGTATCAGCCTCAATTATGTGCTCAAGTCTCCAGAGTGGGACTTGAACACATGCTCTGCTAACTCGGAGGCGAGACAGTGCTACCCACTGAGCCACGACTGATAGCAGAGGCATCGCAGCTTCCACTCAGTACCTTCCAGCATGGTTTCAATGGAAGGAAAATCCACGATACCACTTTCATGATCAGGTGGCAGAATGAGCATCTACTCTGTTCCTGGGGCTATTGGATCATGTAAGAAACAGCAAACTCAAGAAGACTGGTTTTCTTCCCTCTATGAAGCACCTTGGGACATTTTACTACATTAACTGTGCTAAATAAATGGGAGAGTTTGTAACAGATGAAGTAAATCAGCCAACGAGAATTTTCCTGCTTCTAAAATTAATGAGTGACCTGCCCTAACCAAACACATAGTGAAGATTTTAATCATCGACCTGAAACGTTAACTTTGTTCCTCTCTCCACAGATGCTGCCAGACCCGCTGAGCACTTCCAGCGTTTTCTGTTTTTATTTCAAATTTCCAGCATTCGCAGTATTTTGCTTTGGTGTTGTATGAATAACAATGAAAAGTAGTCTCCATTCTGAAGCTAGGTCAGTAAGAAAATTCTGAATATAGAAATAGAGATGTACAGAAACCCCAACAACGAAAAAAGAACAGAGAAGCAATTTATTTACCACATGGCGATGTATGTTAACAGATTTTGCTCTGACACAATAGAAGTGTCCGTAACTGGATCACAGTTGTGGGGTGATTTGCTCCTGTCACTGTATGGAGCAACAAAATGAAACAGGAAAATTTCCTCTGGGTGATGTTTCTTGGGAAAGGGTGAATGTTCTCAAGACATTTACAGTTCTATTACAAATACCAAGCAGAGAAAATGTTTCCACATTTCTTCACAACTTGCTGC
Organism: Heterodontus francisci; assembly: GCF_036365525.1. NCBI lineage: Eukaryota > Metazoa > Chordata > Chondrichthyes > Heterodontiformes > Heterodontidae > Heterodontus > Heterodontus francisci. Next base: position 46,339,786 of record NC_090401.1, read on the forward strand.
ACATTATGATTGTGTGATGTTATCCCTAATAATGACCGTATGTACACATACACACACACACATACAGACTTACTAAATATTAATATCCAACCTCACTAAGGACCCGAAGTTGAAACTTCTCCATCTCTCCTGATACAAGGCATGTTTCCTGCCTGTAACACCCTGCTCTCAACAAAGTCTAAGGGGCAAGTTATACTGCAGGTGCAGGGTTGGAGGGCGAGACGGACCGTCAGATGCATGCTACACTGCAGGATTCTGCATCACCCTCACTCAACAAATGCTGCTTTCATTTTAAAAACCAGGAGAGTGTGAATTACATAGAGTTTACAGCACAGAAACAGGCCATTCGGCCCAACAGGAGCAGGAGCAGGCGATACGGCCCCTCAACCTTGCTCTGCTATTCAAGAAGATAACAGCTAAACTTTTACGTCAACTCCATTTTCTCGCAGGAATCCTGGCCAGAATTTTCCGTTCCGCACCCCCCCGCACCCCTCACTCAGGAGCTGGCAGCGGGGGTGGGGACGTAAAATCGAGTGGAAAGCAGGGGGCGCCATTCCTGTCGCCTACCTGCCCCCGCTGCTATTTTACCAGCAGCACGTGGAGGTATAAAATGGCGCACCTGTCCCAGGCCAATTGAGGCCCTCAAGTGGCCAATTAATTGCCAGTTAAGGGACCCCTCCTACTGCTGCTGGCCAGGCACTATGACAGCTGAGCCACCCAGTAATACCTGGCTGGAGGGGCCCTCCTGATCGAGCACCCTGTGCCCCATAGAGGGCCACCTAGCAGCGCAAGCCGCACCCCCCCCCCCCCCTCCACCTGCCTCACGGAGCCCACACACTTACCTCCATTCTGGGGCTTGCTCCGTCTTGCTGGTCCTGGCTGGGTGCAGTCCCAGCAGTAACCACCACTCTAGTGGCACTGCTGGGACTAAGGAGCTGCTGGCATGCTGATTGGCTGGCAGCTCTTGGAGGTGGGACTTCCTGCCTCAGAGGGGCAGAAGTCCCAACTGAGGCAATTAAGGGTCTGGGCCATGTAAAATTGCTGCGTAGTTTCCAGGCCCAGCAGAGGCGGGTTCACCCCCAACTTTTCAGCTGGTGGGCGAGGCCTCTGCCACAACATAAAATTTCAGCCCCTTGATTCCTTTAGCACACAAAAATATATTGATTTCAGTCCTGAATATACTCATCAAATGAGCATCCATGGCTTCCAGGAGTACAGAATTCCAAGGATTCACAGCCTCTGAGTGAAGAAATTTCTCTTCATCTCAGTCCTAAATGGCCAACCCCTTATCCTGAGTCTATAATCCCTAGTTCTAGACTCTCTAGTCAGGGGAAACAGTCTCTTAGTAATGACCCTGTCAAGCTCTCTCGGAATGTGTGTGTTTTAATGAGATTATCTCTCATTCTTCTAAACTCCAGAGAACATAGGCCTATTCTACTCCATCTCATCCCTGGAATCACTCCAGTGAACCTTTGTTGCACCCCATCCAAATCAAATATATCCTTCCTTAGATAAGGAAACCAAATCTGTATAAACTGTTCCTGGTATGGTCTCACCAAAACCTATACAAAATTGCAGAAAGACTTCTTTATATTTACGTTCCAACCCCTTTGCAATCAAGGCCAACACCATTTTCCTTCCTAATTGTCTATTTTCCACAAAAGCCTCCTTCTACCTTACTTCATCTCACCCTGTCAAAATAGCCTTCTATTCCTTTCAGCCTCTTGTACTTAGCGAGCTTCCATTTAAATGCATCTATGCTATTTACCTCAATTATTCCAAGTGGTAGCGAATACCCCCACTCTCTGGGTAAAGACGTTTCTCCTGAATTCCCTACTGGATTTAGTGGCGGCAGTCTGAACAACAACAGTATAACTATCACATTAACGCATGGTATCTGCCTTGACTGTCATACGCATAAACTGGGGCTCTGGTGTTACAATATCTGATTATTTCTGGATAGTATTGTCTCTTCATTGTATTTCTAAAGGTGGTTTTCCTCAATGTCCATTTTGACTTCGCCAACTAGAAAACCTCTTTGCAGCTCCTGACTCCTTGGAATTGGCAGTGTACATTCCTATCCAGAGTTAGCCAATTTGGTTGACCTCTGGGCACTTGTTTGTTCTCGTCTTGTCTAGTTTTGGTATCACTGCGAATGAAAACATCTTCTGTACGTCTCTCATCAAACCACTTCATAATTTTCAAACCTTTAGCAGGTCACCCCTCCATTTTCTCTTTTCTGGATAAAAGGACCTGTTCAATCTTTTCTGATAGTTATAACCTCTAAAAGGGACGGTCAATTCTGCGAACATTTTAACTTTCAGTTATAAATGTTTTCAAATTATCAGGTAGTCCATCAAATCCTCTGATAACTTTTCAAATTTGGCTTCATTCAAGGCTACATTTCTGCCCCACTGAGCACGAGGCCACCTCCTCATAGGACTTGTGCTTCATGCGACTTTGAACACCATTAGTAGTATGATTAATAGTTCTGATGAGAGGTCATTGAACTGAAGCATCAACTCTGTATCTCTCTCTCCACAAAGGCCACCTGGCCTGCTGAGTGTTTCCAGTGTTCTCTGGCATTAAAAACGCAGTTTGCTTCTGTACCAATGTTGTCCACTAACCATATGTGGCTAATTGCATTTTTGATCAGTAAAGAAAAATGAGGAATAGATACCAGTGGCAGGCATGTGGGCTGCGATTTTTTCGGGCGACAGGGGTCTCGACCTCCAGCAAAAGCGCCGCCTAGAACCCCACATCACCCCTTCTGTGGGAGGCCCGCTAAATCAAGTGCCAATTAGGCACTTAACTGGACAGCGATGGGCCTTCTATGGGATCAAGAACCCTGGCAACAGAAGTCCTGCTGTCTGAGAGCTGTCAGCCAATCAGAGGCTGCCAACTCTTTAACTCAGCAGTGTCAACATGGAGGCAGTGACTGCCACCAGTGGAACACCCACCAGAGGCTTAGGAGGGGCGCAGGACCCAGGCCACAGGTAAGTCAGGGCAGGAGGGGTCTCCAGGGGTGGGGGATCACAGGGGAGTAGGTGTCGGGGGTTTGACAGCAAGGATGGGGGATGGCTCTCAGCAGGCCCCCCCTTTCCAATGCCAGGTCCCTCGTTCAGGCAGTAAGACCCTTTTAATGAGGGACCCCATCCGGCAAGCAACCCACAGAGTTTTCTTGCCATGTCAGCAATCTCTACTGGCGAACACTTCTATACAGAGCAGTACAAACATAAACTATACAGTTTAACTTAGTATCTGTGGCTACTTAATCTGATCTTTGAAAAACAACAGTCTTCAAGCATAAGAAATAAGAAGAAATAAGACAGACACACCAAACTTCCAGAATCCCATTGTATCAGCCTCGATTAAAAGCTCAAGTCCTGGAATGGAGCTTGAACCTGTGACCTTGTGACCCAGAGTCGATTAATACTCCCACTCGGCTTGCCTGAAAATAAGATTGTTTGATATTTGAAAGGACCCTCAATCAGAACCTCAGAATCTCTGCTAAAGGGTGCAATCAAAACATTACCTTGCTTTCGCTGGCATTAATGCTGATTATGAGGAGGGAAATGGGGAATTCTGCCTTTGTTACAATTTGTAGTAAAATTGTGCCTATTTTTGAGACAATTCACTAGAAATAGTAAACACAGGAAGTCTTCCTGTCATGTCCGCAATGTGGTTAACTTAACACCCACAGGAACTTGTCCCTCACATCAGAATCAAAAATGGAGCATGTAAAAATATTTAATAACCAGCTGAATTACTGTTGAATAAATACTGATATTGTACTGGATGGGCAGTACAACAACTTGCACTAACTTAGCAAGATGTTCCTAATGTGCTTTTCGAAGAATGTGGAAGGAATGAATATTGAGCAGCAACTGCAGAGATGTTGAAGATGTGAAAGAAAGTATAAGAAAAGATTGGTTTCGAAGATACATTGGAAGATGGGGAGAGATACGACCTGGCAGAGGGACTGAGCAAGTGAATTCTAGAGTGTGGGACATGAAGGCTAAAGGCTCTATCACCAATGGTCAAGTGGAAAGAGTGGGGTGTGCAGTGGACCAGAGCTGGAAGACGATAGGGATCCAAACTGGGACATGAGGCTGTTCAATCTGTGACAGAATATTTTAACACAAATAATGCAAGAAAGACTTGCATTTAGACAGCGCAGTTTACAATCTCAGGACGCCCCAAAGCACTTTACAACCAATTAAATACTTATGAGGTGGGGTCACTATTGTAATGTAGGAAACGTGGTAGTCAATTTAAACACAGCAAAGGTCCAACAAACAGCAATGAGATAATGACCAGTAATCTGTTTTTAGTGATGATGGTTGAGGAATTAATATTGGCCAGTACACTGCTACAAACTCCCCCACTCTCCTTTGAATAGCGTCATGGGATCTTTTGCATCCACCTGAGAGGTTGGATGGGGATTTAGTTTATCGTCTCAACCAAAAGATATCACCTCCGACAGTGCAGCAACTCCCTCAGTACTGCACTGGGAGGCTCAGCCTAGATTTTGTGTTCAAATCCCTGGAGTGGAACTTGAATTCACAACCTCTGACACAGATACCTCCATTATCCACATTTGTGATCATCAGTCAGAATTTCAGTTTGGCAAAGACTTGCACATCACATGGTCTCACTACAGCCATGCTAGTACCAATGAAGCACACAGTGCAAGAAGGATTCAATTCAGTTTGCCTTCATTCCTGTGCAAGAGCATTACTTTGTCACTTCCATTGAGGGAGATCCCTCCATTGACACAACTTAACCACTACTTGTTGGTGTACAATTCATCTCCTCACTTTTTTCAACCAGGTTAATGTGCCCCATGGCCTTTCACCCCAGTTTCCAAACAATAAAAATACTACTGTTTACTACATGACCTTGGCTTCACAGCTGTTCAATTCACTCAGTGCCTTCATTACCCTCTGGCTCCATGAAGCCAAAAGTAGCTCTTACTGAAGGTGTAAATGGCCTCACTTGGGGAGAAAGTGTGATACAATTTTCAAGTATGCAGCCTCTCATGCTTCAGCATATAAATCAAAAAATTGCCATTGCACTTACAAGCTTCCTTTTTGCTGAAATCACATTATCTGAAGGAACTTTGCAGGTATTTTCGCTCTTACACTTTGCTGCAAGCAGGATACATTGAGCGGAGTCAAAAGCAGGCAGTTCAGCACATAGAAGTGAAAAAGTTTCTGCTCAGTGTCCATTCCTTCCACATTCTTCGAAAAGCACATTAGGAACATCTTGCTAAGTTAGGGGTGCAAGTGCAAGTTGTTGTGAGGGATACAGATTGTCAGCTTGGCTCAGCCACTCTGGTCCCCGAGTCAAAAGGCTGAAGGCTCGACCCAGATCATAATCCTGTATAATCTATGTGCAGCAAAGCAATTAGAGATTAATTTTGATAATTTCATGGAATTTCTATGGACCCACAGCAAGCTGATGAAATATTGTTAGGTACTGATATGTAAATATGTCCCTGTAATTAACAAATGAATAATTATAGTCACAATCCAAACTGTGGGCTGACTGATTTCCAAGACTTTCAGTGCAAAACAAAGAAAAATTACAGGTATGCTTATGGTACCATAGAACAAAACTGTTAATATAATCAACTGCTACAAAATAACTAGTTACTATCGCACAGTAATTGACATTAGTGAGTAATGTTTGACCAGTGACATCAACTGTGCCCTTGAGTGATGTACATCAACACACTATGAATGACGGCTGTGCACAATAGAATACTTCCTGTTTCAGCAACAAGCAGAATAAATGAAGCTTCCCCAATGCTTCCCCAGGGCACAAAATTCTTGAACTGTATTCAAGAGAACTTTTTTAGCCAGCACATAACAAGCCCAATGAGATTTCTAGATTAAGTCTTCGGTAATGAAGCTGGGCAAGTGGATGAAGTAGCAGTGGGTGAACATTTTGAAGATAGTGACCATAATACAGTTAGTTTTAGCACAATCATGGAAAAGGATAAAGATAAAACAGGAGTAAAAGTTCTAAATTGGGGGAAGGCAAATTTTACGAAACTGAGAGGTGATCTGGCGAAAGTGGACTGGATACAGCTACTTGAAGGAAAATCAGTGGCAAACCAGTGGGAGGAATCTCAAAAGCGAGATTCTAAGGGGAACGTAAAGGCATGTCTCCACAAAGATAAAGGGTGGTATGGCCAAATCTAGAGCCCCCTGGTTATCTAGAAGCATACAGGGTAAGTTAAAGCAGAAAAAGAAAGCTTACGACAGTCACAAAAAACGTAATAATTTAGAAAGCCTAGAGGAGTATAGAAAGTGCAGGGGTGAAGTAAAAAAGGAAATTAGAAAAGCAAAGAGAGGACATGAAAAATTATTGGCAGGTAAAATCAAAGAAAACCCAAAGATGTTTTATTAATACTTTAAGAGCAAGAGGATAACTAAGGAAAGGGTAAGGCCTATCAAAGGTGTACAAGGGAACTTATGCGTGGATGCAGAAGATCTGGGCAGGGTTCTTAATGAGTTTTTTGTCTCTGTCTTCACGAAGGAGAGGGATGATGCAGAAATTGTAGTAAAAGAGAAGTGTGAAATATTAGATACGATAAGCACAAGGTAAATAAGTACTAGAGGGTCTGACATCCTTGAAAGTGAATAAATCACCGGGGCCGGATGGATTGCATCCCAGGTTGTTAAAAGAAGCCAGGCAGGAAATAGCGGATGCAGTGAGGATCATCTTCTAATTCTCTCTGGATATGGGCGAGGTACCAGAGGATTGGAGGTTTGCGAATGTTGTTCCATTATTTAAAAAGGGTGCAAAGGATAGGCCAAATAATTATAGGCCAGTCAGTCTGACCTCGGTGGTGGGTAAATTATTAGAATCAATTCTGAGAGGCAGGATAAATTGCCATGTAGAAAGGCATGGATTAATCAGGGATAGTCAGCATGGATTTAATAAGGGAAGGTCATGTCTCATTAACTTGATTGAGTTTTTTGAGGAAGTATCAAAGAGGATTGATGAGGGCAGTGCATGTGGTCTACATGGATTTTAGTAAGGCATCTGACAAGGTCCCACATGGCAGACTGGTTATAAAAATGAAAGCCCATGGGATACAGGGGATTGTGGCAAGGTGAATCCAAAATTGGCTCAGTGACAGGAAACAAAGGATAATGATCGACAGATGTTTTTGTGAATGGAAAGCGGTTTCCAGTGGCGTTCCACAGGGCTCAGTGTTGGCCCATTGCTGTTTGTGTATATTGATGATTTGGACTTAAATGTGGGAGGCATGATTGGGAAATTTGCTGATGACACAAAAATTGGCTGTGTAGTTGACATTGAAGAGGATAGCTGTAGACTCCAGAATGATATCAATGGTTTGGCTGAGTGGGCGGTAAAGTGGCAAATGGAATTCAATCCGGAGAAGTGTGAGATCATGCATTTGTGGAGGGCAAACAAAGCAAGGGAATACACAATAAATGGGAGGATATTGAGAGGGGTAGAAGACATGAGAGACCTTGGAGTGTATGCCCACAGGTGGCAGGACAGGTAGATAGAGTGAAGAAAACATATGGAATGCTTTCCTTTATTGGCCGAGGTATAGAATACAAAAGCAGCAATGAAATGCTGGAACTGTATAAAAGGCTGGTTAGGCCACAGCTGGAGTATTGCACACAGTTCCGGTCACCGCATTACAGGAAGGACATAATTGCTCTGGAGAGAGTACAGAGGAGATTTACAAGAATGTTGCCAGGGCTTGAAAGTTGCAGCTTTGAGGAAAGATTGGATCGGCTAGCGTTGTTTTCCTTAGAACTGAGGAGTGGCTTAGTTGAGGTGTACAAAATTATGAGGGGCCTAAATAGAGTAGACAGGAAGGTCCTGTTTCCCCTAGTGGAGAGGTCAATTACCAGGTGACACAGATTTAAGGTGATTGGATTAGAGGGGACATGAGGAAAACATTTTCACCCAGAGGGTGGTGGGTGTCTGGAATTCACTGCCAGGAATGGTGGTGGAGGCTGAAACCCTCAACTCTTTTAAAAGGTACCTGGACATGCGCCTGAAGTGCTGTAACTTGCAAGGCTATGGACCAGGTGCTGGAAGGTGGGATTAGATTGGGCAGTTGGTTTTTTCGGCCGGAGTAGACACGATGGGCTGAATGGCCTCCTTCTGTGTCGTAATTTTTCTATGGTTCTATGGCTTTAGGAGGGAAATGCATCAGCATAGTCTGATACTTAACAGCAGTAGGCTATTTGACCCCTCGTGCCTGTTCTGCCATTCCATTAGATCAAGGCTGATCGGTATCTCAACTCCAGTTACCCACCTTTGCTCCATATCCCTTAATACCCCTACCCAATATGAAACTATCAATCTCAATCTTAAAGCATGCAACTGACTCCCATCCTCCACAGCCTTTTGGAAGATAGCATTTCAGATTTCCTTTATGCAAAGAATTGCTTCCTGACATCACTCCTGATCCGCCCAGCTCTAATTTTAAGTTTACGCCTTTGTTCCAGACTATCTCACAGCCACTAGAGGATATAGCTTCTATCTACCCTCTCAACTTCTTTAATCATCCTAAACATCTCAGTTAGATCACACCTTCAACATTCCATAATCAAGGGAATTCAAACCTAGTCTATGCAGCTTGTCCCTCATGATTTCACTCTTTCAGCCCCACTGTCAACCTGGTGACTACAGACCAGGAACATTCCATGTTTCATTCCTGAGATGGGCTGCAAAAAGGCAGCCGATCTCATTCCCAGTGATGGTAAATGCACTACCATTACCCCAAGTGCCTTAGGGAGGTGCCAGGGAAAGAAAATAAAAGAATTCAGCAAGGGTTTCTACTCAGATCAGTGCCTGCCATGGTCAAATATCTGGTCACCACCTGGGCTCACACCTGGAACATGGCCACTTTGGTTAGTTACTAAATGGCCAACGACCCCCGCGGAACCAAAACCCACTGTGAGTCGGCACCTACAGGAGAAGTGGGGAGCAAATCGAGGGGTCTAAAATGCCACAAATGCAGCATGTGTCTCCTGACTAAGAGTTGTGATTGAAGTATCTCCCATTCAGAACAAATTTTGACCTTAATCAGCAGGTGTGCAGCTACATCCAAGACTGATTAACAGCCGATGGATTTTGATCTCAAGTTTTTCCTGAGAATGCATTAGATACGCTCAGGCAGATGTAGATTGCATACAGGTCAAATATATACACCTAATCATTCCTTTGAAACGTGACTGTTTCAGTAGAGCAGGTTATTTCAATTCTACGACAATCATTTCAGATACCGGTCATGTAACACTAATGTCAAGGTAGCAGGCAAACCCTATATGTGTGAGTGGTGCTTGATAGCCATCGAGGCAACACATTCATCAGAGGGCAAGAATATGTATTGATAAAACCAGTCTTAACAACACTGTTAGATTATAAAAGGGAAGATAACTTGAATGTTGGCACTGGTTGCCTTGACAAGTGATATCCTGAAGGATACTTCAAGTCAATAAGCTGATCGACAAAGTACCTCTTGTCCATTACTCCACATGCACTATACGACATCAGAACCTCATGGATTAACCCAATGAGTAGATAGACCATTGAAAAGCACAGCACTAGATCTGGAATGAGTGCTGCAAGAAATGCTAGCCAATAGTCCGCAACAAAAGGTTTGGGAGTACAGGTCCATTTTGATCAGAAACATCCAATCTTTACAGCAGGAATTAACATCTACAGATCACTTTAGACAAAAGTGCATCAAAACCTTGAGGCTTTGCCTCTTTAAACTCTTGCTTTTGTCACTCAGATCTACTACATACATAAAAGGTGATTCTTGCATTAGACAATACCCTCCCCAAAAAATTCCATCCAGAGTTTTAAGAAAAAGAAAACAAGACATTACAGGTCATAGCCATCAAAATTCTTACTTTCCTGTTGGCTGCGATCCAGAAAGCTATTTTTCTTCCCAATCAATTAGGACATTCCTTTTAGCTGTTGCTTGGCTTTTTCAAGATCTGATTGAAATTGCCCCTCAATCTCCCATTTCCAGTTATGGTTTTAGCGGATTTTAAATCTCCTCTTCTTTGTATCTATCTCGCAGGCCTGCTCCCGACTTTAAAATCACTTCTGTATCTATACTCCGGCTCTTGGTCGAGTCGGGGGAGAGCTGCGATTGAAGAACCACAGCACAGCACACAGACGGAGCTATGCAGGAGCCGCCTGATGTACGCTGCACCTACTGGCTCCACCATCATTGGAGACTTGCTCCAGTCGGGGGAAAACCCGAGGGACAATACATTCTGCGTATAAGCAACCCTTCGCCCAACAGTGTCAAACTGGGACATAAAGTTGTAGCCTTAAGAGTATAACGGGCAAACTAAAATTAATCACAAATCAAAATGCCTATCTTTTCACATATTTTGATGTTATAACATTTCCATCAGATCCTAAGACCTCTAAGCCTTAATAGAGGCTTAACCTTATTCAAACGATCTGAGCCCAACCAAAAATACCAGCTTAAAATGTTAGCAAGCATCACCCTCCCCATCCCATGAATATCCCAGAACAAACAAGGAAACTTGCGCACGCCCGAGAACTGTTCTTAGAAAACTTATGTCACAATTACACTGGCGCAAAATTATCCTAATCCTGAAGAGGGCCCTGACCTTGAGAGAGTTTGTCCGAGATTAAAAATGCTCAACTTTAAAGTCTGGACATCCCAAAATACACAATGTCCTATAGTTGCAAAAACAGAATGGCCATAAACCCTCTCCTGAAATATCAAACACTTAACTTGGGGAATATTTTAAAATGTCAAAACGTGTTAGACTTTTCAATGAAGGTTGTCCACTTACTTCTCATACTCCTGGTTGTCTCTGTCACAGCGGCCGTCCTTGTGTTTTTCCCAGTCTTTCCCATGTTTACAAGTGGTCAGTGAGATAATATCCTTCCCATTGTGGATATGGTGTAAGGCATTCCTGGTATCTGACCCAATTCCTGTCAAGTACCTCTTGCCTTTGAAGACCAACAGGTACTTTCTCCTGGGTGGGACGTTGTTGTAGAGCAGCCAGCCTTTCTCTCCACCCTTCTGAGGATGCTCTCTTGAAAACAAAGGGATGGAGACATCAAAATGTGGCCTGTAACTCTCCATGTAAAAACTTGCTTTGGCCACCATGGCCTGGCCAACGTCAAAGCCCAGATCCTCCGTATAATCAGGCCAAGTTCCCGAGTAGAGGTTAAATATCAGATGGTTCCTCCCGTTATTCCACAAGAGAGAACTCTGGATTTTGCTATCGACGTCGTGAATGTATTGCAAGGAAAGCTTATCCCGATCTAAAGTGTCTATACCCATGACAAATAAGCAGGCCTGGTGTGGATCCGGAGTGTAATACCGGGACCCCTGGATGGACGCGAGAATTTTTTGGTAACTTTCAGAAACTTTATCCCCTTTGGACTGGGGGTAGATGTAAACCCCGAAGCCTCGTTTCTCGCACAGAGACAGGTCAAAACAGGTCTCCATCCGACACCTGCTGTCCTTGTACACGATCGCTCTGTTCTCCCTCTTGATCTTTGGAGACTCCCGCAGCCCAACATCCACCTCCCCTCCTCCTCCAGGCTGCTCCACAAAACTTTTGAGCGTCGCCTCATCGTCCCACGCTGGCCATCTCCTCGCCATCACCATCTCCTCGCTCTGCCTCCGTGACAAGAACTTCAGTTGCCGGATCTGCGCTCCCCCGAAGTAGAAAAGCAAGAGCCAGCAAGCGCAGAATGCGATCAAGATGTATTTCTTCCTGGCCTGCATGTGTCCAGGACCATTCGCTCTCCTCGGGAGGAAGATGCTGAAGAGGAGAAGGTTACAGGAGGTGGCACTTGGACTGGATGGAAGAGCAGAGAGGAGCCCGACACCCCGGATCTCAAGCGCTTCCAGATCCCAGCGCAGCCACAAGATGCATCCTCCCGGTTCCAAAGCAAGGGTAGGTGTGGACCAGCGGTAGCCCAGCCGGGCATGGGGCAGCCGAGGACATTTGCTGCCCGTGCCTGGAGCTGGAGCCGGGAACTTGTTAAGGGAAGGAGATGCTGCTGGAAGCGCCAGCGGGGGGTTGCCGAGTGCCGGGGCTGGGAGGAGCGGTGTCTCTCTGAGGCTGGGGCCGCGGGTGGGAGCTGCTGAGCCGGGGTTGGGAGCGGTAGCGGCTCCGGGAGGGACTCACTCCCGAATTGTATCCATCTCGCTGACACTCAGGTGTAACCGTGTCCAAACATTCCATTTCCGAACCTTGGCTCCACCAACATTCCAAGCAAGCCACGCCCCCGCCCCAAACACACCCACCCCATTGGCCAATCCGCTTGACTTTCATCACTCTCCGATTGGATAATGCAAGTCCCCAACGAGAAAGCCCCACCCCCTGCTCTAGCACTGACTGGTCAGTGTCGCTGTCCATCAGCAGCTTAGCTCCCCGTCTTGATGTCGAGTGGCTGAATCTGCAGCCGAAGCCCCGCCTCTTTCCCCGTGTCCGAACGTGCTGAGCGTCAGGTGTAAAAAAAATCGGCAGGAATTTTCATTTAAAGCCCAGTCCCGGGGGGAGGCTAGGGCAATGCAGACGCGGGAGGGTTTGCGGTCTCCGGGCAACTGTGCAACAGCAAGCTGACAGGTTGCAGAGGCAGGAACACTTTTGAAACAAAGAAATATTTAAAGAGCACCAGTCGCCAGTGCTCTCGAATATCTGGCCTTCAAGACTGACATTTCTGCTGATTTATCTTTAACTTGGAACGGTTTTTTTTCAATATAAAAGGATCAAATACACAGCAGGTTGATTAATGATGAGCCTTGCTCTTGATCAAGGGTTTTCTGCCTCCAACTTGTCAGCAGTACATTCAAGTTTTTATCTTATGATTGAAATTTTATCCAGAGGCAAAATTTACACTGCTTTTCCGGAGCAACTGGCCTCAAACATGTTTTTAAAAGTTAACCAAGGTTCCACAGAATAAATTAAAGGTGCTTGGTTATCATGGATTCTTTGGCCTGCAGACTCCTGTCTACTGTACACCCATCACCCCCATTCTTGCCAACGTCCGTTGACTCCCCGTCCAACAATCCTTCGACTTTAAAATTCTCATCCTGGTGTTCAAATCCCTCCACGGCCTCAGACTACCATATTTTGATAAACTCCCCCAGCTCTACAACCCTCCAGACTTTCTGTGTTCCTCCAATTCTGGCCTCTTGTGTATCCCTGCTTTCCTTCCCCCCACCATTGGTGGCCGTGCCTTCAGCTGCCTGAGCCCCAAACTCTGGAATCCCTTCCTTAAATCTACCTTTAAGATCTCCTCCATAAAACCTACCTCTTCGACCAAGAATTTGGTCACCTGTCCTAATATCTCCTTGTGTGGTTCAGTGTCAAACTTTCTTTAATAATCGCTCCTGTGTAGTATTTTGGGGTTATATAAATGCAAGTTGTAGTTGTGTACAATCAGAGGAGTCTTCTTGAGCATGAAAGAAGGAAGTAGCCAATTAATTCACCTGCTGTTTTTAAACACACCAAGCTCCCTCATCGTGATAGGAGAATGCATCATAGGCAGGAGTCACACAGTATAGCAGGGGTCTTACCAGCCATAAACTGTTCTCTGCAACTATTAGTTTCAACCCAATAGTGTGCTGTAACCCCACCCTGATGTTTGCTGATATTGATCCAAAAAACTAAGCACAGATCATTTGCAATGTGTTACATGAAGCACTATTTTGTCATATGCGTGAATACAACTTACTGCCAGCCACAAAATACAAATTCCACTTCAGGTCATCCAAAACTCTGCTATCCTTATCCTCTCAGACCGCATCCTACTCACCTACCATCCCAATACCTGCTGACCTACATTGGCTCCCATGCCTCAAATTTAGCATTCTCATCCTTGTAGTTAAATTTCTTCATGATCCCCCACCCCCCGTAATCTCTTTGATCTCTACAGTTTTCCAACTCCTGATCACTCCATTCCTCCACTCTGGCCTCTTGCATGTTCCTCCACTCCCGACATCCCACCATTGGCAGCTGTGCCTTCAGTCACCTAGAACCTACCCTCTATAATTCCCTCAATAAACCTCTCTGCCTCTCCACTTCTTTCTTCACCTTTAAGATCCTCGATAAAATCCACTTCTTTGGACGAACTTTTGGTCACCCATAGGAACAGCAGGAGACCATTCAACTCCTTAGTCTGCTCCACCATTCAGTAATATCATGGCTGATATTCTATCTCAACCCACTTTCCTGCCTAATCCCCTGATCACTTGAATCCCTTCGTGTCCAAAAATCTATTGATTTCGATCTTAAATATACTCAAATGTTGAGCATCCATTGTCTTCAGGGCCTGAGAATTCCAAAGATTTGGCACCTTCTGAGATAAGGAGAAGAAATTTCTCCTTACCTTAGCCCTAAATGGTCAACTCCTTATCCTGAGACTATGACCTTTTGTTCTAGACTCTCCAGTTAAGGGAAACGAGCCATCAGCATCTCATCTCTCCTCTGTTGAGTGAGCTCATGTATAAGTAAGTGTATGTAAATTAACCAGTGGGAGAGGGAACAAATGTGTCTGCTTTTGTTTCCAATTGAGCACACTCATGCACTAGCATAACTGTACAAACAAGTATGCACAACTGAGTCTACATGGCTGCACATGTTCCATGTCGCTGGAAATATTGCATTGTCACTGTTTACACATAGTCATCTGGACAGCAATTGCTGACCATCCAAAAACTGTAACTTTCCGTGTTTCCTATCCAGGTCATAAAGAAAGAAAGAACTTGCATTTATCGTATATCTTCAATGACCTCATGACACCCCGAAGTGTTGCACAACTAATGAATTATGTTTGAAGTCACTTGTTATGTAGGCAAATATGAAAAACAAATTGTGCACAGAAAGGAGTCACATACATCAATGTAATAAATGGCCAGTTAATCTATTTTAGTGATGTTGGTTGAAGGATAGATATTAAAGAAAGAACTTACATTTATATAGCCTCTTTCACAACATCAAGGTGTCCCAGAGAGTTTTACATTGAATTTAGTATTTTTGAAGTGTAGTCACTGTTGTAATGTAGAAACATGGCAGTCAATTTCACACAGCAAGCTCCCACAAACATCAAAGTGATAACGACCAGATCTTCTGTTTTTAGTGATGTTGGTTAAGGGATATATATTGGCCAGGACACTTGGAAGAAATCCCTTGATCTTCTTTGAATAGTGCTAGCTTTTACATCCACCCGAGAGGACAGATGGGGCCTTGGTTTAAACATCTCATGCGCACCACACTCTCTCAGTACTGTACTGAAGTGGCAGCCTGGATTATGTGCTCAAGCTCTGGAGTGGATCACAAACCCATCACCTCCTGATTCAGATGAGATGTTTCTTGGATTTAAGACTCCATTCACCCCAATGAAGCATCAGTAAAATGTGGTTTAATTTTGTACTGATCTGAAGTTGTGTAAAGCCTTGACTGACTCCAGGGAGAGGCAGACTCTTTGGAGGGTACAGTCACATGCTACTCCAGAGTTAAGTCATGCCCTGACTCTCGATTGACATTACTGACTCAAAGATGTGAGACTCTGTCTTGATTTTAATAGCCCAAAAATCAGGAGCAGCACAAATGAGGCACACTGACATCTGCAGTTAATCCTCTGATCTGCGATCTCATCGAGTCAGGACATTGGGATTCATGGCAAGGTGGATTTCAGCCTTTCACCTTCCTTACTTGGGTCTGGATCACAGTTTAAGTTGTGCAGATTGTAAATTGGAATAGCAGAGTTTGCATTTCTATATGAATTAACTCAGTTATACCCTAGGGGAAGGGAGTTGGTGAGGAGTCCAAGGGCAAATGTCAGAGGAAGAAAGCATTAAAGAGAGAAAATAGATTCAGGGATAGACGGTTTATTATGATAAAGCAGCTGAGGTGTTAGGAAAAGATGCAGTAAACTATCAATAATGGAGTAACTGATACACACCATTATGATATTGGCTAAAGTGTTTTGACTGTAATAGAAGGAGACTGAAAATGTGGTACAGGAACTCAAAGCTAGTACGGAATGATGTGAATGGACCAAAGGTGAGAATGGATGTGAAGCTCCCTCAATAACTCCATGAGTAAATATAGTCCCTATTCCTGTTATTTAGAGCTATTTAGAGTCCCTATTCCTGTTAGTTAATGTGCATTTGCTGGGTCTTTGTAGACTAATTGATAGAGCTTGATTGATCTGATTAGGCTATCTCTATTATCGTTGTATCATGTTCCTTAGACAGCACCTTCAAAACCCGCGACCTCTACCGCCTAGAAGGACAAGGGCAGCAAATGCTTGGGAACACCACCACCTGCAAGTTCCCCTCCGAGCCACACACCATCCTGAGTTGGAACTATATCGCCGTTCCTTCACTGTCGCTGGATCAAAATCCTGGAACTCCCTTCCCAACAGCACTGTGGGTGTACCTACCCCACATGGACTGCAGCGGTTCAAGAAGGCAGCTCACCACCACCTTCTCAATTAGGGTTGGGCAATAAATACTGGCCCAGCCAGTGACGTACACATCCCAGGAACGAATAAAAAAATCATAGGGCTGCCAGGTGATAGAAGGTGAACTAGATAGACCTTGGTCTATGATAGTTTATCTAGGTCAGCTGTGGCTCAGTTGACAGCACTCTTGCCTCTCAGTAAGAACGTTGTGAGTTTAAGTCCTACTCCAAAGACTTAAACATAAACAAAATCAATGCTGACACTCCAGTGCAGTACTGAGGGAGGTGCCATCTTTCAGATGAGTTGTTAAATTTGAGGCCCCTTCTGCTCTCTCAGGTGGATGTAAAAGTTCCTGTGGCACTATTCTGAAGAGCAGGAAGTTAACCCCAGTGTTATGACCTTAACCAACGTCACTATAACAAATGATCTGGTCACTATTGCATTGCTATTTGTGAAACTTTGCTGTATGCAACTTTGTGGCTGCATTTCCTACATTATAACCAGGATTAAAATTCAAACGTAGTGTATTGGCTGTAAAGTACTTTGGGTCAGTCTGAGATTGTGAAATGTGCTATATATGGGTGGCACAGTGGCGCAGTGGTTAGCACCGCAGCCTCACAGCTCCAGGGACCCGGATTCAATTCTGGGTACTGCCTGTGTGAAGTTTGCAAGTTCTCCCTGTGTCTGCGTGGGTTTCCTCCGGGTGCTCCGGTTTCCTCCCACATGCCAAAGACTTGCAGGTTGATAGGTAAATTGGCCATTATAAATCGCCCCTAGTATAGGTAGGTGGTAGGGAAATATAGGGACAGATGGGGATGTGGTAGGAATATGGAATTAGTATAGGATTAGTATAAGTGGGTGGTTGATGGTCGGCACAGACTCGGTGGGCCGAAGGGCCTGTTTCAGTGCTGTATCTGTAAATAAATTTTTTAAAAAATAAGTGCAAGCCTTTCCTTCTTAGGATAGGCTAACAATTGTCAGACGGTCCAGCAGCTTTTCACCTCTGCCAACAAACTCAATGAAGAGCTGCCATCAATCCATAGATAAAATGTAAAGGTGAGGCATTTCAGGCAGGTCAGGCTACTCATATTCCTGGTTCTACATTGGAGGGACACAGGTGCTAATGTATCAGCACACTGCACCCACAGCCCACTGCTTTCCACCCACTTGCCATTCACGATCAGTAACATCAAATGCGATTCATTTTCTGCATCTGTGAGCAGAGTTAATGGTAGAGAGGAGCACCTAATCTGCTGGGGCATTTTCATCCTTCCCTCCTCTCTCTGCCTCCCAAATCACTCTCTCTCCCTCTTCCCCTATCTCCTTCCCTCCTTCTCTCTCTCTGTTCCCTCTCTCTTTCTCTCCCCCTCCCTCCTTCCTTCCCCTCTCTCCCTCCATCCTATCTCTCTTTCTCCTTCCCTTCTCGCTCTTCTTCTTGCCCCTCTCTCCTTCACGTTCCTCTCTCTCTTGCTTCCCTCTCTCTCGCTCCCTCCTTCCCTCCATCCCTTTCCTCTCTCTTTATCCCTTCCTAAGCTATAGGGGAATTCCTCATCTTACTTTCCTTCCCTCCTTCCCCTCCCTTCCCTTCCCTCTTTTCCGTCCCATGCTAATGGGGAGTTCTTAACCTCCCTTTCTTTTCTTTCCTTCCCTTGCCTTCCCATAATGCTGGTGAGTTCCCTCCCTTCCTTGCTTCTTCTCTTGCATTCCATTCCCCTGTTGGTGGGTGACACTCAGGCCTTAGTCATTTAAGGAATGTCTCGAAAGACAAATCAGACTTTAAAAAAGTACAGTCCAGTTAGAATTCAGTTCTTTGTAGTTAAACCAAAAAGTGCTGGAATTTATGCAGTGACTCTGTCAGTATTTGAAGAAGCTTTATATTGCTTTGGGTGGTGACATCTCATAAGAATCTTTTTCTCTTCTCAGATGCTGATGCAGATTTGACAGCAGATTAGGTCGACCATATTTAGTGCCATTTTTTTTGCAAAATATAGGGCCCTAAATCAAACTGTTGCACGGGATCCCTCGCACGGCAAACTCCATCCCTATAACATATATTACAATGAGGACCAGGGTTGCTGCAACTTTGTGTTTCCTGGTTGTATGCTCTTTATGCGCTCTGGGTAATGCAGATTGAGAGTCATGATGTGAGGAAATTAGCTTTTTGATCACATGAGTACAATATTAAGGATATTGAGAACATTTAATGATATTTTAAAAATTATGTTCAGAATAAGGAAAGTATTAAAGGGCAGGTGGTGTCCAACTAGGGTTGGCAACCCTCCAGGATAGTCCTGGAGTCTCCAGGAATTGAAAATTAATCTTCAGGATACTGCTGCACGCAACACCTGGGAGAAAAACCAAAGGGGCATTAAAAAATTGTTTTTTTCCATTTTCTTCGAACACTTCTGTTTATTAATTATAAAAAATATTGGCGATGGGATGAAAGACTGTTTGACTGACAGTCAAGAACCATCCAATTGGGTAATGAAGAGTCATTTCACTTTCCAATTGGATTGGGAAGGTGGGGCACCCACAGGATTGATGACTAATAGTGAGTGTGGGGACTGTGTGGTTGGTGGCTAGAGGTCATGTCATGAAACACGAATGAATATCTTCAACCAGAGTTGACAACCCTAAGTCCAACAGAGTCACAAGGTTAACAGTGAAGGGGATCATTGCCGTGGAAATTTTACCTGGTTTTCCTGCAATAGAAAATGGTGCTTCAGTCTTTCTGAGAATGGGAGACGAATCCGACGTGAATATTCACAAGTTAACTGGGCCAAGAATAATTAGGGAAATGAGGAAAGAAGTTGGGTACTGTGGCTGGAATGTTTCTGTAGTACACAAACACTGTCAGATTGTTCTTTTTGTTCCAGGCCCCGCCTTGCACTTTCTGCAAAATTTAACTCATCCAAAACTCTGCTGCCTACATCCTAACTCATGTCATCCCTTTCATCCATCACCCCTGTGCTTGCTGAACAACATTGACTCCCAATTTAGCAACACCTCACTTTTAAAATTCCTACCCTTGTTTTCAAGTCTCTCCATGGCCTCACCCCTCCCTATCTCTGTAACCTCCTATAGCCCAACAACACTCCAAGAACTCTGCACTCTTCCAATTTTGGCCTCTTCCACATCTCCGATTTTCATCACACCACCATTGGAAGCTGTGCCTTCAATTGCCTAGGCCCTAAACTTTGGCATTCCCTCCCCAAGCCTCTCTCCCTCGCCACCTCTCTCTCCCCCTTTAAGGCACTCCTTCAAACTTATGTCTTTGACCAAACTTTTAGTCACCTCTCCTAAGATTTCCTTATGTGGCTCAGTGTCAAATTTTGTTTGATAACATCCCTGTGAAGAACCTTGGGGCATTTCACTACGTGAAAGGCATAGTATAAATACAAGTTGTTGTTGTTGTTAAAGGTGCTGTATAAATGCAAGTTGGTGTTGTTGCTCCTTTTTTTAAAGAAAGTTCTGAAATCTGATCCTGGGACAGACATTTTAGCTTGACAAGAAAAAAATCATTGGAATCTGTCACAGTAAACAAGTCGAGCGCATGTAATAAGAGTAAAAAGTATTGACTCCAAGTCAACATGCGCTTTGAAAGTCAGGTCATGCCTAACAATGCAGTGGAAGGGTTGTTTTTCATCAATATCAGGAGGTGTTTGATAAGAAGTCTCACAAGAGGCCTCCAGCCAAAGTAAAGCTCCTGAGATAAAGGAGAATGTTGTAAAATGTATACCAATTCAGCACCATTGTAGAAAACAAAAGGCTTTGATCAATGGTAGCAGTTTTAATTGGACGGCCGTGACCAGACAACAACCCCAGGATCCTGGGATCTCTGCTCTTCATCATTTATAAATGATTTTGCAAAAAATCATAGACACAGGAGAAAGTATGTAGAGCAGAGTAACACAGGTGATTTTAGTTTATTGAACTTTATGAAAAGAGGAGAAAGTTATGCCTATTTTTGTAGGTATGGAAGCACAGCCTTAAACTACCCAAAATTAGAAACCCAATTGAGTCGAACTGGCAGTTAGAATCTTATAGCACAGAAAGATGTTATTCTGCCCATCGTGCCTGTGCTGTCTACTTGAAAGAGCTATGCAATTAGTCCCACTCCCTTTGGTTATTCCTCGCTGTCCTACAGATTTTTTCTTTTCAAGTATGTATTCAATTCCCAGTTGAAAGTTACTATTAAACCGGTTTCCATCACCCTGTCAGACAGTAGAATCCATTTCTCTCTCCCTGCAACCATTTCCTCTTTATAGCAGAAATCCGCCCACATCTTAGTTCTACTCACTGGACAAATGATTGCAAATTTGAGAGTTGTAAACTACACGTTTCTTACATTAACAGTTGCTACACTTCAAAAAGAACTTCATTGACTATAAAGTATTTTGAGAGATCTTTAGGTCATGAAACACTACATAATTGAAGGTTCTTTCTTTTCTATGAAGGAAAACTGTTTGGGCACTTATCTAATACTAACTAAAGTTAACCTGCATTGGCACTGAAGAAAGCTGAGAAGGTCAAAGGTTCTTTCTCAATTCTCAGTGTGGTCCCAATGTTCTGCATCCAAGCTGAACGTACCAGGATCTTCAAGTACTGATATAGGTCAACAGTCGTGTCTGATGCCTCTTGTATTTTCTAAGGCATGAATTTACTCAGTGTGACTTGAATGTTCTATATTATCAGCCTGGACTTGCATTGTCTCAGTTGCCTCATCTTGCTTGAAATCTGGCTTGACCTGTCTCATTTTTACCTGCTCTGATCCCAGCTTTATGTCCCAGTTTGCAAGCTGTTGTGCATCTCCAATTTTGTTCCCAACTACGTACCGACCCAACAATGTCCAGCTTCTATCCCAGCTACACCTCTGGTTTGTTCTGGATCAATAACTCTATCTCCCAGCACTGCTTCGTTCCAGCCCAACAACCTTTTGCTCCATAGTAACCAAGCAAAATAGGATCAAAATATGCAACCGCCTTGGGGTAATTTTAAGCATGTTAAGCTATTTGGCTTTGAAAAGCCATTTGAAAATAATATATAATCACAGAATGTGGGAGGACAGAACAAGTTTGGAGAGGAGCCACACTAGACCGCAAGTGAGGTGAATGCGAGAAGAGGGTGGGATGGCAATATGAACAGAAGATGAATTTATGCAATATTGCTCAGTAAAAAGGAATCGAGGTGAGGTCATGGGTTTTGAAAAAAGAACTGTTCCATCTGTCTTTTGGCACAACATTTCAATTTTGTCCGAGCATGCAAGGTAGAAGATCAAAGAAATTGTGAAGAGATAAATCAATTAACCCCATGTTTGCTGGTGTCTTTCACCTTTAGTGAGATCTTAAAAAGAATAGGGTCTGAATCACAATCCAGATGTAGCCCATCATCTGCCTCTGAGAAAGCCAGCCTGGTGGGTGCAAGGGTGATTCCCAATGCGTTTGTGATTTAGACTGGGCAGCATCAGGCTGCGACAACTTGTGTTTCAGTGGAGGAAATACTAAAACTTGACAGACTGCCCTTAAAGGAAAATGCATTTGCTACACAATGTTTGATTCAACAATGATATTGTTGGTCATTGAGTCAGATTCAGCAGTGGAAAAGTGGCAAAAACAAAAAAATAGTTCAACCATAAAACATGCTGGCCTAGAAATGGGGTTGCATATTGCCAATATTTCATGCGCTACATGGCCTCCTGAGTCACCAAAATGGCAGGGGTTTTCCATATTGAGTAAGGACCAACAAGAAGCATCCTTTACCCATACCTGAAGTAGTCTTGAGGCCGTTTGCATATGCTCCTCCTGCAACACTATCTGCATGGGAACAAGGTCAAAGTCCTACTATCTGGCGCTCCCCACACTTCGGCAGTTATATGCACCCAGGTTTCTAGGCAACCAAATTCAAACAGAATATTGTAACTGACTGTATACTAATGTTGGAACTATTGACAGATCTCCCTTGATGTTGCTCATGTTGAGTTGGAATATAGGTGACACCTGAACCATGAGAGGAAGCAAGTGTGACATTTACAGGAAGTGTGCATTATATGCAAGACTTTTATTTTGTTGTATAGATATTTTTCTTCCAACAATTTACACCATTTCTGTCCTGAAGCCATTGACTCCTTCCTGGGTATAATTTTATAATTGCCAACCTACTTCTGGTACTTCACCTACATGGCAACAATGACTGCACTTTAGCAGTGCTTCATTTTGGGACATCCCGAGATTGGTTGCTTTTGCTTTTGCTTTCTTGAATTCATTCATGGGATGTGGGCATCACTGGCAAGGCCAGAATTATTGCCCATCTCTGATTGCCCTTGAGAGGCAGTGGTGAGCCACCTTCTTGAATATAACTAAATGGTCTGTAACACAATTTCAGGGAGCAGTTAAGAGTCAACCACATTGCTGTGAATCTGGAGTCACATATAGTTCAGATCAGGTAAGGACAGCAGATTTCCTTCCTTCCCTAAAGAACATTAGTGAACCAAGTGGCTTTTTTATGACAATGGTAATGGGAAGTATTGAACTTCAAAGGGACTTGGGTATCCTTGTTCATGAGTCACTGAAAGCTGGCATGCAGATACAGCAAGTAATTAAGAAGGCAAATGGTGTTGTTACAAGGTTTTGTTTTTGTACTAAAAACTTAGAATTCTGTGTGCTTTAAAAAGCTGAATAAAGGATGTTCAGTGGACATTTAAGACACCTGCAAATAGTTGGAATTTTTGCAATATTTTGAAAGGTAGTTCATAAGAAAAGCTGAACTTTCTAAAGGGGGAGGGTGAACAGCCAGTTGTCATTGTGCACATAGGCACTAATGATATAGGTAAAAAACGGGATGAGGTCCTACATGCAGAGTTTAGGGAGTTAGGAGCCAAGTTAAAAAGTAGGACCTCAAAGGTAGTAATCTCAGGATTACTACCAGTGCCACGTGATAGTCAGAGTAAAAATGAAAGAATAGTCAGGATGAATGCGTGGCTTGAGAGATGGTGCAGGAAGGAGGGGTTCAGATTTTTGGGACATTGGGACCGGTTCTGGGGGAGGTGGGACTATTACAAATTGGACGGTCTACACCTGGGCCGGACTGGAACCAATGTCCTTGGAGGTGCTTTTGCTAACGCTGTTGGGGAGGGTTTAAACTAATGTGGCAGGGGGATGGGAACCAATTGAGGTCAGTTGACAGTAAGGAGGTAGTAACAAAAGCCTGTAAGGAACTAGATAATGAAGTCAGTGTGACTAAGGGGAAGAGCAGGCAGGGAGCAGATGATGAATATAAAGGGACTGGTGGTCTGAGGTGCATTTGTTTTAATGCAAGAAGTGTAGTCGGTAAGGCAGATGAACTTAGGGCTTGGATTAGTACCTGGGAGTATGATGTTATTGCTATTACTGAGACTTGGTTGAGGGAAGGGCATGATTGGAAACTGAATATCCCAGGATATCGATGCTTCAGGCGGGATAGAGAGGGAGGTAAAAGGGGTGGAGGAGTTGCATTACTGGTCAAAGAGGATATCACAGCTGTGCTGAAGGAGGGCACTATGGAGGACTCGAGCAGTGAGGCAATATGGACAGAACTCAGAAATAGGAAGGGTGCAGTAACAATGTTGGGGCTGTACTACAGGCCTCCCAACAGCGAGCGTGAGATAGAGGTACAAATATGTAAACAGATTATGGAAAGATGTAGGAGCAACAGGGTGGTGGTGATAGGAGATTTTAATTTTCCCAACATTGACTGGGATTCGCTTAGTGTTAGAGGTCCAGATGGAGCAGAATTTGTAAGGAGCATCCAGGAGGGTTTTCTAGAGCAGTATGTAAATAGTCCAACTCGGGAAGGGGCCATACTGGACCTGGTGTTGGGGAATGAGCCCGGCCAGGTTGTTGAAGTTTCAGTAGGGGACTACTTTGGGAATAGTGATCACAATTCCGTAAGCTTTAAAATACTCATGGACAAAGACGAGAGTGGTCCAAAAGGGAGAGTGCTAAATTGGGGGAAGGCCAACTACACCAAAATTCGGCAGGAGCTGGGAAATGTAGATTGGGAGCAGCTGTTTGAAGGTAAATCCACATGTGATATGTGGGAGGCTTTTAAAGAGAGGTTGATTAGCGTGCAGGAGAGACATGTTCCTGTGAAAATGAGGGATAGAAATGGCAGGATTAGGGAACCATGGATGACAGGTGAAATTGTGAGACTAGCTAAGAGGAAAAAGGAAGCATACATAAGGTGTAGGCGGCTGATGAAAGACGAAGCTTTGAAAGAATATCGGGAATGTAGGACCAATCTGAAACGAGGAATTAAGAGGGCTAAAAGGGGTCATGAAATATCTTTAGCAAACAGGGTTAAGGAAAATCCCAAAGCCTTTTATTCATATATAAGGAGAAAGAGGGTAACTAGAGAAAGGATTGGCCCACTAAAGGACAAAGGAGGAATGTTATGCTTGGACTCAGAGAAAATGGGTGAGATTCTAAACGAGTACTTTGCATCGGTATTCACCGAGGAGAGGGACATGACGGATGTTGAGGTTAGGAACAGATGTTTGATTACTCTAGGTCAAGTCGGCATAAGGAGGGAGGAAGTGTTGGGTATTCTAAAGGGCATTAAGGTGGACAAGTCCCCAGGTCCGGATGGGATCTATCCCAGTTTACTGAGGGAAGCGAGAGAGGAAATAGCTGGGGCCTTAACAGATATCTTTGCAGCATCCTTAAACACGGGTGAGGTCCCGGAGGACTGGAGAATTGCTAATGTTGTCCCCTTGTTTAAGAAGGGTAGCAGGGATAATCCAGGTAATTATAGACCGGTGAGCCTGACGTCAGTGGTAGGGAAGCTGCTGGAGAAGATACTGAGGGATAGGATCTATTCCCATTTGGAAGAAAATGGGCTCATCAGTGATAGGCAACATGGTTTTGTGCAGGGAAGGTCATGTCTTACCAACTTAATAGAATTCTTTGAGGAAGTGACAAAGTTGATTGATGAGGGAAGGGCTGTCGATGTCATATACATGGACTTCAGTAAGGCGTTTGATAAAGTTCCCCATGGCAGGCTGATGGAGAAAGTGAAGGCGCTTGGGGTCCAAGGTGTACTAGCTAGATGGATAAAGAACTGGCTGGGCAACAGGAGACAGAGAGTAGCAGTAGAAGGGAGTTTCTCAAAATGGAGACGTGTGACCAGTGGTGTTCCACAGGGATCCGTGCTGGGACCACTGTTGTTTGTGATATACATTAATGATTTGGAGGAAAGTATAGGTGGACTGATTAGCAAATTTGCAGACGACACTAAGATTGGTGGAGTAGCAGATAGTGAAGGGGACTGTCAGAGAATACAGCAGAATATAGATAGATTGGAGAGTTGGGCAGAGAAATGGCAGATGGAGTTCAATCAGGGCAAATGCGAGGTGATGCATTTTGGAAGATCCAATTCAAGAGTGAACTATACAGTAAATGGAAAAGTCCTGGGGAAAATTGATGTCCAGAGAGATTTGGGTGTTCAGGTCCACTGTTCCCTGAAGGTGGCAACGCAGGTAAATAGAGTGGTCAAGAAGGCATACGGCATGCTTTCCTTCATCGGACGGGGCATTGAGTACAAGAGTTGGCAGGTCATGTTACAGTTGTATAGGACTTTGGTTCGGCCACATTTGGAATACTGCGTACAGTTCTGGTCGCCACATTATCAAAAGGATGTGGATGCTTTGGAGAGGGTGCAGAGGAGGTTCACCAGGATGTTGCCTGGTATGGAGGGCGCTAGCTATGAAGAGAGGTTGAGCAGATTAGGATTATTTTCATTAGAAAGACGGAGGTTGAGGGGGGACCTGATTGAGGTGTACAAAATCATGAGAGGTATAGACAGGGTGGATAGCAAGAGGCTTTTTCCCAGAGTGGGGGTTTCAATTACTAGAGGACACGAGTTCAAAGTGAAAGGGGAAAAGTTTAGGGGGGATATGCGTGGAAAGTTCTTTACGCAGAGGGTGGTGGGCACCTGGAACGCATTGCCAGCGGAGGTGGTAGATGCGGGCACGATGGAGTCTTTTAAGATGTATCTGGACAGATACATGAATGGGCAGGAAGAAAAGAGATACAGAACCTTAGAAAATAGGCGACATGTTTAGAGAGAGGATCTGGATCGGCGCAGGCTTGGAGGGCCGAAGGGCCTGTTCCTGTGCTGTAATTTTCTTTGTTCTTTGTTTGTTTATGGGTGCTTTGAAAGGAAATTGAACTTGTACAAGCTCAGGAAAGCAAGCAATTTCAAGGAAACCACAGGGGTTTGATCTTCCTCAGAGCAACTTTTTTGAATGACAGAAGAGACACTGTGTCTAGACATGTGACCATGTTCAAGAAGGTTTTTTCCCACTTTGGACCCTTTAAAAAGCCAGCAAGTTGGATAAAGAGCAGTCATTTGAAATCTTTGCTTTGACCTGCCTGGAGCAAGAGAGGAAGCCCCAGGAAAGTGTTACCTCTCTCTCTAAAGGAATCCTACATCTCTAGAGAAGAAACCCTGTATTTGAAAGGTGGCAGATTCCTGTTGCCTCCTGTCTCTGAAGAATCCCTGCATCCAGTATGGTTCCTGCTGCCTCCCGTGTTCTAAGAGATCCTGAAATCTGAAGAATTCTTCTACTGCTAGACTGCTGCTGACCTAAGCAGACTTGTTGCTGCACCCCTGATGGAAGATCTATGTGACGCCTGCTGCAGTTAAATTGCCATGAATGTCTACCCATCATAGACTGTTCATCAACCTCGCCTGGAGAGACTTCGAGTGGCATCCGACTATTCAACTCTGGGACATCGCACCATACCGAAAACATCCTACCAGAACATGATAAACACAATCATTTTATTTTTTTCCTTTTTATTCCTAGGAAACAGCTCTAAACCAAAAAAAATCCTTTTTCCCCAGTTAACCGTTTTTTTAAAATGTATGTGTGTGTACATGAGGGTTAAGGAAATAAGGGGTTTTCATATATTTAGATTTATCTCATTAGCAGTTAAGACTTATTATTTCTTTTCTAATAAATAATTAATGTTGTTTTTTTTAAAGAAACCTGGTTTGGTGTGCTTTATTCTGGGGGACAAATAAAGTATCTAATTTGGCTATTCTTCGGTAGGTGGGAAATTTTCTTGATATGCTATGACCTATGGAGTAGTGGGACTGAACTACAGTGCGTTATTCCTGCCTTGGTCATAACAGTGTGTTGGCCTTTATTACAAGGGGATTTGAGTATAGAAGTAAAGATATCTTACTTCAATCATATAGAGCCTTGGTGAGACCACACCTGGAGTACTGTGTGCAGTTTTGGTCTCCTTACCTAAGGAAAGATATACTAGCCATAGAGGGAATGCAACAAAGGTTCACCAAACTAATTCCTGGGATGGAGGGATTGACCTATGAGGAAAGATTAAATAGACTTTCTCTAGAGTTTAGAAGAATGAGAGATGATCTCATTCAAACATACAAAATTCTTACAGGGCTCAACAGGGTAGATGCAGGAAGGATATTTCCCCTGGCTGGGGAGTCTAGAACCAGGGGACACAGTCTCAGAATAAAGGGCAGGCCATTTAGGACTGAGATGAGGAGGAATTTCTTCACTCAGAAGGTGGTGAATTTATGGAATTCTCTGTCCCAGAGGGCTGTGGAGGTTCAGTCATTGAGTATGTTCAAGACTGAGATCGATAGATTTCTACATATTAAAAACATTAAGGGATATGGGGATAGTGCAGGAAAATGGTGTTGAAGTAGAAGATCAGCCATGATCTCATTGAATGGCAGAGCAGGCTTGAAGAGCTGAATGGCCTACTCCTGCTCCTATTTTTTTATGTTCTTATCATTATTAATGATACTAGCTTTCTATTCCAGATTTGTTTAATTAATTGAATTTAAATTCCCCAGCTGCCGTGGTGGGATTTGAACTCATGTCTCCGAATCATTAGTCTCTGGATCGCTATGCTACCATAAGCTCTTTCTTTCTCCCTTTCTCTCAGTTTCTTCCTCTCTCCCTTTATTTCCCCCCAGATTCCGTTCTTCACCTGGATAGTATCAACAGGCTGGAAGATTGTAAATGGGAAATGTAGTCAAGACCAAACCTCACACACTTGCAATTTCTGGCAGGGGTTACTGAATATGTATCAGGATTAGAAAACATGGCAGATTCTCTTATTCTCCATTCTTAGATGAAGGGGCAGTGACACCAACTGTATCACACTGACTGCTGCCCTGTATGAGCTCAGTTACCTCAGCATAGATGAGGGGTTAAATTTGGAATGTTCCTGGTCTGTAAAACTTCTTTCCAGACAAGACAAGACATTGCTAACTTGGACATCGGGGAGATTGTATTAAAACATTTTTTTAATATCTCAAAAACAGCGTGGATATCTCAAAAAATTGTGACAGCAAGTAAAGGCATTAAATGTCAAGTATTTGAGAAATGGTATACTGAGTGTCACATTTGATTTTGACAACATCAGCATTTTCAAATTGTTAAAATTTCATTTCTTCAAACACAAAGGCAATTCCACCAAGGCGCCAAAATATTACTAACTGAAATTAAATACCTCTCTCCTAATGCCTGATAATTGATGGATTTGTCACTTTTATTAAATTCTTTGTTGTGAGACATTTACAAACAAACGGCAAAGTGCATCAAAGCACTGCATAATCTCCTCTCCCTGCTGGCTCTAAGGGCCTGTGTGAAATGAGTTTCAGATGTTTTCCAAACCAGTTCATAGTGGGTTTGGATCCAGCACAGCAACCCTTTAATTTGCATAGAATTATAGGACAATGCAGAAAAGTGAGGTGATACATTTTGGTAGATAGAATGAGAGACAATATAAGCTAAATAATACAATTATAAAGGGAGTGCAACAACAGAGACACCTGGGGTTGCTTGTACACAAATCTTTGAAGGAGGCAGGGCAGGTTAACAAAGCAGTTTATAAAGCATGTGGGACCTTGGATATTATAAATAGAGGCATAGAGTACAAAAGCCAGGAAATTATGCTGAACCTATATAAAACACTAGCTCAGCCCCAGCTGGAGTATGCCTTCCAGTTCTGGGCACCATACTTAAGGATGTGAGGGCTTTGGACAGTGTACAGAAGAGATTTACTAGTATGGTTCCAGTAATAAGGAATATAGTTATGCAGATAAATTGGAGAAGCTGGAGTTGTTCTCCTTAGAGCACAAAAGGCTACGAGGAGATTTGATAAAGGTGTTTAAAATCATGAAGGGTTTAGATACAGTGAGAAACTGTTTCCAATGGCTGAAGGATTGATAACCAGAGGGCACAGATTTAAGGTGATTGGCAAAAGAACTAGAGGTGACATGAGGAAGTACTTTTTTACACAATGAATGTTTAGGACTTGGAACATACTGCTGAAAGGGCAGTGGATACAGATTCAAAAGGGAATTGGATAAATAGTTAAAGGAGACAAAATTGCAGGGATATGGGGAAAGAGTGGGGGAGTGGGACTAACTGGGTTGCTCTTTGAAAGAGCCAGCACAGACTTGATAATCCACATGGCCTTCTTCTGTGGTGTACTATTGTATGATTCTATGATATAGGAACTTAGGAACAGCAGTAGGCCATTCAGCCCTTTGAAGCCAGTCCATCATTCAGTGAGATTATGGCTGGGATTTTCCGAGTCCTTTCGCAACGACCTTGGAAGTAGTGGGGGACATACTATCACATGGGGTGGCGTTGGAACTCAGTTCCGGATTTTACAAGGTGAGATGAAAGGGCATGCAGATCTGATAAAAAGGTAATTAAAGCACTTAAAGTGCCAATAGACCGAGATTTTACAGGTCTGTCTCTGCACGGGGGCCATGGGGCTTCAGAGCCACAGCATCTATATGAAGATATCAAAGAGGTGGGAGATCAGTTCAAGGCTTCATTTGGCAGCCGTTGGGTGAGGCAGCGTGCCTTGAGAAGGAGGCTGGAGTGGCACAGCCATTGCATTTCATTGTGAGGTGATGTGGTTGAGGTGCCAAGGCTTAGGGGGCATGCTGCCAGAATGCCATCTGGCTACTGGCACTTAGGTGGATTGAAAGGAGAGTGAAATGTTGTTGGAGGAAACGTCTGGGAGTGAGGCCCTTGGAAACAGGAGTGCCCACCTGCAATGAGCATTGTGCACTCAGGAGGGGGGTTCTCATGAGGAGGAGCACCTGAGAGGGAGGGGGCAGCAGCCACATGCATCTGGGAAGCAGGAGAAGGCCGCAGGGGGACCAGGAGCAGGTTGCAGCGTGAAGAAGAAGATACTCTGTGCCAAGAATCTACAGACAGCGGACGATCTGCATCCAAATGTCAGAATGGCAGTGTCACTGAAGACTGAGCTTCTCCAGAGAGGCTGTCACGGATCTTTGCGCCATGGCTGAGCCCCAGTGATGTCAGTGGGCACCCGATGCCAGTGGCGGCGAAGGTCATCTTGGCCCTTAACTTCCCCATCTTCAGTTCATTGCAGGGACCCACAGGAGACATGTGTGGGATGTCCCAATCAGCAGCACATCATTGCATCAAGGTGGTGACTAATGTCCTCTTCAGCAGGGCCAGCCAATACATCCATTATCGAACTGATCTGGACAGTCAGGCTGAGAGGACCACTGGCTTCGGGGCCATCACTGGATTCCCCCAGGTGCAAGGTATGATAGATTGCATGAATGTGGCCATCAAGGCTCCCACAGGCCAGCCAGTGACCTTCATTAACAGAAAGAGTTTTCATTCCATCTAAGTCCAACTGGTCTGCGACCACTGCCAACACATCCAGCAGGGGTGCGCTTGGTAACCTGGAAGCAGCCCCAATGGCAACATACTCAGGCACTCCCAGGTGCTCAAGCTTCTCACTCCCCCACGTGTCTTCAAGGTTGGATTCTTGGCAACAAGAGCTACCTACTAGAGATAGTTACTGTCTCCAGTGAGAAACCCAAGGATGGAAGCAGAGGAGAAATACAACACCTGCCACGTGGCAACCCAAGCCAGATCTCCTGAAGATGAGATTCAGTTGCCTGGATCAATCTGGTGGTGCCCTTCAATACGTCCCAGCAAAGGTCTCGCATATCATGGCAGTATGTTGCGCAATGTACAACTTGGCGCTGCAGGGGAGGGAGGCCCTGACCAATGAAGATATAGTGGAGCGTGATGCCTCCTCAGATGAGGAGGATGATGAGGAAGCTGAAGACCAGCCACTGCATCCTGAAAGACAACAGAGAGTGTATGGAAGGCACAAAGACATAAGCGTTAGGAAGGCTCGGGAGACGCTTATACATACACCTTTCAGATAACCCTTGCTATCTCATCCTACTAATCTAATAAAGGTCCACCTTCATCCTGCACTGTTGCTGTTTACCTCAGTTAAAAGCCCAGCGTCCTGCGCCCCGTGACACCTCGATTTTCGGCATCAACAAAGCAACAACCACGGGGTCTATGGTCCCTCCAAAACAGCAAGCCAGAGTCCTCCTGTACTTCTCGAGGGCCACCAGTAATGGAAGGATACATCAACATAACACAGTACACCAGACATAAGCAGTAAGTCCTTAACAATGGATTCACCTGTGAACCCCAAATGCATTGAGTGGGTTTCCTTAATTCTCCTACAAGTGCTCCTATGCGGTGCTCCCCCTGAGGTGGAGGCAGGTTGCTGACCCCACTGTCCCAACACTTGGATGACCGTCGTGGCTGTCCTCTGGCTACTTGAGGCCTGAATGGCTTCGGCATACTGAGGGCCTCCTGCGTAAATGCAGGAGCCTCCTCAGTCATTGTGGAAACTTGAGGCACTGTTGTCACTGGCAGAGGGGCTGAGGAACCGCTGTCCACATTCAGAGCACCCTGAGTGAAGCCTCCATATGCGGAAGGCAGTTGTTCACCCTCCCTTGCAAGGCACACTCCCTGCTCAATTGAGTAGTCCAAGGACTTGGTGGAGACTCCAGGTGCCTTGTCCCCCTCTCGCCACTGCTGGACAAGGTGATGGTATGCAGGTCTGCACGCCTATCCAGCATCCACTGACTGGTCTGCTCGATGTGGCTCTCCAGGAGAGTCGCCAAACTCTCAATGGAGGAGGCCACGCTCGCAGATGAGAGAGAAATGGCAGGATTCATGGGCTGGATGGACTCCTCCACAGTCTGAGCCAGGGTGTGCATACCCTCTGGAACCTCTGCCAGATCTTCACACATCTCACGCTGAATACCCAGCATCTACCTCCTTACTGACAACTCCAGAAACACGTCATCAGCCTGGGGCTCAGCATCGGCCTTGCCTCCCTCACTCCTCTGAGAGTCAGTGGTCTCGGCTATCACAGCCTCCAACAGCTGCTCCGGCACATTTCTGGTGCTGTCACCAGGTTGTGACCCCGAATTTGTGCAAATGGATACCCACTGACGTGAGAGTATCTGCGCTAGTAGACGGTGCGGGGGAATGATGTAACGCTGCACCATCAGAGGTCCCTTTCTCCTCTTCAGAGGTGGACAACCGCGGCCCGGACACGGCAGCTGTCTGTCCTTGTTGCTGGGTTGTGTGAGAGAACAGATACATCAAAGGGTTTTGCTCTTCCAAACACGTGCCTGCAAAATCAGCTGGTTTGTGGATCCATGTGTGTGCAGTGGGGGACACAGGAGCACCATCCCTTGTGCCCAACCAAGGCTCCCTTGTGCCTGGTCATGAGGCAACTCACCCTCTTGCACCCGCACTCCTGGCTCACTGTCCACGATGGAGCGGCCACCACGCTGCCCTGCCAATTCCAGAGCCTCCTCTTCCGTGGGTGTGAGGATAGTGAGAAATCGCACCCTGCCACCAGTCTGGGCCCTTTCTTTAGAATTGTGAGCTCTCTTTTCCTGCAGGAACAAAGACGAGCAATGTTAGTTGTCTGACAATGCCTAAGCGGGTGGCAGCCTAGCTGTCCATGATGTAGGGGGCACTCGAATGCCTCCTGCATTCAACCACTCTGGAGTGACCTTGCAAGAATCACCACTGACAGACTGATCAAGATGCAGCCATTCCTCTTACAGGAGTTGCTGCATCCTGACCCCACTGCCATCAACTGGGTGGGCTTTCCTTCTCCAACAACCACACCCTCACAAGTAGCCATTTGTAAACCCCCAAGGGAACCGAGGTGTCGGGTACTCACCTTGGGGAACGAATAAATTCATTCATATGCTTGTGGTACTGAAGCCAGGTTCTCCAGACAACCCCACGGCTGCTGACCTCCTCTACAATCTCCATCCAGGCTGGCTTGATTAGGCGGGGAGGTTTCCTCTCCTCCCGCCTTTCCAGAGTAGCCTGGAGGAGAACCTATAGGGAGTCATCTCTGAACCATGGGGCCACCCAGGATCTTCCTTCTGCCATGCCTGAAAGTGCCTCATTCCTCAGGCCTTCAGAATGCCTGCTTCAGTCACCCATTGGGCTTCACACACTAGCAAGGTTGAACTGAGTTCAGTGGCTCCAGCCAGGGCAGTGGCTCCAAACAATGCTGTGTCTCCAGTCAGGGCAGCAGATATCTTCAGAGAGTGCTGGCAGCCCTTTAAATATGGCGCCAGCACCTCTAGCAGCGTCACCTGATGCCGCGGTCGCCACCTCACTACCCACCTTCGTTCCAGGGCTGGTTGGCCTCCCCACCACCTGCTGGCAGTTAACTGGCCGGCAGGCACAAGATTGCATTCCATTGGGGGATCGATTTGTGAGCTTCCAGTCCCGATGACGGAACCTCGAGCTTACCCATAAAATTCCAGCCCATGGCTGATCTGTATCTTAACCCCATCCATCTGCCTTAGCTTGATATCATTTTATACACTTGTCTAGTACAAATATATCAATCCACATTTCTACCATACTTTGTATGAAGAAGTGTTTCCTAAATTCTCCCCCGAAGGCTTGGTTCTAATTTTAAGGTTATGTCCCCTGGTCCTAGATACCCCCACCAGTGGATAAAGTTTTTCTCTCTCAATAACTTTCAAAATCTCAACAAATGACCCCTTAACCTACAAGCCTAGTTTATGTGATTTAATATAATGTTCTGATGAAGGGTCACTGACCTGAAACATTAATTCTGCTTCTCTATCCACAGATGTTGCCAGACCTGCTGAGTACTTCCAGCATTTCTTGTTTTTATTTCAGATTTCCAGCATCTGCAGTATTTTGCTTTTATTATTATGTCATTTAACCCTTGGAGACCTGGTAATATTCTGGTGAATCTACGCTGCACTCCTTCCAAGCCCAATATATCCTTTCTAAGATGTAGTGTTCAGAATTATACATAGTACTCCAGATATAGTCTAACTCGGGCTTTGTTTAGCTGTAGCAAAATTTCCACCTGTTTATATTCTAGCCCTCTATTTATAAAGGCTCACATTCCATTAGCATTTTTCATTATTTTTTGTACCTGACTACTTCATTTTTGTGATCTGAGTACATGGGCCCCTAAATCTCTTTGGATGGCCACTGTTCCTAGCT
Source organism: Heterodontus francisci (assembly GCF_036365525.1). NCBI lineage: Eukaryota > Metazoa > Chordata > Chondrichthyes > Heterodontiformes > Heterodontidae > Heterodontus > Heterodontus francisci. The sequence goes on from NC_090401.1 coordinate 46,374,686, forward strand.
TTTCATCATTTAAATAATTCTCAGATCCATCCTTTTATTGGTCTAAAATGGATGACCTCACACTTATCTGCCTTTAAATCCATCTGCTACAGTTTCGCCTACTCACTTTATCAATGTCTGTTTGTAATTTTATGCTCCCATCTACATTACTTATGGCACCACCAATCATTTTGTCATTGGGAAACTTGGATGTATATTGTGTTATCTAAGTTATTAATAAATATACTGAATAGTTGAGTCCCCAGCACAAATCTTTGTGGGACACCACTGGTCACTTCCTTCCATTTCGAATACATAGCCATTATGCCTACTCTCTTCTACTGTCTAACCAACTTGGCACTGACATGCTCAAGTTTAAAATATCAAGTGGACTTATTTTACAAAAAGTGAACAAGCACAGAAGAAACATTAATATAATTACATTGTTACAGTATATATACACAGTAGTCAGCCTAACTCCTCAAGTAGGCAACTACTTTCAAGGCCGAGAGTGAAGGCACAAGTAAAGTCCAGCAGTTAAAAACAATTACAAGACAAGATGTGTTTCCCAGGCTTATTACCGATAGGTTCGACCAGGGATCAGCAACCTTAATAACAGCTTAGTCATAAACGCAATATTTTAAGAGCCGCAATGCTGTTACTCAAATGCCAACAATAATGAAAAACAGAGATGCATTTCAACAACATTTTAAAGGTTTTCTATAAAAAAATTGTAAATTGAATGATACTTTCTCACAAGTACAATGTTAATAAAAGTTTTTTAAAATGAAACAAGCCACCTAATTAGCATCAAAATGGGTTTGATCGATCAAGGTCCAGAGCCACAAATGAGTCCTTAAAGAGCCGCATGCAGCTTTGGAGCAAAAGGTTGCAGACCCTAGGGATGGATGAGCTTGAAGGTTTCTGGAGTTTGGGAGCCATCCATTTGAGTGATCTGAAATGTGAAAGTCTACATGATCTAAGGTAGAACAAGGTTAGAAAAGACTTAATAATGTAACAGTGCTCAACAGCCATGGAACATCTACCCCAGCAAAAAGTATGTGCTTTCAGTATTGGAGGGAAGAAAATGAAGGAGATAGAAAGAAAAACAAATTGGCTCCTAGCAACCAGCACAGAATTTAAGGCCTTAAATTCCAGGGTTGTGTATTGCACAAATAAAAGGAAAGTTGTCCTTCTTTTTGAAAAATGCAATTAATCTTTGAAACCAGCTAAAAAAAAAAATCATTAGCAGTTCTTTAGCTGAGCTATCACAACCTACTCTTACAGAAGTGATTGGAAAATCAATGCCAATTTCTATATGAAAAACCAACAAGAGAAGGAAACTATTGAATAAAAGAAACAGATGTCTCCCAAGGACAATGATCTGGCAGATAATGATTCAGTCTTTATTCAAGGTGTTATTTTTTTTATTCATTCATGGGATGTGGGCATTGCTGGAAAGAACAGCATTTATTAACTATCCCTAATTGGTTAGCTGAGTGGGGTGTGTCCTTACAGGGAGATAGTGTACACTTAGTAAAGGACAAACAGAAACTCTATTTATTTCTCTGTGGTTTGGTCTGGAGGCTCTTTAACGTTGTGTTGAGTTTCAACGCATCTCAGACACCTGGTGGATCAAATGGTGAATTGCATTATATGCTAATACAGGAACAGGCATAGGCCATTCAGCCCCTCCAGCCTTTCTGTCATTCAATTAGATTATGGTTGCTCTGGACCTTGACTCCCTTTACCCGCCTTTGCTCCATATTCTTTGGTACCTTTACAGAACACAATCAATCACTCCTAATCTTGAAAATTTCAAATGTCAAAAAAATTCACAACCTTTTGCGTGAGAGAGTCTGAAGATGTGCTTCCTGATTTCACTCCTGAAACTGATTCGCTCTAATTTTAAGATTATGCTCCCTTGTTCTGGATTGCTCCACCAGTGGAAATAGTTTCTCTGTATCTACCCTATCGAATCCCTTTATCATTTTAAAGACCTCAATAAAATCAGCCTTTAACCTTCTAAACCCAAAGGAGTAGAAACCAATCTTACACAACCTGTCCTTATAATTTAACCAGTAATCCCTGGTATCATTCTGGTGGACATGTGGAAAAGCTTAATGGCTGGTCTCTAGATGTGAGCAGGTCAACATCACTTAACTTAAATATCTTAGAATTCATCAATATAATTATCGCATGAAATGAATACAGAATTGAATTATTGAAAAATTAAATCCATACTAACATAATCACAAGAGATCTATTTGGATTGTGGGACTCAGGTTCACCAACATTATTAGTAAATGAACATTCAGTCAAAATACTTGAATAATCTGTACATCAAGGCAGTGCAGAATTATGCAGAAGAATCTGGGGTAATCGACCATACTGATGATTTATGCTAATCACTTCTAAAGTACATGGTTAGCCATGAAAATCAAATAGCATTTGCTTTGTTTTCTCAGTGTTCAGTCCAAATTGATGATTAAATGAGACCTGGCTGAAAACTCCGATAGTACATTACTTCAGCTCATCCGTCTCTAACCAGTATCTTGTGTCACATCAGCCTGACTAAATATTTTTGATCACTGTGCATAAGACAGTTTCAAACCCAGCAACAGAATCAAAAGCTGTTTTGAGGCTTGAGATTTGGACAGTTGGAGTCAGGGCTCAGATAGAAATGCAGTAGCATCTGAGAGAGTGGGTGTGGAAGCGAGAGTGAGAGAAGAGAGGAGGAAGAAAGGGGAGAGAAATGGAGAAATGCAGAGAGAGAGAGGATTGAGAGAGAGGAATTGTGAGAGGGAGAGGGAGAGAGAACAAAACAAAACTCAGACAGCATAGATAAAGGGGACCGAGCATACAGGGCAAAAAAATTGAAGTGAAATTGGAAAATATAAGCAAATGCAGAACTATCAAGAGATAAATGGATAAAAAGAAGCTCACAGTAAAACAGAGAGCGAGAAAAGTAATTGAAATAAAATCTGAAACAACTGAAGGGAGAAACGGAGGCTCTGAAAAATTCACAAATTAGAAATTTCTTCACATTCCACTTTGACCTATTTTAAAGGAAATTTCTAGGGAGGAGGGTTTATACTCAATAACAAATAATTTTTAGTATTGGCCAATAAAACCTGTCCTGACTTGGTCAGCCATGGCTCAGTTGGTAGCATTCTTACCTCTGAGTCAGAAGCTTCTGGGTCCCACTCCAGTGACACAAGGCTGACACTTCGAAGGGCTGAATTTTATGGGCCCCCTGGAGACGGGCTAGGAGGCGGGGGGGGGGTGTCCATAGAATGGAGGCGGGGGACGGAGGGCCCGTCGCTTTCCCATCGCACCACAATTTTGTCGGGGGCAAATTTGGCTGAAGATGGCCTTCCCGCCAAGAGGCCCTTGAGGCCCCTAAGAGGCCTATTATCAGCCATTTAAGGACCGCTTCCCCTCCGCCGCACTCTGGGTCATAGGGTCTGAGGTCTCTTTTACGAAGGTGGTCTTTGGTGTTGATCACAAGGAAAGCATTGGAGATAAATTCCCCAAATACAGCAATGCTAATCTGACTTTTCAGAAGTTAAGAAGGTGATTCAGCAGCATTACTTTACGTTCTTTCTGATTGACTGCTCATTTGTGTATTAGTTGTACTGCATCTACTATGAACAGTTTTGGTCCCCATACTATAAAAAGGATATAGAGGCACTGGAGAAGGAGCAAAGAAGATTTACTTGAATTATAGCAGAACTGAGAGGTTATAATTTATCAGTGAAGCTTGAACAGGCTGGGGCTCTTTTCTCGAGAAAGAGAAGACTGAGTGGTGACCTCAAGGAGGTCTTTAAGATTCGGAAAGTGTTTGATAGGATGAACATGGAGAAGATGTTTCCACTTGGGAATGAGACCAGAAGTAGGGGCTATAAATATAAGATAGTTACTAATAAATCCAATAGGGAACTCAGGAAAAACTTCTTTATCCTGAGAGTGGTGAGAATCTGGAACTCGCTAACACGAGGTGTGGTGGAGGCAAACAGTATAGATGCATTTAAGAGGAAGTCAGATAAACACATACGGGAGAAAGGAATAGAAAGATATGCTGCTAGGGTTTGATGAACAGGGTGGGACGAGGCTCGTGTGGAGCATAAACACCAGCAGAGACCTGTTGGGTTGAATGGCTTGTTTCTGTGCTGTAAATTCATTGTAACTTTGTAATCCAGTCTCCAAGAATGCTCTTAAAAGGGAGCAGAATGAGTTCCCATATGCTGCACAATCAGTGCACTAGGAACAAGGATAGGCACTTGGTGGGCAAAGATAGAACACATTCCGCACCCAAGGACCAATGTTTCTCAACTTGACGAACATACAGATAAACTCCCACCCAAAGATTTTAAAACAACAAACAAGTGCAAATTGTGTATTTTTTAACCTAGTATTGTTTACAGATAGAGGTTATGCAATCTTTTTTGTCTAGAAAATGAGGGAAAAGCTTTATTAATCCATTGAGATCTAGGTATTGCAGTGTACTGAGTCACCAGTTGCTGATGTGTATTTGTGGCATGTTATGACCTTTTTTTTAATGGTGTATTCAGTCTGTTAAGGAACAATTAAACCCCAGAGCAACGAAAAGATAATTGGATAAACAGATCATATAGTAATACTGCTCGCCATTTTGTTCATTGGGTTTTAATTTTTAAGGCACTAAGATGAAGATGTCAATTGAGTGGTTCCCTGTAGAAAGCAATGATACAGCAAGGATCCTTTACTGATAATGATTACTAATAATATCTGATGAATTAACATTGGTGTTCTAAAACCATTACTGATACACATCAAAGATGAAAAAGATTTTTTTGCAATACACAATATGAAAATAATAAATATTTATCAATTAAGTTGAAAGGATTTGGGTCTGGTTACTAGGGATATTTACGATATTTGGTTTGGATTTGCACTTTAGAAGCTGATGATGGGGTTTTGAATAAATATATAAAACTTTATTAAACCAGTTTACCCCACTCTCCTTGGCAAGGTTTTCCCCTACAGACACTGATTGCCGACCAACAGAAAGGACTAACAAAAGTGCTGGAAATGCACATTAGTTAAGAGAAAGAGTGGGACTAATTGGATAGCTCTACTAAAGAGCCAGCACAGTCGCAATGGGGAAAATGGCCTCTTCCTGTGCTGTATCATTCCAAGATTTTATGAAAAGAGATAATTTGTGTTTGTGCTCTTCATCAACAAGGAGAATTGGTCCCCACATCCAACCAACATTCAACACAGAATTTTACCCCCTACTCAAGAATGGCCATCAATAAGGAAGATCATCCATCAACCACCAAAATGGAGGTTTATCCACTGCCTCATACCCACCCATTCACCCAAAAGGAGACTCCCACACACAATTACCCAGCAATGAGAAAGCCTACCCCCACATCCATTTATGCCATCCTTCATACAGCTAATCACTCTGCACTGCAATCGCTTCAAGGCCAATATATTCTTCCTGAAATTTGAACTCACAGCCTCTGGGTTATGGTCCAGTACCACAACCACCTGCTGTAGCCCTTTGGTCCCATTTTCCTGTCCAGTTGGATATTACTGGTCTCACAGATTATGTGAAGTAGATCAGAGCGCTTTCCTGATAGTCTACCAAAATCCCAGCCCATCAGAAAAAAAGTAAAGATTAACTGGTCTTTAATCTCATTGTTCTTTGTGAGGTGTTGGTGGAGTGGAATGGCTGTGTTTACCTACATACCAACAGTTGTTGCACTCCAAAGGCAGTGTACATTAGACATTTCAACAAGGTATTAGTGTGTTATATAAATGCAAATCTTTACTTTAAATCCCATGTCCATCAGTTGCAGTGTACTTTGGATATTTTCCAATTTCTGAATTTAAATTGACTTAATCCAACATGTCAGGTAACCTGAGAAAGAGATTACCATGGATTTTTGAATGGAGTTGAATTATATTAATCCACTACTTCCAAACCCTAGTCACCATTCTGAAGCAAGTAATCATTCGGATCATTTAAGTAATCACCCTGTACTCAAAATATTTGTCATCTAATTTCTAAGTGATGTCACCTTATGTATTTTGTGTTTGAAAAGAGAAAAGACTTGCATTTATACAGTGCCTTTCATGACCTCATGACATCCTAAAACACTTTAAAGCAAATGAAGTACTTTTTGAAATGTCGTCACTGTTGTAATGTTGGAAATATGGCAGCCAATTTGCACACAGCAAAGTCCCACAAACAGCAATGCGATAATGACCAGATAATCTGTTGTTTGCCTCTTGTGCATCCCTGATTTTAATCGCTCCACCATTAGTGACCACACCTTCAGTAGCCTAGGCCCCTAAGCTCTGCCTTACCCTCCCTACATCTCCCCGCCTCTCTACCTCGCTTTCCTCCTTTAAGACACTCTTTAAAACCTACCTCTTTGACTAAACTTTTGGTCATCTGACCTAATATCTCTTTTTGTGGCTGGCTGTCATACTTTGTTTTATGCTCCTGTAAAACACCTTGGGAAGTTTCATTACGTTAAAGATGCTATATAAATATAAGTAGTTGTTGTTCAGTGATGCTGATTGATGGATAAATGCTGGCCAAAACACGGGGGCAAATTCCCCTGTTCTTCTTCGATTAGAATGGAATCTTTTACATCCCCTGAGAGGGCAGGCGAGATCCTGGGTTAATGCTCGCCCGAAAGGCGGATGGTCGTTTTTTGCATAATTGCAGGAAACTAGGAGAACAACCCTACCACTGATAGTGTATCAAGAAGCTTCTCAATCATGGAGACAAGAAAGAGAAAAAGAACCAACATGAATACGATTACTGGAGCCCCCAGTCCCTCCCCTGACCGCATATACTGGAGGCTCATGGACAGAGCTCTGAATTACAAGTGGTCAAAAACTGAGCGGACACTGACTTTATGGAACGTTGTTTGCCAGACACTAATAGAAATTGAGCACAAATAAGTTATTGCATCACTGGATCATCACTGCAGTACTTGCCTGAGAACAAGGATATTGGTTTGCGGTTTTTATGGAAAAACGAATGGAATCTTGGAATGCAATTCGCTAAATACCAGGATTACAGCTCCCATAGGATAAAGACAGAATTTATCTCACTCAGTCACCATAAACCTGTGGCCCTGATTGTGGTAATAATACATCCCCCCTCCCCTACACCCCCCACCTCCCCCCGGGTGTAATATAGGTAAGGCTCCAGCAAGCTGGAATTGTTCCCTTTAGAGCAATGAAGGTTACGGGGAGATTTAATAGAGATGTTCAAAATCATGAGAGGTCCTGATAAGGAGAAACTGTTCCCATTGGCAGAAGGGTCAGTAACCAGAGAACACAGATTTAAGTTAATAGGCAAAAAGAACCAAGCCGGGGATGGAGGTGGGGTGGAGGGGATGGGGGGGGGGGGGGGGCGGGTTGTGGTTGAGGGGGGCGGTTGCTGCTCGGTAGTGGGGTGTGGTGGATGAGGAGAAATATTTTTACACAGTGAGTTGTTGTGATCTGGAATGCACTGACTGAAAGGGTGGTGGTAGTAACTTTCAAAAAATATATAAAGTAAGAAAATTGGATGGCTATGGCAAAAGAGCAGGGGAGTGGAACTCATTGGATAGCTTTTTCAAAGAAATAGCACAGTCACAATTGGCCAAATGGCCTCCTTCTGTGCAGGATTCTAGGATTCCATGAAAATGCTGATGGAATCTTGGGATGCAATCACGAAAAATCTGATAAAAATGGAATTTAACCTATTCATTGGCCCTAAACCACTGACATTGCTAATGAGCTTAATGACAGGTGTTTAGACCTAACAAAATCCCAGTTGAGTTTTGAGTTCCTCGGTTGTCTCTTTTCCAGAGAAAAGAGCCTGTTCAATCCTTTATGATAGGTATAACTGTGCAGTTTTGGTAAATCTTTTTTGCACCCTCTTTAGGGCCTCTATATAATTTGTATAACATGGAGTCTAGGATAGTGCACAGTACTCAAAGTGTGGAGGTCTAACCAAAGATCTATACAAGTGCAACATAACTTCACTACTTTTCAATTTTAACGCTCAAGAAACGAACCAACAACAATAACTTGTATATATATATATACATATATAGCTGCTTTACTGAAGTAAAGCATCACAAGCAATGTTCCCGCTGAGCTGCCTGGGAGTGCAGCCGCGCAGGAGCCTAAAAGGTACCATGCAGGCCTGGTTCTATGAGAAATAATGCCTGTGCGTGGCCGTGAAAAAAATTTAAAGGTACCACACACTGAAAGACAAGGCCATGCATAACAACTAAATTTTAAACGGAACACAGGAGCATTATCAACCAATATTTGACACTTTGGCCAGATAAGGAGATATTAGGGCAGGTGGCCAAAAGCTTGGTTAAAGAGGTAGGTTTTAAAGAGTGCCTTAAAGAAAGGAAAAGAAGTAGTGGTGGAGAGGTTTAGGGAGGGAATTCCAGAGCTTAGGGCCTAGGCAACTGAAGCTGTGACTGCCAATGGTTGAGCAATTAACCTTGAGGATGCGCAAGAAGGCAGAATTAGTGGAGTGCAGATACCTTGGAGGGTTGTAGAGCTGGAGAAGGCTGCAAGGATAGGGAGGAGCGAGGCCAAGGAGGGATTTGCAAACAAGGATGATAATTTTAAAATCAAGGTGTTGCTTAACTGGGATGGAGCACAGGGGTAATGGTGAATGGGACTTGGTTTGAGTTAGGATATAGGCAGCAGAATTTTCGGTGACTTTAAGTTTATGGAGAGTGGAAGATGAGAGGTCAGTCAGGAATGCATTGGAATAGTCAAGTCTAGAGGCAACAAAGACATGGATAATTGTTTCAGCAGCAGATGAGCTGAGCCCGGGGTGGAATCAGATGATGTTATCGAGGTGAAAATAGATGGTCTTAGTGATGGTGCAGTATGGTTAGATGCTTATCACAGGGTTAAGTATGACACCAAGGTTGTGAATAGTCTGGTTCAGCCTTAGACAATTGCCAGGCAGGGGGATGGAATCAGTAGCTAGGGAACAGAATTTGTGATGGGGACCAAAGACAATGGCTTTCGTCTTCCAATATTTAGTTGGAGAAAATTCCTGCTCATCCTGGACTGGATGTCGGACAAGTAGTCGTACAAGTTAGAGACAGTGGAGGGGTCAAGACAGGTGGTGGTGAGTGTTACAACCAGGTGAGAAAGGTGTCTAGGAGTCCCTCTCAGCCTTCACCTAGTCTTACCGGGTGAAATTAAACAGAGTTTAATTTTAAAAACTTCATGTTTTTAGCGCGCCCTTGGTGAATCCTTATTCACCACTTTCCAATTATAAGGAAAAGAAACCAGCACAAACAGGCTTTCTTTGGTTTAAAGAAGAAAATTTGAAATTTATTAAACTTAAACTTAGACTCTAATGCGGTTAACGCCTACGGATACATGATGCGCCCACACTAGCATGCATATGCGATACACACGTGCAAATAGCGACAAAAAAGAGCAAAAGAAAAATAAAGTGGAAAAGTTTGAGGCAATATCTTAAGAGTTTCTTGTTACTGTGCTGCAACCTCACTGTAGAGTCCTTGGTTGTAGGTAGGTCTTGCTTTTCGTTGGGGCCCAGTATTCTTCTTAAATCTTGTTCACTGTAGGAGACTTTTCTCTCTTGGGGTTCATGTATCTTCAGTGGATGCAGAGGCTTGTGAGAAAGAGATGGAAGCAGATAGGAGAGAGATCTTCTCAGTCAAGAGAGGAAACAGACTTTCTGAGTTCAAACAGTTTGTACAATTCAGAAAAACCCAGGTTGTCAAGCAGGTTCATCATGTGACTAACTGGTCTGACCACGTCTTGGATTGTATCACCTTAGCAGTCTCTGGAATCCTCCTCTTACACACATTACCTGGTGATCAAGGTCCATTGTGGGTTGAATGTGTCAGAGAATGGTCCTTTGTCCTTCCAATCACCATCTGTTAATATGCAAATATCTTTTCCAGCCACGGCTGATCTGTTTAACAAGTCCTTTCTTCACTCCAGTAACAGTTTAATATCAATGTTCATGACAAAATTAATGTGCCTCCTTCTTGGCAGGTGGGGGCCTAGCATGACATGAGGTAGAGCTGGGTGGCATCAATGCACATGTGGAAACTGATGTGTTTTTTGGATGTTGTTGCCGTGAGACTAGCATGCAGATGAGAGCAGAATGGGGCTAATGATTGGCCCTGGAAATTACCAGAGATAATGGTGCAGGAGTGAGAGTGGGAATAGAATCCATTGCAGGTGAACCTAGTGCCTTATTGTGGCCTTAATAACCTGCATCGCTACTTTTAGTGATCCATTGCCCAACGCTAGTTGTCCTTGAGAAGGTAGTGGTGGGCCTTGTTCTTGAACCATTGTAGCTCATGTGGTGAAGGTAGATCCACAATGTTGTTAAGTAGGGAGTTCCAGGATTTTGGCTCAACAATGAGGAAAGATGGTTGATTTTAAAAAAATATTCATTTGTGGAATGTGGGCGTCACTGGCTAGGCTGGCATTTATTGCCTATCCCTAAAAGCCCTTGAGAAGGTGGTGGTGAGCTGCCTTCTTAAACCGCTGCAGGCCTTGGGGTGTAGGTACTCCAACAGTGCCGTTAAGAAGGGAGTTCCAGTATTTTGACCCAGCGACAGTGAAGGAATGGCGATATAATTCCAAGTCAGGATGGTGTGTGGCTTGGAGGGGAACTTGCAGGTGGTGGTGTTCCCATGCTTTTGTTGCCCTTGTCCTTCCAGGTGATAGAGATTGCGGGTTCGAAAGGTGCTTTCGAAGGAGACTTGGTGCGTTGCTGCTGTGCATCTTATAGATGGTACACACTGCTGCCACTGTGCATTGGTGGTGGAGTGAATGTTGAGGTTGATGGATGGGGTGCCAATCAAGCGGGCTACTTTGTGCTAGATGGTGTCGAGCTTCTTGAGTATTGTTGGAGCTGCACCCATCCAGGCAAGTGGAGAGTATTCCATCTCACTCCTGACTTGTGCCTTGTAGATGATGGACAAGCATTGGGGAGTCAGGAGGTGAGTTACTCGGCACAGAATTCACAGCCTCTGATCTGCTCTTGTAGCCACAGCATTTATGTGGCTGGTCCAGTTCAGTTTCTGGTCAATGGTAACCCCCAGGATGTTGATAGTGAGGGATTCAGCAATGGTAATGCCATTGAACTTCAAAGGGAGATGGTTAGATTCTCTCTTGTTTAAGATGGTCATTGCCTGGCACTTGTGCGGCACGGATGTTAATTGCCACTTATCAGCCCAAGCAGCCCATGTCCAGATGCAGCAAGACTGAAATATATCTTCAAGTCTTGTTGGTATGTTTGACTTGGAGGTGGTTGTGTTCCTATACACCTGCTGCCATCATCCTTCTAGGGAGTAGAGCTTATGGGTTTGGGAGGTGCTGTTGAATTTCCGCCTGTGGACTTGCTCTAACACCACGTGAAAAGCTAATCCCACTTCAGGTCTACGCCGGCATCATTGGGATCCCCAATGCAATTACCACTCATATTGCCCCATGCTCTACAGTGGACTGTAATCCAGATGAGCTCCTGACTGTGCATACCCAGGCAATGACAGTCACTAGGACCCTGCAACTTGTTTGCTATGGACACAAGTGATGGGTGAGAAGGTCCTGCAGATCCTCCATTGAAAAATAAGTCCTCAGAGGTCTGAATCCCAAGGTAATGTTGACAGCCAACTTCAATGGTGGACCTCCATCTAGCCAGAGTTGACATTCTGTTGATGCCTGCAACATGCCCTTCCTTGCCCATGGCCTGTATTTATTCCCTTCTCTACCTCAGGATTATGCCCTTCATAATTTGTGTGGTTGGGCCTCAGGGTACCTGCAAGAAAAAAATAGTAGCCTGCAGTGCCCAGAGTCACAACTGTTGACCATTTTTATCAATGAAGTTTACCTCCAGTAGTTCAGGAAGCATATTAACAGTGGTTCAGTGTCTCTAAGTCAGAAGTTTGTGGGTCCGAAGTCCCACTCCAGAAACTTGAGCAGAAAGTCCAGGCTGACATTCCCAGCATTCCTGAATGCTGCACTGTTAGAGGAGCTGTTTCCAACGAGACATTACATGAGGCCCAGTCTGCCCTTTCAGGTGAACGTGAAAGATCCCATGGCACTATTTCAAAGAAGAGCAGAGCAGTTCTCCCCAATATTTATCTCACAATTAACATTACTGAAAAACAGAAGACCTGGTTAATATCACATTGCTGTTTGTCAGAGCTTTGGTTGACACATTTCCCTACAGTTCAACAGTGACTACACTTCCAATGTACTTCATTAGCTGTAACATGCTTTGGGAATGTCCTGAGGTTGTGAAAGATGCTATAGAAATGCAAGTCTTTTTGGTTGAGTTGGTGTCGCCAGAGGCACCAGTGTGGCCTGGTTATGATGTTGGTGCAGTGGTGCCATGGGAGCAGGCCTGTAATATGAGCACAACATTAGTGAACAAACAGCTCCTTTCTCCAGCACCAGCTTATGACAAAAATGCAAACATGACATCAGCCAACTCAGTCATCATTTGTGAATTGCCAGCCTAATAAACACTGAATTATGGCCTTTGAAACATTGCGATTACATAAGAAATGGGCGAGGAGTTGACGGAAAGGAAAACTCAAATCAATGAGAATGTATCTCACTTCAAAACTCATTCACAATCACCTGGTCATCCAAAGGCTTTAACATAAACGCAATAAGAACCTATTAATAGCTCAGGGATATGAATGTAGTGAAAGGCGTTAAATATTTAAGACAATAAAGTTGGTTGATAATTGAGGAATAATGGATATCTGAAATATTTATGGGTCTGTACATGCGTGCACGCCTGTATAAAACCATCTTATATCGGTGGTAAAGTCCCGTGGGTCTTGAGTGTTGATCCATGGGACGGAATTTGACTCCTCTCCCCGCAGGAGCAGGCTGGTGGTGGGGGTCGTAAAATTAAGTGGGAGGTGGGGAGGTGTGCCGTTCCCAACGCCTTCCCACCCCACTGCAATTTTATGAGGGGCGGCAGCATTGAGAAACGGCCCGCAATTCCCAGGCCAATCAAGGCCCTTAACTGGCCAATTAAATGCCACTTAAGGGCCTCCTCCTGCCGCCACTGGTATTTTACCAAAGGCAGATAGGCGCCTTAGGCCCCACAGAAGGCTGCCAGGTAAAACTTGGCGGCCTCCTTGCAGGTTGGGGAGGGGCCCTTCTGATCAGGCACCCTCTGCCCCACGGAGGGCACCCCCCCCCCAAAGCCCCAACCACCCCCACTGAAATAAAGTCTCCCCCCCATCCCACCAATCAACCCCACTTGCCTCGCCAGAGCCCAACCATTTGTCCCCAGTGAGGCCCCAAAACTTACCTCTCTTCTGGGGCCAACGTTTAAGATCCTACTGTTGGCTGCGTGCAGTCCCAGCAGTGGCCACCGTTCCCGGTGGCACTGCTGGGGCTGAGACCTGTTGGCCTACTGATTGGCCAGCAGCTCCTTGGAGGTGGGACTTGCTGCCTCAGAGAGGTGGAAGTCCCGTCCAAGTCCAATTAAGGGACTGGGGAGCATAAAATCCTGGCATGACTCCCCAGGCTCGGCAGAGGTGGGCTCGCCCCCAACTTTTTGGCTGGTGGGCAAAGCCTCCCACCCAACGTAAAATTCCGGGAGTGAATTCTGAGCACTGATCTCAACAATTACTTGCATTTATATAGCTCCTTTAATGTAGTAAAAGATTCCTAGGAGCTTCACAGAAGTCTTAATCAGAAGAAAATTGAAACTGAGCCACATAAGAAGACATTAGCACAGGTGACCAAAGCTTGGCAAAAGAGTTTGGTTTTAAGGATCATCTTAAAGGAGTAAAGGCAGGTAAAGAGGTGGAGAGGTTTAGGGAGGGAATTCCAGAGATTAGGGCACAGGCAGCTGAAGCAATGGCCACCAATGAACTCGGGATATGCAAGAGGCCAGTATTAGATCTCAGAGCATTGTAAGGCTGTAGGAGGTTACAGAGATAGAGAGGAACAAGGCCATGGAAATATTTGAAAACAAGGTTGAGAATGTTAAAATCAACGAGTTGCCAGACTGGAAGCCAATGTAGGTCAGCGAGCACAGGGATGATGGGTGAACAGGATTTGGTGGAAGTTAGGATATGGGCAACAGAGTTTAGGGTGAGCTCAAGTATAATAGTTCATAGAATCATAGAATCTTGCACAGTAGGAGGCTATTTGGCCCATCCTGCCTGTGCCGGCTCTTTGAAAGAGCTGTTCAATTCGGTCACTCCCCTGTTCTTTCCCCATGGCCCTGCAATTTTCTACCCTTCAAGTATTTATTCAAAATTCCGTTTTGAAAGTTGCTATTGAGTCTGCTTCCACCACTAATTCAGGCAGTGCGTTCCAGATCATAACAACTCGCTGTGTAAAAAAGAATTCTGCTCATCTCCCCCGGTTCTTTGGCCAATGACATTAAAGTTGTGTCTTTTGGTTACTGACTCTACTGCCAATGGAAGCAGTTTCTCCTTATTTATTCTATCAAAACCCTTAATCATTTCAAACACCTCCATTAAATCTCCCCTTAACCTTCCCTGCTCCGAGGAGAGCAACCACAGTTCCTCCAGTTTCTCCACATAACTCAGATCTCTACATTAACTCCTGTTGCCACTGGTCCTCTTTCAATCCCACTGCAGACACTACTTGTAAACAGCTCTGTAATTCTTGTGCCTCCAAGAGCTACCCTTGAATCCCAGGAAGCTTGAGTCCCGTGGACAATGGAAGGTGAGGAGTTTAAATCTTTTGTAAGGTCGATTTCTATTGCTGCCCTTGACATTACATTATCAATCAAAAGATACTTCTTAATGTTGTATTTCCATTGGGACAAAAAGTGAGATTCATCAACCCTTCACAAAACCAGATAATTACAGAGTTCAGGGCAAAAGAAAAACTCACCCAAGCTTTTCAAACCCATGTTCTTTCTTGAATTTTGTTAAATGTAAGCTCTTTAATGTGCTTGACTCTCATAAGAGTTACTTCAATTTGGATTTAGCAGCTGCCATTTCAATCTGTTAATGTAAGGATGTGATAAAGTGGTCACTGTGGAGACTGGCTGTGAAACATTGACATTTCATATCCGTAACTTGACTGAATTGGCAAGGACTGTGCTTAAGGAAAGGTTGTTTAAATTTAATCCTGCTGAATAAACAATTCTGTACAGTTTCAGTGAGTAACCCTTACCCTGCTGAATAAATAATAGCTCTGTATGGTTCCACAGTGAGTGACCCTTCTCCTGCTGAATAAACAATGCTGTACAGTTCCACAGTGAGTGGTCCTTACCCTGCTGAATAAAAAACACTGCTGTACATGGTCGGCTGTTGCTCAATTGGAAGGACTCTCTTCTCTATTTCATGAGGTCTGGGTTCAAGGCTCACTCCAGGGTTCAGGTACAAAAATCACTGCTGCTACTACAGTACTGATAGAGCACTGTACAGTTGAGTTACTGTCTCTTAGATGAGATGTTAAACTGAGGCATATTTGGTTGGGTGTGTTATTTATTCTTTCCATTATCTTAAGTAACACAATGAGGTACATAGATTCTAGTTCCTTGATGATCTCTAAAGATTTATTAACAACTCAACTAGTATATACAATACAGAGCAAACTATATACAGAACCTTTGTCTAGGGTGTTAGAGTTGCAGAGTGACTATGGCTTCTAGTCACATGACTAAATCCTGGTACATAGCTCATTAGCATACTGAGTTTTAAAGGGACACCACTCTTGAAGTGAAGTCATACAACAGGATGGATGTAAAGGATCCCATTGCATTATTTTGAAGAAGAGCAGGGTTTCCTGGCCAATATGTATCCCTCAAACAACATCACAAAAAAGCCCAGATTATCTGGTCATTATCACATTGCTATTTGTGGGAGTTTACTGCGTGCATTCCGGCTGCTGCATTTCCTGCATTCCAACAGTGACTATAGTTCAAAAGTACTTCATTGGCTGTAAAGCACTTTGCGATGTCTAATGGTTTTGAAAGGTGCTACATACATGCAAGTCTTTCTTTGTTTATTTATTTAGAGATACAGCACTGAAACAGGCCCTTCAGCCCACCGAGTCTGTGCTGACCATCAACCACCCATTTATACTAATCCTACGTTAATCCCATTACCCTCTCATATTCCCACCTTCCCTCAATTCCCCTACCACCTACCTATACTAGGGGCAATTTATAATGGCCAATTTACCTATCAACCTGCAAGTCTTTGGCTGTGGGAGGAAACTGGAGCACCCGGCAAAAACCCACACAGTCACAAGGAGAACTTGCAAGCTCCGCACAGGCAGTACCCAGAATCAAACCCGGGTCACTGGAGCTGTGAGGCTGCGGTGCTAACTGCTGCGCCACAGTGCCGCCCCATGGTGAGTAACCCTTACCCTGCTGAATAAACAACAACTCTGACTCTGGAGTTACACAGTGAATAATCCTTATCCTGTTGTAAAAGCAGCAACTGTGTGCAAGTTGTCTTTCTGAGTAAACTAGTAACTAGTTCCATCATGTGTAACCCTTGACTTGTTCAGCTCCCTGATTCTTTAGCACACTTTCTTTCCCAAGCAAGAGCAGCATCAGAGATCCTTCATTTACCATGATTTCCCTCTTGGGCAGTGACGGACAGGCACCATCAGGCGTATCTCCATCAGAAATAATTCACATTGCCCTCAGATTTTGCACTCTTGTGTTTTGGATGCTATCACTTAAGATGCAAAGGATGCCCAAGGGCAATTTTTGTTGTAATTACTCCCACTTTTTATAAATGAAGTTGCCATTCTCACCATAAATTTCTTTAATTTTGTCATGGAAATCCTGGGGCAGAGTTCCCCTTCAGTCAGGCTGTCCATTGGCACAGTTACTGGGCATTCCCCACGAAATCCCAGAGTGGCTGCTTTGCAAATGGAGTCACAGAATCATTTACAGCACAGAAGGAAGCCATTTGGCCCATTGAGTCCTTGCCGGCTCTCCATGGAGCAATCCAGTCAGTCCGACTGCTCCACTTGATCCCCATAGCCCTGCAAGTTTATTTCCTTCAAGTGGCAATCCAATTTCCTTTTGAAATCATTGATTGTCTCCGCTTCCACCACACTTGGGGCAGCGAGTTCCAGGTCATTACCACTCACTGCGTAAAAACGTTCTTCCTCATATTCCTGCATCTCTTGCCCAAAACCTTCAATCTGTATCCCCTAGTCCTGTACCATTAGTTAATGGGAACAGTTTTTCATTGTCTAACTTATCTATGCCTGTCATAATCTTGTACACCTCTATTAAATCTCCCCTCAATCTCCTTTGCTCCAGGGAGAACAACCCCAGATTTTCCAACCTATCCTTATAACTAAAATCCCCCATCCTTGGAAGTAATCTGATAAATCTCCTCTGCACCCTCTCAAGGATCCTCACATCCTTCCTGAAATGTGGTGACCAGAACAGGATGGAATACTCCAGTTGGGACCTAACCAGACCTTTATAAATGTTCAGTACTGGGGAGGAGGGAGAATTGAACCCAGGCCCAAGGGCTTTTTCAGAGCTGCCTGAGTAAAGGAAAGAACATTTCAGAGTGGTAAATCTACATTCCCAGCCTATATTAGGTGTCAGCTATGGCTCAGTGGATAGCACTCTCGCCTCTTGAGGGAGCATTGCACTGTCAGAGGGGCAGTACTGAAAGAGTGCTTCACTGTCAGAGGGATAGTACTGAAGGAGTACTGCACTGCTGGAAGGGCAGTACTGAAAGAGTTCTGCACTATCAAACTGTTGGAGGGTCAAACGCTGGAGGTGCTATGTTTCGGATGAGACGTTAAACATGAGCCTTTGTTTTCTCTGGATCTTTGACGATACCAGTATCGTTTCCTCTGTCACCCTTCATGATTGTAGCATTGCTCTTTGCCAAGCCATGGTTGTTACAGACTGTGGCTTGCGTTTTCCTTCATAGTCCTTTATGGTCCATTTGAAGTGATGTTTTCAGAGACAAAGAACATCTATTGCTTATCATCTTTCTGCCCATTGCCTGGTTCCTCATTGGAGCTGCCACCCCAAACTCTTTGCCCCATTTCAGTATGTCTGTGGGCTGTCTCATCAGACAACATACATCCTGCAATATTCACACTATAGTAGGTTAATTTTCAATTATCTCCAGCTCGAATGTCATCATTAAATCCAGATTGGTCTGGGTTGATCTGGCTTAAGGGTTTGTTGTAGTAGGGCTGACTTCTTTCGAGAAAATTCAGATCTTGCCTTAGGAATCATTTAAACCACATGCACGCTATAAGCGGGATTTGTTGTAGTGAAGTGGAATATTTGAGTGGTGGAACAAGAAACCTTCATGGGTTTCAAGAGACAGGTTGTTGTGAACAGATGGGTTTCAGAGTTATTTAGAAATGCATGAAGGGAAACTGTGGATAGGTGGTAAAGATGGGCTGAAGGGTATGATAAGTAGGTAGGATAGATGGACCAAAGGGTCTCATCATGTACTAAGTTACTATGATTAGCTTGTTCTTCTCAGTTGTTCCTTCACTCCAGCCAATCAGTTGCTGTTTGTCTCTTTGTAATGAGTGATGCTTTGCCTTACAGCCATCCCATTCAGACAGAAAAATGGTATTGATGCCCTACATCTTTCATTGGCAATGTTTTCCCATGCTGAATTACAAGTCAAGAGGAAACATGCTTGACTCAAAAGATTGTTAAATCTAAAAAATATTATTAAGCTGTCGGCTGCAAGTGTGGAACCAAAGCTGAGCACAGTTGGGGACAATGTAGAGTATGCAATACAGCCAGTAAATTAGCACAGTCATGAGAAGCAGAGACTCATTTAGCCAAAGATACTTTAAAAATTCAAATAGCCTGTGGGTAGCTCAGACTTAGTGTGCAATTGGCGAGAGGCTGTGATGACAGCTGGTTCAGTATTTTAAACAGAGCCAGTACGAGGCTGGTCTCAGTGTAATTAAACTGGATGCTTAGGTATTGGATGGGTGTTCTCTCTTATTCTGAACTGACTGGAAGGTGTTGATGCCCTTAATCTCTTGTGGTAGATAAGTACCCATGCTACCCAAAGTTCCCAGACTAGTGTATCAATTATTCAGAGTACCAATGACAACAAGAAGACCATTTTATCACACTTGTCATTAAATCAAAACTGACTGTAAGCCTAATTTTGAACATTAATGCAATGTTATCAAGCGCGCTTAACTTTCAAAAATTACATTGTCATCAAATTTTCTGACCTGCATCAAAAGAAAATGTAGCTCAGGAAATACAGTGTGCAGCACGAGAAGTGGCTTGACAATCAAATTTTAGACATGCTAAGATGTTACTGAAAGTGTTGCGGACAATAGTAATTCCCTGTGGGATCCTTCATACGACAGTATTCCATAGCAGAGAGTTTTTCTGTATCAAGAGACCTCCATGACAATTGTGCGGCTGTCACATTCAGCTCATTCATTAATTCATCTTTAATTTTCTGACACTACAGACAGTTCGGAAATAAGGCTACAGTGATTGAGTCAGATATGGCTCAGTGGCTAGCGCTCTCAACTCTAAACCAGGTAGGTTATGGGTTCCAATACCACTCAAGAGACTTGAGCATATAATCTAGACTGTGTACAGTACAGCGGGAGTGCTGTTCAGTTGGAAGTGCTGTCTTTTGGATGACATGTGAAATTGAGACCTGCCCCCTCAGGTGGATCCCATGACGCTATTTCAAAGACGTGCAGGGTAGTTCTCCCGGGTGTCGTGGTCAATATCTATCCTTCTCCCAACATTACTTTTAAAAAAATTATAGGATCATAGGATAATAGGGAATAGGAGCAGAAGGAGGCCAATTGGCCCGTCAAGCCTGCTCTGCCATTCAAACAGATCACAGCTGATCATCTACCCCCACACCATTTTTCCCCATTATCCCCAAATCCCTTGATGTTATTAGTATCCAGAAATCTATCAATTTCTGTCTTGAACATGCTCAATGATTGAGCTTCCACAGCCCTCTGGGATAGAGAATTTCACAGATTCACCACCCTCTGCATAAATAAAATCCTCCTCAAATCAGTCTTAAATGGGTTGCCCCTTATTCTGAGACTGTGTCCCCTGGTTCTAGACCCATCAGCCAGAGAAAGCATCCTATCCACATCTACCCTGTTCTGCCCTGTATGAATTATGTAAGTTTCAATGATTTTTTTCCCCCTCTCATTCTTTGAAACTCTAGAAAATACAGGCCCAGTTTCTGCAATCTCTCCTCATAAGACGGCACAGTGGTGCAGTGGTTAGCACCGCAGCCTCACAGCTCCAGCGACCCGGGTTCAATTCTGGGTACTGCCTGTGTGGAGTTTGCAAGTTCTCCCTGTGTCTGCGTGGGTTTTCGCCGGGTACTCCGGTTTCCTCCCACCACCAAAAGACTTGCAGGTTGATAGGTAAATTGGCCATTATAAATTGCCCCTAGTATAGGTAGGTGGTAGGAGAATATAGGGACAGGTGGGGATGTGGTAGGAATATGGGATTAGTGTAGGATTAGTATAAATGGGTGGTTGATGGTCGGCACAGACTCGGTGGGCCGAAGGGCCTGTTTCAGTGCTGTATCTCTAAAAAAAAATAAATAAAATAAAAAATAAAGACAATCCCACCATCCCAGAGATTAGTCTGGTGAGCCTCCTTTGCATTCCCTCCATGGCAAGTATATCTTTCCTTAGATAAGGAGACCAAAATTGTACACAATACTCCAGCTGCAGTCTCACCAAGGCTTTATACAATTGCAGCAAGACATCTTTACTCCTGTACTCAAATCCCCTTGCAATGAAGGCCAACATACCATTTGTCTTCCTAACTGCTTGCGGCACCTGCATGCTAACTTTTAGTGACTCATGAACAAGGACACCTAGATCCCTTTGGACATCAAGACTTCCCAACCTCTCACCACTTAAGAAATACACTGCCTTTCTGTTTTTTCTACCCAAGTGGATCACTTCACATTTATTCACATTATATTCCATCTGCCATATTCTGCCCATTCACTTAGCCTGTCCAAATCCCCTTGGAGCCTCCTTGCATCCTCCTCACAACTTACATTTCCACCTAGTTTTATGTCATCAGCAAATTTGGAAATATTACATTTGGTCCCCACATCCAAATCATGTATATAGATTGTAAACAGCTGTGGCCCAAGCACTGATCCTTTGGTACCCCAATAGTAACCACCTGCCATCCTGAGAATGACCCGTTTATTCCTACTCTCTGCTTTCTGCCTGTTAACCAATTCACAATCCATAGCAGTATATTTTCCCCAATCCCATGTGCTCTAATTTTGTTTACTAACCTCCTATGTGGGACCTTATCAAAAGCCTTCTGAAAATCCAAATACACCGCACCCCTGGGTTCTCCTTTATGTATGCTACAAGTAGCATCCTCAAAAAACTCCTACAGGTTTGTCAAACATGATTTCCCTTTCATAAATCCATGTTGACTCTGCCCAATCATGTCATTATTTTCCAAGTGTCCAGTTATCTCATCCTTTATAATAGATTCTAACATTTTCCCTACTACTGACGTCAAACTAACAGGTCTGTAGTTCTCCGTTTTCTCTCTCGCTCCCTTCTTACATTGTGGGTTTACATTTGCTACTTTCCAGTCTGCAGGAACCCTTCCAGAATCTATAGAATTTTGAAAGATAACCACCAATGCAGCCATTATCTCTCTAGCCACCTCCTTCAATACTCTGGGATGTAGCTCATCTGGTCCAGGGGATTTATCACCTTTTAATCCAATTAATTTTTCGAATACTACCTCTTTATTGATACTAATTTCTTTCAGTTCCTCATTTTTACAAGTCCCCTGGTTCCCTAGTATTTCTGGGAGGCTTTCTGTGTCTTCCTCCATGAAGACAGACACAAAGTAATTGTTTAGTCTCTCTGGCATTTCCTCATTCTCCACCACAAACTCTCCTGTCTCCGCCTGTAATGGACCACATTCGTCCTTGCTAATCTTTTCCTTTTCACAAACCTAAAGAAGCTTTTAGAGTTCGCCATTATGTTTCTAGCTAGCTTGCATTCATAATCCCTTTTCCCTTCCTTTAGCAGTTTCTTGGTCCTCCTTTGCTGGATTGTAAATTGCTCCCTATCCTCGGCATACACTTTGTCTGATGACCTTATAAGCCACTTCCTTTGACCTAATGCAATCTTTAATTTCTTTTGTTAGCCATGGTAGATTCACCTTTCCTTTAGGGTTTTTGTGTCTTAGCTGAATGTATATTTGTTGTAAACTGTGTAATACTTCTTTAAATACTAGCCATTGCCTGTCGACCATCAAATCTTTTAATGTATTTTCCCAATCCACCATAGCCAACTTGGCCCTCATACCTACATAGTTTTCTTAGCTCAGATTTCAGACCCTAGTTTCAGAATGAACTATATCTCTTTCAAACTTAATGGTAAATTCTATCATATTGTGAAAGTACTCATCAGGGAACTCCTCTTTGCTGACGATGCTGCTTTAACATCTCACACTGAAGAGTGGCTGCAGAGTCTCATCGACAGGTTTGCGGCTGCCTGCAACGAATTTGGCCTGACCATCAGCCTCAAGAAAACGAACATCATGGGACAGGACGTCAGAAATGCTCCATCCATCAATATTGGCGACCACGCTCTGGAAGTGGTTCAAGAGTTCACCTACCTAGGCTCAACTATCACCAGTAACCTGTTTCTAGATGCAGAAATCAACAAGCGCATGGGAAAGGCTTCCACTGCTATGTCCAGACTGGCCAAGAGAGTGTGGGAAAATGGCGCACTGACACAGAACACAAAAGTCCGAGTGTATCAAGCCTGTGTCCTCAGTACCTTGCTCTATGGCAGCGAGGCCTGGACAACGTATGTCAGCCAAGAGCGACGTCTCAATTCATCCCATCTTCGCTGCCTCCGGAGAATACTTGGCATCAGGTGGCAGGACCGTATCTCCAACACAGAAGTCCTCGAGGCGGCCAACATCCCCAGCTTATACACACTACTAAGTCAGCGGCGCTTGAGATGGCTTGGCCTTGTGAGCCGCATGGAAGATGGCAGGATCCCCAAAGACACATTGTACAGCGAGCTCGCCACTGGCATCAGACCCACCGGCCGTCCATGTCTCCGCTTTAAAGACATCTGCAAACGCGACATGAAGTCCTGTGACATTGATCACAAGTCGTGGGACTCAGTTGCCAGCGTTCGCCAGAGTTGGCGGGCAGCCATAAAGGTGGGGCTAAAGTGTGGCGAGTCGAAGAGACTTAGCAGTTGGCAGGAAAAAAGACAGAAGCGCAAGGGGAGAGCCAACTGTGTAACAGCCTCGACAAACAAGTTTTTCTGCAGCACCTGTGGAAGAGCCCGTCACTCTAGAATTGGCCTTTATAGCCACTCCAGGCGCTGCTCCACACACCACTGACCACCTCCAGGCACTTACCCATTGTCTCTCGAGATAAGGAGGCCAAAGAAGAAGAAGATATAAGATAGCTATTTGAGGGTTAAAAAAGAACTACTTTTTTTCTGATTTTCCAGCTATTTACAGGTACTCTCTAACATCAGTTACTCACCAAACAATCTGCTTATGGCTTTCTTGTGATATCATGGTAAGATTTTTTTTTTTACTCTTTCTTCAAACCCAGTGCGCGTCGACCTTCAGCCAGCCACAGCCAGCCTCTCCACTCTCCCAGGTGAGTGTGGGCCCCAAGCCCCGGTCTTGATTTATAACTCTCCCTCTCTGATGCAGTTTTTCACAGGTCTGCTGCCTCGCCGCTCTCCCAGGTAAGTGTAGGCTCCGAGCCCTAGTCTTGATTTATAGCGCTCCCTCTCCGGTGCAATTCCTCACAGGTCCGCTGCCTCCCATGTACATTACTGTTAGTGGGAGCTTGCTGTAAGCAAATTGGTTGCCATGTTTCCACATTATAACAGTGATTACAATTCCAAAGTACATTGTCATGCAGGCCCCTACCTGCCAAGAATGAGGCACATAATTTCGCCACATGGACATTAAACTTAAAATTGTTGCTGGGAAGAAAAGAGGGCCTATCACAAAGAATTGCCAGGCCCCTTGCCAGAAAGACCTTTTTTGCATACTAGCAGACCGTGTTGGAACAAAGGAACCAGTCCCTGCTCCCCCAGTACACAGAAGACATTGTCAGATCAGTTTAGTTGCATGACTAACTGGCTGATACGGTTTTTTGAATTTGAACTTGTCACAGAGAATTTGAACTCAGAAAGCTGTTTTCTCCTGAACTGAAAAGACCTCTGTCCTGTCTGCTCCCATTTCTTTCTCACGGAACTGAAGACCCATTAAAGACACATGAACCCCAAGACAGAAAAGTCTCCTACAGTGAACAAGGTTCAAGAAGAATACTGGGCCCCAACGAAAAGCAAGACTAACTACAAAAGGACTACAGTGAGCTCGAAGCACAGTAACAAGAAACTCTTCTGATATTGCCTCGAACCGCTCTACTTATTTTTTCTTCTGCTCTTTTCTGTCTCGAGTTGCATGTGCGTATTACGTATGCATGCTAGCGTAGGGCATGGTGTGTATCCATAGGCATTAACATATTAGAGTTTAAGTTTAAGTTTTAATAAATTTCTTCTTTAAACCTAAGAAGGCCTGTTTGTGCTCATTTTTTTGCCTTATAATTCGAAAGCAGTGAATAAGGATTCAGCAAAGGGGGAGCTCAAAACACAGCATGTTTAAAATTAAATCCTGTTACGGTAAGACCAGGTGAAGGCTGAGAAAGACCCCTAGACACCTTTCTCACCTGGTTGTAACAACTTCATTGGCTTTAATCTGCTTGGGGGCATCCATAGGTGGTGAAAAGACCTTACATAAATATTACATAACTACAAGTCCTTTCTTTCTTTAGGATCTGGATCCTTACATATTATGGAGGTTCTGCATTTCTGCACTGGGCACCTTTTGCAAACTCAAAGACTGCACGGCTAAAATGGCAGAGGGCTGGAGCATGTTGGGAAATGCACCACTTTCTCAAGGGCAATGAGGGATGGGCAACAAATACTGGCCTTGCCAGCGCTGCTCACATCCCATAAATGAACAAAACAAAACTGGAATTTTAACTATCTGCCCTCCCTGTTCCTATTGGGATGGACAGGGTTAAAATTGGGCTTCAGGTGTTGACATGGTCATTAAATTAACAGCGTAGCAAGGCCATCTTGAAACCTGCTTTTAAATGAGAGCACTAAAACCTGAAGAACATGCAGTATCTTGTTTTAGGAGTAATTAAAATTACTTTTCAAGGATTGATTCTCTTGTGCACACAGTGTTACATTACAAGGTCTACAAGCTTAAGATATGGACAATTAAGGATAAAATTGTCAGGCTAATGGAAGCAATGTGCATCAATGTATTTCTGCTTGCTGTAATATCTTTTTAAACTACGTCCTGGGACAGATGAGGTGAACAAGCAATCTGTCACTGTGCGGAGGCTAAAACACTTATATGAATTACAGTAATTTTCACCTTGGTTTGATTAGCTGCGTAGTCTACTGAGAATGTAAGATTGTTGCTTTAACTTTTGCCGCTTCTTGATGAATGAGAACTGATGGCATTGAGAACAGAAATCTATTTTAAAGATGAAGAAATTCCTATTGTGAGTGGACCAATTCGAACTCAACCAAATCAGAGCAATAAAAGAAAAACCATGATTTGGACATGGAGTTTGAGCATAAAAGAAAAACAAAGAACTTGCATTTCTCTAGCACCTTTCACAACCTCAGGATGTCCCAAGTCACTTTAAAGCCAATGAAGTACTTTTGAAGTGTAGTCACTTTTGTAATGTAGGAAACCTGGCAGTCAATTTGTGCACAGCAAGCTCCCACAAATAGCAATGTGATGAATGTCCAGATCATCTGTTTTGGTGATGTTGGAGGAACGTTAGGAATGAAAGATATAGTTCAGGAGATTGAAATCATGAACCCAGGTGTTGATGGTGTTGGGTTCAGTTGTATTTGTATCAGTAGCATTGTAGGGCATTCTAGAGAAAGTCTTAGACTCCATTAAAGGTTAACTAACAACTGTTTATTATTTACAGTTACTATATACACTGTCCGCAAGCCACCTAAGCTAGCATCCTTTGTGTTGCTATAATTTCTTCTCCTCAAGCCTATTTCATGTGACTGTTACATCATTGCTAGTACAGTGAGAGGGATCTCTCTCACTGTCTTCAGTATTAACCCTTTACATCCTTATACTACAAATGGAGTGTATGACTCCTGTTGACCAAGCTTTTGGTCACCTGTCCTAATATCTCCTCTATGTGGCTTAGTGTTAAAGTTTGTCTGGTAAAGTTCCTGTGAAGCACCTTGCAACTATTCACTACGTTAAAGATGTCATATAAATGCAAGTTGTTGTTGTTTGTCAGGAGCCTGAAAGCTGTCTCTTTCGCTTCCAACTTTCTTCCCCCTCTCCTGAATGCCCTGACACAAGGCAGGATCTGGGTCTGCAAGTTGCTCCTCCTGATCATTATCCAGAGGTGCCAACTGCACCAGGCTGGGGTGTGATGTGCTTCACATTAAAATAGACTGTCACTGTCTTTGTAGAAATACATCAAAGTTACAACACAGAAACAGGCCATGCAAACCAACCAATCCATGTTGACGTTTACCCTCAACGTGAACAAATGATCTTAATCACATTTCCCCACCCTCCTCCTACAGCCCTTCAACCCCTTTTCCTTCTTAAGATGACCTGTGAAGAATAGCCATCTAGTCAAGACTGAGTTTTCCTGGCAACCATGGAGACATCTCCTGGCAACAGTTTGTGAAATAAAAACTTCCCTTACCTTCCCTTAAATTTCTTTCTGGAATTCAGTCAATGCTGGCAAAGCTGTCATACATTGCCCACCCCAAGCTGCCCTGAGAAGGTGGTTATGGGCCTTATTCTGGAAGTGCTAAATCTCTGTGTCGTGATGGTGCTCCCATGATGGCGTTTGTTGGGGTGTTCCAGGATTTTGACCCAGCAACAATGAAGAACAACCGATATACGTTCAAGTCAGGATTGTGTGTGACTTGATGGTGCTGAACTATTTCACATCTATGGGAAGTAGACGATTTTGTTCTTGACCCTTGAGAATGCTGAATACGTGGGCAGGACTTTCATTTCAATGCTAGGATGAGAATGGGGACAGGCGGTCACATAAACCTGCCTCTTGGGTCGGCATGCCAGTTTCCCGACGCAAAACTGGCACGATCAAATTTAAAAAGGCTCTGCTGAGAACCTGAGGAGCTAATTGGATCGAGATCGTTAAACAACCAGTTAAGCCACTTAACGAGCTTGTTGTCAGCTTGTTAAGGGCCAACTTCAAATTTTATTTCAGGGACACAGAATCCACACAGGGTCCAAACCACGGCAGGGAGGAGAAGGTGCAAACGAAGTGGGAAGCCACTCAGAACAACAGGACAACAGCAAGAGGCTCCATCAAAGAGGGAATGCTTAGAAAAGGCCCTCATTCACAGGCAACTGGTTATACATCAGGAGAATTATCTGTCATGTCTCCTCACTCTTGACCAGGGCCTTTTGGCAGGGGCAGCTTTGTGGGAGGTGGATGGGTCCCTCTGCTCACGGGCCTCATGGCTTCATGAGAGGGGGCATTCAGGAAGACCGCACATTCCAATAGAAAGGAAGGAAGGAAGGACATAACAGAAATAAGATTAGGCTATACTGAGGTAGGATCAACTGGTGATGAAGAGCAGCATTTGCAAGAGCAGAGGCAGAGCCCTGGGCAACCAGGGCACAGAGGTAAGGAACAAGGGGCAGGAAAGCAACAAAGGTGATACCCTCAGCAGAGGATCTACTGCAAAAGAAGAAGCTACTTGTACATGTCGGAGCACTAGTGCCACAGAAGGTTGTGTTTTTCCAGGCAGATAGTTGAGGGTCATCCAAGGGTTCGCAGGAACCATCGCCATGGCCTTCCCATGACTGTAGAAGTCACAGTGGCCTTGCACATTTTTGCAACCATTTCCTTCCAAGCAACAGCAGTAGACACTGGTGACATCTTGCGGGCAGCAGCATATCATTGCATCACGGAGGTTACAGACACTCTGTTCCAGAGTGCAGGGGATTACATTGAATTCAAGGTGGATAGCTGCACTCAAGCTCAAAGGACAGCGGGATTTGCCTCAGTCACTGGATTCCCTCAGGAGCAGGGGATCATCAATTGCTCCAGCCTCAACAACATTTTGGGGAGAGAGTTCCAGATTTCCACTACCTTTTGTGTGAAGAAGTGCTTCCTGACATCATCCTTAAACAGCCTAACTCTAGTTCTGACAATAGACCTCAGTAAGGATATATTGGCCTTGGAGGAGTTGAAGCATAGACTCACCAGATTGATACTGGGGCTACATGGGTTGAATTATGAGGCCTGTTTGCATCGATGAGGCTTGTATTCCCTTGAGTATAGGTGTTTAAGGGGTGGGCTAATTGAGGTTTAAGATAATTAAAACAATTGATAGGGTAGATATAGGGAGTCCAGAACAATAGAACATAACTTTACAATTAGAGCTAGGCCATTCAGGGGTGATATTCGGAAGCACATCTTTACACAAAGGGTAGTGGAAATCTGGAACTATCTTCCTCCAAAAAGATGTTGAGGCTGGGGGTTATGTGAAAATTTCAAAACTGAGATTGATAGGTTTTTGTTAGGTAAGGATATTAAGAAATACTGAATCAAGGTGGGTAGATGGTGTTAGGATACAGATCAGACATGATCTAACTGAATGGCAAAACAAGCTCAAGGGGCTCAATGGCCTTCCCCTGTTCCTATGCTATGACAGATAAGCCAGGAAGGTGAAAGTTTGAGATACAAATGGTTAAATGAATTTAAGAAAGAGGCACCAAATAGGAGGTTTTCAATAATGTGTCCCTGACTCTGATCTGGCAGCTTGTCTCCTTCTCAATATCAAGAGACAGCCAGCTATTGTACGAGTTTGACACTACCACTCCGTACCTCCACCTTATTGATAAACTTTCCGAATGGGGCTGCTAAATAAAATCATTCTTTGCTGTGAAGGGCCAAGGCTCAAAGTACAGCACGTCACCAAAGTTGAAAAGAATACTAGCGACAAGTTGAAAGCTAAAGCCTGTACTCACTGTGGAGTAATGGAAGAGTATTCCAGAAAAGTATAACAGCAAAAAAATTCCAATGTACCCACTGCTGGTGTGCACTGGATGTGCATACTAGAAAATTATCCATTCCCAGCCCATAGTCATCTGCCCATTAACTTTAATGGATAGAAGATTATGGCCTGGGAACTTACAATTTTTACCCTTTAGAAGCTGAAGCACAGAGGAGGCCATTCAGCCCATCATGTCTGTGCCAGTGCTAGCTTTATAACTGGAACTACTTAGTTCAATCCCACTTTCAGGGACAATGGATTTTCTGATGCAAAGGTTCAGTTTGATGTTCCTACATGATCCATTAAACTGAGGCCCTGTCTGCCCCCTCAGGTGGATATAAATGATCCCATGGCAGAACTTCGAGAAGAGTAGGGGAGTGCTCACCAGTGCCCCAGCCAATATTTATCTCTCAATTGAAACAGATTATTTGGTAATTTATCTCATTGCTGTTTGTGGGACTTAGCTGTGTGCAAATTGGCTGCTGCATTTTCCTACACTACAACAGTGACGTCACATCGAAAGTACTTCATTGGCTTTAAAGTGCTTTAGGATGTCCTGAAAGGTGCTATATAAATGCCAATTGAAGACAAGTGTAATTTGCTACACATGGGAAGGGGAAACAGACAACAAGCCTACTCAACAAATAATGTTGACATATTGAAGAATTTAAATTGAAAGAGACCTAGGTGTTTTATTACACTCAATGCTAACTATCATGAACCAAATCAAATCAACAAAGTCAATTGGATTGTGGAATCACATAGCCAAAAACAGTAGAACATGAGATAATGGTCTAACTAATCACCTTGATTGCCACATCCTTTTTTGGTCACCAAGGAAAAAGAAAGACATTTAATCACTGGGGAAAGTGCAGAGAAGAAGGGCAAAGAAGAGCCCCTTGGCTCATCCCCAGTGTTTGAGTTATGAGGTAAGACTGGATAAAGTTTGGTGGAAGCACCTGATCGGCGCTCTTAAGGAAATGTATAAA
The DNA here is from genome assembly GCF_036365525.1 of Heterodontus francisci. NCBI lineage: Eukaryota > Metazoa > Chordata > Chondrichthyes > Heterodontiformes > Heterodontidae > Heterodontus > Heterodontus francisci. The sequence continues at coordinate 46,404,790 of NC_090401.1, forward strand.
TTTGTTCAGGGTATTGAAAACGTTAACCCAGAACATTACCTTAAATTAAAATTTGGGACAACATCATTTATACAGTGACTTCAGCATATAAAACTTTCAGGGGTGCTTCACAGGAATGATTATCAAACAAAATTTGATACTGAGACACATAAGGTAATATTAGGACAGATGACCAACAGCTTGGTCAAGGAGGAAGGTTTTAAGGAGCATCTTAAAGACAAAAAGGGAGGTGTGGAAGCAGAGGGGTTCAGAGAGGAAATTCCAGAATTTAAGGCCTAGACAGCTGAAGGCACAGCCACCAATGGTGGAGTGATTAAAGTCGGGGATACGCAAAAGCCCAGAATTGGAGGAGCGCAGAGATCTCAGAGGATGGTAAGGTTGGAGGAGATTACACAGATAGGGAGGGGTGAAGCCATAGTGGGATTTGAACACAATGATAAGCATTTTAAAATTGAGGCAGGTTCAAACTAGTACTAGGTAATTTTAGGACTGATATCAGGAAATTCTTCTTCACACAGAGAATGATGAACACTGGAAAAAACCTTCAATTAGAACAGTGGAGGCAAAAATCCTAGAATCATTTAAGAAACAGTTGGATGCTACAATGGAACGGCACGTTAATAGCTCTCTGGTTGGATGAATTAAGATGGGTCGAATTGCCTTCCTTGCCTGTAATTAGCTTGCGATCTCTGTGATCCTGAGTAAATCAGGAAGAAATTTGAAAAATGTTTATCAGGTTTTATGCTGGGCAACCAAGAGTTAGTCAAGATAAAGGCTGGAATTCAGCAGAGAGTTCTACTGGTGTTTACAGAATTTATGATGTCATAGAAACGTTCGATTGATTTACAGCCTGTCACTCAGCGGCAGCTCTTTAATACAAGAATGTGGGATTCAGAAAGGCCACCCAGCTTTCTTCGTCAATCCAGGCCCTGTGATCAGGAAACATTCCTTGATGCTGCAGTTCTATTATACATTATTTAGTATTAATTACATAAAATTCATTTTTCCAGATATTCCCTAGTAAACGACTAAGGATTTGAAATCGCAGGACTTGGTTGGGTCTCTGTAAGATATGATATGAATGAATCCATTGCTGGATCAGCCTTGACCTTTCTGACTTTGGGGCTGTGTTACCTGGGAAACAAAATGTACTGTGTGGTAAAAAATTCATGACCAGCTTTATGTGAACAGTATTACATCTTTTTTTAATAAGAAATTTTATTTATTTTTTTCACTCATTCATCTCTTTTAGATTTCAACCATACCACATAGTGCAGTTGAGCACATTGGAAAGTGTTTGTATGCAACCTGTTCCTAGCCCACTACCATTAATGCGTTAGCGTTGCCAATCCTCCAGGATTGCTCTGGAGTCTCTGGGAATTAAAGACTACTCTCCAGCACATGGCTGTGGGCAAAAGTGCCATGGAGAAAATTGCTAGGGGTAATAAAAAAATTATTTACAATTATCTTTTCTTTCAACACTTTCATTTATTAATTATAAAAATATCGCACATGTGAAAAAAGTCTGTTGAATGGCAGTGAGAAATCATCCAATCGGGTAATGAGTCAATTTGCTTTCTGATTGGATGAGGGAAGGTGGGGCTTTGCAAGGATGGACATGTTGGGCAACCAATGGTGGGAGTGTGGGAGCGAGGTGGTTGGAGCATGGGTCATGTGATGAAACTTCCAGGAATATGTCCAATCAGAGTTGGCAACCCCACAATGGGTGCATAGTGAAGGACACAAAAAGAGCAGAAGAGTTTAGGGAGGGAATTTCAGAGGTTAAGGCCTAGCTGAAGGCAAGGCCACCAATGGTAGGGTCGTGAAAGTCAGGGAGGTACAAGAGGCCAGAATCACTTCAAAGCACTGTGTTTGGATCTAGTGTACCATCCAAATGGCCGCAGAAGTGAAACTGAAAACAATAATCTAATTTTTAAAAAAAATCTTGTTTGCTCCCTTCCTTTTGAATGTTGTGTTCCTTTCCCCGTTACTGCCTTTGGTTCATTCCTGTCAGTGAATGCCATCGTCCAGATACATAACCACTACACTACCATGCTCCATCACACACCCACAGACAGAACTGTAACCAGAACAAGAAAGAGATGCACAAATGGACAATACTCACATCGGTGCTGCTGCTCAGTGTTTTGATATTCCTGTACCTTGTCCAGAAGGCACTGAAATATATTCCACTAGCAGTGGATAGGGATGAGTAACAGACATAGGTGGTATTCCTTGGTTCTGTGTCATTGCAGGAAGGCACAACACTAACCAAATACAAGATTGAGGGTTGATCTGATCGAGGTGTTTAAAATGTCAAAAGGATTCGATAGGGTGGATATGGATAAATTAGTTCCTTTGGTCAAGGAATCAAGAATAAGAGAACATAATCTTACAATTCAAGCTAGGAAATTCAGGGGTAATGTCAGGAAGCATATCTTCACACAAAGGGTAGTGAAAATCTGGAATTCTCAGCCCCAAAGGCTGGAGGCCAGTTGGAGCTTTCGAGACTGAGATCGATAGGATTTGATTAGGTAAGGGTATCAAAGGATACAGAGCAAAGGCAGGAAAGTGGAGTTGAGATTGAGGCACAGATCGGCCATGAGCTAACTGAATGGCAGAACAAGCTTGAAGGGCTGAATGGTCGACTCCTGTTTGTATTGTTCCTATATTCCTGAAACTTGCTTCGGCTAAGATGCAAATCAGCAATGAGCTTCTGATTATCCACTGCTCTTCTGTAACTGTCTTTGATTTCTGATTCAGAAACTCCTTGAATGGAAATCACCCTCAAACAATGCCCAAACGCCACTTATGCACTAGGCATCACAACTATATGGGAGAGGCTAGATGGTCCAGTGGGTCATTTTCTGTCTGTTATTTTCATTTCTTTGCATAATGAATTGCATTCTTGCAACATTGATACACCCAGGAAATGTCATACAAGGTCAAAATCAAAAACTTACAATATAATCTCAGTGCCATCTATATGAATAATGCATACCTTATCGTGTTTGAAGTTTATTCTAAATTTAGACACAATCCCCATCCTCTTCACTGTGCTATGAATTGTGTTTGTTAATTTAGAGTGGCACATTTTTGCAGTATGTGATCTTTAGATAACTAGAGGAAAGAAGCTTGCTTCTCAATCCCCCTGTTTAACTTGTTGGTAAGATGGTAACAGCCAGGGGAAGATCTAATCATCCCCATTATATCATTAATTTAAAAACTTCATAAAAGAAATAAAGATATATGCCAATTACTTATGTAGCTTTATTTATATATTATTATGCAGTGTACTTTTGTCCAAGTATTGCATTTAATATGTGTAATCATAATACATATTTAAGTGCTGCATTGTTTGAAACCATGGATCCGACAGGATGGAATTCATAACCATGAATCTTCAAATTGGTACAAGACATAATGTGGCCAACTTTTACTTTTAGCAAGGGGCAGAAAACTGGCATTAGCAGATCAGTCACGTGTTAGACACCCTGTCCAATATTCAGTAACATTGGCTTCAACACAAAGAACAGTTGGGCATGGACAATGATCAGGAAAGACTGAATAGGTTGGGTCTCTTCTACCTGGAAAAGAGGAGGTCTTTAAAATTATGAAGGGGTTCAGGAGGTTGGATTCCACTTATGGGCGAGTCCAGAACAAATATAAGATACTCATGAACAGATCAAATAAAGATTTTACGGGTAATTTATTTACACAGAGAGTGGTGAGGATGCGAACTCGCTGCCACATGGAGCGGTTGAAGCAGAGAGCATTGACGTAATTAAAAGGAGGTATATATGAGGGAGAAGGAAATAGCGAGATATGGGGGCAGGGTGGAAACAGGTCATTAGAGTGGGAGGAGCCTTGTGTGGAATACAAACACTGGCATAAAAAGAAATAAAGACTTGCATTTATATAGCGCCTTTCACAACCTCAGGACATCCCAACTCGCTTCACAGCCAGTTAGATTTTTTTTTGAAGTGTAATCGCCCTTTTGTAATGTAGTAAACATGGCAATTATCGCACAAGATCCCACAAACAGCAATGTGATAATAACCAGATAATCTGATTTTTAGTGATGTTGGTTGAGAGATAAATACTGTCCAGGACTCTGGGGAAAACTCTCCTGCTCTTTTTAGAATTCTGCCATGGGATCTCTTATGTCCACCTGAAAGGGCAGATGGGACCTTGGTTTAATGTCTCATCCGAAAGATGGCATTGCCAACAGTCCCTCAGTACCACACTGCAGTATTAGCCTAGATTTTGTGCTCAAGCTTTTGAAGTGAGACTTTTGAACCTACAACCTTTTTGAATCAGAGGTAAGAGTGTTACCCACTGAACCACAGCTGACACCTAATATAGAGCTCTTTGAAATCAGAAACAAAAAACAAGTGGAACACGACAACACCAGATGTTGGAAAGTGGCAGCAGACGGCTGGGGCTTGTACACAGAAGGCATTAAGATTCTGCCTTTCATTTAACATGGTAATTGCATTGCACTTCCTATATTCAGATATCAAAAGCTTATAAGGTGAGATCGTGTTATATCCCTGCCAAACCTCATTGAAGTATATGGAGCATAATCATTTTTATTTTTAAAAATGTTTGTAGGGCAAAATGTGCTTTAAAATGTTGATGCTCTTGGCAACTGTAGTTTTCATATGATAAAGCCTGTTACCAGATCTGACAATGCCAAGGCTATGCACAGTCTGTTCAGAGATTTCAACTGGCAAAATCCTGGCGGGTCAGGTGGTTCATACATCAGCTACCCATTAACTATTCCAGCTTTCCAATGAAAAGCAAGGAAAACCTTTCATTTAAATAGTGCCTTGCATGACCTCAAAATACCCCAAAGTGCTTTACAGTCAATTAAGTACTTTTGAAGTGCAGTCACTGCTGCAATGTAGGAAACACACCAACCAATTTACATACAGCAAGCTCCCAGAGACAGCAATGTGATAATGACCAGATTATCTGTTTTAGTGAAATAAAAACAGGAAGTGCTGGAAATACTCAGCAAGTCTGGCAGTATTTGTGGAGAGAAAAGCAGAATTAACGTTTCAGGTCTGTGACCTTTCATGTAAAATCCGATGGGATGGCAGGGACATGATGCCCGTCGAGTACCTGCCCCTGTTGCTATTTCACTGGTGGCGGGGGAGGTGGCAGGCAGCCCGCCCACTCTTAGGCCAATTGAGGCCCTTAAGTGGCGGATGGGCACCTCGAGACCTGAGGAGGCCACCCAGTGTTACCTTGCTGCCTCCTTGAGGGCTGGGGGGGTGAACCCTCCCGATCATGCACCCTTATGCCCCATGGAGGGCCCCCCCAGCAGCATGGGCCGCCCCTGCTGAAACAACCCCCCCCCCCCCACCCCCAACCCTACACTCTGACAATCACCACCACCCCCTGGGGCACCCCCCCAACCCTCGCCGGGGTCTAGCCAATTGTTCCCAGTGAGGCCCGACCCCACTTACCTTTTAGGAGGCCGACGTCCATGTTCATCTTCTGGCTGGGTGCAGTCCCAGTAGTGACCACTGCTCCCTGTGGCACTGCTGGGACTGAAGAGCTGCCAGCCTTCTGATTGGCCAGCAGTCCTTGGAGGTGGGACTTCCTACCTCTGAGGAGCAGAGGGCCACCACCTCCTGGTTAAGTTCCAGCCAATGCCACATCTGAAAGATGGCACCTCTGGCAGTCCACCATTCCCTCAGTTCTGCACTGGGAGTATTAGTCTAGATTTTGTGCTCAAGTCTCTAGAGTGTAACTTGAACCCACAACTTTCTGACTCAGAGGTGAAAGTTCTACCCACTGATCCGCAGAGTGTGACTGATTCAGGATGCCTGTGTCAATGTGGCACATCTGCTTATGTACTTGTCCATTTCTTGTTGTTGACCATGCATCTGAGGCTGTCTCCTATCCAATTGGAGTTCTCCAGCCTTCCCTTCTTGCCTCTTTTTTGTCACTGAGAAACTTGGGTGTAGGGCTAAGACCTATTGAGCTGGACACCATCAAGGTTAGAAACTGGGTGGGGGCGGGGGGAGGAGAGGGAGAGGGAAAGGGTGGGCAGAGGGAGGAGAAGGAGAGGAAGAAGGAGAAGGGGAGGGATAGGTAGGGGGTAGAGAGAAGGAGAAGAAGATGGAGGGAAAAACAAGAGGAAGAAGAAGACTATAAGCTAGCATTATCCAACATAGTTTATCTAGTGCAGTTTATAGCTGGGGGATGAGTCTGCAAGTGAAGAGTTAATCTTTTCTACCTTTCTCCTTTTATATTAAAACAAAATAGATACTGCATACAGTTCTGGTCTCCATATAACAAAAAGGATATAGAGGCACAGGAGAAGGTGCAAAATCATTGACCAGGTTGATACCAGAACTGAGAGTTATACCTATGTTGCGACCAGGTGAGGAAGGGGTCTCAGGTTTCCCCTTTCGCTCCTTCTCTGGTTTGACCGCAACAGGATTTATTCTTTTACACAGTGATTGAACTAACCACCTCAGTGAGCGCTTGCTCCTGTTCCTCGAATATATTTGCCAAAGAACCAATCAGACAGGTTTTCTTCAGTTTAAACAAGGAAGATGTAAGTTTATTATCACACTCTAAACTGGTTAAAATTACTAAAATACGCTAAGCAACATGCACACATTCACACAAAAGCCACACACACACACAAATAGATTACAGAGGGAAAAACAGAGTTGTGTGGTTGGAGTAGAGTTTGTAATAAATGGAATGTAAATACTGAATATCAATCCCAGAGTCCTTAGTTGAAATTGTAGTCCTGAAGTCCTCGCTTGGCCACGTGCAGGGTTGCAGGCTTGCTTCTCAGGCTCCAGAAGGCAGAAGAGGGGCTTTGATCCTTGTCCCCTAGTTGCTGGCAATGCTGGTCTGTAAATTTGAGGCTTTAACAGTTGCAGCTAAGGCTTCTCTGGAACTTTACTGGAGAGAGGGAGAGAGAGAGTGAGCTGCCTCCTTGATGGCTTTCAGTTACTCCTCTGCTTTCTGACTGACAAAGTTTAGCCTCGCCAGAGCTGCACAGCAGTCAAATGATATTCCCAAACTTCATTGTTGGGTTAATGAGGGCCTTCTGGAATCTTCTCTGAGATTTAAGGCACCATACCTCAGGCTGTTCAGACAAACTTGGTGGGGGTTGGCTCTTTCACGTCAATGGCTCTTGACAGTGTTGATAAAGCCATTTCAGGTAATTTAATCAGAGAGCACCCCATTGTTCTGGCTAGGTTGAGTCAATCATGCTGTCTCCGGTCTGCCCTGTGGATGATTCATATGTAAATTGCAGTGGCCATCTTGGCTGCCAGCCTTTCTTTTTAAAAGTTATTTGTAACAATTTTCAGTAAAAGTCTCAAGCAACATTCCAACCAATTAAATTAATAATTTCCCATTTGGCATTTGGGTTTTCATGGCACCTATCAGGAAAGTCAGAACAGGCTGGCAGTCTTTTCTCTAGAAATCAGAAGGCTGAAGAGTGACCTGATAGAGGTTTTTAAAATTATGAAAGGATTTGAGAAGACATTTCCTCTAGGTGCCATAAATATAAGACAGTCACCAATAAATACAAGAACGAACAAGGAGAAACTTCTTTACTCAGAAAGTGGTTAGAACATGGAGCCATGGGGAATAGTTGAGGTGAATAGCATAGATGCATTTAAGGGGCAGCTAGGTAAGTACATGTGGGAGAAAGGAATAGAAGGAGATATTGAGAATGTTGGATGAAGTAGTGGGGGAGAAAGTTTGTGTGGAACATAAACATTGGCATAGATCAGTTAGGCCAAATGGCCTGTTTTTGTCATGCAATTTCTATGTTAGATCCACAATGGAAGTAAGAGAGGAGAGGGAAAAATAGTGATTACAAGTTTGTGCTTTAGAATAAAAGCAAAATACTGTGGATGCTGGAAATCTTAAATAGAAATTGCTGGAAATACTCAGTAGGTCTGGCAGCATCTGTGGAGTGAGAAGCAGAGTTAATGTTTCAGGTCTGTGACTTTTCATCTGATGAAAGGCATTGAGCCTCTGGACTGGAGTAGGAGGAAGTGCAGTGAGTCTGAGTGTCAACAAAGTAAAGAAGCAAGACGGAGGATAAAGAACATGTAGGATGGTGCCTTTGGAGTTTAAGAGATACAAATTCAGAGGAAACTTATAGGATATCTTCACTTGTTAGACCTTCCATCATGTAGTTCCGACTTTATCACTTGTGCGTTATCCGATCTCCCTCACGCGTGGAGATGTTTATCAACCATGACTCCAGCTATATATGTTACAGGGCCTGATTAATCACAGCGGGAGACAGCAGATTGCTCCTGCTACTCCATCTGTTCACCCGTTCCTCATGGCCCCTTGGCCAGATGTATACTGCAGTTAATTCTACAACAGACAGGAACGATTTGTGATGTTTAGCCATATGTTCTTCATTTTAATTATCATTTTCACTTCCAAAACTATTTTGTCTTAATTTCAGGGGGGAAAAAAGATAACAAGCAACATTTTTTTTTGCCACAAAATGCTTTTTTAATGTGGTCTGCCACAAACCCTGACAGTGAGTGTAACTGGAATCCATCAAAGCCTTGATGGCGTGAGATGTGTGGAAGTAAGGCTATTTATTTAGCTTCTTATTTTAGGCCGCACTCCATCATGCACTAACCTCCACTGGGGAGAGCAACCAGTTGAGCAAAACATCACATCCTCCTTGCCTTCAGGAAGGGAAGACTGAAGAAATAAATCAGCTTCATAAAACTAATCACGAATGAGTTAGACTAGGAAAGTCTGTAATGAGTAGGGCAACATAACATTCTGCACAAAAAGCTATCGTGTTCAACAGACAGCCTCACATCCCTGGTTAGATACTCCACTCATTAACACATCCATTTTAGGAACATAGGAACAGGATGAGGCCGTTCAGCCCCTCGAGCCTGCTCCACCATTCAACTAAATCATGCCTGCTCTGCGCCTCAACTCCATTTGCCGTGCTTTTCTCCATATCCCTCATCCAATAAAATTCCATCAATCTTAGTCTTGAAAGCTCCAATTGACCCCCAGCCTTTTGGGGAATGAGTTCCACATTTCTACTAACCTTTCTGAAAAAATGCTTCCTGATTTCACTCATGAACAGCTTAGCTCTAATTTTAAGATTATGTGCCCTCCCTCCCATTCTTAATTGCCCCACCAGAGGAAATTTTCTTCATATGTATTGCATCAAATCCTTTCAGCATCTTAAACATCTGTCAGATCAACACTGAATTTTCCATAATGAAGATGAATATGAGCCATGTTTATGTAACCTGTCCTCATAATTGAACCCTCTAACCCTGGTATATTTTTAATTAGTTGTGTATTTTGTGGTGCCCAAGTTTGAACAATGAAGGATGTTTTCCTGGGATATTTGCAGGGAAAACTACAAAAATTACAGACATTTGAAAGGGATATATTTTCCAGGTATGGGTCTTACAGTCAGTCAACAGCACTGCTTAAAGTTAGATCAGTGTGACACAATAACCAGCTGGAAATATATTTCAATTATAGGCTGGCAGAGAGAGCAACTTCAAAAGAAACTGATTGGCCCTGATCCATGCCGGAAGTAAAAAAACATCCTTTGTAATTTGAAACAGATGAAATCAAAATATAAAATGCTGGAAACATTCGGAACTGGAAAGATCATGGACCTGAAACATAACTCTGGTTCTTTCCCCACAGATGTTGCCTGACCTGCTGAGTGCTTCCAGCATTTTAATCTTTTATGACAGATGCCAGGTAGAAAATATTACGACAGATGCCAGGTAGAAAATGCTATTGAGAACCAGGCTGAATATAGGTCCAGCGGGGAAGTGAAAAAGCAAATAAGAGAAGCAAAGACAGAGCATGAAAAGAGACTGGCAGCTAGCATTGCAGGAAATCCCAAAACTTTCTATAGGCAAAAAAATAGTAAAAGAGTGGTAAAAGGAGGAGTGGGGCCAATAAGGGACCAGAAAGGGATTTACACATGGAGGCAGAGGGCATAGCTGAGGGATTAAATGAATACTGTGCTTCCGTCTTTACCAACGAAGAGACTTAGCAGTTGGCAGGAAAAAATACAGAAGCGCAAGGAGAGAGCCAACTGTGTAACAGCCCCGACAACCAATTTTATCTGCAGCACCCGTGGAAGAGTCTGTCACTCTAGAATTGGCCTTTATAGCCACTCCAGGCGCTGCTTCACAAACCACTGACCACCTCCAGGCGCTTACCCGCTTACCCATTGTCTCTCGAGACAAGGAGACCAAAGAAGAAGGAGATGCAACCCAGGCAATGTTGAAAGAGGGGATAAGTCTGACACTTAGAGGGGTTTAAAATTGACAAAGAGGAAGTATTAGATAGGCTGTCTGTACTTAAAGTGGATAAAGCACCAGGACCAGATGAGATGCATCCAAGGATACTGAGGGAAGCGAAGGTGGAAATCGCGGAGGCACTGGCCATACTTTTTCAGCCTTCTTTAGACTCGGGGGTGGTGCCAGAGGATTTGAGAATTGCAAAAGTCACACCCTTGTTCAAACATGAGTGTAAAGATAAGCCCAGCAACTACAGGCTGGTCAGTTTAACTTCAGTGGTGGGAAAACGTCGAGAAAAAATAATTTGAGACAAAATCAATAGTCACATGGACAAATGTGAGTTTGTCAGCATACCAGCATGGATTTCTCAAGGGAAAATCATGTTTAACTAACTTGCTGGGGTTTTTTGAGGAGGTAACAGGGAGGGATGATGAAGACAATGCTGTTGATGTGGTGTACATGGACTTCCAAAACGCGTTTGATACAGTGTCACACAACCTGTGAGCAAACTTGTAGCTCATGGAATAAAAGGGATGGTAGCAACATGGATATGAAACTGGCTGAGTGACAGGAAACAAAGAGTAGTGGTTAATGGATGTTTTTCAGGCTGGAAGAAGATTTGTAGTGGAGTTCCCCAGGGATCAGTGTTGGGACTCTTGCTTTTCCTGATGCATACTAATGACCTAGATCTTGGTGTACAGGGCACAATTTCAAAGTTTGCAGATGATACAAAACTTGGAAGCATTGTGAATTGTGAGAAGGATCGTGTAGAATTTCAAAATAACATAGACAAGTTGGTGGAATGGGTGGATAGGTGGCAGATGAAGTTCAATGCAGAGAAATGTGAAGTGATTCATTCTGGTAGGAAGAACATAGAGAGATCATATTGAATAAAGGGTACAATTCTAAAGGGGGTGCAGGAGCAGAGGGACCTAGGCATATATGTGCATAAGTCATTGAAGGTGGCAGGACAGGTTGAGAGAGCGGCTAATAAAGCATACAGTATCCGGGCTTTATTAATAAGGGCATAGAGTACAAGAGCAAAGAAGTTATGTTGAACTTGTATAAGACAGTAGTTCAGCCTCATCTGGAGTATTGAGTCCATTTCTGGGCACCGCACTTTAGGAAAGACGTGAGGGCACTGGAGAGAGTACAGAAAAGATTCATGAGAATGGTTCCAGGGATGAGGAATTTCTGTTATGAAGATAGATTGGAGAAATTAGGACTGCTTTCCTTGGAGAAGAGAAGGCCGAGAGGTGATCGAGGTATTCAAAATTTTGAGGGGTCTGGACAGAGTAGATAGAGAGAAACTGTTCCCACTCGTGAAAGGATCAAGAAATAGAGGGCACAGATTTAAAGTATTTGGTAAGAGAAGCAAAAGTGACAGGAGGAAAACTTTTTCATGCAGCAAGTGTTTAAGGTCTGGAATGCGCTGCCTGAGAATGTGGTGGAGGCAGGTTCAATTGAAGCATTCAAAAGGGAATTAGACAGTTATATGAAAAGGAAGAATGTGCAGGGTTATGGGGAGAAGGCAGGGGAATGGAACTGAGGGAATTGCTGTTTCAGAGAGCTGGTGTGGATACGACGGGCCAAATGGCCTCCTTCAGTACTGTAACGATTCTGTGATTTTTTTTTATTTCAGATTTCCAGCATCTACAGTATTTTGCTTGTGATGCAAAACCGATGTTGATATAGGGACAAATATTGTCCAGAACAACTCACCAGTTCTTTTTCTAAATAGTGCCATGGGATCTTTTACATGCGCCTGTGAAAACAGATGGGGCCTTGGTTTAACTTCTCATCTAAAAGACAGCACCTCAGTACTCCACTGGATTGACAGCATAGATTGTTACCCACTGAACCACAACTGATACTGTCTCACTGGCATAGGGGCCAAGTTTTTTCAAGTGTTGAAGTTCTTCAACAAAGAGCTTGGAGGCCTCCCAACACCTGTCTTGTACAAACACTCAGTGAATTGATATAACAGAATGCACCCACTTTGCATCAATTTACATATTTTCAAAAGGGCTAAAGGCTCCAATGAACGCACAGAGCATCGCCTCAAAGTCAGTAAAATATTACTGCCCTGCGGAATCTGTAAGTTCAGTTCAAACACAATGAAATTCAAGCAAATCTTGCCCATCTGCCTTTCTGGGCTGAGGAATTAGTTTTTTTTAATATTCATTTCTGAGTAGTGGGCATCGTTGGCATTTATTGTCCATCCCCTCGTTGCCCTTGAGAAGGTAGTGGTGGCCCTTCTTTTTAAACTGCTGTAGTACTGCTTGATGAAGGTGCTCCCACAGTCTTGTTAGATAGGGAGTTCCAGGATTTTGACCGAACGAAGATGAAGGAATATGTGTCCAAGTCGGGATGGCGTGTGTGACTTGGAGGGCTACGTGGGGTTGACGGTGTTTCCCTTATCCTTCTAGGTGGCTCGTCTCAGGTTTGGGAGGTGCTGTTGCATATGCTGCCTGTGCAGTGTTTGATGTGCGGTGACAAGGTATGCCTACCCCGGTATTGGTGGGGGGGGGGGGGGGGGGGGGGGGCGGGCGGGGGCAGTAGGGAGCAATAAGAACATAAGAAAAAGGAGCAACAGTGCACCATACAGCCTGTCAAGCCATAGAAGGCTTGAAAGTAAATAGAAAATGGGGAAGGCAAACTGCACTAATCTTTGGCTGTCTGTTTTTTATTCATCAGGCATGGAAGTGAAACGAGTGAGGCTCAGCATGAATGACGCAAGAAAAGCTGGAAAATGGAGGAGGCAAGACAGCTAAATTAAGAAGTACCGACTGCAGGAATCGGAAATTTTATCTTCCAGCCTTTATTTTAATGAGATAATTAGTATGAGAAATAAAAACACAGAACTTGAAAATTGTGCTCAAACTGCACAACAACAAAGAATAGCCAACCTGAGCAGTCACAGGTTGAGGCACTAGTCGGCGCAGATTCTAATATCAAACTAAGGATTATTTTGGAGCTTATTAGTGGAATATATTTAATTCCCAGTGGAATCCTATTTATAGGAGGGTTCATTGTGCTGTGCGTATTTTCCTATTGTCTGCTCTGATCGCCACACACATACAGGTGACTAGTTATACTGGGGAAGTGGCTCTTTTTCCATTAACTTACTGATTTACAGTTTGTTTTATTAATTATTGAAAATTTCATTACTGCTCGCTGCCATGGAATGTATGCCTAATTTCTAACAATCTTGATTTGATAATAGTGACAGCAGCAATGCTGAGCATGAAGAATGTTTACAGTCCAGTCAGTTTCCAGAAGCAGATTAGGTGCATTTAATGGTTCTCCATGTATCCTCTCAGATGGACGTAAAAGATCCCATTCAAAAAGAGCAGGGGAGTTCTCCCTGGTGACCTGAGTCGATATTTATCCCTCAACCGACATCATTAAACACAGATTTTCTGGTTATTTATCACATTGTTGCTGTTTGTGGGAGCTTGCTGTGCACAAATTGACTGGCATGTTTTCTATATTACACCAGTGACTGCACTTCAAAAAGTACTTAATTGGCTGTAAAGTGTTTTGGGACATTCTGAGGTTGTAAATGGTGCTAAATAAATGCAGGTCTTCCCATTATTTTTCTTTTTAACATATACAAACATCGCTGCCTGTCAAGTAATATATGAACTTCTGAAAATGATGGGCAAGAACTATCTCCACTAAACTTGACCTATGCTCATGATGCCCAGAAAATCATGACTGGACACTTTCTACTCCCTCCCCTCTAGCCTCATAGCCACATAATCTTCAGGGAGAGGCAAAAAAAAACCTGAAAAAGAAACCATGGCCAATAAGGGAAAAGAAACCTCTAGAAAATTCCTTTACAATCCCTTTAGATGATCAAAAGCAATCCAGGAGATTTCATGCTACAATCTGAATGAATTGGGGTGCTGGGGGAGGACAAAACACACTACAAAAATAATCAACACTGAAGTCGGTGTGGAAATATGATTGTTGCTTTTAATCCAGACTCCGGAACCTTCTATCAATAATACGATATTCAGTAATAATGTACAGAGCGTCTATTGACACCACTATGCCAGCCAATGAGTCGGAGACCAGACAAGACATATGATAGGACTTAAAGTAAATAAAGGCTATTTACTCAGTAGAGTCTATTTAAACAGCAAACAGTCTACAGAGTCTATTTTAAAAATGTATCGACAAACTACAGCAAACAGAATTCATGACCAAAACTACAGCAACTTCTCCAGATAAAAGTGGGGTGACTTCTCCAGCAAAATGGAGTGAGTGGAGGACAGTTACATACAAACTATGTAAGTAAATTCAGTTTCAGTTACTTACAGCAGTGATTGATGGGTAATTCATCCAATCATCTCCATTCTGGCTGGGAATAGGCATGTCACTATATGTGCCCTGCAATGGGAAACCAATGATGTGTAATTACTACATATGATTACTCCCGGTCAACTAGCAATATGCATGTATAGACACAAGGAAATGCTTGGTGTCTGATCAAAAATAAAACTTGCATTTATACAGCAACTTTCATAACATCTGTTAAAGTGATGCTGGCTGAAAAATAAATGCCGGTTAAGACACCAGCGAGAACACCCCTGCTCTTTTTTGAAGCAGTGCCATGGGATCCTTCACATTCATATGGGAAGATAATGCAGGGCTTTGTTTTGATATCACATCAGAAAGACAGCACCTACAGTAGTGGAGCACTCCCTCAGTACTGCACTGGAGTGTCAGCCTGGAATATGTACTCAAAGTTTCTCAAGTGGGATATGACCCACAACTTTCGATGTTAGTGACAAAAGTGCTATCCACTGAGCCATAGCGGATACACTATTTGCATCAAAGACTTGGTAATAATGGGGAGACCAACTGTATGTCAGTACTACAATATACCTACTCCCATCAGGGAGCCCTCTAATGTTCAACTAACAATATGCAAGTATACTACAGATCAGACAAAAAAGGGGTTCTCAATCAGGGAATGCTTCGAGGGGTCTGCCAAAAAAGTCTTACACAAGCTAAAAGCTGGCGATTAATATCAGTAATTAGTCTTAAAATGATGCTGTTACCCATTGGCTCTGCCAAGAACTACAGCTATACAGATCTCACGTTGAGCATAGTTTCAGTCTCTGGTTTATTCACTTTAACAGAGTCCCTGAGTGTTCTTCGCTCTGAACTACACAGGGTAGAGAACCAATCTATGACCAATTCCCTTTCAGTTGGTGGCCTATAATGATAGGGTCTGGTGAACAAGTAGAAGCAGATCAAACTGTTGCTCAGGCTCATCGATTTATATTGTGTTTCTCGACACAGTTGATACTTCCTGGCTCTACAGCAAAATGTTGGCAACAGAACATTGGGATTTACAGTCGCAGGATGACAGAAACTGTTCAATCTCCGGAATATAAAGGAAAGCAGAACAAGAGCCTCCAACCCCAGTGGCCCCTTAGAATCAATATTCAATGAAATGTAGGACAGTTCCATACAAAGAAATGAAGCAGGTTGAGGGAGATTAAAGCAAGAATTCAAACTCCTCAGATCCTTCTAGGAACTCATCCTTCTAGGAACTGGGACAATTTTTAAAAAATTCGTTCATGGGATGTGGGCATCACTGGCTAGGCCAGCATTTTATTGCTCATCCCGAATTTCCCTTGTTTTGATACAACTGAGGGCATTTTAAGAATCAACCACATTGCTGTGGGTCTGGAGTCATATGTAGGCCCAACCAGGTAAGGACAACGGATTTCCTTCCAGAAAGACACAAATAGACTCATTTACAGTCAGACACTACAGTGACGAAGCAGAATGGGGGAGAGGCAACAGAGCGATCAATGGTTCCTGTAAATTGGTGTCAGGAAATAAAAGCAGGATCCAGATATGGATTCTATACTCTATCCCTGACAGACAGACTCTATTGACCTGACTGCAGTGAGTTTAGATGCCTGTTAACAGAACCAAGGGTCACAGACTCCCAAATGTGTCCAAGTGTCCAACTGAAGTTTACCCAGTGTACCGGGACCATTTCCTACTACAGACCATTGGAATAGTTCTTTCTCATTCAGTCTCTAGGCAATGCCTCCAATGGCAATCCTCCCAAGCCTCAAGAGTTTTCTCTTTAGCCACAAGATGGGGCAATTGCCTTCAGTGTCATGGGTGGGGTTACACAGGGCCAATGGGAGGGTGTCAGCCATCTTGACGTTCTCAATGTTTAAATTCAATGCCATTTGCCAGGCACATGCCATGAGAAATACAAGGCCCTATATATACTTTGCGATTGATTCTCCCTCCCAGTTATTCAATCACAGTTTGCTTTTACCCAGAGTCTTCCCTCCATGAAACAAATTCCCTTTTTTGCCTGAATTCTACTTCGTAACTTGCTTGTGGATCGGGTAAATTGAGCAAAGGGAGTCTTTCTACTACAAAAGGGTTGAAAACTGTTGCGATAGGTGACTAATGTTGCACATTTAGCCTCCGTCCTCTCTCTGCTACAGACTTCCTTATCTCTCCTTCTTTGGCTACTTAGATTGGTGCTCCTGTAAATCTTCCTCTCTTTTTCCTCTTGGGCTCCAATTATTCCCTCTTAAAAAATCTGAATGATAAAAGCCCAGAAACAAAACAAATGTGCATCATAGACAAGTGTCAGATGCTGCAGAACTTGCACTTCTGCAAGAATTCTTGAAATCCATTGGACATCTTGGTAAAAATTGGATGGAGACAAAGAACTGCTGAGGGTGTCTGTTAGTGCCCATCAGGAGTAGATAAGCTGGAGTTGGGTTCTAAGAGAAAATAAATAATTACACTGGAAAACCTTGGTTGCCATTTTATTGCACACCACTGAACCTGGGGAATGGAGCAATGGGCAACTTGTACAGTAAGTGATGGAGTGGGAAGAATAGGTAAATTTGAGGCATTTGGGGACTGGAAACCAAAATCGGTCAGCAAACATAAATAACAACAGAAAGTACTGGAAATACTCAGCAGCAGGTCTGGCAGCATCTGTGTAGAAGAACAAAAGAAAACATGTTAAGGTAGAGTTCTTCTTCCCGCCCCCACCCACCCCTTTCACTCGCTCAAAGCCTATTACATTTCTAATCTTTGCCAGTTCTGATGAAAGGTCACAGACCTGAAACGTTAATTCTGTTTTTCTCTCTCCACAGGCAAAGCTGGACCTACTGAGTATTTCCAACACTTTATGCTTTTATTTCAGATTCCCAGCATCCCCAGTATTTTGCTTTTATTTTAGGTCAGCAAACAGTGGAAGGATGGATGAACACGACATAGGATACAGGCAGAAGACATTTGGATGAGTTGATATTTATGGACGGTGGAGGATGGGTGGTGGTCAGGAGAGCATTGGAATAGCCAAGTCTGGAGATGACAAAGGAATAGATGAGCGTTTCAGCAGCAGATGGGCTGGGATAGGGATGGGATGGAGATGACTGATGCTACCGAGGTGGAAATGAGTGGTCTTTGTGATGGAGAGGCCAAAAGCTCTGCCTGAGGTTGCAAACCATGTGGTTCAGCTTAAGACAGTGGATGGGAAGGGATAGAATCAATGGCAAGGGTACGGAGTTTATGGTCAAGGCCAAAGATGATGGCTTTTGTTTTATCGATAACTAGCTGGAGGAAATTTCAGCTTGCTGAAGACTAAAAAATTGCTTGAGTATTCTGACAACACAGAGGAATCAGGAGAGGTTGAGCTGGATTGTAGAGCATTCATGTGGAAGCTGATTCCATGTTTGCGGATGATCTCACCAAGGGGCAGCATGTAGGTGAGAAAGAAGAGGGAGTCAGGGATAAATCTTGAGGAACTCCAGAGGTGATAGTGCAGGGGTGGGAGGAGACATCCTTGTTGGAAATGCTCTGGCTACAATTGGATAAGTAAGAAGGGATTCAGGCGAGGGCAGTACCACTGAGCTGGACAATGGAGGACAGATGTTAGAGGAGGATGGTGTGGTTGTCCATGTCAAGGGTTGCAGAGAGGTCAAGGAGGTTGAGGAGGAACACTACAACACGGTCACATTATTTGTGACTCTGATTAGCGCCATTTAAATGCTATTGCAGCAGTGAAAATCTGATTTCAGAAATTCAAACATGGAAGTGCAGGAAGATCAACATGGATTTGGGAGGCAACAATGCACTCAAAGAATCTGGAGAGGAAAGGAAGTTGGTGATGGACGAAAGTTTGCAAGGACAGTGGGATTGAGGGTGGGAATTTTTGAGAATGGGGCAGGTGATAATGATGTTTTTGAAAGGAAGGGGAACAGTATCTGAGGAAAAGAAACCACTTAAAATCTCAGTTGGCTTGGGATCCAGGAAGGGAAATTGGGTGGTTGGCAGCTTAGTAAGAATGGGGTCAAGGGACCAGGAGATGGGTCTCATGGATGCAATGAGCTCAGACAGGGCATGGAGGGAGATGGGAGACAAGCTAGAGAGAAAGACACAAGATCACAGCAGGTGAGCATGGCATGAGGTAATGTTCCTTAACTGGTCCAGCGCAAAATAGGAATTTACAATTTTTATTTGCTGCTAAATATTTTGCCCAAATTTCAGATTGCAGGAGCAAAAGTTTGATTTAGATGACAAGAGCCCATTTGTTCTCATCCTCCCAGAATACCAATGATAATGTATTCCCATTACCGTGTTCAGCAGAGCCGAGTGTCTGGCCTGACCCTGATGACCCACACCAACTTTTTAATCATCCTCTGCTGCGTCCCTCCAATTCTGGCCTTACGCATCTCCTGTTTTCATTACTGCAAGATTTGCGTCATGCCTTCACTGCCTAGGCCCTAAACTCTGAAATTCTCTCATATGAACATATGAATTAGGAGCAGGAGTAGGCCCCTCGGCCCCTCGAGCCTGCTCCACCATTCAGTAAGATCATGGCTGCTCTGATTGTAACCTCGACTCCACATTCCTGCCTACCCCCTATAGCCTTTCACCCCCTTGCTTATCAAGAATCTATCTTATCTCTGCCTTAAAAATATTCAAAGACTCTGCTTCCACTGCCTTTTGAGGAAGAGAGTTCCAAAGACTCACGACCCTCTGGGAGAAACAATTTCTCCTCATCTCTGTCTTAAATGGGCAACCCCTTACTTTTAAATAGTGACCCCTCATTCTAGATTCTCCCACAAGGGGAAACATCCTTTCACGTTCAATCTGTCAAGACCCCTCAGGATCTTATATGTTTCAATCAAGTCGCCTCTTACTGTCCTAAACTCCAGTGGCTACAAGCCTCCCCCTAAACTTCTTTGCCTATATACTTCTCTCTCCTTCTTTAAGGTGCTCCTTAAAACCTATCTCCTTAACCAAGCTGTTGGTCACATGTCCTAATATCTCCTTCTGTGACTCGGTGTTAATTTTTTTTATTAACGTTCCTGTGAAATGCGTTGGGACCTCTTACTGCAACAAAAGCAGAATATAATTGCAAGTTATTGTTGGTGCTGTGTAACGAACACACTTTCTGTTGTGTGTCTTAAACCTTTCCTTCACATCCCCTAACCCTGGGACCTATGGTCTTGTTCTGGGTTCATTTTCTCGATCCTTTCAGAAACCTCTGTAACAAGACAACCAGAACCAAGTTGAGATATGAGAGGTCGATCACAGGAGGAGATGGGGAGATAAAGGCTATGTATCACTGCTGCCAGCACAGATGAACAGAGACAGAGAACACTGGGCAGCTATGAATTTATATACAACCCTGCTGAACCAACACTGAATAAATAAAAAGGGAAATCATCATCACTGCACCCTGAAGACAGGCTTCTGACTTTTATGGAGTAAGTTATACACAATATTGACTTCTCTAGAGGTGGTGTATTTAATAATACATGTGGTAATGTTTGATTAGTGGCAGGTTGAGCATTGATTTTACCTCCTCGTTCGCCCTATCTCTATGTTTTGAACTGTTTAAAGTCTACACTTTTTCTCTTGTACTCCGGTTATCAATTGTGTTTTACTAACCCTGTTGATATTCAACAGAGTGCTGTACAAGTTTAACTTGTCCGAAATGTAGGGCTTGAAATCCAACAACCCCCCTCACTCCTGCCAAATCCCTGGCTCCATTACCTTCTGCTGAACATGCGCCTCTGTGGATATCAGGTGAGACCAGGGGTTTGGGTTTGGCTGTGATTTTTCTCCCCATTCCCCCCATGGTTGAGAAGACTTCCCTGATCAACTCTCTCTAGGCTCACACATAAAGAGTGTCCACTTGGGTAAGTTACCAGAAGGCACTTGGCAACATTTGGAACCATGTAACCAGAGGACACACTTAAAGAAGTTGCCAAAAGAGCCAGAGGGGTGAGAGGAAGAGAATTTGTTTACACTGCGAATTGTTATGATCAGGAATGCACTGACTGAAAGGGTGGTAGAAACAGATTCAATAATAACCTTCAAAAGGGAATTGGATAATTACTCAAAAAGGAAAAGGTTTGCAGGATTATAGGGTAGAAGTGGGATTAATTGGATAGCTCTTTTGAAGAGCCAGCATAGGCATAAGGACCGAATTGCCTCCTTGTGTGCTGTATGAGTCTATGCTTCTAAGGATAGTCATACAACATCACATCAATATGAGGTCGGGGTGACTGTAGAGACTACAGTTCTCATTTGCACCAACATCAGGAAATGCTGATCTTCATTGCAAACATGAGTGGAACGTCAGGCAACATCATGACGGGCCGAATGGCCTCCTTCTGTGCTGTGTGATTCTGTGATTCCAGCCTCAGAAGGAGAGGACAGAATAGTGGAAGGATGTCGAGGTGGGGGATGTGTCGGGGATGGAGGAAAGCACACTCTAGTACATAGGGTTGAACAGATTCAAACAAGGTGAGGCTAGAGACAAAGAGTTTCAGTCAAAAGGTTGAAACTGTTTAACTCTGTGTGACGTCATTCCCAAAGATTCCATTACAAGGTAAAATTACAAGACCTATTGGCCAATCAATACAATGGTAGAGATGAAATGGGGTCCAGGGAGATAACAGTACGTTAATCATGAAATATCACTCAACATTCCAATAAATGTTTTGTAGATGGAAGAGCAGATAGCTGGGAAGGAATCAGAAGACTGTAACATAATCTCAGGATTGTGGAAAACATTTGAAAGCAATTAAATCAATGCTTGACTGGTTTACACCAGACTCTGGAACCGCATGCCCAAGAAACCTCCCAGGAAGCCATAAGAATGTTCCAGAGGTCGGTTTCTCATTTTAATATTCATAATTAAAAATTTCTGGAGAAAAATCATTTTGCAGGACCTCTATGAAAGTTAAGATATGTATATTGTCAAATGTAAAAGGCTTCTCAGTACACGAGGGATACAATCATGAGAGTTGACTGTTATTTTATGTATACGAGACAGTTAAGATCCTTTTCAGAAAGGCCAGAATTTTACACCCCCCCCCCAAAGAGCAGGATGGTGGCAGGGGTGGGGTGGGGGGGGGGGGGGTTGCGGTGGGGAGGGGGAGTGCCTAAAATGGAGTGGGAAGCTAAGGGGGCCCTTCCAGACCCGCTCCCGTTACCGCTGTCATTTTACGGAAGGCGGTGGCGGCGGGAATAGGCTCATCCGCCCCAGGCCAATCAAGACCCTTAAGTGGCCAATTGACAGCCATTTAAGGGACTTCACCTGCCACCATGGGGATTTTGCCAAAAGCAGGCGGCTCTCTGACGCCTGGGAGGGGACCCTCCTGATCAGGCGCCCTGTGCCCGACGAGGACCTTCCCCAATGACCCAACCACCCCCAACATCCAGCACGCCTCTTGCCCCTCCAATCGACCACCCTTGCCTCGCTGGGGCCTGACCGATTACCCCCGGCGAGGCCCCAAAAACTTACCTTTTCCCGGGGCCGCTTCCGGTGGCGCTGCTGGGATTAAGAGCTGCCGGCCCGCTGATTGGCCAGCAGCTCCAATAGGTGGGATTTCCTGCCTCAATGAGGTGGAAGTCCCGCTAATACCAATTAAGAACCAGGAGGCTGTAAAATCTGGACTAGATCCCCAGGCCCAGCGGAGGAGGGATCACCACCGACTTGTCGGTCAGTGGACGGCTCCTGTCCGACGAGGGTAAAATTCAGCCCAAAGTTTTGCATCTATATAGCACCTTTCATGACTTCAGGTTGTCCCAAAACACTTTACAGCCAATGAAGTACTTTTGAAGTGTAGCTACTATTGTAATGTAAGAAACATAACAGCAAATGTCCGCACAGCAAGCTCCCACTAGTGGCAATGTTATAATGACCAGGTAATCAGTATTACTAATGTTGGTTGACAGATTAAATATCGGCTGGAGAGAAAACCCTGTTTCTTCTTTAAAATAGTGCCATGGGATCTTTTACATCCACCTGAGAAGGCAAACGGGGCTTCAATTTAATGCCTCATCCAAAAGACAGCATCTCTGACAGAGCTGCACTCCCTCAGTACTGCATTGGGAATGTGAGCCTCGGTTATGTGCTCAAGTCTTTGCAGTGGGTCTCCAATCCACAACTTTATCTTGTGCTTTTTCTTATTCTTTCATGGGATGTGGGCATCCTTAGTTGCCCATCCCTAATTGCCCTTGACAACTGAGTGACTTGCTAGGCCATTTCAGAGGGCAGTTAAGAGTCAACCACATTGCTGTAGGTCACATGTAGGCCAGACCAGGAAAGGACAGCAGATTTGCTTCCCTAAATGACATTAGTGAACCAGATGGGTTTTTAATAACAATGATAGTTTCATGACACTGTCACTGAGATTAGCTTTCAGATATTTATTAATTAATTGAATTTAAATTCCATCAGCTGCTGTGGTGGGATTTGAACCCATGTCCCAGGGCATGTCCCAGGGCATTAGCCTGGGCCTCTGGATTAGTAGTTCAGTGGCATTACCACTACGCCACTGCCTCCCCTATGTATATGATTATAATAAGTTAGCCTCATTGTCCCAGGTCTAGGAGCAGAAAAATGAGGCAGGGTTCCTGCTTATTATTGCTATCCCGTGACACCCATTGGAAACTGGAATGAGTGGGCATTGTTTGAAAGTGGAATTGGGATCCTCCTATTAAACCTCCTATTAAAGCTCACTATCCAAGGACCATATACAGACTTGGTTTGTATTCCCTAGAGTTTAGAAGATTGAGAGATGATCTAATCAAAGGTCTATAAAATGATAAAGAAATTCGATAGGGTAGATAGAGAGAAACTATTTCATCTGGTGGGGTAATTCAGAACAAGGGGGAACATAATCTTAAAATTAGATTTAGGTCATTTAGGAGTGAAATCAGGAAAGACTTTTCTACACAAAGGATATTGGAAATCTTGAACTCTCTTCTCCGAAAGGCTGTGGATTAATATTTTTAAAACTGAGATTATTGAATCATTGTTAGTAAGGGTGTCAAGAGATATGGATCATAAGTGGTAAATGGAATTGATGTAAATGGAGTTCAACAAATGATATAATTGAATGGCAGATGTGTTGCAGACTCTATGTAGCATATCTATGTAACAGGCTCAAGGGGATGAATGGCCTCCTCCTGATCCTATCCAAGTATGTCCACTTGGATAAGGCACCACAAGGTAACCAACAACTGTGAAAGCAAATCTCATACTTTACACCTCACTCACCTGTATCTAACCCATGCTGTACCTGTCCTAGAACTATGACTGGGTGCATCAAAGGAGAAAGTTTTCAATCCCCAGGCTGATAGGTAATAAACTCACAATATCTGCAAACATTAGTAATGGATAGAGTTCTGTCGATGATCAGCAGATTTACCTGACCTGGATTTCACCCACCATCTTATCATTATATTCATTCAGTGTTTTCTAGTTGGGATTGGAAGGAGTTAAATCTCTATGAAGCTAAGCTTTGCTGTACCTTCTAGGAGAGTAACGCTGCAGCATTAAGTCTCCTGTCCTGGGTTTATATTCGTCAGCTGGCCCACTCGTTCAGTTACTATGGCAAGGTCCTTGTCTTAGATCTGCAGGAGTGTGGAATTTACTTAATATCTCCAGTCAATGCACACATGAGATTGGGTTTCAACAAATAAACCGGGAAAAGGATGTTTTCGGTGCTAAAGTTTATCGTACCTTTAATTTTTTTTCTAGCAAGTGCATTTTTGGGATGAGAGATCCGATTGCTTGCGGTTGGAGGGGTAGAATTTTTTTTTCCAAAATATACTTTATTCACAAAAATCTGTAAAAAAATACATTGCCAAACAGTTTCAAACAGCACCAAGTCAAAAATACAAACAGTGCAAAGGCAGTCCGTTTCCTTCTATACAATCATGAGTTGCCTCACAACCCTTCCATTTCACATTTGTCATGCCAATTACATTTTTACATTTTACAGCAAATGAAGATATTCCTGATACAGTTCGAGGGGTTTCCCATGGATCCAGCCCCTCAGTTCAGCTTGGTGGGGGGACCTTACACAGTGGTCTTTCCCCATTGAGCTTTTGCTGTGGCTGCCCCAAGCTTTAGTGCGTCCCTCAGCACGTAGTCCTGGACCTTGGAATGTGCCAGTCTGCAACATTCGGTCGTGGACAACTCTTTGCACTGGAAGACCAGCAAGTTTCAGGCAGACCAAAGGGCGTCTTTCACCGAATTGATAGTCCTCCAGCAGCAGTTGATGTTTGTCTCGGTGTGCGTCCCTGGGAACAGCCCGTAGAGCACAGACTCCTGTGTTACAGAGCTGCTTGGGATGAACCTTGAAAGAAACCACTGCATCTCTTTCCACACCTGCTTTGCAAAGACACATTCCAGGAGGAGGTGGGAAACCCTCTCTTCCCCACCACAGCCACCGCGGGGGCATTGGGCGGAGGGGGCGAGACTTCGGGCGTGCAGGAAGGATCGGATGGGGAGAGACCTTCTCACCACCAGCCAAGCTACATCTTGGTGCTTGTTTGAAAGTTCTGGTGATGAGGCATTCCGCCAAATGACTTTGGCGGTCTGCTCGGGGAACCATCCGACAGGATCCCCCGTCTCCTTTTCCCGTAGGGCCTTGAGGACATTCCGTGCAGACCACTGCCTGATAGATCGGTGGTCAAAGGTGTTTTCCCGCAGAAACTGCTCCACGAAGGATAGGTGGTACGGCACGGTCCAACTGCACGGAGCGTTCCGCAGCAATGTGACCAGGCCCATCCTTCACAACACCGGGGACAGATAGAACCTCAGCACATAGTGACACTTGGGGTTTGCGTACTGGAGGTCTACACACAGCTTGATGCAGCCGCACACGAAGGTGGTCATCAGGATGAGGGCCACGTTGGGTACATTTTTCCCGCCCTTATTCAGAGATTTGAACATCGTGTCCCTCCAGACCCGGTCCATTTTAGATCCCCAGATGAAGCAGAAAATGGCTTGGGTCACCGCCACAGCGCAGGAGTGGGGTATGGGCCAGACCTGCGCCACATACAGCAACAATGTGAGCGTCTCGCACCTGATGACCAGGTTCTTACCCACAATGGAGAGAGATCGCTGCCCCCACATGCTCAACTTTTGTTGTACCTTGCTACTCGCTCCTCCCAGGTTTTGGTGCACACCCCGGACCTTCCGAACCATATCCCCAGCACCTTCAGGAAGTCTGACCTGACGGTGAAGGGGACAAAGAATCGGTCAGCCCAGTTCCCAAAGAACATAGCCTCCCAGTCCTTCCTGTCATCTATCACAGAGGTCTCAGATGACAGCAGGAGGGAGAGACTGGATAAGCCGCTAACTCTGGACGAGCTGACAAAGGCTGTCGAGTCCTTCGAGACGAGTAAAACTCCCGGAAGCGACAGCTTACCGGTCGAGTTGTACTCGCCCCTGTGGGACTGGGTCGGCCCGGACCTGCTGGAAGTATACGAAAGTATGCTCCTGGCCGGCAGCATGTCAGAATCCATGAGGAAAGGCATCATCACCCTCATCTACAAGCGGAAGGGGGAGAGGGTAGAAATCAGAAATTGGCGATCCATCTCACTGCTTAATGTTGACTACAAGATTCTGTCCAAAGTCATAGCAAATCGAGTCAAGTCTGCTCTGGAGTCGGTGATCCACCCCGATCAGACCTGTACTGTACCCGGCAGGAAGATCTCTGATAGTCTCACACTACTCAGGGATACGATCGCCTACGTGTGGGACAGGAGGGTGGACACCTGCCTCATCAGCCTGGACCAGGAGAAGGCTTTTGGCAGGATATCGCACACCTACATGATGGACGTGCTGTCCAAAATGGCATTTGGGGAGGGAATCTGCAATTGGATCAAACTGATCTACACAAACATCAGTAGCGCAGTCTCAATCAATGGGTGGGAATCGGAAAGTTTCCCGATCCAATCTGGAGTCAGACAGGGCTGTCCTCTCTCCCCGGTCTTGTTTGTTTGCTGTATTGAACCCTTTGCTGAGTCTATTAGGAAGGATGCGAGCATAAGAGGGGTGACAATCCCAGGCAGCAGAGGCACTCAGGTTAAAACTTCCCTGTACATGAATGACGTCGCCATCTTCTGCTCGGATCCGCTGTCTGTGCGCAGACTGATGAGCATCTGCGACCAGTTCAAACTGGCCTTGGGAGCCAAAGTTGGAGGGGTAGAATTTTTTTTTTTTTATTTCCAAAATATAGTTTATTCATAAAAATCTGTAAAAATTACATTGCCAAACAGTTTCCAAACAGCACCAAAAAATACAAACATTGCAAGGGAGATCAGTTTCCTTCAATACTGTCATGAGTTTCTTCCCAACCCTTCCGTTTCTCAATTGTCATGTCAATTACAGTTTTACATTTACAGCAATTCAGAATATTAACGATACAGTTCGAGGGGTTTCCCATGGATCCAGCCCCTCAGTCTAGCTTGGTGGGGGAACCTTACACTGTGGTCTTTCCCCATTGAGCCTTTGCTGCGGCTGCCCCAAGCTTTAGTGCGTCCCTCAGCACGTAGTCCTGGACCTTGGAATGTGCCAGTCTGCAACATTCGGTGGTGGACAACTCTTTGCGCTGGAAGACCAGCAAGTTTCGGGCAGACCAAAGGGCGTCTTTCACCGAATTTATCGTCCTCCAGCAGCAGTTGATGTTTGTCTCGGTGTGCGTCCCTGGGAATAGCCCGTAGAGCACAGACTCCTGTGTTACAGAGCTGCTTGGGATGAACCTTGACAAAAACCACTGCATCTCTTTCCACACCTGCTTTGCAAAGGCACATTCCAGGAGGAGGTGGGCGACCGTCTCTTCCCCACCACAGCCAACGCGGGGGCACTGTGCGGAGGGGGCGAGACTTCGGGTGTGCATGAAGGATCTGACGGGGAGGGCCCTTCTCACCACCAGCCAAGCTACGTCTTGGTGCTTGTTTGAAAGTTCTGGTGATGAGGCATTCCGCCAAATGACTTTGACGGTCTGCTCGGGGAACCATCCGACAGGATCCACCGTTTCCTTTTCCCGTAGGGCCTTGAGGACATTCCGTGCAGACCACTGCCTGATGGACCGGTAGTCAAAGGTGTTTTTCCGCAGAAACTGCTCCACGAAGGATAGGTGGTACGGCACGTCCCAACTGCACGGAGCGTTCCGCGGCAATGTGACCAGGCCCATCCTTCGCAACACCGGGGACAGATAGAACCTCAGCACGTAGTGACACTTGGAGTTTGCGTACTGGGGATCTACACATAGCTTGATGCAGCCGCACACGAAGGTGGTCATCAGGATGAGGGCCACGTTGGGTACATTTTTCCCGCCCATGTCCAGAGATTTGAACATCGTGTCCCTCCGGACCCGGTCCATTTTAGATCCCCAGACGAAGCGGAAAATGGCTCGGGTGACTGCCACGGCGCAGGAGTGGGGTATGGGTTCCCAAAGAACATGGCCTCGCTCTTGCCGTGGTTAACTTTGGCTCCCGAGGCCAGTTCGAACTGGTCGCAGATGCTCATCAGTCTGCGCACGGACAGCGGATCCGAGCAGAAGACGGCGACGTCATCCATGTACAGGGAGGTTTTGACCTGAGTGCCTCCGCTGCCTGGGATTGTCACCCCTCTTATGCTCGCATCCTTCCTAATAGACTCAGCAAAGGGTTCAATACAGCAAACAAACAAGACCGGGGAAAGAGGACAGCCCTGTCTGACTCCAGATTTGATCGGGAAACTTTCAGATTCCCACCCGTTGATTGAGACTGCGCTACTGATGTTTGTGTAGAGCAGTTGGATCCAATTGCAGATTCCCTCCCCAAACCCCATTTTGGAAAGCACGTCCATCATGTAGGTGTGCGATATCCTGTCAAAAGCCTTCTCCTGGTCCAGGCTGATGAGGCAGGTGTCCACCCTCCTGTCCCGTACGTAGGCGATCGTATCCCTGAGTAGCGCGAGGCTATCAGAGATCTTCCTGCCGGGTACAGTACAGGTCTGATCGGGGTGAATCACCAACTCCAGAGCAGACTTGACTCGACTGGCTATGACTTTGGACAGAATCTTGTAATCAACATTAAGCAGTGAGATGGGCCGCCAATTTCTGATTTCTACCCTCTCCCCCTTCTGCTTGTAAATGAGGGTGATGATGCCTTTTCTCATGGATTCTGACATGCTACCGGCCAGGAGCATACTCTCGTATACTTCCAGCAGGTCCGGGCCGACCCAGTCCCACAGGGCCGAGTACAACTCGACCGGTAAGCCGTCGCTCCCGGGAGTTTTACTCGCCTCAAAAGACTCGACGACCTTTGTCAGCTCGTCCAGAGTTAGCGGCTTGTCCAGTCTCTCCCTCCTGCTGTCATCTAAGACCTCTGTGATAGATGACAGGAAGGACTGGGAGGCTCTGCTGTCTGTGGGCTTCGCGTCATACAGCCCAGCATAAAAGGATTTGCTGATCCTTAGTATGTCGGACTGCGAAGACGTTACCGAGCCATCTTCTTCCTTCAGGCTGCTGATCACAGAGCTCTCTCCGTGTACCTTTTGGAAGAAGTAACGCGAGCACGTCTCATCCTGCTCGATGGAGCGGACTCTGGATCGGAAGATGATCTTGGAGGCCTCCTTGGCAAAGAGCGAGGCCTGCTGGCTCTTCACCTCTTGGAGGTCCTCCTTGACCTCGACCCCCATTGACTGCAACCGGAGTAGATTTTGCATAATTTTCTGGAGTCGGGACAGTTCCCTCTGTCTCTCTCTCGCCTTCTGAACACCTTTGTGGATGAAGAACCTCTTGATGTTCTCCTTAATCGCTTCCCACCAGTGAACTGGAGACTCAAAGAGGGGTTTCACGGTCCTCCAACCATTGTAATCCCTTTTGAGTTCCTCAACGTTCTCTGGGGTCAGCAGTGTCACATTGAGCTTCCACGTCCCTCTGCCAACCCGCTGGTCGTCCTGTAAGTGACAGTCGGCCAGTAAGAGGCAGTGGTCGGAGAAGAACACCGGCTTGACGTCGGTGGATCCGACCGTGACAGCACGGGAAACAAACAGGAAGTCAATCCTGGAACGGGCAGACCCGTCCGATCTTGACCATGTGTATCTGCGCTGCGCTCCGTCTGCAGGTTTGCTGAAGACGTCGTGCAGTTTGGCATCCTTAACTGTTTCTATGAGGAATCTGGACGTAGCGTCCAGTTTGCTGTCGGCACTGCCGGATCGTCCAGCTGCATCGATGATGCAGTTGAAGTCACCGCCTAGGATGACCGGCCTGGACGTCGCCAGCAGCAGTGGGAGCTGCTGGAAGACGGTCAGCCGCTCGCTGCGTTGTACCGGGGCGTACACGTTGATCAACCGGAGCGGAGCGTTGTTGTACATCACGTCTGCTACGAGGAGGCGGCCGCCCACCACCTCCTTAACTTCGGAGATGGTGAAGTTACCTCCCCGCAGCAGAATACCCAGGCCGGAGGAACGGCAGTCATTACCCCCCGACCAGATCGATGGCCCGTGGGACCACCATCGCGACCACTGCCTGTAGGTGCTGAGGTGTGGTATTCCACACTCCTGCAGAAACAGTAGGTCAGCTTTGACCTTGGCAAGGTAATCCAAGGTTGAAACACATCGCGTAGTCGATTTAATGCTACGCACATTAATGGAAGCAATTCTTACACCCATTTTTTACTAAAAATTAGTTGTTGCTTCCCATACCATTTGTCCTCGCTAGTCCCAGTCCTTCCCCTTCGGGATGTTCCTGCATACCCATCGTATGCGCAAGCAGTTTCACGTTGGTTGGGCTCAGAAACCCCTCCTGATTTTTCATGCAGGGTTTGTGCCGCTCGGGTGACATCGGGGGGGTCTTGTAGGCAGAGAGGATTGGGTTGTCCTCAGCTGCTTCCATCTGTTCCTCCTCGAAAACATCACAGCTCCCGGTCTCCCGGAGCTCAGGTGCGCCAGACGTGTCTTTGCTCCCGGTGTCCCGGAGCTGAGATGCGTTGGCCACGTCGTTACGTGTGGGGAATTGGGGTTGGGGCACGCCGGGCCCATCACAGCTTCCAGTGCCCGGGGGCTGGGATGCTTTATCATCCATCTCGGAGTTCTGCCGCCTCTTTTGAAGGGGCTGTCGTTCCAGCATTTCCCCGTCTAGTGAAGAGGAGTTGTTGCAGTCTGATTCAGAAGAGAGCCTCCTCTTGCCACTGGTTTGGGTGGTGGCTTTGGGATGTTTTTTCTTTGTGGTTTTCCTCTGGACCACTTGCCACTGACCTGTTTGTCCATCTGCTGCCTCCTCCTCCATTGATTCTGTCTGTGGAGGAGGGGTTTCCGGGCGCTGGGTAGGTGCTGGGTCGTTGGTTTCAGCCGCCTCCCCTTCCTTCTCAGGTTGAAGTTCCTCACTGCGGAGAAGGTTGCTGGTCTCCTTTCGAACAGCGGACGCCTTCGTCGAACCTTCGCCCGGCCATTCCTTGGACCTTGCCGCCTGAGCATAGCTGAGACAACGTTTGGGGCAGGTCTTGTAGAGATGGCCTGCCGCACCGCACAAGTTGCAACACTTAGTCTGCTTACAGTCCTTGGTCTGATGGCCTTCCTCCTTGCAGTTCTTGCAAACAACCGTGCTGCAGTTGGCTGCCATGTGACCAGATTTGCTACAGGTGCGACAAACTCTGGGCTGCCCAGCGTAGACCAAGAAGCCTCGACTTCCCCCGATAGCGAAGCTGGAGGGAGGGTGGATGATGGCTCCACTGGGATCTACCTTCAAGGTCACCTTGACCTGCCGCTTGCTGGTCCAGATCCCAAAGGGGTCCTTGACATCAGTGCTGCTGCCGGCCACCTCGACGTACCTGGCGAGAAAGGTGAGTACATCCACCACCGGAACATGGGGGTTGTAGAGGTGAATGGTCACCACCCGGTCCCGTTGTGACGGAAGCGTGAAGAGCAGCTCCGCTGTGAGGATCGACAGTGGCGCCCGGTCCCCTTTCTCCTTGAACGCCTTCAGGAACTTGATGCATCCCGCCACGTTCCGGAACGTCACGTCGAAGTATCCACTGCTGGGGAAATCCTGCAGGCAGAAGACGTTGGAGGGGTAGAATGTTCTTCCATTTTTGGCACCCAGTATAAGGAGTAAATGCTTCCAGATGAGATAAAATCCCGACTCCACCTCAACAATACACTTTAAACTCAAGCTGAGAAAGGAAACCTACAGCACTAGTTTGATGCCCCCATTTCTTCCTCCAGCAATTATCATGATCAACCTGAGTGAGATTGCCAATTTAGTGCTAAATTAGAGTCAGTTTAAAACACTAGCCTCTCCTCAATCAGTTAATAATGTTCCAGTTCGGCTTACATTGTCGGCTTGGCTCAGTTCGTATCACTCAGGCTTCCAGACTCAGTCGGTCCAGACCCCACTGCAGACATTGAAACATAATCTCGGATGACACACATGACTCCTTGCCAGATCTCTGTTCTTCCATCTCTGACTCCATCCCAATGCATCCCACTAGTTGTGCAGGGATCACAGAATTACCCCTTTGGAAGGTGGTAGGTAAAATCCACAGAATACACATGCCATGCAGTGTCAGGTATTAATATCAAACCTTTTAACACACAGTCCTAAAGTGGGAAAACTGTCAATACACCAGAGTAAGAGAAACCATTTTGATGATGGAAGAATTGGAATTCAGTTGACTAGCAACCTCAGGTGGGCATATTAGCTATTTATAGATGTAGTAAAACTCCAGGACAATGTGTCTTTTCCAGTGGCAGCTTTTATACAGTGTACATCGTAAATCATCAATGACTCAACTGAGAATCCAACAAATGTAGCACTCCATTTGGAACATATACCAAAGCGCTGCTACTCTCCAGGGTTTTCAATACTCCTCCAACTGATAAATCTTCAGGAAATTCAGGCAGCTCCCAGTGGCAAAAAGGCCTCAGCTTCCATCTGATTTATTCAGTTTCAGCAAATATTATCATCACATTGCACTGCATGAAGCCACATTAAAGATAGTCCTACAACAGTTTCAGCGCCACATCAATAAACCACTCTTTTCTCATTAATGTCATTAATGTCTCCACGGCGATGGTGCCAGGCCTGGTCCACAGAAAACGCACAGGAAGTCTCAACCACTCATTGACAGGAAGCCGTAGCATAAACCCAGGTGTTTCTGCTGATAGATGTTGATGCATCTAGGTAAAAGCAAGATGGAGAAAAATGGCAATTGTCCAGTATAAGGAAAATTCCTTTCTGCACCTCTCAATCTCTCTATGTCTCCAGCTCTCTCTCCTCCTCTCCATGTCTCCCTCTGTCTTCTCCTATCTCACTGTCTCTTCCCTGTTCTCTGGCCCTCTCTTCCTCTAAATGCTCTCACTCACCATCTCTCTTACCCTCTCTCACTGTCTTCCTCTCCTTCTCATTATCTCTGTCCCTTCCCTTTCTTTCTCTCTCCCTCCCTCCACTCTCTCTTTGTTGATCTTGCTTTCTCTCCCTATCTCTTTTTCCATATCTGTCCACCTGACTCTCTCTCTCCCTTTATCTTCCTCTGTCTCCTTCCCTCTCTCTTTCTCTGTCTCCTTCTTTGTCTCCCTCTCTTTGTCTCCCTCTATCCCTCCCCCATCTGTCTCTCTCCATCCCTCCCTCCACTCTGTCTCTCTCTGTCAGTCTTGCTTGTCTCTGCCCACCTCTTTCTCTCCCATTCTCTGTATTTCTTTCCCTACTCATATTACTCCTGCAGTGTCATACACTCTGCCATTATTTAAACTTCCACTGGGTGACACATTGGTTTAGCACAGTGTGACGGAAATCACACATGCAAAATGGAAGAATATTAATTTCATAGTATGAAACTCTGCTTGAGAACTTTTTACTGGACATTACAAATAACTTTCAAAAAAGCAGAACTGAACAGCTAAAAATGGCCACGCACATTTGCATTTGAGAGGACAAAAGCTGGCTGAGAGACAGAGGTAAATTACTCAGTCTAGCTGGAACAATGGGATAAAGCCTGGCTACCCGACCCAAACCCAACTACATGTGTCTGGTTCGGGTTGAGTCGGATTTATATTCCAAGTCCAGCATTCGGGCTTGGGTTGGATCGGCTGGACAGTGCTGTCTCCGGGAACTCACAGGATCAGGCTCACCCATGATTCCCCACAGCTCCATCTGCAGGAATAGCCTGCTGCCAGAACGGATGAACGATATTCATGTCGGGCCGGGCGCAAAAAAAATTAAAGGACTCGGGCCCGGGTTGGATGTGGTTGGGTCCAGCCTGCGTCGGGTTTCAATTTTATACCCGAGCAGACCTTTACAATGGGGGTGCTCCCAGATTCAATTTGCGAGATTGGTTTTGTCAATAGTGGTGATCAAAAAACGTCGACACCCTTTCACTTTGAAAGAGCCAACCACCCCACCAAGTAGGTCTGAACAGCTTTAAATTTCAAAGATTCTTCCAGAAGTTGCTGTTTCAAACAAAGAGATGGTCATAAGACATACCTGCTGGTGTAACACTGAGGTTTTGAATTGTTCCTCAGAGTGAAAAGGAAACTGGAACTGAACACCAAGGAAAAGCATCTTTCTCTCTGTCTTTCTCTGCTGCGGCACAGTGGCGCAGTGGTTAGCACCGCAGCCTCACAGCTCCAGTGACCTGGGTTCAATTCTGGGTACTGCCTGTGTGGAGTTTGCAAGTTCTCCCTGTGTCTGTGTGGGATTCCTCCGGGTGCTCCAATTTCCTCCCACATGCCAAAGACTTGCAGGTTGATAGGTAAATTGGCCATTATAAATTGCCCCTAGTATAGGTAGGTGGTAGGGAAATATAGGGACAGGTGGGGATGTGGTAGGAATTTGGAATTAGTGTAGGATTAGTATAAATGGGTGGTTGATGGTCGGCACAGACTCGGTGGGCCGAAGGGCCTGTTTCAGTGCTGTATCTCTAAACTAAACTAAATCCCAGGGAAACCATGGTGGCAGCTACTGCACCTCAAGACTATAGAACTTTACCGGTGACCACCAAGAAGACAGATCAAACCCCTCTTCGGCCTTCGAGAAGCAAGCCTGAAATGTGGCCCCAGAGAGGACTCCAAGAGTTTAACTTCAATTAAGGACATTACAACCCAGAATTTAAATCCCATTTATTACAAACTTTACTTCAACCTTCCAACTCTTTCTTCCTCTCTGTATCTATTTGTGTGTGAGTGTGTATGCCTCTCATATGCATGTGAGCGTGGATGCATTGCGTATTTTAGTAATTTTAACCGGTTCAGAGTGATAAGGTTAATAAACTTGCATCTTTCTTGTTTAAACCCAAGACAACCTATCTGATTGGTTCATTTGTAATTATATTCAAGGAACAGTAAGCAAGGGCTCACTGAGGTGGTAAGCTAAAGTCACCGTGTTAAAAGAATAAACTCCATTACAGCCAAACCAGAGAAAGGGCGAAATGAGGAGCCTGAGACCCCTTCCTCACCTGATCGTAACAACAGCCTGTCCTTTCAGTTCAGGGGCTTGGGTTCAAACTGAGAGAGTGAAGATCCTTCATTTTCTATCAAAACAGCAGAATTTACATTTGTACAGCACTATAATCACATCCTCAGGCAATGCCAAAGAACAATTAATATCTGATGCATTACTTGTTGAGGTAATTAGATTAGAGATACAGCACTGAAACAGGCCCTTCGGCCCACCGAGTCTGTGCCGAACATCAACCACCCATTTATACTAATCCTACACTAATCCCATATTCCTACCAAACATCCCCACCTGTCCCTATATTTCCCTACCACCTACCTATACTAGTGACAATTTATAATGGCCAATTTACCTATCAACCTGCAAGTCTTTTGGCTTTGTTATGTCAGCAAACACAGCCATGTTACAAATGGTAAGATCAAACAAACAGCAAATAAATAACCAAATAGGTGGTTGAGGTAAGACTGTTGGAAACTCTCTGCTCTGCTTTGAATAGCATGACGGGATTTTATTTACATCTACCCAAATAGGCACAGCCTCAGACAGAAAAATGCATTTCCACAATGCAGCACTCCCCAAGGGAAGTACCAGAATAGAAAGGCTCACAAGGAACCATAACCCAATGGCAGCCTTTTACCAAAGCTGAAGTAAAGAAAGAATGACGTGCAATTATACAGCGACTTTCATGATCTCAGGACATCCCAAGGTGCTTTGCAGCCAATGGATTACTTTTTTGACGTGTAGTCACTATTGTAATGCAGAAAATGGGGCAGCCAATTTGTGCACAGAAAGATCCCACAAACAGTGTTGTGATAATCTCTTTTAGGTTTAGAGATTAATATTGTCAGGACACCAGGGAGAATTCCCTGATCATTTTTGAAGAAGTGTCATGTGATCTTTTACATTTATTTGAAAAGAGAAGAGACAGGCATTCAGTTTAACATCCCATCTGAAGGATGACACCTCCAACAATGCATTGCTCCCCTGGTATTGCACTGGTGTGTCAGCTGAGATTTAGTGTTCAGGCCTCTGGAATAGAACTTGAACCCAAACTTTCTAACTCAGTGGTGAATGTGTTACCCACTGAGCCAATTTTGACATGGTAGGGGAATGTTCTTAATGTCCTGGGCAAGGTGCAAATTAACCAGAGCACTGTAAAGTTTCAAGAACATATTCTCTGACTTTTTACTTGACTGGTTTAACAATTCTTCTAATCTCCACTTCCAATTCTTGTCATTTTGAGTTCTTATCTCTTGGTGCTTTTGCTGTGGACACCCTGAACATCCATCACAGCCACATCTTCTGACCTGAGTTTTGATATCACACAGCAGGAACTGCTTTTCTCTCTTAGAGCCTTGTGATGGAAGAGCTGTGTGACGAGAGGGACAGTTTTACGAGAAGTTGAATTGTGCTGTTTTATCAGGTTTTTGATTAGTCTCTCTATGTGGCCGGGCTATTTCAGTGCTGGGAGATATTGGATTTTTTTTACTACCTTGTTCTTATGGTTCTTTCACTTTCTCTCTGTGTCTTTATTTTACTGTGTGTGTGCCTTTCTTCATCTTTCTTTTTGCTCTCTCTTTCCCTCTCCCCCTTTTTCTCTGATTCACTTCTTTCCTTCTTTCTCTCCATCGCTCCTAATTCTCGTGCTGTCTCCATCGCTCCTATTTCTCTTTCATAGCCTCCCTCCCTCTTTCCTTGATTTTGCTTTAACTTTCTTTATCTTTTTCCCATTTCTCTGTTTCCCTCCCTGTCTCCCTCATTCCCTCTCTTTGTCAGCTCTTCTTCTAACTCACACTCTGAAGATTGTGTCAGCTGTGGCTCTTGCCTCTGAGTCAGAAGGTTGTGGGCTTAGCACAAAATCTAGGTTGACACTCCAATGCAGTACTGAGGGAGTGCTGCACTGTCAGAGGTGCTGGTTTTTGGATGACGCGTCATACTGAGGCCCTGTTTGCCTCGCAGATGGATGTAAAACATCCCATGGCACTATTGTGAAGAGTAGGGAGGTTATCCCTGGTGTTCTGGCCAATATTTATCCCTCAACAAACATCACTAAAACAGATTGTGCTGAATGTTTCCTGGCAGGGCGCATGAGCGAGATTTACTCCACAGAGCTGCTGCGATATTTTGCATTTTTAAAGGACTTCCAGCCCTTCCGTTAAATTTAAATTTTTAAAGTTACAGGATCTATAAAATTCAAGTGAAAAATTTAATAAAAGTTTCAATCCTCACTCCCACCCTCCAATGACTAAACAGTTTATTAATTGCCCTCTCCCCCCGCAAAAAGCTTACCTTGAGATCCTGACCTTTCCCGCCCCCCCAAGTTTGTAACCTTATATTTTCAACCCCTTCCCACCATCCCCTCCACCAATTGCAATAGTTTTCCCCAAATCCCCACCCACCCCCGCTCATCCTAAAAACTTACCTGCTCCCCACTCCCAACCAGTGTTCTGCCTCTGATTTCCGTGTGGAGATCTGAAGGCGTAGGAATTCTGGCAACGGACTGGAATATTGCAGTGGGACGGCCGGCGGCAACAGATTAGTGATTAATTCATTAATATGCTATATTAACATATGTAAATTGTGATGCTGCCACCAAGCGGCAAGGGGCTGCCATGTGGTCCCGTCGCTGGTCATATGGGGCAGGGCTTTCCTGGCGTTGAGGCCCATGGCGAGCCTCTCCCAGAGGTATTTTCCCCGCCATGACCCCCAATGTCGGAGGCCCGGTAAAATCCGCCCCATTATCTGGTCATTTTGACATTGCTGTTTGTGGGAAATTGCTTTGTGCAAATAGGTTGTCACATTTCCTACATTACAGCAATTATTACATTTCAAAAGTACTTTCTTGGCCGTAAAGTGCGTTGAGATGTCCTGAGGTTGTGAAAGGTGCTATATAAATGCAAGTCTCTCTTTCTTTTGCCAGTCTGAGTTCCCTGCTGCCCAAGTCCATGAGCCAACAAAGCAGATTTTGAGATGTTCTAAGTTTCTAAAACTGTGATTGCACTAAAGATTCCCCAAATCAATATCTGCGAGATTTTACTGTAAGATGCTGGAAACTCCCAAAACCACAAATGCACTGTAAATACTTAAAGGATTCTATTTGTGGGGAAACATCTGTGTGTGGGCTATTCTCTGTTATTATTTATAGCAACATAATAAAGGCATTTACACAGTGCCTGTCGCCACCCCAGGATATTCTAAAGCACTTTACAGCCAAATTAACTACTTTTTTGAAGTGAGCTCATTGTTGTAATGTAGGAAATGCAGCAGTCAATATGCACATATAAGAATATAAGAAGTAGGAGCCACAGTTGGCCATCCAACCGATTGAGCCTGGTCCACCATTCATTAAGATCATGGCTGATCTTCTACCTCAGCTGTGCCTTCCCACACTATCCGATATTCCTTAGTACCCAAAAACCTATCGATCTCTGACTTGAGTGCTCTCAATGACAGCTCTCTGGGGTAGAGAATTCTGCACACAGCAAGGCCACACAAACAGCAATGCGATAATGACCAAATAATCTATTTCATAGTGATTTTGGTTGAGGGAAAATATTGGTCAGGACACCAGCGAGAGCTAAAATAAAAACAGAAAATGCTGGAAATACTCAGTTGGTCTGGCAGCATCTGTGGAAACAGAGTTTCATACTTCAGCTTCAGAACATTTGGTGCGTGAAGAGACCAGGCAGTTCTCACAAGTAAGATAAATTTAGGGAACAAATTTGATTTGAGTGTTGACCTGTACTGTTGCCCACACCTCTCATTCTGAGAATGGTCAAAATCAGGTGAGCAGGATTAAAGGATTAAGCTCAAAAATCTAGGCTGACACTCCCAGTGCAGTACTGAGGGAATGCTGCACTGTTGGTGGTGCCATCTTTTGGATGCGGAGTTAAACCGAGGCCCTATATGCGATCTCAGGTGGACATAAACGATCCCATGGCACGACTTCGAAGAAGAGCAGGGGGGATCTTCTGGCCAATAATCATCCCTCAATCAACAGCACTAAAAGCAGATTTTTTCTTTCTCTTCTCTTCTTTGGCCTCCTTGTCTCGAGAGACAATGGGTAAGCACCTGGAGGTGGTCAGTGGTTTGTGGAGCAGCGCCTGGAGTGGCTATAAAAGCCAATTCTAGAGTGACAGACTATTCCACAGGTGCTGCAGATAAAACTGGTTGTCGGAGCTGTTACACAGTTGGCTCTCCCCTTGCGCCTCTGTCTTTCTTCCTGCCAACCGCTAAGTCTCTTCGACTCGCCACACTTTAGCCCCGCCTTTATGGCTGCCCACCAGCTCTGGCGATCGCTGGCAACTGACTCCCACGACTTGTGATCAATGTCACAGGACTTCATGTCGCGTTTGCAGACGTCTTTAAAGCGGAGACATGGACGGCCAGTGGGTCTGATACCACTGACGAGTTCACTGTACAATGTGACCTTGGGGATCCTGCCATCTTCCATGTGGCTCACATGGCCAAGCCATCTCAAGTGCCGTTGGCTCATAGGGTGTATAAGCTGGGGATGTTGGCCGCCTCGAGGACTTCTGTGTTGGAGATACAGTCCTGCCACCTGATGTCAAGGATTCTCCGGAGGCAGCGAA
Organism: Heterodontus francisci; assembly: GCF_036365525.1. Classification (NCBI taxonomy): domain Eukaryota; kingdom Metazoa; phylum Chordata; class Chondrichthyes; order Heterodontiformes; family Heterodontidae; genus Heterodontus; species Heterodontus francisci. The sequence goes on from NC_090401.1 coordinate 46,444,456, forward strand.
GATGGAACGAATTGAGACGTCGCTCTTGGCTGACATACGTTGTCCAGGCCTCGCTGCCATAGAGCAAGGTACTGAGGACACAGGCTTGATACACTCGGACTTTTGTGGTCCGTGTCAGTGCGCCATTTTCCCACACTCTCTTGGCCAGTCTGGACATAGCAGTGGAAGCCTTTCCCATGCACTTGTTGACTTTTGCTTCAAGAGACAGGTTACTGGTGATAGTTGAGCCTAGGTAGGTGAACTCTTGAACCACTTCCAGAACGTGTTCGCCAATATTGATGGATGGAGCATTTCTGACGTCCTGTCCCATGATGTTCATTTTCTTGAGGCTGATGGTTAGGCCAAATTCGTTGCAGGCAGCCGCAATCCTGTCGATGAGTCTCTGCAGACACTCTTCAGTGTGAGGTGTTAATGCAACATCGTCAGCAAAGAGGAGTACCCTGATGAGGGCTTTCCGTACTTTGGTCTTCGCTCTTAGACAGGCAAGGTTGAACAACCTGCCACCAGATCTTGTGTGGAGGAAAATTCCTTCTTCATAGGAATTGAACGCATGTGAGAGCAGCAGGGAGAAGAAGATCCCAAACAGTGCAGGTGCGAGAACACAGCCCTGTTTCACGCCACTCAGGATAGGAAAGGGGTCTGATGAGGCGCCGCTATGCTGAATTGTGCCTTTCATATTGTCATGGAATGAGGTGATGATACTTAGTAACTTTGGTGGACATCCGATCTTTTCTAGTAGTCTGAAGAGACCATGTCTGCTGACGAGGTTAAAGGCTTTGGTGAGAACAATGAAAGCAAAGTAGAGGGGCATCTGTTGTTCACGGCATTTCTCCTGTAGCTGGCGAAGGGAGAACAGCATGTCAATGGTGGATCTCTCTGCTCGAAAGCCACACTGTGCCTCAGGGTAGACGCGCTCAGCCAGCTTCTGGAGCCTGTTTAAAGTGACTCAAGTGAAGACTTTCCCCACTATGCTAAGCAGGGAGATTCCACGGTAGTTGTTGCAGTCACCGCGGTCACCCTTGTTCATATCGAGGGTGATGATATTGGCATCGCGCATGTCCTGTGGTACTGCTCCCTCATCCCAGCACAGGAAAAGCAGTTCATAGAGTGCTGAAAGTATAACAGGCTTGGTACTCTTGATTATTTCAGGGGTAATGCCGTCCTTCCCAGGGGCTTTTCCGCTGGCTAGAGAATCAATGGCATCACTGAGTTCCGATTTTGTTGGCTGTACATTCAGCTCGTCCATGACTGGCAGAGACTGGGCTGCATTGAGGACGGTCTCAGTGACAACATTCTCCCTGGAGTACAGATTAGCTGGTCACTATCACATTGCTACTTGTGGGAGCTTTCTGTGGGTAAATTGGCTGCCGCATTTCCGACAAAGAACAAAGAACAGTACAGCACAGGAACAGGCCATTCGGCCCTCCAAGCCTGCGTCGATCTTGATGCCTGCCTAAACTAATACCTTCAGCACTTCCAGGGCCCATATCCCTCTATTCCCTTCCTATTCCTATATTTATCAAGATGTCTCTTAAACGTCGCAATCGCATCTGCTTCCACCACCTCCCCTGGCAGCAAGTTCCAGGCACTCACCATCCTCTGTGTAAAGAACTTGTCTCGCACATCCCCTCTAAACTTTGCCCCTCACACCTTAAACCTATGTCCCCTAGTAACTGACTCTTCCACCCTGGGAAAAAGCTTCTGACGATCCACTCTGTCCATGCCGCTCATAACTTTGTAAACCTCTATCATGTCGCCCCTCCACCTCCATCGTTCCAGTGAAAACAATCCGAGTTTTTCCAACCTCTCCTCATAGTTAATGCCCTCCAGACCAGGCAACATCCTGGTACACCTCCTCTGTACCCTCGCCAAAGCCTCCACGTCCTTCTGGTAGTGTGGCGACCAAAATTGCACGCAATATTCTAAGTGTGGCCTAACTAAGGTTCTGTACAGCTGCAACATGACTTGCCAATTTTTATACTCTATGCCCCGACCGATGAAGGCAAGCATGCAGTATGCCTTCTTGACTACCTTATCTACCTGCGTTGCCACTTTCAGTGACCTGTGGATCTGTACGCCCAGATCTCTCTGCCTGTCAATACTCCTAAGGATTCTGCCATTTACTGTATACCTGCATTAGACCTTCCAAAATGCATTACCTCACATTTGTCCAGATTAAACTCCATCTGCCATTTCTCCGCCCAAGTCTCCAACCGATCTATATCCGGCTGTATCCTCTGACAATCCTCATCATTATCCGCAACTCCACCAACCTTTGTGTCGTCCGCAAACTTACTAATCAGGCCAGCTACATTTTCCTCCAAATCATTTATATATACTACAAACAGCAACGGTCCCAGCACTGATCCCTGCGGAATACCACGAGTCACATCCCTCCATTCAGAAAAAACACTGATACCCTCTGTCATCTATGACCGAGCCAGTTCTGTATCCATCTTGCCAGCTTGCCTCTGATCCCGTGTGACTTCACCTTTTGTACCAGTCTGCCATGAGGGACCTTGTCAAAGGCTTTACTAAAGTCCATATAGACAACATCCACTGCCCTTCCTTCATCAATCATCTTCGTCACTTCCTCAAAAAACTCAATCAAATTAGTAAGACACGACCTCACCTTCAAAAAACCATGCTGTCTCTCACTAATAAATTTGTTTGTTTCCAAATGGAAGTAAATCCTGTCCCGAATAATCCTCTCTAATAGTTTCCCTACCACTGACGTAAGGCTCATCGGCCTATAATTTCCTGGATTATCCTTGCCACCATTCTTAAACAAAGGAACAACATTGGCTATTCTCCAGTCCTCTGGGACCTCACCTGCAGCCAATGAGGATGCAAAGATTTCTGTCAAGGCCCCAGTAATTTCTTCCCTTGCCTCCCTCAGTATTCTAGGGTAGATCCCATCAGGCCTTGGGGACGTATCTACCTTAATGCTTTGCAAGACACCCAACACCTCCTCCTTTTTGATAATGAGATGACTGAGACTATCTACACTCCCTTCCCTAGGCTCATCATCCACCAAGTCCTTCTCTTTGGTGAATACTGATGCAAAGTACTCATTTAGCACCTCGCCCATTTCCTCTGGCTCCACACATAGATTCCCATCTCTGTCCTTGAGTGGGCCAACCCTTTCCCTGGTTACCCTCTTGCTCTTTATATACATATAAAAAGCCTTGGGATTTTCCTTAATCCTGTTTGCCAATGACTTTTCATGACCCCTTTTAGCCCTCCTAACTCCTTGCTTCAGTTCCTTCCTACTGTCTTTATATTCCTCAAGTGCTTCAGCTGTTCCCAGCCTTCCAGCCCTTACAAATGCTTCCTTCTTCTTTTTGACTAGGCTCACAATATCCCGTGTTATCCAAGCTTCCCAAAACTTGCCAAACTTGTCTTTCTTCCTCACAGGAACATGCTGGTCCTGGATTCTAATCAGCTGACGTTTGAAAGACTCCCACATGTCAGATGTTGATTTACCCTTGATACAGTGACTCCACTTCAAGAGTCCTTCATTGGCTGTGAAGCACTTTGGGATTTCTTGAGGTTGTGAAAGGGGTGATGCAAATGCAAGTTTCTTTGTTCTTTCTTACACAGAGCACCTGCGGACGAAATAGGTCAGGGGTTCCAACGAATATTAAATTAAAAGATACAATATGAAACATACAAAGATAACAGGCAGGAAAATACCAGTTAGTCCACCAAGTCTGCCCCTCACTCAAGATGACCAGAGCATAATAAGCAAGAACAAAATCACTGCAGTAAGTTTTCCTGCCCAACTCCCAAGACTTTCCTTTCTCACTCTAACCTGTCTCCATCTGAACTTGCCACACTCCGTACTGTCAGGCCTAACACCGACATTATCATCAAACCTGCAGACAAGGGTGGTGCTGTTGGTGTATGGCGTACCGACCTCTACCTTGTAGAGGCTCAGCGCCAACTCTCAGACACTTCTTCCTACCTCACTCTGGACCATGACCCCACCACCGAACATCAAGCAACTGTCCACAGGACTGTCACTGACCTCATCCCATCTGGAGATCTTCCCTCTACAGCTTCCAACCTCATAGTCCCGCAACCCTGGACAGCCCGCTTCTACCTCCTTCCCAAAATCCACAAAGAGGGCTGTCCGGCAGACCCATTGTTTCAGCCTGTTCCTGCCCTGCTGAACTTATTTCTTCCTATCTTGACTCTATCTTTTCTCCACTGGTCCAGTCTCTTCCCACCTACATCCGTGACTCTTCTGATGCCCTATGTCATTTTGATAATTTCCAGTTTCCTGGCCCCAACTGCCTCCTCTTCACTATGGACGTCCAATCCCTCTACCCCTCCATCCCCCACCAGGACATTCTGAGGGCTCTCCGTTTCTTCCTTGAGTAGAGGCCCAACTAGTCCCCATCCACCGCCACCCTCCTCTGCCTGGCTGAACTTGTTCTCACATTGAACAACTTTCCTTCAACTCCACTCACATCCCTCAAGTAAAAGGTGCTGTTATGGGTACCCGCATGGGCCCTAGTTATGCCTGTCTTTTTGCGGGATATGTCGAACATTCCTTGTTCCAGTCCTACTCAGGTCCCCTCTCCCAAATCTTTCCCGGTACATTGATGACTGTATTGGTGCCATTTCCTGCTCCCGCCCCGAACTGGAAAACTTTATCAACTTTGCTTCTAATTTTCACCCTTCTCTCACCTTTTACATGGTCCATCTCTGACACTTCCCTTCCCTTCCTCGACTTCTCTGTCTCCATCTCTGGGGATAGGCTGTCTACTAATGTTCATTAAAAGCCCACCGACTCCCACAGCTACCTCGACTACACTTCTTCACACCATGCCTCCTGTAAGGACTCCATCCATTCTCCCAGTTTCTCCGTCTCCGACGCATCTGCTTTGATGATGCTACATTCCATGACAGCGCTTCTGATATGTCTTCCTTCTTCCTCAACCGAGGATTCCCCCACACTGTGGTTGACAGGGCCCTCAACTGTGTCTGGCCCATTTCCTGCACCTCTACCCTCACCCCTTCCCCTCGCTCGCAGAACCGCGACAGGGTTCCCCTTGTCCTCACTTTCCACCCCATCAGCCTCCATATCCAAAGGATCATCCTCCGCCATTTCCGCCACCTCCAGCATGATGCCACTACCAAATGCATCTTCCCCTCCCTTCTCCTGTCAGCATTCCGAAGGGATTGTTCCCTCCGCGACATCCTGGTCCATTCCTCCATTACCCCCACCACCTCGTCCCCTTCCAATGGCACCTTCATCTGCAAGTGCAGGAGGTGTAATACCTACCCATTTACCTCCTCTCTCCTCACTATCCAAGGCTCCAAACACTCCTTTAAGGTGAAGCAGCAATTTACTTGTACTTCTTTCAATGTAGTATACTGTATTCGCTGCTCACAATGTGGTCTCCTCTACATTGCGGAGACCAAATGCAGACCGGGTGACCACTTTGCTGAACACCTCTACTCATTCCGTAAGCATGACCCCGAGCTTCTGGTTGCTAGCCATTTCAACACACCCCCCTGCTCTCATGCTCACATCTCTGTCCTGGGATTGCTGCAGTGTTCCAGTGAACATCAACGCAAGCATGAGGAACAGCATCTCATTTATCGATTAGGCACGCTGCAGCCTGCCGGACTGAATATTGAGTTCAATAATTTCAGAGCATGATGGGCTCCCCATTTTACTTTTATCTTTAGTTATTTTTTCTTTTTTCTTTTCTTTTTTGTGTTTATTTTACTTTGGTTTGTTCAGTTTGTTTCTACTGTGCCTACTCACTTTTTTTCATGTTTGTGCTTGTGGCTGTTCAGTTTTCAGTCCATTCACGCCCTATCTGTACTAATGCTTTGTCTTTCAGCATACCATTAACATATTGTTTGCCTTTGCTCCATGACCTTCTGGTCAGCTATTCTGTGACCTTGTCCTATCAATACCTTCTCTTTTGTTATCTCTTGCCCCACCCCCGCTTTACTTGCATATAATCTTTTCCATGTCTTATATCTGCCAGTTCTGAAGAAGGGTCACTGACCTGAAATGTTAACTCTGCTTCTCTCTCCACAGATGCTGCCAGACCTGCTGAGTTTTTCCAGCACTTTCTGTTTTTATTCCTTTCTCACCAGTTTGTTTCAGGAATGTGTCAGGGCAGCTAATATCAAACCAGGAAATGAGGGGCCAACTTGGCTTTTTGTTGATGCCAGCCATGATTTATGCCCATGTCTTATTCCATATTGAATAATGTAGTGAATCTTTTCCCCTCTAGCTATTTGTTGCACCTGACAGTCCAGCACAATCTTCTCTTTCATGAGGGAGCGAGAACACCACTGTTCACAACTTCTCTCCTTTGATAAACACTGACAGACTTGCTTCTGCAGTTTCGAAAGAAAGACTTGCATTTATATAGGCAGGCTTGCATCCACTTAGCTCAACATTGGATTCCAGAAATTTTCCCGGGTCAGTCTCATTATAAGTAAGGTGACCTCCCGCTGACCCCCGCAAACTCTGGCCAGTGCTGGGCCGCACTATTGGGAGTAATCCCAGCATAACACTGGAATCGAGACCAGGGAATTATAGGATCAAATTTTAAAATCTTAATTTTTTGCCCCTTTCATATCCCTTAATACCCCGAGGAGCATAGGAATCTACAGCAGGCCATTCAATTAGATCATGCCTGATTGTATCTTAACTTCAACTACATACCTTAGCTTCATAACCCTTAATACCCTGCCTAAAAAACACTATCGACATCAGTTTTGAAATTTTCCCTTACTTCTCAAGCAAGTATCCTTCCTTTTAAACACCTCAATTTGATTTGGCATTATCTGCACCCTGAGGGATTGGGCCCTTTAAGAGAGGGGAGGAAAACAAGAATCTGTTTTAAAACATCGACAACTATTGTTCATCAAGCATATATGTTTTCTCTATCAACCCGAGTTACTCAGGTTGATAGAGATCACCTAAGAATGTGTTTTCAGGCCTAGATTGCAGAAGTAAATGGTAAAATGTCATCTAAAGAATCCTGGTGCCTGGTTCCGGAAAGCTCCTGCTGACTCTGACATTTTATCTCTTCCATATGGTTTTCTTTTTTATTCTGATGTAGACATTATTTAAAATAAGTTTCATTACATGCATTTGCCATTTCAAAGAGGAAACCCAGTAGATCTGATTTGCCTGTCTGAGAATTGCTGAGTGCCAAGGTTTTATAAGCTATGGGTTATTAATCAAAGTATTACATTTCATAAAGAGTAAAAATGCTCTGTGCCATATGGGCCTGCCTCCCGAGTACAAATAGCATTCAATCTACACAAGGTATTCAATTAAACTCACTCCTTGCGAGAAGCTACCTGAGGGAATTGTAAACAACTGTCTGCAGGAGATGACAGGATTAAAATCCTTCCACCTACTCTGATCTCCGTTCCACTCAAGGACAGGGGTTATGTACCGATAGGTACTGAATCCACAATGCGATGGTGCAATCATTCTGCAATCCTGACTCTGAAAAAGGCAATAGTGCAGGGTGTGATACGGGTAATGATAATCAGAGTATGCAAATGTAGTGCACCGACAAATAGGGTCAGACGAAAGAAAAATGGTAAAAAGACAGAATTAAAGACTCTTTATCTAAATGCGTGCCACATTCATAACAAGATGGATGAATTGATAGCACAAATAGGTATGATTTTTTTTTAGAGATACAGCACTGAAACAGGCCTTTTGGCCCACCATCAACCACCCATTTATACTAATCCTACATTAATCCCATATTCCTATCACATCTGCTCAATTCCCCTACCACCTACCTACACTAGGGGCAATTTACTAATGGCCAACTTACCTATCAACCTGCAAGTCTTTGGCTGTGGGAGGAAACCAGAGCACCCGGTGGAAACCCACACAGTCACAGGGAGAACTTGCAAACTCCGCACAGGCAGTACCCAGAATCGAACCCGGGTCGCTGGAGCTGTAAGGCTGCGGTGCTAACCACTGCACCACTGTGCCATCCAATATGATAGCAATTACAGAGACATGGGTCTGAATTTTACGCCGCCCCAGCGGGTTGGATGGTGGCGTGGGGGCAGTGTAAAAGTGAGCAGGAGGCTCCGGCCTCTGGTCAACTTTACGATGGTCGGGCGGGGGGTGGGGGGAGCGGCCCACCCACCCGGAGCTAATCAAGGCCCTTAAGTGGCCACTTACCAGCCACTTAAGGGCCCTCGCTCACCTCCATGGGTATTTTACCCGTGACAAGCGGGCATGCTGGGGACGTGAAAGGCCGCCCAGCGATAGCTGCCGGCCTTTCCGTGCGCCGGTGGGGGGGCCATGGCAGTTGAGCACAGGATGCCTGACGGAGGGCCGCACCCGCCTCCCAACCCACCCCCGGGACCCAAGATGCCTCCCTCCCCTCGAACGACCACTCCAGCCTCACCAGGGAAGGACCGATCTCCCTGGTGAGGCATGGCCAACTTACCTTCACTCATGCTCCGTCTGGTCAGCTGGGCTGCAGTCCCAGCAGTAGCCACCGCTCCCAGTGTTGCTGCTGGGACTACGAGCTGCTGGCCCGCTGCTTGGCCAGCAGCTAAATGAGGTGGGAACTCCTCCCTCAAGCGGCTGGAAGTCCCGCCTCAGAACAATTAAAACCCGGGGACCCGGAAAATATGGGACGGATCCCTGGGCTAGGCAGAAGCAGGTTCACCACCGACTTTTACATTGGTGGCCAATTCCCATCTGCCTACGGTAAAATCCAGCCCATGGTTGCAGAGTGGCTAAGGCTGGGAACTGAATATTCAAGGATATTTAATATTTCGAAAAGATAGGAAGTAAGGAAAAGAAGGTGGGTAGCTCTATTAATAAAGGATGAGATCAGTACAGTAGTGAGAAATTATGTTGGCTTGGAAGATCAAGATATAGAATTAGTTTATGTGGAAATAAGAAATAACAAGGGAAATAAGTCACTGGTGGAAGTAGTTTATGGACCATCTAAAAGTAACCACAGTGTAGGACAGAGTACAAATCAAGAAATAATGGGGGTTTGTAAGAAAGGTACTGCAATAATCGTGGGCGATTTTAATCTTCATATTGATTGGAAAAATCAAATTGGCAAAGGTCGCCTGGAGGATGAGTTCATAGAGTGTATTTGGGACAGTTTCTTAGAAAAATACTGGAACCAACCAGGGAACTGGCTATTTTAGACCTGGTAATGTGTAATGAAACTGGATTAATTAGTGATCTCATAATAAAGGATCCTCTAGGCAAGAGCGATCATAACATGATAGAATTTCAATATTAGTTTGAGGGTGAGAAACTTAGGTCTGAAACTAGTGTCTTAAACCTAAATAAAGGCAATTACAAAGAAAGGAAGACAGAGATGGCTACAGTGGACTGGGAAAATTGGTTACAAAGTAACACTGTAGATAAGCAGTGGTAGACATTTAAGAAGATATTTTATAATGCTCAACAAAGATATGTACCATTGAGAAAGACTATGAGAAGGATACACCATCCGTGGCTAACTAAGGAAGTTAAGGATGGTATCAAATTGAAAGAGAAGGCGTACAATGCTGCACAGATTAGTGGTAGACCAAAAGAATGGGAACATTTTGGAAACCAGCAAAGGATAATTAAAAAGAAAATAAAGAGGGAGAAGTTAGAATATGAGAGTAAACTGGCAAGAATGATAAAAACAGACAGTAAGAGCTTCTACAAGTATATAAAAAGGAAGAGAGTAGCTAAAGTAAATGCTGGTCCCTTACAGGATGAGACTGGGGGATTAATAATGCGAAACCCGGAAATGGAAGAGACTTTGAACAAGCATTTTGCATCTGTCTTTATGGAAGAGGACACAAAAAATCCCAAGAATAGTAGGAAAATCAAGGGGCAAAAGGGAGAGAGGAACTTAAAACAATCACCATCACTAGAGAAAAAGTACCAGGAGAACTAATGGGACTAAATGCTGAAAAGTTCCCTAGATCCATTGGCTTGCATCCTAGGGTCTTAAATGAAGTGGCTGCAGAGATAGTAGATGCATTGGTTGAAATCTTGCATAATTCCCTGGATTCTGGAAAGGAATGTTGGCCTTTATTACAAGAGGGATGGAGTATAATAGTTGGGAAGTCTTGCTACAATGGTACAGGGCATTGGTGAGACCACACCGAGAGTACTGTGTACAGTTTTGGTCTCTTTACTTAAGGAGGGATATACTTGCATTGGAAGCAGTTCAGAGAAGGTTCACTAGGCTGGGATGAAGGGGTTGCCTGATGAGGAATACTCATTGGAGTTTAGAAGAATGAGAGGTGATTTTATTGAAACATATAAGATTCTGAGGGAGCCTGACAGGGTAGATGCTGTGAGGATGTCTCCCCTTGTAGGGGAATCTATAACTAGGAGGAACCATTTAACAATAAGGGTCTCCCATTTAAGATGGAGATGAGGAGGAATTTCTTCTCTCAGAGGGTCATCAATCTTTGGAATTCTCTTCCCAAAGAGTAGTGGAGGCTGGGTCATTGAATATATTCAAGGCTGAGCTAGACAGATTTTTGATCTACAAGGGAAAAAAGGGTTATGGGGGGCAGGCAGAAAAATGGAGTTATGGCCATAATCAGATCAGCCATGATCTTATTGAATGGCAGAGCAGGCTCGAAGGGTCAAATGGCCTAAGCCTGCTCCTATTTCTTATGTTTTAAATGTCAGTGCTAGCATGGCTTTTACACATTCTTTATGAGTCCTTTGGATTAGGCTTTAAACCCGAGGTCCCAACTAACTGTTCAGTAGGTTAGGTGGACCTAAAAGATACCATGGCACTAGTCAAAGAAGAGTAGGAAGCTTGATCTTAAAATTAGAGCTAAGCCATTTAGGAGTGAAATGTGGAAGGACTTTTTTCACACAAAGGAAGATTTAATAGAATTGTTCAAAGTCACGGGGAGTTTGGACAGAATAGATAGGGAGAAACTGTTCCCATTGGTAGAAGGGCCAAGAACTAGAGGACACTGATTTAAGCTGAATGGCAAAAGAACCAAAAGTAACATGAGGAACAATTTTTTTTATGCAGCGAGGGGTTAGGATCTGGAATGCACCATCTGCGAGTGTAGTGGAGGCAGATTGAATCATGACTTTCAAAAGAAAATAGGATAATTATCTGAAGAGAAAAAATGTGCAGGGCTTATGGGGAAGGGGCAGCAGAGTGGGAGTAGATGAGGAGCTCCTGCAAGAAGCCTGCACGGACACGATGGGCAGGCCCACTGCCTCCTTCTATGCTGTAACCATTCTATGATTCTATGAAATGGTAGTGGAAATTGAGAACTTACTCCTCCAAAAAGCTGTGGATGCTGGATCAATTAGGATTTTTAAGACTGATTTCAACAATTATTTGTTAGGAAAGGATGTCAAGTGATATGGATCAAGGGCAGGTAAATGAAATTGAGCCGCAGATCAGCCATTGAATGGCAGAACAGGCTTAAGGGACTGAATGACCTACTCCTGTTCCTATGTTCCTCTGGTGACTTGGGCTGCATCTGTCCCCCAACCAACATCACCATAACTGGTCATTGCTGTTATGGGATCTTACTGTGTGTAAAATGGCTGCCACTTTCACCAGCATAAAAACAGCATTCTGTACAAGATGGACCTAAAGTGCAATATAGTTCTTTTTGGAAAGTCATATTTGGTGACCAATGCTGCATGCAGTCTTAGAGGTGGGGGTCAAAATTGGACCTTGTTATGTCCCCAAGGGTGATTGACCAATGCTGATTCTCTGTTTAGTTTAGTTTAGAGATACAGCACTGAAACAGGCCCTTCAGCCCACCGAGTCTGTGCCGACCATCAACCACCCATTTATATTAATCCTACACTAATCCCATATTCCTATCACATCCCCACCTGTCCCTATATTTCCCTACCACCTACCTATACTAGGGGCAATTTATAATGGCCAATTAACCTATCAACCTGCAAGTCTTTGGCATGTGAGAGGAAACCAGAGCACCCAGGGAGAACTTGCAAACTCTACACAGGCAGTACCCAGAATTGAACCCGGGTCGCTGGAGCTGTGAGGCTGCGGTGCTAACCACTGCGCCACTGTGCCGCCCTATAATATTCAGGTGTTTCTGGTAACCACCTTAAACAGACATTAGGTCCATTGTGCATGCTAATGAGGCGCCTAACGCTGGTTTAAGGATCCTGAGAATCATAGAATCTTCCAGCACAATAGGAGGTCATTCAGCCCATCATGGCTGTGCCAGCTCTTCAAAAGAGCTATTTAATTTAGTCCCACACCCCAGCCTTTTCCCCATAACCCTGCAAATTAGTCCGCTGCAAGAACATGTCCAATTACCTTCAGAATGTTCCTATGGAAACTGATTTCACCACCCTTTCAGGTAGTGTATTCTATATCTTAACTACCCTCTGTGTGAAAGAAATTCTCCTCACTTCCCCTCTAATTTTTTTTGTTAATTATTTAAATCTATGACCTTTGGTTACCGACCCCTTTGCCAGAGGAAATCGTTTTTCTCTACTTGCTCTATCACAACCCTTCATAATTTTGAATAACTCTATTAGGTCTCCCCTCAACCTTTTCTGCTCTAAGGAGAACAACCCCAGTTTTTCGAATCTCTCCCCATAACTGAAGTCCCTCATTCCTGGTGTCATCCTAGTAATCCTCCCCTGTATCCTCTCTGAGGCCTTGATATCCTTCCTAAAGTTTGGTGCTCAGAATTGTATGCAATACTACAGATGAGATTTAACCAGTGATTTGTAAAGGTTTAGCATGACTAAATGTTGATCAGGACAATGGGGAGAACTCCCTTACTTTTCTTTGATGGAGGCCACCAACAGATAAGATACATATTTTTTCCTTTTTAATGTACCTGATGTAGAGCTGGGAGGAGCAGGAATGCACCATCCTGGCCACACAGCTCTTCTGCGAGCCACTGCCAGACTGCACTCTTCTCTCAACCCCACCATTAATCTCACCTCCCCCCCCCCCCTCCCCCCCCCGCCAGGGCCTGCCTGAGGGTCACTGCCAATCCTGCTCTCCCCCACCGTCATTCAATTTCCAACCCAGGCTGTAAATCTGTCTCAAAATGCTTCAGAGAAAACGGGCCAGCTGCCTCCGGATGCTCGATAGGTGCTTGCAGCTCAATGGAATCACTCAGATAAGGCTGGGACCCAATTTCAGATGAGTCTCACCTTCTGGCGCCCACTAACCATTTCAGGCCTCAGAGCAGATGTAAATGAAGATTTCTCCCATGGAACCTAACCAAATGCCTCATTCAGTGACAACTACTCCTCACCTGATTTTGAAGTGGGAAGACGATTTTCTAAATGACTGAAGAAGAGTTTGGTGTGGATTTGAAAATAGAAAAAGTGCTATCTTAAGATACAATGTCAAAATTGACCATTTAGCCTTTTAGTCATTTTTTTCGATGACATGCACAAACTGCTCAGTAATGGGCCCAACTCAACTCACTTAATCTTGAGAGAAGGTTCCACAAACCTCCTCCCTCCCCAAGGTAATTAGGTGCAACTTCAGAACATCTACCTAACCTTACCACCTTCATTACTCAGTTTTGACTTATTGCTTTATAACACTCCAGCAGCTCAGGAGCCATCACGTTCCATAGGGCATTCCATCATCCTTGTCTCTAGTTACCCTTATAACCTTCACGCCTAATTCCCAATCAGATATTTGGTCAGCTCTTGAAGGGGTTAATTGGCACAGTGCTATACAATTGTTTAGGGTCAATTTGAGTTCTGTAAATATTTAAAGAAACAGTCCTTTTATTGGCCTCTGGATAGGTCAAGAGTATTATTGACTTGAGAGTATAAAACATCAAGTTACTGGTGGAAATCAGGAGGAGATGAATGGTGCCGAAGCCCAGAGATGTTCTGGGGGATTACAGTGAGGTTTTAACATCTTGAATGCAATCTTTAAGCCAGTTATATCAACAGCAAGATGTCAATAATTCAATAAATCAGCTTTAAACCATCACTTTGAAGCCATGTATTAAACCAGGTCTGCAATGTCAAATTTGTTGACTTTACACACTCCAAGACGCTCAGCATAAGCTGTGTGGAATCCTCTGCATCTCTGGAGTCAGGACTTGCGTACATCGTCACGGTGAAGACCCAACAAGCAAAATCAGGGTCTTCTAATCATCTGAAACTTTCTAAGCAGATTTAACCTAGGAAAGGTGTCATGTGGGTAGTGTAATAAGTCTTAGAGAATGTGTTGGCTGAGACTGCCCTTGGAGATTGCATTGGGTTATAGGTCAATGTAGTCACATGGGGCCCGAGCAGTACTTTGTAAATACCTGGACAGTAATTCATCAATTCTAAATTGCCCAAAAGAACTTTTCAAACAGTAGACCTCTCAGCACAGAAAATAGGTAGAGGATTTGTTCTAGAAACAGTAAAATCAGATTTAGACTGTCACTGGTAATGATGACTTTGTCATTTCTGAGGAATATATTTGAAAACCAATTATGTAGCTATTCTTCCCCTGTGAAAAACCAGCTTGCTAGCTGCCAAACATCCTCCAAATGATTAAATTATAGATACTCACATTATTTTTTGGTGAATTTTTGTCCGCATTGAGGTGAGGGATGTTAGTGTTGGGGAATGAAACATTTTCCTATTTCGGGCTAAAGAATTTTCAATATGGACTTCTAATACCAGCTTTTAAACAGGTGGACTTGCGACCCACTCTCATTTGGTAAAACAGTAAAATTTGACAACAAGTATTAACAACAAAGCAAAGCAGACAAAACTGTTAAACTTGACCAAAATCAGAAGGTATGATGGGAAAGTTACCAGTGTACGAAATTGACAGGCAGGAAAAGACCAGCTATCAGGTATTTCAGGGTGGAGCATCACAACTAAACATTTCTTCCCTCTTCCTCACCTCCCACTTCGGTTGATTCTTACTTCATATCCTAAAAAGAAAGAAAATATCCTTTCTTTCTCATGTGTTTATCTAGCTTCCCATTAAATGCATCTATGCTATTCACCTCAGTCACTCCATGTGGTAGCAAGTTCCAGACTCTCACCTTTAAATCATCCGAAGGCACTCCATAGGAGCAGAAACAAAAGTTGAGACCAAAACAGGTGAAGAGATATTAGGACAGGCAACCAAAAGCTTGCTAAAAGAGTTTATTTTTAAGAAGCGTCTTAAAGGAGGAGGCAGAGATAGAGAGGTGGGGAGATTGTGCCAATTGGGGTCAGAAAGAGGATACCTCACCTCACTACCACTGAACTAGGGGCATCTATCCGCCTGCTATATGCTGTAGGAATCTCTAGTGGACTGTCTGTCATCCAGGGCACCCTATCAAGCCCCTGCCACCCATGAGACCTCAATATATCACCCCTTCAATCCCCTGTGAAAGTTGTCTAATAAATTTGGGGTTGAAGCAATGCATGCCTGCCTCTGCGAATCATAATTCTGGATCCTGGTATATTTCATTCCACTGGGTATACTATCAAACTCATTGTGGGAAGCTGGAACTTCTAGCATGGGGGATGGGGATGACATTCATGAATCTACAGCCCCATTTTACGGTGCACCCAATTTTCCTTTCCAGTGGCTTCAATAACCAAATAAACAATGACAGAATGACTTGCATTTATAAAGTGCCTTTCACGATCTCAGGATGTCCCACAGGCAATTAAGTACTTTTTGAAGTGTATTCACTGTTGGAATAAGGAAACAGCAGCAACTAATTTGCACACAGCAAGCTCTCTCAACCCACAATGTGATAATGACCAGATAAGCTGCTATAGGTGTTGATTGAGAGATAAATGTTGGCCATGACATCACAGAGAACTTTCCTGCTCTTCTTTAAATAGAGCCATGGGATCTTTTACAACCACTTGCGAGGGCAGACAGGGCAATGGTTTAGCATCTCATCCAAAAGATAACGCCTTCAACTGAGGGAGTACTGCACTGGAGTCTCAACCTAGATTGTGCGCTTAAATCTCTGAAGTAGGAATTTCAACCCATGACCTCCTGACTCAGAAGCAAAAGTGCTAGCCCACTGAACCATGGCTCACTTATAGGAGAAAAGGAAATCGTGGTGAATAAGGTGGTCACAGTTTTGACACATTGAGAAATAATGAGTTAGCCTAAAAGACAGTGAAATATGTGAAAATTGTGTGATTTTCTGTAGATGAAGTATAGCGCTCTAACTCAATCTGTCTCTTACAGCAACACTATTTGATTCGAGATATGTTGTAAATAAAGGATCTGCTCTAGTAAGGTAAGGAAAGAAACAAAGTGTTAAAGATTTAAGATCTGAAGCGTAGATGAGGGCAGTCATCTCCACAAATTGCCTGGTGCTTTGAGATCCTTGGCCATCTATCCTAATGGGCTACAAGTGGCGCACATACTTAAATAATTATTACAAATTGGCAATTCAGTGCACCTTGATTAATGTTTTACAAGGAATATGAATATTTTGCACTGCTTTGAGCTTTATTAAATCCAAGTCCTTGACACTCAAAGACACCAAGGTCACTCTGGCAGTCTGGTCCATTTACTCACCTTTTTGATCAAGAAGAATTTCACTTGCACATCATGGGGCTGGATAGCTGACCCCAACGATATGCCTCAGCAGCCCACATAGAATGTTCCGACATAGCCACAGGCCATCCACCTATCAAATCTGCACTGGTGTTTTTCTCCTTTCTAATCCCACTCTCCTGGTTGCTTCCTGTATCCTTCAACATTCTTCTTTTTCAAGCAACTACCTAACTCCCTTTTGAAAGAACCATAGAATGGCAGAATTTTACAGCACAGAAGGAGGACATTCAATCTATCATGCCTATGCTGGCTCTTTTATAGAACTATCCAATTAGTCCGACTCTCTTGCTCTTTCCCCATAGCCCTGCAATTGTTTTCTCTTTGGTCAGGTGCCCATAATGAGGGGGCCAGATGCATGTTCAATATGCCACCTGCTGTCTAACTAAGGTTTTGTGCATATTACCTTCTCGTCTTTATATTCTATATCCTCTAGATGCAAAACCAAGTATTCTAATTTGAACCGCCTTATGTACTTGCACTGCTGCCTTTAACAAGCTTCATATCCGCACACCAAGGTCACTTTGCCCCTCTACTGCGTTTAAAGCATACCACACTGAGACCCATCTGGCTCTCCATCTACACAAGGGAGTAATGTCAGCATTTGGCAAATCTTTCTGTTTGTGAGTCACCTTGAAACGTGTCATTGTGTCGTTTAGAAGAACAGAAGGAAAATCAAAAGGCCATTCGGCCCATTGAGTTCAGGGTGTGCGTAAAATGTATTTGGTCTCAAGACGTGCCCGCGTGTGTCAATTGGACTTTGCAGCCTTAAAGGGAGAGACCAGTTCAAATAATACATTACATGGCATCATGCATCATCATGTGCAAAACAATCTGCATTCCCTGATTTACTATGAATAATGTCACAGGATATTCACTAATCTATTTTTACACTATTTTCACTCTCTGAAATTGATATATCCTGCATCTTAATTTTATTAAAATAGTATTCAGACTTTGCTATATTACATTGGTTATATTACTGGACTAGTAAAAACCAGAGGCCTGATCTAACAATACAGACAATGCAAGTTCAAATCTAATTAGAGAATTTGATTTTGTTTTTAAATCAGGAAGGAAAAATCTGGTATCAGTCAAAATGGCCATGAAACTGACAGATTGTTGTAAAAACTCAACTGGATCACTAATTTAGTTTAGTTTAGAGATACAGCACTGAAACAGGCCCTTCGGCCCACCGAATCTGTGCCGACCATCAACCACCCATTTATACTAATCCTACGCTAATTCCATATTCCTACCACATCCCCACCTGTCCCTATATTTCCCTACCACCTACCTATATTAGGGGCAATTGCTAATGGCCAATTTACCTATCAACCTGCAAGTCTTTGGCATGTGGGAGGAACCCGGAGCACCCGGAGGAAACCCACGCAGACACAGGGAGAACTTGCAAACTCCACACAGGCAGTACCCAGAATTGAACCCGGGTCGCTGGAGCTGTGAGGCTGTGGTGCTAACCACTGCGCCACTGTGCCGCCCCTAATGTTCTATGAGGAAAGAGTATCCCCTGCTTTTACTTTATCTCATCTGAAAGACGGTGCAGCACTCCCTCAGTACTGCACCAGGGTGTAAGCCTGGATTATGGGTTCAGGCCCCTGGAGTGAGGATTAAATGCACAACCTTCTTACAGAGAGGTGAGAATGCTACCCACTGAGCCTCAGGCAACACTTAAACAGAGGCTCACACATGGAGAATGGACATTTGAGTCCACGTTCCACACCAAAAACTTCCTCAGGGGGACAGTGGGGCTTTGTCTGCTGTAACCCCAGCGTAAGATCAGCAGAAACCCCGTTTACACGTATACCCGGGGTTCATGTTGAAGTGACGCCAGCTGATCAGGAGAAGTGCCGAAGAAGTTCCCAACATCTATATTCACTGCAGGTAGCTGGTCCAAGTAGTGCAATACAAAAGCAAAATACTGCAGATGCTAGAAATCTGAAACAAAAACAGAAAATGCCGGGAAGCTCAGCAGGCCAGGCAACAATTGTAGAGAGAAAAACAGAGTTAACGTTTCACGTCTGTGATCTTTGCCATATGGCAAAGTGGATGAGCTGTAAATGGCAGGATAGCAGCCATCTTGAGGAACAGCACCTCATCTTTCGACTGGCCACTCTACAGCTTTCTGGACTCAACATTGAATTCAACAATTTTAGATCATAGCCTCTGCCCCCATTTTTGTCTTTTTTCATTTTTTTTTGGCCGGTTCATTTTTTTTCCTTCCCCCCTCTTGTTTCTTTCTTAATACCTTTGCTTTATGCTCAGACGGCTGGTACCTCATCCAGGCACATCTTTTGTTTCTTTACTTGTCCGATTACCTCTTCCCTTGCCTTTGCACCATGAAACCTTCTGTCATTTAATCTCTCTTGCCCTCCACCCTATCACAGACCTTCCCTTTTGTTCTTCTCCTCCCCCCACCGCACCCCTTCACTTGCTCAAAATCTAATATATTTCTAACTTTTGCCAGTTCTGATGAAAGGTCACAGACCTGAAAAGTTAACTCTGTTTTTCTCTCCACAGATGCTGCCTGACCTGCTGAGTTTTTCCATCATTTTCTGTTTTTGTTCAAAGTAGTGTAATGGTTGCATGAGAAGACCCGCAAGCAGTGGAAATGCTGGCATCAAATCCCTTACTTTCATTGCGATGCAGCAGAAGTTTGAATATTATCATTTTAAGAGAACACTGAGCCTTTGTAAAATACTTAATTTGAAAATTAAGCAGCACTCCCCCTCACCACCCCCCCCCCCCCCCCACCAACTCCCCTCCACTCCCTACTTCTCCGACCAGCCTTACTGGTTTACAGTAGTGGAGTTCCAGCAACAGATGTAGAACATTACAGGACCTGCAGGAACCTCAAATTAATGCAGGAGACAGTTTCACTTAGAGAAGAACAGATGGTACAGACACAAGGATCAGTACTGCCCGCATTACTATACAAGCCATGTATTAATATGTCACTAATTATTATGCACCACCCATGGAGACTGACTCTTAATCCTTCCTTGGACTGCTCTGAGACAGCCGATCTTCTGAAAGGTCATGCTGATTCGAAATAACAAGAACAAATAGCTTTGGCCCAAAGGTTTGTTGAATTCCAAAAGTTTGTTTTGTTCTTAAAGTTTGTTGTATTCCAAAAGTTTTTTTCGTTTCAAAAGTTTGTTTCATTTCAAAAGGAGGTCTACATCCGATCCCCAACCATGTAGCTGACCTCAGAGGGACAGTAGTTGGGAGATTTCCGATTAGCATCAAAGCCTTTGGATAAGGTGGGGGAGAGTGTGTATGGAAGATCAGCCAGAGTTCTTTCTCCTGGATGCTTACCAGTGACTGCTGCTAGGAAGTGCATGTTAACTTCATGTTTAGGTTTAAAAAAAACATCAAAATGAGGGCCCCCCATTGGCACAAGCCGCCCCCATTGGAGCACATTCCCCATCCTCCCCCACAATTGACCCTCCCCTGCCTCGCCAGGGCCCAGCCGATTGTCTCCGGTGACGCCCCACATACCTTAATTCTGGGGCCTCCTCCATTGCAGCTCCTCTTGCTGGATGCAGTTTCAGCAATGGTCACCACTCCCGGTGGCGCTGCTGGGATGGAGAGCTGCTGGCTCGCTGTTTGGCTGGCAGCTCTTGGAGGCGGGACTTGCTGCTCAGAGGAGTGGAAGTCCCACCCAAGGCCAATTAAGGGCCTGGGCCATGTAAAATCATGATGTGGCTTCCAGGTCCACCGTGCTCAGCCCCGACTTTTTGGCCGGTGGGTAGGGCCTCCACCCCATCGTAAAATTCCGGCCATTAACTCTGTTTCTCTCTCCACAGATGCTGCCAGACCTGTTGTGTATTTTCAGCGCTTTCTGTTTTTATTATTACAGAGCAGATGCTTCTACTTAAGGGCGAGACTAGAACCAATGGTTATACTCACTAAAAATACAATCGGAAATTCAGGAGAAACTCTACCCAGACAGTGGAACTCATAACATGGAGTGGTTGAGGCGCATAGCATAGATGCATTTAAGGAAAAGCTAAGTACATGAGGGAGAAAGGAATAGAAGATGATGCTGATAGTATGAGATGAAGTAAGGTGAGAGGAGGTTCACTGTGGAATATGAACTCCAGCATAGACCAGTTGGGCTGAACAGCCTGTTACTGTGCTGGAAATTCTATGTAAAAACAAAAAGCCTTGCAAAGCCTTGTTCCGACTCAGCCTTGCTCCAGTTGGTTATTCATAGATTTATATTTATTGTGAAATGACACATTTGAAATAAGAAACACAAATATTTCCATAGACTGGCATAAATCTGTAGCATAACTGTAGGAACGTGACCATTTTATTGATACATGGGATAGGAAGCTTTTCTTGTAATGTTCAGTGTTGAATTAGTTATAAGCATTGCTTTGAAATGTTTTTCTCTCACTGTCCAAATGTAACAGGACTGAGACAAAAATTGATAGCAAAGCAAATGATTATCAATCACATGCAAACACTTTACCTCCCCTCTCTGACAGAGGGATGATAATCCGATCCAGGGAGCTTTGGAATGTAATTCATAATCATACAACACACATATTTCAACATGAATCTCATTTGGTGCAAGGCATAAATCTATGTTTATGAATTATAGATGTCCTACATCATTCCAAACCCTCGTACTTACTTTCTTTCTTTATTAAAACTCTCTTGATATGGATTTTATTTTCCTGTGCTGTTCTGAAAACTAAAATGGTAAACATTGAACAACACTTGCAGATGAGAAAATAGCCTCACCCTGCCAAAATAGGCTCCCTCATTTGCTCCTTTCCCACACCCTCCTTTCTTTCCCTGGGGTGTGTTACCCAGTTGTCACTTATTTACTCCTGCCCTTTTAGTATAAACATGTTACAACTGATGTCAAATATCGCCAGTCAGAAAATAGGAATTGCTGGACAATAAAAGACCAAAGTTCACCTAGTTAGCCTTCTATCATCCTGGCAGTCGCATGACACAAAGATCATGGAATTGTTTACTAATTGTAACAATCAACCTCATATCAATTAATCTGCAACAGATCCAGACATGAGGCAAGGAAAACCCCCAGTGGTGGAAAGTTTCAGAAACCATAGGTCCAATGTCACCTGTTCCTCCAAAGCATGCACCCACCAAAACATACATCCCATTCCATGCCCACCTTGGACTAATGATCAGCTTAAATATTTCTGCCAGCACCACTGCGACAACCTGTTGCTGAAAGGCCACTCCCCCCTACCTACTACCTACCCACCCTCTCCTCCTCCCATCGGGGGAAGCTCCCCCTCTGCCAGGGACAGTCTGCCTGAATTTTAATCCCTCTCCCACCTTCTTGGTCTCACTGACTCCCACAGCCGCATTGCCAAGATAAGGAACTCAGCTTGTGAAGGGGTCGCTTGTGAACAAATTTGACACTGCCACATGTGGCATCACAATAGTTTCTCGTCTAAATCTTCTGCACATTTACCCTTAATGTGAGCAGTATAAAGCCATTGGAGCATTGTGTTCAGGATGGGAACCTCATTATAGAATAGATAATTCTATCCAAACTATCTGAACATAAACAAATCCAGTTCACCCCTGTGCTCGCTAACCTACATTGGCTTCCATTTCAGTAGCACCTCGGTTTTAAAATTCTTATCCTTGTGTTCAAATCCCTCCTCTGTCTTGGCCTCCCTATCTCTGTAACCTCCTCCAGTCCTACAACCCTCCGAGATCTCTGTGCTCCGCCAATTCTGGCCTCTTGCACATCCCCCATTTCCTTTGTTCCATGATTGGCAGCCATACTGTTAACTGTCTCGGCCCTAACCACTGGAATTCCCTTCCTAAACCTCTCTGCCTCTCCACCTCTCTTACCTTCTTTCAGATGCTCCTTAACACCTACCTCTAACCAAGCTTTTGGTCATCAGTGTCAAATTTTATTTGAAAACTCTCCTGTGTTGTGCCTTGGGGCATTTTACTATGTTAAAGGTACTATAGAAATGCAAGTTATTGTTGTTGTAGATGTCAAAACCAACGAGAGGGTACAGTAGAAATTAACTCGGATGATGCCAGGATAAACTACAGTAACGAAGAGAGATTTGAAACACTGGGACTATTTCCACTGGAGTGGTGATTTAAAGGATAGTTTTACTAAGCTACGAAGTCAATAAGGAATGAAACCAGACGGACCACCTGGCATCGATCTAGGCACCGGAAACGACAATGGCAAACCCAGCCCTGTCGACCCTGCAAAGTCCTCCTTACTAACATCAGGGGGCTTATACCAAAGTTGGGAGAGCTGTCCCACAGACTAGTCAAGCAACAGCCTGACATAGTCATACTCACGGAATCGTACCTTACAGAAAATGTTCCAGACACTGCCATCACTATCCCCGGGTATGTCCTGTCCACCAGCAGGACAGACTCAGCAGTGGTGGTGGCACAGTCGTATACAGTCGGGAGGGAGTTACCCTGGGAGGCCTCAACATTGATTCCAGACCACATGAAGTCTCATGGCATCAAGTCAAACATGAGCAAGGAAACCTCCTGCTGATTACCACCTACCATTCCCCCCTCAGCTGATGAATCAGTACTGCTCCATGTTGAACATCACTTGGAGGAAGCACTAAAGGTGGCAAGGATGCAGAATGTACTCCAGGTGGGGTCCATCACCAAGAGTGGCCCGGTAGCACCAAGCTGGCCGAGTCCCAATGGACAAAGCTGCTAGACTGGGCCTGAGGCAGGTGGTAAGGGAACCAACAAGAGGGAAAAATATACTTGATCTTGTCCTCGCCAATCTGCCTGCCGCAGATGCATCTGTCCATGACAGTATTGGTAGGAGTGACCATCGCACAGTCCTTGTGGAGACAAAGTCCCGTCTTCACATTGAGGATACTCTCCATTGTGTTGTGTGGCATGACCACCGTGCTAAATAGGATAGATTTCGAACAGATCTAGCAATGAAAAACTGGGCATCCATGAGGCACTGTGGACCATCAGCAGCAGCAGTATTGTACTCAACCACAATCTGTAACCTCATGGCCCGGCATATCCCCCACTCTAACATTACCATAAAGCTGGGGGACCAACCCTGGTTCAATGAAGAGTGCAGGAGGGCATGCTAGGAGCTGCATCAGGCATACCTCAAAATGAGGTGTCAACCTGGTGAAACTACAACGCAGGACTACTTGCATGCCAAACAGCGTAAGAAGCATGCTATAGACAGAGCTAAGCAATCCCATAACCAATGGATCAGATCTATGCTCTGCAATCCTGCCACATCCAGTCGTGAAAGGTGGTGGACAATTAAAAACTAACTGGAGGAGTGACTCCAGAAATATCCCCATCCTCAATGACGGGAGAGCCAAGCACAACAGTGCAAAAGATAAGGCTGAAGCATTTGCAACAATCCTCAGCCAGAAGTGCCGAGTGGATGATCCATCTCAGCCTCCTCCTGACGTCCCCAGCATCACAGATACCAGTCTTCAGCCAATTCGATTCACTCCACGTGATAGCAAGAAATGACTGAAGGCACTGGATACTGCAAAGGCTATGGATCCTGACAATATTCCAGCAATAGTACAGAAGACCTGTGTTCCAGAACTTGCCGCGCCCCTAGCCAAGCTGTTCCAGTACAGCTACAACACTGGCATTTACTCGGCAATGTGGAAAATTGCCCAGGTATGGCCTGTACACAAAAAGCAGGACAGGTCCAACCCAGCCAATTACCGCCCCATCAATCTACTCTCGATCATCAGTAAAGTGATGGAAGGTGTCATCAACAGTGCCATCAAGCGGCACTTGTATAGCAATAACCTGCTCCGAATACGCTCAGTTTGGGTTCTGCCAGGGCCACTCAGCTCCTGACCTCATTACAGTCTTGGTTCAAACATGGACAAAAGTGCTGAACTCAACAGGTGAGGTGAGAGTAACTGCCCTTGACATCAAGGCAGCATTTGACTGAGTGTGGCATCAGGAGCCATAGCAAAACTGGAGTCAATGGGAATCAGGGGGAAAACCCTCTGCTGGTTGAAGTCATACCTAGCGTAAAGGAAGATGGTTGTGGTTGTTGGAGGTCAATTATCTCAGCTCCAGGACGTCACTGCAGGAGATCCTCAGGGTAGTGTCCTAGGCCCAACCATCTTCATCTGCTTCATCAATGACCTTTCTTCAATCGTAAGGTCGGAAGTGGGGATGTTCGCTGATGATTGCACAATGTTCAGTACCATTCGTAACTCCTCAGATACTGAAGCAGTCCGTGTAGAAATGCAGCAAGAGTTGGACAATATCCAAGCTTGGGCTGATATGTGGCAAGTAACATTCGTGCCACACAAGTGCCAGGCAATGACCATCTCCAACAAGAGAGAATCTAACCATGTCCCCTTGACATTTAGTGGCATTACCATCGCTGACTCCCCCACTATCAACATCCTAGGGGTTACCATTGATCAGAAACTGAACTGGAGTAGCCATATAAATACTGTGGCTACAAGAGCAGGTCAGAGGCTAGGAATCCTGCGGCGAGTAACTCACCTCATGACTCCCCAAAGCCTGTCCACCATCTACAAGGCACAAGTCAGGAGTGTGATGGAATACTCTCCACTTGCCTGGATGGGTGCAGCTCCAACAACACTCAAGAAGCTCGACACCATCCAGGACAAAGCAGCCCACTTGATTGGCACCCCATCTACAAACATTCACTCTCTCCTCCACCAATGCACAATGGCAGCAGTGTGTACCATCTACGAGATGCATTGCAGCAAAGTTCCGAGGCTCCTTAGACAGCACCTTCCAAACCCACGACTTCTTCCAACTTAGAAGGACAAGGGCAGCAGATGCATGGGAACACCACCACCTGCAAGTTCCCCTCCAAGCCACACACCATCCTGACTTGGAACTATATCATTGTTCCTTCATTGTTGCTAGATCAAAATCCTGGAACTCACTTCCTAACAGCACTGTGTGTGTACCTACCCGACATGGACTGCAGCGGTTCAAGAAGGCAGCTCACCATCACCTTCTCAGGGCAATTAGGGATGGACAATAAATGCTGGTCTAGCCAGTGACAACCACATCCGAGGAATGAATAAGAAAAAAATCATGTGGAGCAGGGTTGTCCAACATACAGCCCAAGGACCAGCATCCGGCCCGCTGAAGGTTTCCATCCGGCCTGCCAATCTACCCGTGGCTCAGCTCTGATTGATGACTCCCATGTACAGCAGGCGGAGGGTGTAGGCAGGACCTGTGTCTGACAGGCAGGGGGACCCCTGTCTGTGATTGGTCACTCCCTGCGACTGTCAGATGCTGCCCAGGCGCCGTTAGTGCTGATTGGTGGAATGCGGCACAGGCACTGGGATCGGCTGCCCCCGTTGCTTTCATGCAATTCAGTAAATGTCCTGTATCCTGCATAGTGGGCAGGGTCCTGCCTCCACTCGCCCCAACAGGCATGGTAAGTATTCGGTTGTGGGAATGGCTGCTGCAGGGACCACTGAACGGGGAGTTGGGAAGACTGAGCAGGGAGCAGGGATGACTGAGTGGGGAAGACTGAGTGGGTAGCGGAGAAGACTGAGTGGGAAACACTGAGCAGGGAACACTGAGCGGGGGAGCAGGGAAGACTTAGCGGGAAACACTGAGCGGGGAAGACTGAGCAGGGAACCAGGAAGACAGAGGGGGGAACACTGAGCGGGGAACATTGAGCGGGGAGCGGGTAACACTGAGTGGGGAGTGGGGAACATGAAGTAGGGAACACAGGAGGTACAGGCAGGGGGAGTGGAGAGAGAGAGAAACAGGGAGAGAGAGAGACAGAGAGAGGTGGGACAGAGAGAGACAGAGAGAGAGGGAAGAGAGTGACAAAACTGCATTGCCAACTGACTCCATTTTCTCCATTCACCAATAGCACTGCTCCCTTCAAGTTGTCCTGTGTGGCGGACCTTTCCTGATTTCTTTGACTTTGTCTTATGGACTCACTGGCATGAAGTATGGGCAGAAAACGCTCCCATAAATTAGCATTGCACCTCCAATCCTACAGACCATCAACCAGGATTCAATTAACTACGTCATAGTTGGTCGCTTCTCAACTGCTGTTGAACTGGACATGGGCAATGAGCCTCAAATCTTCACCGACAGGGACAACAAGCCTCAAAATCCTACCCGGCAGGGACAGTGAGCCTTGATTCTTCATCGACAGGGACAATGAGCATCGAATCTTCACAAACAGGGACAGTGAGACTCAAATCTTCACTGACAGGGACAGTGAAGCTTGAATCTTTATCAACAGGGACAGTGAGACTCAAACCTTCACAAACGGGGACAGTGAGACTCAAATCTTCATCGACAGGGACAGTGAACCTCAAATTTTCACAAATGGGGACAATGAGCCTTGTATCTTCATCGAGAGGGACAGTAAGCCTCAAATCTTCATCGATAGGGACAATGAGCCTCAAATCTTCATCGATAGGGACAATGAGCCTCAAATCTTCATCGAGAGGGACAGTAAGCCTCAAATCTTCATCGAGAGGGACAGTAAGCCTCAAATCTTCATCGACAGGGACAGTAAGCCTCAAATCTTCATCGACAGGGACAATGAGCCTCAAACCTTCATCGAGAGGGACAGTAAGCCTCAAATCTTCATCAATAGGGACAATAAGCCTCAAATCTTCATCGAGAGGGACGGTAAGCCTCAAATCTTCATCGACAGGGACAATGAGCCTCAAATCTTCATCGAGAGGGACAGTAAGCCTCAAATCTTCATCAATAGGGACAATAAGCCTCAAATCTTCATCGAGAGAGACATTAAGCCTCAAATCTTCATCGACAGGGACAGTGAGCCTCATATCTTCCCTGACAGTGATACCATTTTAGGAGTTACTGTCCAAGACCAATTTTCCAAATTGAGCAAAAAAGATTTGCAGGACAATGGAAAAAGAGCAGGGGAGTGGATGTAATTGGATAACTCTTTCAAAGAGCTGACACAGCTGTGCTGGGCCAAATGGTCTCCTTTGGTGCTGTATGGTTCTATGATCGTATGAAAAACACAGTGGGGAAAATTTGTAAAAAATACATTAAATCTATAAAACAGTTATAACAAAGAATATATAGGATGGATGAGATTTTAAACTGAGACCCTGTCTGGCCTCTTGTGTGAGCGATAAAGATCTCATGGCACTATTTGAAGAAGAGCTGAGGTGTTCTCTCTGGTGTCCTGTCCAATATTTCTCCCTCAATCAACATCACCAAAACAGATTCTCTGGTCTGTCATTTCATGGCTGTTTGCAAGAACTTGCTGTTCACAGATTGGCTGCCATATTTCCTACATTACAATGGTAACAGAATTTCAAAAATATTTAATTGCTTGTAAAGCGCTTTGGGACATCCAGACATTGTGAAAGGTGCTGTACGAATATAAGATCTTTCTTTTAATAGGACTCCCTATTTGTCATTGTAAAGAGGTGTTACATTCACATACATATTAGTGTAGTATTATATCTCCATAAAAATGCACAAATTCAGAATCAAATTCATCCCCAGAACAGTAGTTTAGACCCAGGAAAGCTGTGAGTGGATCTGGGGTTGCAGACAATCCCTCCAACTGCAATTGGGCAGAGCCACACAGACACAGAATCTGTTTCACTCATTTTCATCTCATTATAAAGTGTGATTAAGCGAGTAATGGAGAGAATTGCTGAAATCTGTTCCTGCTGTAAAGTGACTGCAATTGCCAAGGGTGGAAAACAGAAACAAAACTAACTGTTTGTGAAATTATTCTAATTAGCAATGAATCTTAGCAGGAGTTCCTTCTGCAGGTTTATAGATACAAGGAATTAGGCTGAGCACAGATAGTCTCAAATTCCTCGAGGGGAAGTTATCTTGAAGTGCTTAGTAAACCCTTCCTCTATTTTTGAATTGAGAAACCACAAAGGTTCAGATTAGCAGAACGGAGGATGAGATCAATCAAGGGATACTGATTAAGTGTACCAAACTTGGGTATTAACAGCTTAGAATCATAGAAATAGGTTATTCAGCCCATCATGCCTGTACCAGCTTTTGGAAAGAGTTATCTAATTAATCAGATTGCCCTTGCTTTTCTCCCATAGCCCTGAAATGTTTTCCTTTTCAAGTGTATACCCCATTCCCTTTTGAAAGTTACTGTTGAATCAGCTTCTGCCACCATTTTGTGCATTACTGATCATAACAACCCACTACATAAAAACATTTCCCATCATCTCCCATCTGTTTTTTTGTCCAATTTTCTTAAATCTGTGATCTCTGGTTAATGACCCACCTGCCAGTGGAAACTGTTTCACTCTATTCTATTCTAACAAAACCCTTGATAATTTTGAACATCTCTGTTAAATCTCCCCTTAACCTCCTTTGCTCTAAGGAGAAAAATCCCAACTTCTCTCACCTTTCCACATAACTGAAGTCCCTCATCTGTTGTAGATTGAAGGAGGAAAGGAAGAGTAGGGAAGATGAACAGTCCCATGATTTTGAGCTCCTGAGGAAGAAAAAGTTGGAATGAGCTGTTTACAGATGAGTGACACGATAGAATGCTTGAATGCACATTCTTACGCACTCTGCTCTTAATGCTACCACAGGATAATCATCATAACTCCTCTGGCTATTCTCTCTCCTGTAAAAAAAATGGGGTTTGTCAGACATCAATTCCTCATTAAGGATCTTTAATACCTAGGAGAAATTGGAGGCATTTAACAGTTATGTTAATAGGATTGAGACACAGGTCCTAATGGTAAAAGGCTAGGCTTGTTAACTCGTTCCCTGAAACTCATTTATTAGTAATAAATCCCTTTTCCCACAATGAAAACCACAGAAGATGTAGCAATAAGACATATGTTAGCAATTCCAATCAGTGAAGTGCAACTACAAAAGCTTAATGAACTCAGAATAAATATCCTCTAGCAATATTTCTTTTAAACCCAGTGCTTGTTTTAAATGAGTCGAGGCATATCAAAACAGCACACACAGGAATATTGGTGTCACACTGGAATATAAGGGCCACACACGGGATTATAGGGGTCACATTGGAATATAAATGTCACACGTCAGACTATAGGAGTTACACTGGAATACAGGAATCTTCTTCTTCTTTGGCCTCCTTGTCTTGAGAGACAATGGGTATGCGCCTAGAGGTGGTCAGTGGTTTGTGAAGCAGTGCCTGGAGTGGCTATAAAGGCCAATACTAGAGTGACAGGCTCTTCCACAGGTGCTGCAGATAAAATTGGTTGTCGGGGCTGTTACACAGTTGACTCTCTCCTTGACCTTCTGTCTTTTTTCCTGCCAACTGCTGAGTCTCTTCAACTCGCCACTCTTTAGCCCTGCCTTTATGGCTGTCCGCCAGCTCTGGCGATCATTGGCTATTGACTCCCACGACTTGTGGTCAATGTCACGGGACTTCATGTCGCATTTGCAAACGTCTCTAAAGCGGAGACATGGGCGGCCGGTGGGTCTGATACCAGTGACGAGCTCGCTGTACAATGTGTCCTTGGGGATCCTGCCAACTTCCATGCGGCTTACACGGCCAAGCCATCTCAAGTGCCGCTGGCTTAGTAGGGTGTATATGCTGAGGATGTTGGCTGTCTTGAGGACTACTGCGTTGGAGATACGGTCCTGCCACCTAATGCCAAGGATTCTCCGGAGACAGCAAAGATGAAATGAGTTGAGACGTTGCACTTGGCTGACATACGTTGTCCAGGCCTCGCTGCCATAGAGCAACTGAGGACACAGGCTTGATACACTCGGACTTTTGTGTTCCATGTCAGTGCGCCATTTTCCCACACCCTCTTGGCCAGTCTGGACATAGCAGCGGATGCCATTCCCACGCGCTTGTTGATTTTTGCTTCGAGAGACAGGTTACTGGTGATAGTTGAGCCTAGGTAGGCAAACTTTTGAACCACTTCCAGAGTGTGGTCACCGATATTGATGGACGGAGCATTTCTGGTGTCCTGTCCCATGATGTTCGTTTTCTTGAGGCTGATGGTTAGGCCAAATTCGTTGCAGGGAGCTGCAATCCTGTCGATGAGTCTCTGCAGACACTCTTCTGTGTGGGATGTTAATGCAGCATCGTCAGCAAAGAGGAGTTCCCTGATGAGGATCTTCCGTACTTTGGTCTTCGTTCTTAGACAGGCAAGGTAGAACAACCTGCCATCTGATCTTGTGTGGAGGAAAATTACTTCTTCTGAAGACTTGAACGCATGTGAGAGCAGCAGGGAGAAGAAGATCCCAAACAATGTAGGTACGAGAACACAGCCCAGTTTCACACCACTCAGGATAGGAAAGGGGTCTGATGAGGCACCGCTATGCTGAATTGTGCCTTTCATATTGTCATGGAATGAGGTAATGATACTTAGTAGCTTTGGTGAACATCCGATCTTTGCTAGCAGTCTGAAGAGACCACGACTGCTGACAAGATCAAAGGCTTTGGTGAGATCTATGAAAGCAGCGTCGAGGGGCATCTGTTGTTCACGGCATTTCTCCTGTAGCTGGCGAAGGGAGAACAGCATGCCAATGGTGGATCTCTCTGCTCGAAAGCCACACTGTGCCTCAGGGTAGAAGCGCTCAGCCAGCTTCTGGAGTCTGTTTAAAACAACTCAAGCGAAGACTTTACCCACTATGCTGAGCAGGGAGATTCCACGGTAGTTGTTGCAGTCACCGCGGTCACCTTTGTTCTTATAGAGGGTGATGATATTGGCATCGCGCATGTCCTGTGGTACTGCTCCCTCATCCCAGCACAGGTAACGCAGTTAATGGAGTGCTGAGAGTATAACAGGCTTGGCACTCTTGATTATTTCAGGGGTAATGCCGTCTTTTCCAGGGGCTTTTCCACTGGCTAGAAAATCACTGAGTTCCGATTTTGTTGACTGTACGTCCAGCTCATCCATGACTGGCAGAGACTGAGCTGCATTGAGGGCGGTATTGGTGACAACATTTTCCCTGGAGTAGTTCTAGGTAGTGCTCCACCCAACGGTCCATTTGCTTGCGTTGGTCAGTGATCATGTCCCCTGATTTAGACTTGAGGGCGGGCGGTCTTCTTGATGGTTAGCCGAAAAGTTCTCTTAATTCCATCATACATTCCTCTGATGTTTCCGGTGTCGGAAGCCAGCTGAATATGACTGCATAGGTATTGCCAGTAGTCATTTGCACGGCGCCTGGCTGATGTTTGTGCAGCGCTTCTGGCTACTTTAAGTGTTACGGATGTTAACTCGCTGGGGGCTTTCTTGTAGTTCAGCAGTGCAATGCGCTTAGCGGCTATGACAGGTTCCAGCTCTTCAAAGTGAGATTGAAACCAGTCTGCATTCTGCTTCTCATGTTTGCCAAAGGTGGTCATTGCTGAGTCATAGATGGCGTCTCTGATGTGGGCCCACTTGGTCTCTGCATCCCCTGTAGTACACACTGTAATATAGAGGGTCACACACAGAAGTATAGAGGTCATTCTGATATATAGGGGTCACATATGAGAGTATAGGAGTTACACTGGAATACTGGAATCACGCACTGTAATATAACGAGCGGGTCACACACAGGAGTATAGGGGTCATACTGAAATATCAGCATCCTCCTGCGATCTTTACTATCACAGAAGCCAGTCTTCAACCAATTTGGTTCACCCCACATGATATCAATAAACGCTGAGTGCAATGGATACAGCAAAGGATATGTGCCCCAACAACATCCTGGCTGTAGTGCTGAAGATTTGTGCTCCAGAACTAGTCACTAGCCAAGCTGTTCCAGTACAGCTACAGCACTGACATCTACCCGACAAAGTGAAAAATTGTCCAGGTATGTCCTACCCACAAAAAGTAGTACACATCCAATCAGCCCACCCCATCAGTCTACTCTCAATCATCATCAAAGTAATGAAAGGTGTCATCAACAGTGCTACCAAGCAGCACTTACTCACCAATAGGCTGGTCACCCATGCTCAGTTTGGGTTCCATCAGGACCACCCAACTCATTACACCTTGGTTCAAACATGGACAATAGAGCTAAATTCCAGAGGTGAGGTGAGAGTGACTGTCCTTGATATCAAGACAGCATTTGACTGTGTGTGGCATCAAGAAGCTCCAGTAAAATTGAAGTCAATGGGAATCAGGGGGAAAACTCTCCACTGGCTGGAGTCATACCTAACACAAAGGAAGATGGTTGTGCTTGTTAAAGGCCAATCTTCCCAGCTCTAGAACATCGTTGCAGGAGTTCTTCAGGGTCGTGACCTAGGGCCAACTATCTTCAGCTGCTTCATCAATGATCGTTCCTCTGTCGTAAGGTCAGAAGAGGGGATGTTCACTCACAATTGCGCAGTATTTGTAACTCCTCAGGCAATGAAGCAGTCCATAACCACCTGCAGCAAGACTGGACAACATTCAGACTTGTCTGATAAGTGGTAAGCAACATTCATGCCACACAAGTGCCAGACAATGATCATCCCCAACAAGGGAGTCTAACCACCTCCCCTTGACATTCAACGGAATTACCATTACTGAATCCCCCACCATCAACAGCCTGGTAGTCAGCATTGACTAGAAACTTAACTGGACCAGCCACATAAATACTGTAGCTACATGAGGCTGAGAATTCTGCAGTGAGTAACTCACCTTCTTCATCTCCAAAGCCTGTCCACCATCTACATGGCACAAGTCAGGAGTGATGGAATGTTTTTCACTTGTCTGGATGAGTACATCTCTAAAATACTCAAGAAGGTCAACACCATCCAGGACAAAGCAGCCTCTTGACTGGCACCCCATCCACCACTTGGCTGCAGTGTATACCATCTGCAGCAATTCACCAAGGCTTCCTCAACAGTAATCCCCAAATCCATGACCTCTACTGCCTAGAAGGACAAGGGTAGCAGGCACATAGGAACTCCACCACTTGCAAGTTCCCCTCCAATTCACACACTATCCTGACTTGGAAATATATCTCCATTCCTTCATTGTTGTTGGGTCAAAATCCTGGAACGTCTTACCTAACAGCACTATGGGAGTACCTTCATCACACAGGCTTCAGCAAGAGAATAGCTCATCACCACCTTCTCAAGGGCGTGGGATGGACAATAAATGCTGACTTTGCCAGTGATGCCCACATCACATGAATGAATAAAAAAAAGGAGTCTCATATTAGAATATAGGGGTCACACTAGAATATAGGGGTCACACTGGAATACAGGGGTCATACACTGGAATATGGGGAGTCACACACTGGAATATAGGGGATCACACTGGAATATAGAAGAAGATTTTAAAATCAATAGACAGAAAAATCATGTGTCTTTCAAAACCAAATTCCTGATTTCCACTCCTGGAGTTGGATTTTCCTGCCCCACCATCGCTCACGGCGGCAGGTGCAGAAAATGGCAGCCACCCCGCGCGGGAGCTGTGCCGTCGCACAGCTGCGATTTTGTGGTGGGCAGCCTCTTAACATAATGACAGCGGCTGCCCCATCCCCCCCAATCATGTGGCAGGGGCAGCATTGACGAAGCCATTCACGGTTCATCTGATGCAGGAGCAGGTGCTGGCGCCATTTTTAAAAGAGTGCCAGCCCTGCAAACAGTTCAACACAATGCAGAATTGACCTCTTCCTGCTCTTCCCCATACAAATCATGCAGAGCTGACCCCTTCCCCACCTCAGTGGCGCCAGCCTCTCATAGATGGGAAAGTGAAGGCGCGTGAATGCCGCATGACGAGCTCAAGATTGGGAACTGAAGAATGCAGTGAATTACATTTAAATTTATGCAGAGAGGTATTTTAAATATTTAAAGCAGGGTCCTTTTGCAGAGCGGCGAAGGAGCTGCCACAGAGCCTTGCCGCCGCCGGGAAGACCAAGCCCGGCAATTCCGGCGTTGGGATCCATAGCAGTCGCTGCTGCTCTGATTCTCCGGCCCTACCCCGCCACAAAACCTGACATGGGGCTGAGAACAAAATTCAGGGCCTAGTCTGTAAAGCTCTGCACCAGGAGTACTTCTTAAAATCTACTCTGTATAACCAGTGTGTTAAAGATTCTTAGCCAACTAGAATGTCTACCACTGTCGTCTACCTTGTGAATAATTTCTGTAGCTTTGTGCGTTCCTTTCATTTAAAGAGCCTGAAACCCATGCTGCACTTTCAGCTTCTATTACAATTAGTAATACTTGTGCTAAGGACGAGCTGTTTGTCTTGTCAACGCCATGTTGTGAGGAGGAGCTTGCCTGTATGGCAACAGATGGCATTTTCTACAACCTGCCAATTAACTGCCCCTGGGAAGGAATGAATCAGCTGAGCTCAGCCCTGTGAAACTCTCTTAAAGTCATATTCTGTCCCCTTTTGTATGCTGCTCCGAACATCTTTGAAACACCATCAGCACTGTGAAAGAAAGGAAGGAGCTTGCATTATATAGCACCTTTCACAGCCTTAGAACTTTACAAAGCAATTAAGCCAAACAAACCAAAAGAGCCAATTAAGTATTTTAGGAGTGTAGTTACTGTTATAATGTAGAAAATACATTAGCCAATTTGCACACAGCAAGGAAATTAGGGCATCATCTCTTATGCTTCTAATGTGAAATATGCCTTCCAACACAGCTAAGATTCTTCTGTATATTTTATTATGCAATAGAGATTTGGAATGTAACATCTGCAGCACAATGCATTAGCTTTACTACATCCCACTTTTTTTGAAAAATGTGTCAAACCTATCTCCTTTCCGAGACAGTGCAGCTCATGGTTGCGTATAGAATGAAATGTTTAAACAGATCAAATCAACTTTCATTCATTGCCATCATTTCTGATGCAAGTATGTTCTTAAGTACACAGTGCTCATCCAAGCATTAAACTAATTCCCATTCATCATGTTTCCATTGCTGAGCACACTGCATTTTGGCATTTTCGTGATCTTCACCTAAAGGCAACCCGATGTTAGAAAATAAATCCTTTGTGCAATAAAAGAAGACTTACATTTATGTAACAACTTTCACAAATTCTAGATGTCCCAAAGCACTTTACAGCCAATGGAGTACCTTTTGAAGTGCAGTCACTTTTCTAAGGTAGGGAAACACAGCAGCCTATATGCACACAGCTGAGAATTCGAATTCAGCTTAAGAAAAATCTGGAAATATAGAACTCATATCAGTAAAAGTGACCTTGAAGCTGTAGGATTGTTGTAAGTATCCAACTGGTTCACTAATGCCCTTTTGTGAGGTAAACCTCCTGTCTTTACCTGTTGTGGACCTATACGTGACTCCAGTCCCCACACCAACGTCATTGACTCCCTACTGCCTTCTGAAGTAGCCAATCACATCACCCAATTGCATCAAACTGCTACAAATGTACACTGCAGGGATTCAAGAAGGTGGCCGACCACCCAACTTCACAGGAAAATTAGGGATAGGCAATAAATTCCAGCCTTGCCAGTGATGCCCATGTCCCGAGAATGACTTTGTTTTAAGAATGTGATATAACATACTTGCCCTTATAAATAAAGTATTAAAGGACTCACCATAAACAAAGCTGTTCCCTTTAAAAGAATTTCAGAATAAAGTCATGCAAAACCCTATCCAGGCTGTTCTCTTCACCTCTTTCTGTTAGCATTAGATGCATTTGTACATCTTTATGTGCGAGAAAATTTTCCCCTCTATCAGTCTATCTTGGGTATAAACCTGAATATTATTGCAGAAACAAAATACTGCAGATGATGGAAATCTGAAATAAAAACAGAAAATGCTGGAAATACTCTGCCGGTCTGGCAGCATCTGTGGAGAGAGAAGCAGAGTTAACATTTCAGGTTCTAAAGAAAGGTCAACGACCTGAATGTTATCTCTGTTTCTCTCTCCACAGATGCTGTCAGAGCTGCTGAGTATTTCCAGCATTTTCTGTTTTTATTAACCTGAATATTATGTTTGCCTCGTGGAAATAACTCACTGTTTTAGCTGGAGTTTGAAACATAGCAGGACTTGGTTTCAAGTCTTGTCAACAGCATTTCCATGTCATTACCTTCAGCCTTTCCTGAACAGATGGTGGTATGGACCTGGCTTTTCACGATACCAAATTTATCTAAATGTTCTGAGGAAGGAGTTCAGTTTGGCCAAAGCACAGCTACTTTTGTGGTGAAAGCAAAGCCAATTTGGCAAACACACCTTAGTTTTTGCACATCGATTCCAACGTAGTTGAAACTGGCCAAGAAGCATTGAGAGGGAGGAGGCAAAATGTTTCTTTTGGCTTCTAACTTTGCACTGTTATCCCTATTCACTTCAGCAGAAAAGACATTAGCTGCAAGCATGCATGCAACAACCTAAACAACTCAAGTAATGAGCTCATTCTTTATCACATTGAAGACCCTAACTGAACAGATGGTTAAGACTGTTCTGGGAGTCTTGATGATTTTAGAACCAAGCTTTATGTTAGAAATCAGGGCTGCAGAGCCTCACAGTAACACACAGATGGACAAGTCCAATGCTATAGCTTATGTTATAACTCAACAACAACTTACAATTATATAGCACCTTTAATGGAGTAAAACATCCCAAGGCACTTCACAGGAGGGTTATCAAACAAAAATTGAAGCTGGGCCATCTAAGAGTTGGAAAGTGGTATTAGGCTGTATAGCTCTTTCCCGACTAGTACATACATGATGGGCTGAATGGCCTCCTTCCATAGAGTTGTAGAGTTATACAGCACAGAAGCAGGCCCTTCAGCCCATCGTGTCTATGCTGGCCATCAAGCACCTATCTATTCTAATCCCATTTTCCAGCACTTGGCCCGTAGCCTTGTATGCCATGCCTCAAATTTTCTATGTTTCTATAAGGAGATATTCGGACAGGTGACCAATGCCATTTTGTCCACGGCATGCACTGTGGCGGATGGGAGGCCAATTAAGGGCTGCCCCTGCCTCTGCTGCCATTTAAACAGAGTCGGAGGGACCCGCCGCCGCATAGTGACACCATCAGGTGAAATCGGGTGGTCTGCTAGCGAGTTCGTCTGGGTCCCTCTTCTAGGTGCAATCCGTGGCCCATGGGGGCCATCCACCGGCAGCAATTGCTACTACACAGCAAAATCGCAACCCCTCCCACCCCTGCCCTCACCAACCCCCCTCCAGGTGACCCTGACCCCACTTACGTCAGTCTCAGGGCCTGCTGCATCTTCACTGCTCCGGGATTCCTGCAATACCAGCAGCAGCCACCACTCCTGGTGGTGCTGCTGGGACTGCCAAGCTGCTGGCCCTCTGATTGGATGGCAGCTCTTAGGGCGGGATATCGTCTCTTAAGGGGGGCGACATCCCCGATGGCGGGCAGTTAATTGCCTGCCTGCTGTTGAGCTCGGCCTGGGGTCCAATAAAGGGTGAGGCAGGTTTGCCCCTCCCCCGCCTTCCGGCCCGTTGCCGAAACTATGGTCGTCGAAATAAAATCCTGCCTTATGTCTACGCTATCGAATTGCTTCCTAATTTGAAAGATCACCTATCAGCCTTCATTTTTCCAGAGAAAAGAGAGTTAGTGGGCTGAATTTTATAGGGGCCTGGACGTCGGGATCTGTGGCGGGGGGGGAGGGGGGCATGAAGATTGCCCCAGATAAGGTCCACCATCGACGTTGATGCCGGCAGGGACCGTCCCGATCTTGACGGCGGCAGCGAGGCCTTGTGGTGGCACCCCCACCACTCGGCGACGGGACCTCAATTTAAATATTAAAATAAATTAACTTACCTGCATTCATGAAGTTCCCATCACCACCTTTTGAGCCACTGCAATCTTCATCCTGACAGCCGGCACTGCTGTGCCTTCGAATCCGGGGAAACAAGGCGCGACACCTTTGGGGAGGGGGGAGGAGGTAATTTTCTCAGTGCGGGAGGAGGGAAGCAGGGTCAAACTCTTTGGATTGGTTGTGGGGATGGTGGGAAGGGGTTGAGGGTTCAAGTTATGAACTTTGGGGGGAGGAAGGTCACATACTCAAGATAAGTATTTTGGGGAGTGAGTGAGAAAGGAATTAAATGTAAGGCTATGGGGGGGGTGGGGTGTGGGAGAGGGAGTGGAAAGATTTATTTAATGATTTGTTACACTTTTAAATGCAATTTGCTTTTAAGATTTCAAACTGTCATTTAGGGCTCTAAGCCCTTTAAGAATAGGGCGGCACAGTGGCGCAGTGGTTAGCACTGCAGCCTCACAGCTCCAGCGACCCGGGTTCAATTCTGGGTACTGCCTGTGTGGAGTTTGCAAGTTCTCCCTGTGTCTGCGTGGGTTTCCTCCGGGTGCTCTGGTTTCCTCCCACAAGCCAAAAGACTTGCAGGTTGATAGGTAAATTGGCCATTATAAATTGCCCCTAGTATAGGTAGGTGGTAGGGAAATGTAGGGACAGGTGGGGATGTGGTAGGAATATGGGATTAGTGTAGGATTAGTATAAGTGGGTGGTTGATGGTCGGCACAGACTCGGTGGGCCGAAGGGCCTGTTTCAGTGCTGTATCTCTAAACTAAATAGCACCTGCACAATAGCGCCTCATGCTGTTGCCGGGACAGCTCGCCCGCCCCCTCCACATCAGCGGTGGGGGGGGGTACGCCTGAGGCATATTAATTCACTTGCGGAGTGAAAGTTGCGTGTGCGGGCCGCCATCTTTTATGGTCGCTGCTGCACTCACCAACAGCCATATAAAATCCAGCCCAGTGTGTTCAGTCTTTCCTGATAGCTAGAATTTCTCAGTTCTGGTATCATCCTTATAAATCTTTTTTGAACTTTCTCCAGTGCCTTGAAATCCATTTTGTAATATGGATACCAGAAATGAGCATGATATGCCAAGTATGGTGTAACCAAGGCCATATATAAGTTTAACATGACTTGTCTGATTTTGAATTCTATTCCTCTCGAAATGGACCACATCTTCCCTTGCCATTCATACACAATGGCACACACGTGTGTGCATGCACAAAAACATTGGCACATCAAGCCTATGAATTTCTATTGATTAATGAGTAAAGAATTATGGGCTACTCATGCACCATGTGTGCAACCAGCAGACAAGGTTCCAGGACAGGTTTACACAATGGAGAAAAATTTATCCTTAAATCTCTAGAATTGTAACAGAACACAAAAGGCAAAGTAGAAGCGTATTATATCCATTTACTTCAGTATTTCCTTCTGAACAGATGTTAGTTATTAAAGCTTTCAGTGAATTTTCACTATCAGCAAGAATATATCTCCACAATTTGCTACAGGATGCACAATTAAATATGTGACACAGAAGTGCTGAATGTTGCTTTTGCCTGCATTATCATCACAGAGAGACAGCCACAATCCTGCAAGTTTATTGTTATTTTCTTCCTACTTCATGACTCATTGCTTACTTGCATCTGGTGCTGACCATTTAATGCTGACTGCTGAATGCTAACTAAAGATTCAAACTATTGCTTTCATTTTTGTTGGTGTTTCTCTTTAATAAAGAGCCCTGCAGCACTAATTTGAAGAAGAGCAGTGGAGTCCAGACATCTCACACAAGGAGCGAGTGTCAGTGAAGCACCAAGGAAAGATAGAAAGAAGGAAATTTGTGCACAGCAAGCTCCCACAAACAGCAATGGGCAGATAATTTTTTTTTTTAGAAATGTTGGTTGAGGGATAAATATTGGCCAGAACTTTCCTGCTGTTCTTCAAAATAGTGCCACAGGATCCTTTACTTCCACCTCAGACGCCAGATAGGGACTCACTGCTCGACTGAATCCTGCAAGACAAAGTGCTGAACTCGGGAATTTGCTAAGTGTGGGAATTTTGTGCAGTGAGGGAGGAGGTGCTGTTCTGGTCTTTTACAGAACAAGCAGTGATCCAAGAGAGGGAGCCGGAGACAGTGAGACCTGAGAGCTGAAGCCCAGAGGCATTAATTAGAGAGCAGGTAGGTGATTGGTTGGTGAGTTTTAAGTTTTTTTGGTCCCTTTCTAAACTGGTCAGTAGTTTAAACTGGTACTGGTGAGATATAAGCATTTTATTAAATTTGTATGTTAACTAGTTAAACTACTTAATATAACTACAAATTATCAGCCAAATAAAACACTATAGGGATGGCAGGCCAGGTGAGTGTTGCAGCTGTAGCATGTAGGAGCTGGTGGATACCAGTTTGATCCACTGCAACCACAGCTGCAGTAAGTGTCTGCAGCTCGAGGAACTTTAGCTCAGAGTTAATGAGCTAAAGTCTGAGATTCAAACACTGCGATGCATCAGCAAGGGGGAAAGTCACCTCGACGCTTTGTTCCAGGAGGCAGTCACACCCTTAGACTAGGTACTTCAGATTTGGTCCATGGTCAGGGACAGGAGGATGTGGCTGTGAGTGAGGCAGGTATGGGGATCCAGAAGGTAGCACTGGAGGAGCCTCAGTCCCTGCAATTGTCCAACAGATTTGAGGTTCTTGCAGCTTGTGTGGATAAGAGCAGGGACTGCAGGGAGGATGAGCAAACTGACCAGGGCACTGTGGTACAGGGGGCCAATCAAGTGGGGAGAGTAAAAGGGAATGTAGTTGTACTGGGGGACTAGATACTGCTGTGTACAGCCGAGAGCTTGAGTCCCAAAGGCTGTGTTGCCTGCCCGGTGCCAGGGTTAAGGACATCTTCTTGGGACTGGAAAGGAACTTGGAGTGGGAGGGGACAGATCCAGTTATTGTGTTGCATGTGGATACCAAAGACATAAGCAGGACTAAGAAAGAGGTTCTGCTGAGGGAGTATGAGCAACTAGGGTCTAAATTAAAAAAGCAAAATCACAAAGGTAACAATCTCTGGATCACTACCTGCGCCACAAGCAAATTGCCTTAGGATAAATAAGATCAGAGAGTTGAATGCATGGCTCAAAGATTGGTGTGGGAGAAAATGGGTTTCGATTGATGGGTCAGGGGCACCAGTACTGAGGAAAGGGACCTTGGTGTACTTGTCCATAGATCGCTGAAGGCAGCAGCACAGATAGATAAGGTGATTAGGAAGGCATATGGGATGCTTGCCTTTACTGGCCGAGCGTAGAGTGTAGGAGCGGGCAGATTGTGATGGAGCTGTATGAAACGCTAGTTAGGCCACAGCTGGAGTACTGTGTACAATTCTGGGCACCACACTGTAAAAGGGATGTGACTGCACTGGAGAGGGTGCAGAGAAGATTCACCAGGATGTTGCCTGGGCTGGAGCATTTCAGCTATGAGGAGAGACTGAGGGGGCTGGGGTTGTTTTCCTTGGAGCAGAGAAGGCTGAGGGGAGACATGATTGGGGTATACAAAGTTGTGAGGGGCATTGTTAGATTAGATAGGAAGAAACTTTTTCCTTGGCGGAGAGGTCAATAACCAGGGGGCGTAGATTTAGGGTAGGGGGCAGGAGGTTTAGAGGGGTTTTGAGGAGAAATGTTGTCACCCAGAGGGTGATTGGAATCTGGAACGCACTGCCTGCAGAGGTGGTAGAGGCAGGAACCATCACAACATTTAAGAAGTATTTACATGAGCACTTGAAATGCCATAGCATACAAGGCTACGGGAAAAGTGCTGGAAAATGGGATTAGAATAGATAGGTGCTTGATGACCGGCACAGACACGATGGGCCGAAGGGCCTGTTTCTGTGCTGTATGACTCTATGACTTTAATAGCTCATCTAAAAGACGGCACCTCTGACAGTGCAGTGCTCCTTCAGCGGTCCATCCTGACCATGCCTCTTGCCCCCAAGTTGGAACAGGGCCAGCAGCCAAGCATGTAGGCAGACTAGGGGTTCCACTCAATACTCTAGCACTGACAGTGCAGCCCCTGTGGACTTTCCAGGCTAATGCGTCCAATATTTTCTGAGGTGAAGGGAATGCCCTCAGATTCCATAGAAAATGCATTTTGTGCGGCACAGTGGCGCAGTGCTTAGCACTGCAGCCTCACAGCTCCAGGGACCCGGGTTCAATTCTGGGTACTGCCTGTGCGGAGTTTGCAAGTTCTCCCTGTGACTGCGTGGGTCTTCACCGGGTGCTCTGGTTTCCTCCCATTGGCAAAGACTTGCAGGAGATAGGTAAATTGGCCGTTGTAAATTGCCCCTAGTGTCGGTAGGTGGTAGGGAATATGGGATTACTGTAGGGTTAGT
Organism: Heterodontus francisci; assembly: GCF_036365525.1. Classification (NCBI taxonomy): domain Eukaryota; kingdom Metazoa; phylum Chordata; class Chondrichthyes; order Heterodontiformes; family Heterodontidae; genus Heterodontus; species Heterodontus francisci. Next base: position 46,487,046 of record NC_090401.1, read on the forward strand.
ATAAATGGGTGGTTGTTGGTAGGCACAGACTCAGTGGGCCGAAGGGCCTGTTTCAGTGCTGTATCTCTAAATAAATAAATAAAATCATTTGTATTTCCACTCCATAGAAACATACAGCAACAGAAGTAGACCATTCAGCCCATTATGCCTTTGAAAGCTACCCAATTAGTTGCCCTGCTCTTTCCCCTTAGCCCTGCTAATTTCTTTTCTTTTCAGGTCTATATCCAATTCCCTTTTGAAAGTTGCTATTAAATTTGCTTCAACCGCTCTTTTAAGCAGTGCACTCCAGATCATAACAACTCATTGTGTTCAAAAAAGCTTATCATCTCCCCTCTGATTCTTTTGCCAATAATGTTAAATCTGTGTTCTCTGGTTAATGACCTCACTGCCAGTGGGAACACATTCTTCTCATTTATTCTATCAAAATGTTGCATAATTTTGATCCACTTTTAGTAAATCTCATTATAACGTTCACTGCTCGAAGGACAACACCCCAGACCTCAAGATTTCATGTCATTTTTTTCAATCCAATGTTGGCTACGCAGACATTTTAAGCCACAAGGTTCATGTCATAGAATTATAGACCAAGGTCACTTTTCTGTTTTTTGGAATGTGTTCCAGCTTCTGTTTGTGTTCTGGGTTGTCCAGTATACCTCAGTCTTCTTTGAGCTTCTGAGACTGAAGTAAAGGAGCCAAATTTCCTTTTCAAACAGTGGCACAGTGGTTAGCACCGCAGCCTCACAGCTCCAGCGACCCGGGTTCAATTCTGGGTACTGCCTGTGTGGAGTTTGCAAGTTCTCCCTGTGTCTGCGTGGGTTTCCTCCGGGTGTTCCGGTTTCCTCCCACATGCCAAAGACTTGCAGGTTGATAGGTTAATTGGCCATTATAAATTGCCCCTAGTATAGTTAGGTGGTAGGGAAATATAGGGACAGGTGGGGATGTGGTAGGAATATGGGATTAGTGTAGGGTTAGTCTAAATGGGTGGTTGATGGTCGGCACAGACTCGGTGGGCCGAAGGGCCTGTTTCAGTGCTGTATCTCTAAACTAAGATGCATGTTGTTGCTGTTATAAACTGATTGCATCCCTGTATTATTGGTCTGGATAGTCATCACCTGCGTCATTGGAAGAAGATCTGTTTAAACACTTGCAGTCTGGGCTTTGGGAGAATGATCTTACTGAATTGCTTGCCAGCATTTACTCAAAAGATATCGGATCCAGTCATCTTGAAAGCCAGCTGTACCTTGGAAGCTCTGTTACTTCACCCATGTGAAGATTAACTGCAACCAGTTGCCTGCGGTGCAGGAGCAAAGTGTGCTCCTCATGACTTTCTCTCATGTTGACATTGCCATGGTCTTTCCAGCGGCCTTCAATAATCCAGCAAGTTTATTTTCATATTGATACTGTCTGATGAAGGGAGCCAATGGCTGAAGCAGCTAAGGACATGTTAAGATAGAATCATAGACTGATGCAGCACAGAAGGAGACCATTTGCTCCATCATTCCTATGCTCACTCTTTGAAAGAGCTATCCCATTAGTCCCACTTCCCTGCTTTTTCCCTATAGCCCTGCCATTTTTTTCCTTTTTGTTTCCTTTTTGAAAGTTACTATTGAATCTTACTTCTTTAAGGCTAGATCTTAACAACTCACTGTGTTAAAAAAACTTACTCCATATCAACTCTGATTGGTTACAAATGGTTACTGTGTACATGCACTTAGGAAATATAAGAAAAAAGAAACACTTTGAGTCATATGGTGCCTCATCACATCTCAAAGCATGTTATATAGACAAGTGAACAGCAAAACCCCACCACAGTGATAAGGAGGGATTTTGTCAAGGATACCAGGAGAATTTCCTGTTCTTCAATTAGCGCAGCCTGTTAAACCACTGGAACAGGCAGACAGGACCCTCAGTTTAACATGGTAATCAAAGGACGGCCCCTCCAACAGTGCAGCGTTCTCTCAGTACTGCACTAATGAGTCAGCCTGGATTATGTGCTCAAGTCTTGGAGTGGGTCTTGAACCTATGGTTTTCTAACTCACAGGCAAGAATGCTACTGAATGAACCCCAGCTGACAATTAATAACCAGTATTGACAGAGTTGTCATTTTGGCACTTTTTAGAAATTGAACTTTGTGAAGCCAGTTCACAATCTTCATGTATTGTCACAAATCCATTTACAGTCAGAACTAAGCAAAATCCAATTCAGCCAGTGTTGGAGTCTCCTCTTGTCTCTCAGACATTAACACAACTTTTCCAGTTGGATGATTTATCTGTACTCTTGTTGGTGTATCTCAGCCAAGATCCTTTGTGCCTGTTTCCATTGTTCAGTTGGATATCAAAGATCCTGTGGCGCTATTCAAAGAAGAACAAGGGATTCTCCCTGGTGTCCTCTTTAAGAAAAAAACTCCCTCAACTAACACCAAAGACAGATTAACTAGTTATTTATCTCACTACTTTTGATGGGATTGTGCTTTATGCAAAATGCCACTGTATTTTCTAGATAACAACAGTAACTGCACTTCCAAGTAATTCATTGAATGTGAAATGCTTTGCGTTAGCCTGATAATGCACAATATAAATGCAAGTTCATCCTTTTATGACAGAATCAATGCTGTTTCACATCTAGAAAACTGTAACCAATATCTTGGTATCTGCTGCACATGTTTTGTGAGTTTGTCATGTCCAGGTATGTACACTAGGGTCCCTTCTTTTCTAAATTAAAGGTGCAAGTCCAGAATAAGGAAAAATTTGATTGGACTCCAAGTTCCCTGACAGAATTACAGGTACCACTGATGCAGAAATGTTCTCTCCATTGGCTCCAAACACTACATATCAGCTATTTCCATGGGATGTATCACAGTCGAGCCTGATATCCAAGCATACACCCTTTTAAATTTTCTCTTGGGATGTGAGCAACATGGGCAAAGTCACATTTATTACCCAGCCTTTGTTGCCTCGAGAAGATGCTGGTTGGTCCTTCTCCTTGAACTGCTACAGTCTTTTTGGTGATGGTGATCCAGGATTCTGACCCCCAAGTGACAATGAAAGAACGGCGATGTATTTCCAGGTTAGGAGTTTATGACTTGACTGGGAAGTTGGAAGTGCTGCTGTCCAAACAGCATTGTTTATCTAGGTGGTAGAGGGAAGTGCTGTGCAAATAACCTTGGTGTGTTGCTAAAGTGTATCCTGTAGATCCTATACACTGCAGCCACAGTGCGCTGGTTGTGGAGAAGAGTATTGGGCTGAATTTTGAGGTCCCACTGGGGGCAGGAACAAAGGTGGGCAGGGGATGAAAATACTGGCGCCAGCCATCATGCTGGTTTCCCATCACTGTTCCCGGCTTTCATCAGGGCAAGGGAGGGTGGCCCCGAGAACTCTCAGTTAAAGAGCTCATTGAGAGCCATGTTCAGATTTTCGTGCGGGCGTATGGACTGCATGCGCTGTCTGGGGCAGAACAAATGCATGGAGGTGGCTACACAGCAGGGAGCCAATCACAGCCACCCCAGTAAATTGGGTGGGCCTTATGAAAGGGAGAATGGCACAGAGGAGGACTCAGCCATCGGCATACAAGTGCCATTGGATCACTGGAGGTTTTGGGGAGAGCAGTCAATAAATGCACGGGTAGCGCAGGGGGTTGTCACCCTCCTGGCATCATGGGGGCAAAGCCTTCTAAACACAATTGGGATTCCACCTGAGCATAAGGAAGACAGCAGCTGGCAATAGGAGCATGACTCTCAGATTTTGGGTCCAGTGGTGATAAGGAGCAACATCCTCCATAGGAAGGGGAGAGCCTGAGCATCAGGAGGGCAAAGGAAAGGGACAAGGGGGAGGAAGGCAATGGAAGCCATACTCTCAGCACAGGAAGACAGAGCTAACTTGAGATGACCAAGAACCAGAGCCGGACGAGACTGCAACTATTCAGGCAGATGGTCACTGAGATCTGTGCCCTCATCGTAAAAGACCTCACACCTCGCAGCACTGCTCTCCATGCCCTACCAATAGCCTTCAAAGTCACTGTGTCCTTGAACATCTATGCCTCTGCATCCTTCCAGGGATCCGCTGCGGACCTCCATGGCACCTTGCAAGCCTCTGCGCAACACTGCATCTCACAGATTACTGATGCCCTCTTTGCGAAACCTGGGCACTACATACAATTCCTGACAGATGTTGACTCACAGGCACAGAAGGCAGTGGATTTTGCCTCCATCGCTGGATTCTGCCAGGCGCAGGGCATCATCGATCATACCCACGTGGCCATCAAGGCACTGACCGACCAGCCAGTGAGATTAATCAAAGGGCTTCCACTCCTTCAAATGGTTTGCAACCACAAGAGCTTCCTCCATATGTGCGCTCCCTTTCCTGGCAGCTGCCATGTTTCCTTCATCCTCCAACAGTCCAGGCTTCCGCACCTCTTCACTCCACCCCCCAAATTGCCTAGATAGATTCTAGGGGACAAGGGTTATCCATTGAAAAGAGGTTACTCACCTCTTTACAAAACCCTGAGATGGAGGCACAGAGGTGCTACAACCACAGCCATCTGCTCACTAGGGCCATCATTGAGCAAGCCATCAGGCTTCTGAAGATACAGTTCTGGTGTATGGACCTTTTGGGTGGAGTCCTGTGGTACATTCCTGCAAGGGTCGCGCACATGCTGGTGGTCTGCTGCACTCTCCATAACATGGCCCTCCAGAGAGGTGCAGCTCTTGAAGACAGTGAAGCGCTGGCAGAACACAGTTCATCAGAGGAAGAGGATGAGCAGGACATGGAAGAGGAGGAGGAAGAGGAAGATACAGAGCACAGAGGTGCCCTGGCTGCACAGGGAGGTGACCAGGGCCAGCGCAGGGCTCGAGGATCACGTCAGATGCCATTAACGTCAGGGATCATCTGATCCAGGCTTGTTGCAGCTGGGCCCTTCCGACCCAAGGGACGGTATGGTCTGGAACTCACTTTCATCTGCCTATGAGAACACTTCCATTGATGATGCAGCCACCCTGGAATAGATCCACTCTTACCGCAATGAAGGATGCACACAGATTTCACCATCAAGGTTCACGGACGCTTGTTCCCCTTCATCTCTTCATCCATCTTCTCTCGTATTGTCATTAAGAAAAGGAGGCTCAGACATCTGGCTTCATGCATCAATATTTACATGGTGCTCCAAAAAAACAAAAAGTGGACATTTACAAGTGAAAGAGACCCCAGTGAACCACTCAGTTCTCTGCCTGACGCAATAGCCTCCACTCTCGGCCACTTCTATGCAATGCTCCCCTTGTGGCCTCAGAGGAGGTGCAGATAGCCTGCTCAGTTATTTCTGCTTACGGCTAAGATGCACACGGTGGTCATCCTCACTGTGGAGGTGCCAGTGGGGGCACCTCCAGAAGATGCTGTAACAGCGTTATTGCAGGGGAAGCCTGCATCACTGGGCCCTGCTGCACAGAAGCTCCCTCAGTTAGAGGGGCCAAGGAGGCTGAAGATGTTGATGGTGCTCGTGAGGGACAGCACCCTCATCTTCCTCAATCACTCCCTCAATCCTTGGCTGGCGCGCCAGCTGAGGCACAATTGCCCCAGACATCCCTGTGCCATCAGCACCACTGATTGATTACGGCAACGGAGTGTGGCATGCATCCTGCGAACGTCAGTGTGCAGTTCCTGCATGCACTCCAAATGCTGCTGCATATGGCTCTCTATGAGGTTGGCCACTCTTTCAATGGAGGAGCTCATGCGCTCAAAGCCCTGAGCCATGGTCATGCACATGAACTGGATGGACACCTTCATTCTCAACCCCTGATCCCACACTGCTTCAGGGAACTCTGACATGTGGGAGCACATCTGTTGCTGCTGTTCTAGGTAAAGCCTCCTGAGGCCCTGCATCTGTGCCCAGCTGAGCAGGGCTGTGTCTGTCCTCCCTCCTCCAAGGAGGGCTTCCTACTGCTGCCTCTGCCACCTCCTCCTGCACACTAGTGCCATGCTCATCACCTAATGCCACCCTATCTAGCCTTGGGCAAGGACCCACCAAGCTGACATTATCTCTGCTGGCAGAAGGTGCATTTCTAAGGTGTGACGGTGCTTGGTCTAAGCTCTGCTGTGGCTGCGCTTGGTCTGGTGATGGTGAGGCAGTTGACCTTATTGCCTTGATGTCTGCACCTGTGGGAGACACAAGAAGAGATCATGAGAACTAGCCTTGGAGACCAGAAGCCTCTGCATTTGCTGAGGCTTTCCAGTGCAGCTCAGTCTTCAGTATGCTGTCAGACAGGGTGGAGTACAATGCACCCCTTTAATTAATGCATTGCTCTTTCTAATCACCATCTACACCTGAAATGCCCACCTTGCCTTGTCTGACTTCCTCGTGGTCAGTGACCCTGGCCATGTCCAAGGCTCCCTCCACCATTGTGCCCTAACTGCCTCTCTGGCACACATCAGACTGAGTGAAGCAGCAAAGTTACACGAGCTGAAATAGTCTTTGGAGCTTAAAGACTGAGGAATTTATAGGAATAAGGAATGCTCATCAGCGACAACAGATCTTTACCTCACCTAACTACCTCCTCACCGTGTCCCTCAGTCTCTTCCCCCACCGAAATGCATCTTGAAGCTTATCCATGTTCCCCATTTCATTTGCCTTACATGATTACTGTTTCTACAGTTTTATTACCCTTTGAGTAAAATGGTTCCCTTCTTCTTCCTCACTCTCTAATTTTGAACTTGTATCCCCAGGTACGCGAACCCGTTTCAAGAAAGTGAATCACTTTCCTCAATTGCCCCTTGAAAATCCAATGAGATTAACTCAAAGTCTCCACTTTTCCACAGAGGAATAGGTGCTGCCTCTTTGGCCACTTGTCACCACATGAATTTTTTGTCCTTACATTTATCTTTAATGCTCCCCAGTGTAGTCTCTCAAAAACAATAGTATTTTATTAGGATTACACACATGGCACTAACACCTTGTTCACCAATAGTTCGGTTCTTTAGATTTGTGCAACAGCATGTGTTAACTTTTTTTTTTCACCCCCCTCACCAAACTAATTCTCAGATGAGCTTATTTGAGCTTGTTGTTGCACCCAAGATGCATGAAAGCCCAAAGACAGACAGAAATAAACAGTAGGGTATTCAAGCTTATGATAATTCTTCATAACTGATATTCTTAAATGGATGCAGTCTTGGCAAAGTTCAGTCTCCAACGATGGAAGTGAAATTACCTGTCAAAAAAAATCCTTCTGCAAAGGAAAAACCCATTCAGAATCTGCACACTGCCTAAAAATCTCTGCAGAACAAGAGCAAAAGGAAATCTAGAAGGAAATTGATGCAAAGGAATGCAGCAGACTGTAAGAGCATGTTTAATGATATTTCCAAATGCACAAAAGAGTAACTGCCTGGCAGGAAGCATACCTTGAAGGCGATTGAGTGTGAACTTGGCAAAGTCCAGCAACTCAGTCCAGCCAGCAGAGATGCATCTAAATGCCTGCCTTAGGGTACTGAGAGTGATGGAATGAAATTGTGTGACTCACTGGTAAATAATTGACAGAGAACATGGCTTTGCTTTTGAAGCAGACTTGACATTTTTTGTGCATAGTTGGAATTGAAGTTCAACATTCAGGAATTCATAGACTCTTTAAATTGAATCTAACCCCAGGTTAAAATGGGCATTGTGTTATTTCAGTTTTTACCATATTCAGTATTTGTAGTACCACTACAAATGTATTTGTAGTACTACTGGCAACACCTAAGCAGTCATATTCAGCTGGCCTCAGACACCGGAAACATCAGAGGAATGTATGGTGACATAAAGAGAGCTTTTGGGCCAACCATCAAGAAGATCGCCTGCCCTCAAGTCTAAATCAGGGGAAACGATCACTGGCCAACGCAAGCAAATGGACCGCTGGATGGAGCACTACCTAGAACTGTACTCCAGGGAGAATGTTGTCACCAATACCGCCCTCAATGCAGCCCAGTCTCTGCCAGTCATGTATGAGCTGGACGAACAGCCAACAAAATTGGAACACAGTGATGCCATTGATTCGCTAGCCAGTGGAAAAGCCCCTGGAAAGGATGGCATTACCCCTGAAATAATCAAGAGTGCCAAGCCTGCTATACCCTTAGCACTACATGAACTGCTTTGCCTGTGCCGGGATGAGGGAGCAGTACCACAGGACATGCGCGACGACACAAAGGTTGGTGGAGTTGCGGATAATGATGAGGATTGTCAGAGGATACAGCAGGATATAGATCGGTTGGAGACTTGGGCGGAGAAATGGCAGATGGAGTTTAATCCGGACAAATGTGAGGTAATGCATTTTGGAAGGTCTAATGCAGGTGGGAGGTATACAGTAAATGGCAGAACCCTTAGGAGTATTGACAGGCAGAGAGATCTGGGCGTACAGGTCCAAAGGTCACTGAAAGTGGCAACGCAGGTGGATAAGGTAGTCAAGAAGGCATACGGCATGTTTGCCTTCATCGGTCGGGGCACAGAGTATAAAAATTGGCAAGTCATGTTGCAGCTGTACAGAACCTTAGTTAGGCCACACTTAGAATATTGCGTGCAATTCTGGTCGCCACACTACCAGAAGGACGTGGAGGCTTTGGAGAGGGTACAGAGGAGGTTTACCAGGATGTTGCCTGGTCTGGAGGGCATTAGCTATGAGGAGAGGTTGGAAAAACTCGGATTGTTTTCACTGGAACGACGGAGGTGGAGGGGTGACATGATAGAGGTTTACAAAGTTATGCGCGGCATGGACAGAGTGGATAGTCAGAAGCTTTTTCCCAGGGTGGAAGAATCAGTTACTAGGGGACATAGGTTTAAGGTGCGAGGGGCAAAGTTTAGAGGGGATGTGCGAGGCACGTTTTTTACACAGAGGGTGGTGAGTGCCTGGAACTTGCTGCCAGGGGAGATGGTGGAAGCAGATACGATAGCGACGTTTAAGAGACATATTGACAAATATATGAATAGGAAGGAATAGAGGGATATGGGCCCCGGAAGTGCAGAAGGTGTTAGTTTAGGCAGGCATCAAGATCGGCGCAGGCTTGGAGGGCCGAATGGCCTGTTCCTGTGCTGGACTGTTCTTTGTTCTTTGTTTGTTCTATAAGAACAAGGGTGACCGCGGTGACTGCAACAACTACCATGGAATCTCCCTGCTCAGCATAGTGGGGAAAGTCTTCGCTCGAGTCATTTTAAACAGACTCCAGAAGCTGACTGAGCGTGTCTACCCTGAAGCACAGTGCAGCTTTCGAGCAGAGAGATCCACCATTGACACGCTGTTCTCCCTTCGCCAGCTACAGGAGAAATGCCGTGAACAACAGATGCTCCTCTACGTTGCTTTCATAGATCTCACCAAAACTTTTGACCTCGTCAGCAGACGTGGTGTCTTCAGGCTACTAGAAAAGATCGGATGTCCACCAAAACTACTAAGTATCATCACCTCATTCCATGACAATATGAAAGGCACAATTCAGCATAACGGTGCCTCATCAGACCCCTTTCCTATCCTGAGTGGCATGAAACAGGGCTGTGTTCTCGCAGCTACACTGTTTGGGATCTTCTTCTCACTGCTGCTCTCACATGCATTCAAGTCCTCAGAAGAACGAATTTTCCTCCACACAAGATCAGATGGCAGGTTGTTCTACCTTGCCCGTCTTAGACCGAAGACCAAAGTACGGAAAGCCCTTATCAGGGAACTCCTCTTTGCTGACGATGCTGCATTAACATCCCACACAGAAGAGTGCCTGCAGAGACTCATCGACAGGATTGCGGCTGCCTGCAACGAACTTGGCCTAACCATCAGCCTCAAGAAAACGAATATCATGGGACAGGATGTCAGAAATGCTCCATCCATTAATATCGGCGACCACGCTCTGGAAGTGGTTCAAGAGTTCACTTATCTAGGCTCAACTATCACCAGTAACCTGTCTCTCGATGCAGTAATCAACAAGCGCATGGGAAAGGCGTCCCCTGCCATGTCCAGACTGGCCAAGTGGGTGTGGGAAAATGGCGCACTGACACGGAACACAAAAGTCCGAGTTTTCAAGCCTGTGTCCTCAGTACCTTGCTCTATGGCAGCGAGGCCTGGACAACTTATGTCAGCCAAGTGTGACATCTCAACTCATTCCATCTTCGCTGCCTCCAGAGAATCTTTGGCATCAGGTGGCAGGACCGTATCTCCAATGCAGACAACATCCCCAGCATATCCACCCTACTGAGCCAGCGGCACTTGAGATGGCTTGGCCATGTGAGCCGCATGGAAGATGGCAGGATCCCCAAGGGCGCATTGTACAGCGAGTTCGTCACTGGTATCAGACCCACCGGCCGTCCATGTCTACGCTTTAAAGATGTGTGCAAATGCAACATGAAGTCCTGTGACATTGACCACAAGTCGTGGGAGTCAGTTGCCGGTGATCACCAGAGCTGGCGGACAGCCATAAAGGCGGGGCTAAAGAGTGGCAAGTCAAAGAGACTTAGAGGTTGGCAGGAAAAAAGACAGAAGTGTAAGGAGAGTGCCAGCTGTGTAACAGCCCCGACAACCAATTTTATCTGCAGCGCCTGTCACTCTAGAATTGGCCTTTATAGCCACTCCAGGCGCTGCTTCACAAACCACTGACCACCTCTCGGTGCTTACCCATTGTCTCTCGAGACAAGGAGGCCAAAGAGAGAAGTACCACTTCCTCTGGTTACACCATTCACTATCCCCATTGCAGGCTGGTGCAGCATTCCCATGCTATATGTAACCTGGGCCTACGCTCATTAACTCCTGGACCCTGGCTCAATTCTCACTGACTCCTGGAGCTGGACCTGCTCCTCAATGACTCCTGTATCCTGGCTCACTCCTCAATGACTCCTGTATTCTGACTCACTCCTCATTGACTCCTGTATTCTGACTCACTCCTCATTGACTCCTGTATGCTGATTCAATCCTCATTGAATCCTATATCTAGACTCACTCCTCAATGACTCCTGCATCCTAACTTACTCTGCATTGACTCCTTCCCCATTGACTCCTGTATCTTGACTGGCTCTTGATTGAATTCTGTAGCCTGACTCATTCCTCATTGACTCCAACAGCCTGGTCCCACTTAACCTGGCCCTGTTCTCTATTGCTCATCATACCTTGGTCTCATTACCCACTGCTGACCCAACAAGCACAGCCTGTGGCCCGGAAGAAGTGTGCAGCACCCAGCGCCCTGTGTCCTTCTTACCAATCCTGTAAGCACCTTCAATGTGACATATATCCTGGAGGAAGCAGTTATTGATCTTGAGGAGGTAGTACCTACTGAAGCAGAGTGTGTTGGTGAGCAGGAGCAAGTGGTGGTGGCAGATGATCAGAAATAACCTGTTGGCTTCATGGTCATATGGCTGCCATTAATGACCAAATATGCTATTCAGTGAGAAAGGGGAGGCAACTGCCGCTACGCAATGCCCATTGCCGCTGTCTTCTGTTTTATAAATGCTTGGTCAGCACATTACTTGTTACAGCTGTGCTATCCTGGAACAAGCTGGCAGCTTGTGCTATCTGCAAACGGCAGATTTAGAGCACTGGCAAAATTAGCTGCCACTGGGGAGTCATGCCAATGTTGCAGGTTGGTTAAAGGTGTCCTTGCAGTAGTTTGAATACTAATGAATAAAGGGAGTGAGCAGAAGAGTGGGATTGGATTGGGCAGGCCATTAAATGATATGGGAGTGAACAGGAGAATGGGATTAGACTGGGTGGGATATCAAAGTGTATGGATAGTGTACTGGAGAGGGGGATTAGACTGTGTGGGATATTAAAGGATATGGGGAGTGAGCAGGACAGTGGGATTGGACTGGATTGATATTACAGGGATATGGGAAGTGAGCAGGAGAATGGAATTGGCCTGGGTCATGTAGTAAGGGATATGGGGAGTGAGCAGGAGAATGGGATGAGGCCTCCATCACCTCATAACTCACCAACATTTCTTTAAGTTACATTTAAGGCAATATTTCAATCCGCAGTTATATATGGCAACTATTGATTGAAACTAATATTAAAATTAATTTTTCAGATAAAATCTGCAAATACTGGAAATCAGAAATAAAAACAGAAAATGCTGGAAATAGACAGCAGATCGATCGGCATCTCAAAGAGACGGAAAGGACACAGGCATTATATACAAGGAGTTCACCTGCCTTTTCACTTTCAGATACTAATTTATCTGTTGGCAGGAATTTTACGCCCCCCAAACGAGTGGGTTGGTGATGTGGGGGGGGGTGTAAAATTGATTGGGAGACCGGGAGAGGGGGAGCGGCCGCTCCTGACTCCCACTCCCGTTGCAATTTTACGTAAAGTAGCGGTGGTGTGAAAAGGCCTGCCTGCCCCAGGCCAATCAAGGCCCTTAAGTGGCCAATTAACTGGCACTTAAGGGCCTCTGCCTGCCACCGTGGGTATTTTACCACTGGCTGGATGGCCGCTGAGGCCTTAAAAAGCCTGCGTGGTGAAACCAGGTGGACTTCCTGTGGGCTGATGGGGACCCTCCTGATAGGGCACCCTGTGCGTCACAGAAGGCCACCCCCAAAGCCCCAACCATCCCCAATGCACAAAACTCCCCCACCCCAGCCAATCCCCCTTGTCTTGCTGGGCCCAAGCGATTGTCTCCGGCAAGGCCCTAAAAACATACATTTTTTCCAGGGCTGTCCTTCCTGTTGGTTCCGATGGCTGGATGTAGTCCCAGCAGTGGCCACCGGTCCCGGTGGTGCTGCTGGGACAAAGAGCTGCCAGCCCGCTGGCCGGCAGCTCCATTAAGCGGGACTTCCTGCCTCAAGGAGGTGGAAGTCCCACCCAAGACCAAGTAAGCGCCTGGGGAGCAAAAAATCCTGGTCTGGCTCCCCAAGCCCGGCAGAGGCAGCCTAGCCACCAACGTTTTGGCAGTTGGATGGGGCCTTCCACCCTACGAAAATTTCCAGCCGTTGTGTCTATCCTTATCTTCAATTTTTATAAACAATTATTTTGCTTAGTCTTATCTTCTGTCCTTGGGAGGAGCTGCCTCCCACACTGTCGCATCCTCATTAGGTATTTACAGGAAGCAATGAGAGCCTTTCTTAACCTGAGAAGTTGGAACTCCTCTCCGCAATTAATAACTCACTAAGTAGTAATAGGGTAAATATTCCAAATTGGCGGAGAACGAGGTGCCAAATCTCAAAGGTCCAGCTCGTGACTTCTCTCCAGCTTGCAAATGGCCAGCTGGTTGGTCAACCTCAGCAAAACTGGAGTCAGTGGGAAGCGGGGGGAAACTCTCCGCTGGTTGGAGTCATACATAGCACAAAGTAAGATGGTTGTGGTTGTTGGAGGCCAATTATCTCAGTCCCAGGACATCACTGCAGGAGTTCCACAGGGTAGTGTCCTAGGCTCAACCATCTTCAGCTGCTTCATCAATGACCTTCCTTCAATCATAAGGTCAGAAGTGCAGATGTTTGCTGATGATTGCACAATGTTCAGCATCATTCGCAACTCCTCAGATACTGAAGCAGTCCATGTCCATATGCAGCAAGACCTGGACAACATCCAGGCTTGGGCTGATAAGTGGCAAGTTACATTCGCACCACACAAGTGCCAGGCAATGACCATCTCCAACAAGAGAGAATCCAACCACCTCCCCTTGACATTCAATGGCATTACCATTGCTGAATCCCCAATTATCAACATCCAGGGGATTACCATTGATCAGAAACTGAGCTGGACCAGCCATATAAGTACTGTGGCTACAAGAAGCATGGAATCCTGCAGCGAATAACTCACCTCCTGACTTCCCAAAGCCTGTCTACAAGGCACAAGTCAGGAGTGCGATAGAATACTTTCCACTTGCCTGAATGAGTGCAGCTCCAACAACATTCAAGAAGCTTGACACCATCCAGGACAAAGCAGCCCGCTTGACTGGCGCCCCATCTACCACCTTCAACATTCACTCCCTCCGCCACCGACGCACAGTGGCAGCAGTGCGTAACATCTACAAGATGTACTGCAGCAACTCACCAAGGTTCCTTCGATAGCACCTCCCAAACCCGCAACCTCTACCACCTAGAAGGACAAGGGCAGCAGATGCATGGGAACACAACACCTGCAAGTTCCCCTCCAAGTCACACACCATCTTGACCTGGAATTATATCGCTGTTCCTTCACTGTCGCTGGGTCAAAATCCTAGAACTCCCTTCCTTACAGCACAATGGGTGTGCATGGACTGCAGTTCAAGAAGATGGTTCATCATCACCTTCTCGAGAGCAATTAGGGATGGGCAATAAATGCTGGTCCTTGCCAGCAACGCCCACATCCCATGAAAGAATTTTTAAAAAGCATCTGGCCAGATGTGCGAAGTATCACGGGCAAGCTGAAGCCCGTGACCATACAGTGAAAATGTTCGGAGAAAATTGGAGATGAGGTAGGGAGAAAACTGAGAGTAAATACAATTGGCAAGCAACAAAATTACCAGAAGCAAAAAAGCCAGAGAAGAGATAAGGAGATTTTTATTTGCTTTGCATTTTTATGATCTGGAATGCACTGCCTGAAAGGGTGGTGGAAGCAGATTCTATAGTAATTTTCAAAAGGGAATTGGATGTATACTTGAAAGGGAAAAAAAAAATGCAGTGCTATGAGGAAAGAGCAGAATAGTGGGACAAATTGGATAGTTCTCACAGAGATCAAGCACAGGCATGATAGGTCAAATGGCCTCCTTCTGTGCTGTGTGATTCTATTATCCTATGAAATAGAGCAAGTGCCATACTGTCACTTCATCGCAGCTATAGTGAACTGTTTGGTATTGAAAGGGTAATACAACACACCAAAAACATATCAATAATCTGTCACAGTAATATCAGAGTTCATAGGTGGTTATTAGCATGTAGTGCTAAAACACAATCCCCGTTGGTCATATTACTGTCATACCCATTATTAATGCGCTTGGTTATAGACTCTAGCAGTGAAAAATGTAGTAATTAGGACAACAGAATGGGAACCTTCTCTAGGGCTGGTATGCTTATCCAGATGACCGTGCTTTAGGTACTGTTCACAACTCCCTGACCACCTCCACCCTGCTCCCTACCCCTCCTTGCCCCTCTCCCCATCCTGACACAAATAGTCTTCCCGGTACCTCAATTGGTCTTGTGCATTGCACCTCATTGCGGTTTGATCTAAAACACACCAGAAGAGATGAGGGGAGGCAGTCAAAAACTTGGCCAAAGAGTGTGGGCTTCAAGGAGGGTCTAAAAAAGGAAAAGAGAGGTGGAGAGGAAAAGGGATTTAGGGAGGCAATTCCAGTACTTGGAGCCTAAGTGGCTGAAGGGACAGCTGCCAATGGCAGTATGAAGAGACGAGCGAAGGTGGTGGTTGGGGGGGCAGGGGGGCTGCGGTGTTTTTTTTAATTCATTCATGGGATATGGGCATCGCTGGCTAAGCCAGCATTTATTGCCCATCCCTAATTTCCCTTGAGAAGGTGGTGGTGAGCTGCCTTCTTGAACCGCTGCAGTCCATGTGAGGTAGGTCCACCCACAGTGCTGTTAGGAAGGGAGTTCCAGGATTTTGACCCAGCAACAGTGAAGGAACGGCGGTATAGTTCCAAGTCGGAATAATGTGTGGCTTGGAGGCGAATTTGCAGGTGATGGTGTTCCCATGCATCTGCTGCCTTTGTCCTTCTAGCTGGTAGAGGTCGCGGGTTTGGAAGGTGCTGTCGAAGGAGCCTTGGTGCGTTGCTGCAGTACATCTTGTAGATGGTACACACTGCTGCCACTGTGCGTTGGTGGTGGAGGGAGTGAATGTTGAAGGTGGTAGATGGGGCGCCAGTCAAGCGGGCTGCTTTGTCCTGGATGGTGTCAAGCTTCTTGAGTGTTGTTGGAGCTGCATCCATCCAGGCAAGAGGAGAGTGTTCCATCAAATTCCTGACTTGTGTCTTGTAGATGGTGGACAGGCTTTGGGGAGGTGGGGGCAGTGGGCAAAGGAACACAGAAAAGGCCAGAGTAGGGGAATGAAAAGTTTTGGGGTTGATGGGAGGAGGTTGCAGATTTAGGGAGGGATGAGGTTATGATGTGACTTGAAGGCATGGGAAATTTTAATTAATGAGTGGTCAATCTGATTGGGTTAGTGTCCTGTTGGGCAGGATAGGTAAAAATTACTCTAAGGTTGAGTTGTTTAAATTTGAGGCTTTTGGGGACCAGGAGGCATTATATGCTGGCAAGGGTAAAGATGATGGACAGACATGACTTGGTGCAGTATAGGATACAGACAGCAGAGCTTTAGTAAAGCTGTACTGTCTAAGGAGAATGGGATTGTTCTCCTTAGAGCAAAGTAGGTCAATAAAAGTGTTAACAATCATGAAGGGTTTTGATAGAGTAAATAAGGAGAAATTGTTTCCAGTGGCAGAAGGGTCAGTAACTAGAGGACACAGAAATAATATAACTGGCTAAAGAACCAGAAACAAGATGAGAATTTTTTTATGCAGCAGGGGTTGTTATGATCAGGAATCCGTTGTCTGAAAGGGTCGTGAATGCAGATTCAATAATAACTTTTGAAAGGGACTTGGGTAAATACTGCAGGGCTATGGAGTAAGAGCAAAGGAGTGGGACTAAATGGATAGTTCATTCAATGAGCTAGCACTGGCATGATGGGCTGAATAGCCTCCTTCTGTATTTTATCACTCAATTATTCTATAAATATACTGACAATTGCATCAAGGTGCTCACACTTAACATAGCCATTAACTTATTTAGAATAAAAACTTAATGCTTCTCCTAAAAGAGCAGAGGAAGGTATTTGATACCAAGCACATTATGGCTAATCCATTGATATCATTCACAGTGATGTCCAGAGGTAGATACTGAAAGAAATCATTAATAATGAGGCATTATACAGGTGAAATGTACAGTGAGACTCCAGTGCAGTACTGAAGGAGTGATGCATTGTCAAAGGTGCCATTCTACAGAAAAGGCATTAAACCGGGGAACTGTATATCTGTTCAGGTGGATGTTAAAGATCCCATGATGATATTGGAAGAAGGGATGGGCATTCTTCTGGTGTCCTGACCAACATTCCTTCCTCAACCACTAAAAACAGATGATCTGGTTAGTCATCACATTGTTGTTGTGGGATCTTGCTGTGTGGAAAGTGACTGCTGTGTTTTCCTAGATAACAGCAATAACTACAATTCAAAGTAATTCAGTGTACGTGAAGGAGCATTCAAGCGCAAAGCCCCTAAACATGGCGGAGTACAACTTGGAATTCCTTCCACCAGTTTTATGGGTATACAATGGGTGCGAAAGAGTTAATTTTGGGGACCAGCATTCTATGCCCCAAGGAAACCTGAAAGATATCCGACCTGAAAAGGGGTTGGATGATTTTTCAGGCTCTCCAGTGACCGCCTAAAGCAGGAGTTGGGCTTCTTACATATGTAAATAAGGGACCTAACACCTGTTTTAGGACTTGTTCACCAAATGAGGCAGTGCACAGCAGAACTAAATTCAGCCTGCTCCATGGATCAATTACCATCACCAAAAGATCAGTGAAAAAGATTTCAATTCCCATGGAGCCAGAAGGAACAGGTTTCTTTCCCCATTTCCACAAGTGTGTGTAACAGTATTTTTGCACAACCAAGAGAATAAAGGGTTGGGACCCTTTCGTGGAGTGATCCCTTTAAGGACCTCTGGTTGGGCTGTTTACTGCCTAGTACAAATCAGCAGAGCATAGGAGTTAGGGTTAGTGTTTGAGATTAGGTTGAGTTAGGGTTAAGGGTAGGTAAATTAGGGCTAGAGTTAGGATTAGGGTAGGGGTTAGATTAGAGTTGGGGTTAGAATAAGAGATAGAGTTAGATTTAGGATTAAAGATAGAGTTAGATTAAAGTTGATGTTGTAGTTAGGATAAAGGTTTATAGGTAGTGTTGGAGTTAGGATTGGGATTAGAGTTGGGGTTTGAGGTACAGTTACAATTTGGGTTATGTTTGGGGTTAGGTTTAGGATTAATGTTGGAATTAATGTTAGGCTTTTGAGATGTAGCTGTAAACCAGAAATACTACTATTTTCTAAAAAAAAGTATTTTTGTCTTGTTGCCTCTTTATTACTGAGACCCATTCAAAACCAAACCCTCAAGTTCAGTACTAACCAGGAGGTGATTCTTGCCACTCACCTCACCCCCTTACCCCCACATACACACACAAGCACAAGTCTAGGTGATCATGTACATACATATTATAGCAAATTCTTTCAGCATGATAGTGAGCCAAGGATGGTCCTTGTTCATTACAATTAACAGACCTCCCCTCTGTTACCTACCGATACTCAGGACTTTGCTGAAAGACATCTTGCATTTGAAGCATATTTAGTCCAATTTTTAACAACTGTCTGGTGGAGTATAAAAGTGTAATGCTTTACCTCCAATGAAAGGGTTACAGATGGTGCATATCAGAGGTGTCCAGTGACACTTTGCTACATTACAACAGTAGGGGTGTGGGACTAAACAGCTAGTACAGGGACGATAGGCCAAATGGCCTCCTTCTGTGCTGTATGATTCTATGAAAAACACATTAGGAATAATTTGCAAAAAATGCATTGAATACATGTACAGTAATAACAAAGAATATACATATAGGTCAGAAGAGAAGTTAAACCAAGGCCCCATCTGCCATCTCATGTGGATGTTAAAGTCCCCCCGGGACGATTTGAAGAAGAGCAGGGGAGTTCCCTCTGGTGTCCTGTCCAATATTTATCCCTCAGTCAACATTGTTGACCCTTTTTCTCTGTAGGGTATCAACTGACATGACGGACAAAGATACACTAAAACCAAAGTTTTTTAGTTTTAGAGATACAGCACTGAAACAGGCCCTTCGGCCCACCAAGTCTGTGCCAACCATCAACCACCCATTTATACTAATCCTACACTAATTCCATATTCCTACCACATCCCCACCTGTCCCTATATTTCCCTACCACCTACCTATACTAGGGGCAATTGCTAATGGCCAATTTACCTATCAACCTGCAAGTCTTTGGCATGTGGGAGGAAACTGGAGCACCCGGAGGAAACCCACACAGCCACAGGGAGAACTTGCAAACTCCGCACAGACAGTACCCAGAATTGAACCCGGGTCGCTGGAGCTGTGAGGCTGCGGTGCTAACCACTGCGCCACTGTGCCGCCCGGGTTTTGTATAATTTCACTTGACTAGTACTAAAATCACTTAAAGCATGCTTACAACAGTTTATTTAGACACCAAATAAGAACAAGTCTCATTTCTTGTACAAAATACTACCCGTCAACACAGAGGTGATCAGTCTCTTGTCACGGTTGATCACGGAGCCTCCAGACTCAGGGTCCTGCCTTCGAGAGTTGTTCCCGGGTTCTCCCCGAGATTACCCTCCAATGTTAACCCTTATATATTCTTTGAAGGCTCCTTGCTCAACCCATGATTCACATGATCTTGTTTTGCACAAATCTTCAAGCATTATCTCATCTTTGGCAAGAATTAGCCATTTAGCCACCTGGTCAGAAGTCCAGACTTGTTTACAATAACCGCCATTCGTTCCCCTATATCTGTTCCTCTTTTATCTATTCTTGTTCAACACTCTAATCTAATGGTCACATATCCCTAACCACAAGCTTCAACATGTTTATTAGCTTACTTCAGCAAGTTCTGCGCTTATCTTTAGTTGCCTTAGAGCATGCTGGGTATAAAGCTTTACTTGACCAACTTTTCAGGGCTGACAACATCACTAAAACAGATTATCTGGTCATTCATTTCATGGCTGTTTGTGGGAGCTTGCTGTGCACAAATTAGCTACTGCATTTCCTACATTACATCAGCGACTACATTTCAAACGTACTTCATTGGCTGTGAAGTGCTTTGTGACATCCTGATTTTCTGAAAGGTGCTATGTAAATGCACCTCTTTCTTTTATTCTACTTACATTTGAGATTATGGGAGGAGTATAATGACTATCACATCCTAAATGTGCCCAGAATGCACTGGATGCTGCACCAGTTTTGCCGAGGGTAACGCCCATGTTGCCACACAAGCTTATTAGCAAAAGCAAGAAAGAAAAACCTCCCATGAATCAATGCAATCGAGCAGCATAAACAAGCATAATTGATCTGTGACTGGAACCATGCATTCCACAGCATCACAAAGAGGAGTGGGATTGTTAGGAAATGAGCCATTCTTCAACTGTCTG
The DNA here is from genome assembly GCF_036365525.1 of Heterodontus francisci. Taxonomy (NCBI): domain Eukaryota; kingdom Metazoa; phylum Chordata; class Chondrichthyes; order Heterodontiformes; family Heterodontidae; genus Heterodontus; species Heterodontus francisci. Next base: position 46,507,186 of record NC_090401.1, read on the forward strand.
ATTTAATGCTCCTAATCTTTTTTTTTAATTGGATTCAATTGACTGCTGGTCACTGTTGTCTTCAATTAACTCATTACTGAGCAGAACACATCTTTGTAGATTCATTTGACTGCTGGTCATAGGCCTTACATACCAAGGGCAGATTAACTGACTGAATATAAAGTAAGTTAAAGTAATTGCAGCAGCAGAGAGAGAGACCTCAGTCAGGCTTCAATTGAATGCTGGTCACTGCAAGTACAGGTGATTAACACTGGATTCATGTGACCATGGGTGCCTGTGGGCCTGAGATTCTGGGCGCAATGTGATGGACACCCCAGAATGGGTGCAATTGACAGAAACTTGCCATTCCGACCTGGGCATAGCCAGTTTTGTGGGCAGCTGCTTTGGGTGAATGGACTTTTCAGTTGTTGTAAAAGATCGAGGATAGCATGGGGTGACAACAGGCACAACTCACTTACACTTAAAATTCCACAATCTTTAGTATTATTCCATTCGATTTTGACCAGATTACACTGATCTCTGGGCGGAAATAATACAGAAACTCCAAGCCCAAATTTTCAATGTGAGATAACCCACTAAGTGTGTTGGTGTTTCCACTGAACTGTACCAGAGCAGCAGAGCAGAGGCTTGAGACTTCAATTTCCCATGAAGTAGTTTCTATTCTCATCCAGGTCACTAAGGGGAGGTGATAAGTAAAGGTCAGAACTGGTCATTGACTTGAAATGTTAACTCTGTTTTTCTTGCCACAGATGCTGCCAGACCTGCTGTTTCCAGCATTTTTTGTTTTTATTCCAGATTTCCAGCATTCACTGTATTTTGCACTTGAAGAATTTAAGAATGGCATTTTTAACTAGTTTTTGAAGTTCAATAGATTATTATATGTTATGGGTGACAAATTGAGCTTTAATTTCTGAAGCTAAATGGTAAATGAAAGACTGTACAGTATAACAGAATATTAACAATGCTATTAATGTCCTTAATGACTTTAACTTCTGTAGTAAAAACTGGTAAAGGAGTGATTATTATGGTACAAAAGAATGATTATAATGTTGTAATTGTGTTTCATGTTGAATAAATCCAATATTTTTGTTTAATGCCCAACCTTGTTTGATTTTGAGAAGCTAAGCAGAGTCAGGCCCGTGAGTGCTTGGGAATATCAAGTGTAGTCAGCTTTTTCTTCCAGTAGAGGCTGCTCTCAGCTCTGTGCAGTCACACTGTCAGATCACTAAGTTATTTTGCTACTTTCTACTGCACCCTCTCTCTCCTTCTGTCTCCCTCTGTCTGTCTTTCTCCCTCTCCCTCCCTCTCCCTCCCTCTCTCTCTCTCTCTGTGCCCAACTGTCTCTCTCACTCTCCCTCTGCCTTCTCTCCCCCTCTGCCATCAGTCTGTTTGTCTCTCTCTCTCTCTCTCTCCCCTCCTCTGTCTGTCTGTCTGTCTCTGTTTCTGTTTCCCTCTCTCTGTGTCTCCCTCTGTTTCTCTCTCCAGCTCTCTCTCTTTCCCTTTGTTTGTCTGTCTCTATATGTCTGTCTGTTTGTTTGACTGTCTCTCTCCCTTTCCTTTGCTCATCTCTTTACTGCACATTCACCTGCTGCCAAACAAAGGTAAAAGGGTCAAGATAAAGAAAAACAAAGAAAATAAGCTACCAAAAAAGCAAGAAGCCTTTAATTAAAGAGAATCCAAGCAGGCTACTGCCCACTGGCATGACTGAAAATATTCCCATTCTGTCTGATCTCAGAAACTAAGCAGAGTTAGATCTGGTTACTATTTGTTTGGAAAACTGCCTGGGAATACCAGGTGCCATAGGCTTTTCTTGTCAACAGAGACTCTCTTGCTCTCTCTCATTCTGTCTCTCTCTGGTATTCTTTTGTTCTCTCTCTCACACACTATCTCTCTCACTCGCTCCATTCCTCTTTTATTTTTCTCTCACCCTGTCTCCCACCCTCACTCACTCTCTTGCTCTCTTTCACTCGCTTTCTCATCCTCACTCTTTTTCCCGCTCTCTCACTCCATCTCTCTCATACTCATTCTCGCACTCTCTGTATCTCGCTGTCTGTCTCTCTTGGTCTCCTTCTCTCACTCTCCTCTCCTTTCTCTCTTGTGCTCTCTCTCTTGTTCTCTGTTTCCCCTTCTCAATCTCTCTCTTTCTGTCTCCCTCAGTCTCTCGCTGTCTTTCTTTGTCTCTCTTGTTCTCTCTCTCTCACTGTCTTTCTCTCTCACACTCACTTTTCTCAAGCCACTTCCTTGCATGTTCTCCTGCCAAGTCTAGGCCCTCTGGCCAAATTGGGGCCTTTATCCGTGTCCAGAAAGACCGGCATCTTTTTTCAATAGTTAATTTTAGGGTCAGAATTCAACAGAAGTGTGAAACCTTCTGAAAAAATTCAATTCCACACAGGAGCATGGTTTAGGTTGCGGGATACCCTGTGCAAAGGTTCTGTTTGGTGCCCGTAATTTTACCAGACTACAATACTAAATACTGCTGGCTTAGTTTGGTGTCAAATCCATGACAGGTACGATCATGTTGAGAAACAGATATTCTAATTTTTGCTGAAGAAAATTTCTATTTATTTATATCATTAAATTTATATGATGAATATATGCAATGATTTATTTTTTATCTTTTCTCCAGAGTCTCCCGGCTTCTCTTCTCCACCACAAATCATCTTCTTAAATCACCCTTCCTGCCTCCTCCACCCTCACTTCCAGCAACAAGTGCAAGGATCAAGACTATTTGCTCAGCTGCCTCTGCTGCTTCCCTCCCTTCCCCTAACCCACCGGGCCAAAATTTCCCTAACGTTCCCCACAGCCCTAGCCCTGAACTCTCATCTTTCTCTACATTCTATCCCATCTTCTGCCTTGCCTTGCTCTCTCCGAGCTCAGCTTGTCCATGAGACCCATCTCCTGCACTGTCGATCCTATTCTGACCGAACTGTTGACCACTCAACTTCCCTTCCTGGGCCCCATATTAGCTGATACTGTTAACAGTTCTCTCTCCTCCAGTACTGTTGCCCCTCTCCTCCCCCACCACCCACCACCCACCACCCACCACCCACTATCCACTTCCAATCTGCTATCATCCCAGCTCTCCTCAAAAAATCTACCCTTGACTCCTCTGCCCTCGTCAACTACAGCTCATCCCCAAATTTCCTTTCCTCTCCATAGTCCTTGAAGGTGCTGTCACTTCCCAACTCTGTATCCATCTTTCCATGTTTGAATCCCTCCAATCAGGTTTCCAGCCCATCACAGTACTCAAATGGTCCCTATCAAAGTCATGTGACATTCTTTGTGATTGTAAACATGATAAACTATCCCTCGTCATCCTTTGTAAAGCTATTTGCAGCCTTTGACATTGTTGACCACACCATCAGCCTCCAACATCTCTCCTCCATCGCCCAGCTGGGTGAAACTGTCCTTGTTTGATTCCATTCTTATCTATTGAATCCTAGCCAGAGAATCATCTCCCATGGTTGCTCTTTCCATTCCTGTACTGTTATCTCTAGTGTTCCCCCAAGGATTTACCTTGGCCGCCTTCTGTTTCTCATCTACATGCTGTCCCTCGGTGACACGTGTGTTTCCACTTGTACTCTGACAGCATCCAGCTCTACCTCACCACCACCTCTCTCGACCCCTCCACTCTCTCTGAATTATCAGACTGCTTGTCCAACATCCAGTATTGGATTAGCAGAAATTTCCACCAACTAAATATTGGGAAGACCGAAGCTGTTGTCTTTAGTCCCCGGCACAACTCCATTCCCCAGCCCTCTCCCTGGCAGCTGTCTAAGGCTGAATCAGACTGTTCACAACCTTGGTGTCATATTTGATCCCAAAATGAGCTCTGAACACATATTTACACCATCACTAAGACTGCTTATTTCCACCTCTGTAATATTGCCCGATTCCGTGCTTAGTTCAACTCATCTGCTGCTGAAACACTCATTCATGCCTTTGTTATCTCTAGACTTGACTATTCCAACACACTTCTGGCTGGTCTCCCATGTTCTACCCTCCATAAATTTGAGGTCATCCAAAACTCTGCTGCCTGTGTCCTAACTCGCTCCATCCCATTCCCCCATCACCCCTGTGCTCGCTGACCGACATTGACACCAGGTTAAGCAATGTCTCATTTTAAAATTCTCATCCTTGTTTTCAAATCCTCCATGACATCGCCTCTTCTTAGCTCTGTAATCTCCTCCAGCCCTACAACCCTCCAAGGTATCTACACTCCTCCAATTCTGGCCTCCTGAGCATCCCTGATTTTAATCGCTCCACCATTGGCGGAAGTGCCTCCGGTTGCCTGGGTCCTAAGCTCCGGAATTTCCTCCATAAACCTCTCCATCTCTCTACCCTCCCTTAGAGACGCATCTTAAAACCTACCCCTGGCCAAGCTTTTGGTCATCTCCTAATATGGTTTGGTGTCAAATTTTGCTTTGATAACAGTCCTGTGATGTACCATGGGACCTTTTTATTACATTAAAGTGCTATATAATGCAAGTTGCTGTTTCTAATTTTCAATTTAAGAGTGACTGTATTATTAGACTGTAACATGGCCTTCTAGTTTTGATTATAGTTTATTTTTATCCAATTAAAGCAACAACTATTTTTATTTCAGGAGTTCAGTCACACTCTGTTAAGTATTTTCCTGCTTCTGGTACATAACTAAAAGGCCACATCTTAAACTTTTGCCAGTGACATTCTGATGCCAGGCACTCCTCTCCCCCAGTAGGCAAAATTCATATTTTTAAGCCTGAATATAAGGCAGGCTATGCTTATCCATACATTCTCATTTCTTGCCCTCGTCCATTTGCTCAAATCCAAATACATGGGAACATAAGGACCCAGGAGCAGGAGGAGGCCATTTAGCCCCTCGAGCCTGTTCTGCCATTCAATTAAATCATGGCTGATCTGCAACCTAACTCCATATACCCACCTTTGCCCCATATCCCTTAATACCTTTGGCTAACAAAAATCTATTAATCTCAGTTTTAAAATTAACAATTGATCGAGCATCAATTGCCCTTTGCAGAAGAGAGTTCCAAACTTTTACCACCCTTTCTGTGAAGAAGTGTTTGCTAATTTCACTCCTGACGGATCTGGCTTTAATTTTTTTGACTATGGCCCTTAGTCTTAGACTCCACAACAAATGGAAATAGTTTCTCCCAACCTATCCCATCTGTTCCCCTCAATAGTTTGAATACTTTGATCAAATTACCCTTAACCTTGTAAATTCCAGGGAGTACAACCCTGGTTTGTTTAATCTCTCCCTGTAGCTCAGCTCGGCAAGTGCATGGCCCCGTGCTGTTCTCCCAAATGATGCTTATCACATTGCCTCCCCCCCACCCCACCCCACCCCCGACCATTTGTCCTCTAGCCATCAGTTGGACAAGGGCACTTTGCCCTGGGTCCCATGCCATCTACAGATCTTGATTCATAAATCTTGCTTTGTGTTTGCTGTTTTCCCTTCACTTATCATAGAAATTGTACTCTCCACAGCTGGATTAACACACCAAGTGCTAGTTATCCCAATATAAGTGGCAGTTTAGCTAGTTCAGCAGCAACCTTCAGCACCTTTTCCATCGGTCAACCAGTTTTGCTTCCCTTGAGCGCACCCTAGCACATACAAACAACCAGAAAATGCAGAATGAAGTTAGGCATTTCCTGCAATCATTCTAAAAATGAACTCCTCTACCTCACCTTGAACACATCAACTGTGCATTGAGATTCATTTCACTCCTAAAGTACAGCTCACACAACCCAGTTCTGTTAAAAACAAAGTGCAGAATTGTTTATAAGGTGAAACTGTGCTGTGCAAAATTGGTACCATGTAAAGTTCCTTTATCTGCTACTTTAACCGGAGACCTATTACATTTATCCTAAATAGGCTAATTCCTTTGTTAAATAGGGAAGCAAAAAATATCATACAAATGCCTTTTTTTAATATTCATTCTCAAGCTGTGGGCAAGGCCGCCATTATTGCTCATCCCTAATTGCCCTTGCAACGGTGGTGGTAGGCCTGAACCACTCAGTCCATGTGGTGAAGGTGCTCTCACAGTTTGGTAGGGAGTTCCAGGATTTTGACCCAGCGACGATGAAGGAATGCAATATATATCCAAGTTGAGATGTGCAACTTGGAGGTGAAATAATAGGTGGTGGTGTTCCATGCATCTTCCACCTTCGTCATTATAGGTGGTGAAGTTCACAAGTGTACATAGAACATAGAACAGTACAGGCCCTTCGGCCCACGATGTTGTGCCAAACCTTTAACCTACTCTAGGATCAAACTACCTACATACCCTTCATACTACTATCATCCATGTACCTATCCAAGAGTCGCTTAAATGTCCCTAATGTATCTGCTTCGACTACCACCGCTGGCAGTGCATTCCACGCACCCACCACTCTCTGTGTAAAGAACCTACTTCTGACATCTCCCCGAAACCTTCCTCCAATCACCTTAAAATTATGCCCCCTGGTGATAGTCCTTTCCGCCCTGGGAAAAGGTCTCTGGCTATCCACTCTATCTATGCCTCTCATCATCTTGTACCCCTCTATCAAGTCACCTCTCATCCTTCTTCACTCCAATGAGAAAAGCCCTAGCTCCCTCAAGCTTTCTTCGTAGGACATGCCCTCCAGTCCAGGCAGCATCCTGGTAAATCTCCTCTGCACCCTCTCTAGAGCTTCCACATCCTTCCTATAATGAGGCGACCAGAACTGAACACAATATTCCAAGTGTGGTCTAACCAGGGCTTTATAGAGCTGCAGCATAACCTCGCGGCTCTTAAATGCAATCCCCCTGTTAATGAAATCCAACACACCATACGCTTTCTTAACAACCCTATCAACTTGGGTGGCAACTTTGAGCGATCTATGGACATGGACCCCAAGATCCCTCTGTTCCTCCACACTACCAAGAGACCTGTCTTTAAGCCTGTATTCTGCATTCAAATTCAACCTTCCAAAATGAATCACTCCACACTTTTCGAGGTTGAACTCCATCTGCCACTTCTCAGCCCAGCTCTGCATCCTGTCAATGTCCCGTTGCAACCTACAACAACCTTCCACACTATCCACAACTCCAGCAACCTTCGTGTCATCGGCAAACTTGCTAACCCAGCCTTCCACTTCCTCATCCAAGTCATTTATAAAAATCACAAAGAGCAGAGGTCCCAGAACAGATCCCTGCGGAACACCACTGGTCACCAAGCTCCATGCTGAATACTTTCCATCTACTACCACCCTCTGACTTCTATGGGCCAGCCAATTCTGTATCCAGACAGCCAACTTTCCCTGTATCCCATGCCTCCTTACTTTCTGAATGAGCCTACCATGGGGAACCTTATCAAACGCCTTGCTGAAATCCATATACACCACATCCACTGCTCTTCCTTCATCAACGTGTTTTGTCACATCTTCAAAGAATTCAATAAGGCTTGTGAGGCATGACCTGCCCCTCACAAAGCCATGCTGACTGTCTCTAATCAAACTATGCTTTTTCCAAATAATCATAAATCCTGTCTCTCAGAATCCTCTCCACTAATTTGCCCACTACCGACGTAAGACTGACTGGTCTATAATTCCCAGGGTTATCCCTATTCCCTTTCTTGAACAAGGGAATAACATTTGCCACCCTCCAATCATCTGGTACTACTCCAGTGGACAGTGAGGACGTAAAGATCATCGCCAAAGGCGCGGCAATCTCTTCCCTCGCTTCCCGTAATATCCTTGGGTATATCTCGTCTGGCCCCGGGGACTTATCTGTCCTCATGTCTTTCAAAATTTCCAGCACATCCTCCCTCTTAACATCAACCTGTTTGAGCATGTCAGCCTGTTTCACGCTGTCCTCACAAACGACCAGGTCCCTCTCACTAGTGAATACTGAAGCAAAGTATTCATTTAGGACCTCCCCTACCTCCTCCGACTCCAGGCACAAGTTCCCTCCACTGTCCCTGATCATCCCTACCCTCACTCTGGCCATCCTCTTGTTCCTCGCATAAGTGTAGAACGCCTTGGGATTTTCCTTAATCCTACCCGCCAAGACTTTTTCATGTCCCCTTCTAGCTCTCCGAAGTCCATTCTTCAGTTCCTTCCTGGCTACCTTGTAACCCTCTAGAGCCCTGTCTGATCCTTGCTTCCTCAACCTTAAGTAAGCTTCCTTCTTCCTCTTGACTAGCTGTTCCACATCTCTTGTCATCCAAGGTTCCTTCACCCTACCATCCCTTCCTTGCCTCATCGGGACAAACCTATCCAGCAGTCGCAGCAAGTGCTCCCTAAACAACCTCCACATTTCTGTCGTGCATTTCCCTGAGAACATCTATTCCCAATTTATGCTCCCCAGTTCCTGCCTAATAGCATTGTAATTTCCCCTCCCCCAATTAAATATTTTCCCATCCCGTCTGCTCCTGTCCCTCTCCATGACTATAGTAAAGGTCAGGGAGTTGTGATCACTATCACCAAAATGCTCTCCCACCGAGAGATCAGCCATCTGGCCTGATTTGTTGCCAAGCACCAAATCCAACATAGCCTCCCCTCTAGTCGGCCTATCTACATATTGAGTCAGGAAACCTTCCTGGGCACACCTGACAAAAACTGCTCCATCCAAACTATTTGCACTAAGGAGGTTCCAATCAATATTAGGGAAGTTGAAGTCACCCATGACAACAACCCTGTTACTTCTGCACCTTTCCAAAATCTGCCTCCCAATCTGTTCCTCCGTGTCTCTGTTGCTATTGGGGGGTCTGTAGAAAACTCCCAATAAAGTGACTGCTCCTTTCCTGTTTCTGACTTCCACCCATAATGACTCAGTAGACAAACCCTCCTCCACGACCTCCCTTTCTGCAGCTGTGATACTATCCCTGATTAGCAATGCCACTCCCCCACCTCTTTTACCTCCCTCCCTATTCCTTTTGAAACATCTAAACCCCGGAAAATCCAACATCCATTCCTGCCCCTGTGATATCCAAGTCTCCGTAATGGCCACAACATCGTAGCTCCAAGTACTGATCCATGCTCTAAGTTCATCACCCTTATTCCTGACACTTCTTGCGTTAAAATAGACACACTTCAACCCATCATACTGGCTGCAACTTTGCCCTGTCAACTGTCTAATCTTCCTCACAGACTCTCTGCACTCTGTATCTGCCTGTTCAACAGCTACCCCATCCACTGATCCGTCGCTCCGGTTCCCATCCCCCTGCCAAACTAGTTTAAACCCTCCCGAAGAGCGCTAGCAGTGTAGGAGGTACTTTCAAAGAAACCCGGGCAATTTGCTGCAGTTCATCATGTGAACAGTGTACATTTTAATCACGGTGCACCAATGGTGGAAGGAGTGGATGTTTAAGGTGGTAGATGTGGGCGGCACAGTGGCGCAGTGGTTAGCACCGCAGCCTCACAGCTCCAGGGACCCGGGTTCGATTCCGGGTACTGCCTGTGTGGAGTTTGCAAGTTCTCCCTGTGTCTGCGTGGGTTTCCTCCGGGTGCTCCGGTTTCCTCCCACAAGCCAAAAGACTTGCAGGTTGATAGGTAAATTGGCCATTATAAATTGTCACTAGTATAGGTAGGTGGTAGGGAAATATAGGGACAGGTGGGGATGTTTGGTAGGAATATGGGATTAGTGTAGGATTAGTATAAATGGGTGGTTGATGTTCGGCACAGACTCGGTGGGCCGAAGGGCCTGTTTCAGTGCTGTATCTCTAATCTAATCTAATCATGTCCTGGCGATCAAGGGTACTCCTTTGGCCTGGATGGTGTCAACCTTCTTAAGTATTGCTTCAGCTGCACCCATCCAGGCAAGTGAAGAGTATTCCATCACACTCCTGATTTTTGACTTGTGGATGGTGGAGAGGCTTTGCTGAATTCTTCCTTGGCCTCTCACCCCTCCCTCAGCTGACTTTTGTGCCCATGGCAAGGCTCCCAGCGCTGGCCGAAAAGGCGGGGGAGAATCCCGCCTCGGCCAGCTGGAGCCCCCCCCCAAGAGCGATTCCACAGTGCTGGTTCAATTAACACCCCAATGCGAGAATCCCTATCCATTTAAAGACAGTGATCCCGCCTCCAAGAGCTGCCAGCCAATCACAGGGCTGGCAGCTCAGCAGAATCGGCAGCAACACTGGGAGTGGTGGCCACATGCCAGTATAACAAGAGGCCTTCGGCACAGGGCCAGTGCTGGAGCCTGGATCCAATGTGAGTGCAGCGGGGTCGCCGGGGCCAGACCGACCTACCATGGCAAGGGGGAGTGAGAGGGTTGGCGTGAAGTCCAGGGGGAGAGAGGGTCCATGGTGGTGGAGGTTTTGCCGGCAGGGATCCTCCGTGGGCTACAGTTTAACCAAGAAGGAGGAACTCCCCCCACCAACAAGCCTGCAGGGAGGGCGCCTCATTTTACAAGCTACCTCCCCACATGGCAGAGGCACCTCCCGCCGCTGGTTAAATCCCAACGGTGGCAGTAAGAGGCTGTTACGTGGTCATTAATAGGCCACATAAGGGCCTCAATTGGCATCTGGGTGGGAAGGCTGTCTTCGGTCTATCCCGCCCCTGACAAAACTGCTTGCGATAGGGAGGCGATGGGCCCTCTGCCCCCTCCCCGCCTCCTGTTGCAATTCTATGGGCCCCCCCCCCTGCCCACCTCCGAATCCGTCTCCGGGGGGTGCCCATAAAATTCAGCCCACTATGTCTGTAACCTCCTCCAGCCCTATGGCCCTCTGAGATCTCTGCGCTCCGCCAACACTAGCCTTTTGTGCAACACTGATTTCCATCTCCCCACTACTGGGGGGGCCATGCCTTCAACCTCTTCAGCTCCAAGCTCTGGAATTCCCTCAGCATTTTCTCCTCTGTACCTCTCTCTCCTCTTTTAAGACACTGCTTAAAACCTACCTACCTCTTTGACCAAACTTTTGGTCACTTTTCCTAATGCTTCCTTCTTTGGCCAGATCTGAATTTCTGTCTGTCTACACCCCTTGGGATATTTTACTACATTAAAGACCCTTTATAAATGTAAGTTGCTGTAATTGTCCTACTACAATGATTTAACTCCTAGTCATGTTCCAGAGCACAGAAATTCACCAAAACATTGCTCGAGTCTATTTTAACCTGGCTGTACTTTGAACTCTTAACTGTCCTTTCCTCTCCTCCCTCAGTCTGCAGGTTTATAACCACATCAACTCATCGCTGCTTCTTGTTTTTAATCTCAGCAATTCTGAGCCTTGTGCCTTGACGTTTTCACCTCGGTCACTCAATATTAGTTGGGGAAAAGACTTCTGCTTCTTTAAATGAAGACAAAAATTAATGGCTGCATGCATGAAAATATTCTAATCTTTCATCATCTAAGAAGCTCTGGATTTATTTGCCCTACCCATCCCCCTCATGGGAATGTAGCTTGATTGTACCCAAACTATCTTCACTTTAAAGGCAGCCCATTGTCCCATTATAGTTTTGCCTGCCAAATTTTGATTCCATTTTACCTGCGCCAGATCCATTATCTCCCCACTGAAGTTGACCCTCCCCCAATAATTATTTTTACTCTAGATTGATCCTTGTCCTTTTCCATAGTCAACCTAAACCTTACAATACTATGATCGTTGTCCCCTAAATGTTCCCCTACTGACACTTGACCTACTTGACCCAGTTCATTCCCCCAGAACCTGATTCAGCAAGGCCTCCTTCCTCATTGGACTGGAGACTGATGTAGAAAATTCTCCTGAACATATACTAGAAACTCCTGCTTGTCTCTGCCCTTTACACTATTACTATTCCAGTCTATATTAGGATAATTAAAGTCTCCCATTATAACTACTCTATAATTCTTGCACCTAACTGTAATTTCCTTGCAGATTTGTTCCTTTATATTTCTCCCACTAGTTGGCGGCCTATAGAATACACACAGAACTGTAAGGGTACCTCTATTGTTCCTTAGCTCTAACCAAATAGTTTCTGTCCTTGAACCCTCTAAGACATCCTCTCTCTCCAGCACTATAATGTTCTCCTTAATCAATACTGCTACCCATCCTCCTTTCTTTCCTTCGCTATTTTTCCTGAACACCTTGTATCAGGAATATTTAGTACCCAGTCCTGCCCTTTTTTGAGCCGGGTCTCTATTATCACCACAACATCATATTTCCACGTGGCTATCTGCCCCTACAGCTCACCAACCTTATTTACCAGACTCCGTACATTCACATACATACACAATAAACCTAATTTAGATCTTACTACATTCCCCCTTACTCTGACCCCACCTAATTCCTTACTATTTTCTACACTAGTGCTATCTGTCTTTACCAATTCTCTATGCACCTCTATAATATTATCTCCTGGTTCTCACACCCCTGTCAACTTAGTTTAAACGCTCCCCAATGGCACTAAAAAAATCGCTCTGCAATGGCATTGGTCCTGGCTCTGTTCAGGTACAACCCGTCCAGACTGTACAGATCCTATCTCCCCCAGAGCCGGAGCCAATGCCCCAGGAATCTAAAACCCTCCCTCCTGCACCATTTCTCCAGCTACACATTCATCTGCTCTATCCACCTCTTTCTATACTCAATTGTGCATGGTACCAGAAATAATCTGGAGATTATTACCTTTGAGTCCTACATTCTGGTATCTTTCCTTGCTCACTAAACTCTGCCTACAGGACCACATTGCTCTTTCTACTTATGTCATTAGTATCGATATGGACCATGACCGCTGGCTTTCCACTGTCTCCCCACAGAGTGCTCTACAGCCACTCAGTGACATCCTTGACCCTGGTACCAGGGAGGCAAAATATCTGTGGCCACAGAAATGTCTGTCTGTTCCCCTGATTGTCGAGTCCCCTATCACTATTGCTTTTCCAAACTTCCTCCTGCCCCCTGTACAGCTAAGCTCGACACGGTGCTGTGGACTAGGTTGTGGCTGCACATGCCAAAGGAATCATCACTCTCACTAGTATTCAGAATGGAATACTGGTTGGAGCGTGAGATGCACTCAGGGGACTGCTGCACTACCTGTTTGGTCTTCCTTGACTGGCTGGCGGTCACCCATTTCTTCTTTGCCTGCATACCCTTAAGCTGCAGGGTGACCACATCCATAAACGTGTTATCCACAAAACTCTCAGTCATGCGAATGTACCGCAGTGACTCCACCTGTCGCCAAGCTCCAAAACCCGGAGCGCAAGCTGCTGCAGCTGACAACACTTCCTGCACATGTGGTTATCCAGGACACAGGAAGCAACCTGGAGTTGCCACATGGCACAGGATGCGCATTCCACAGGACTAAGCTGCGATACCTCTATTTAATTTATGAGACTATTAAACTTACAGCTTAAATAACTAAAGATTCACCAATAAGCTGCTTTTCTTGTGCTGACGTCACTTTATTTTATTGGGAGGTTAATACGTCTCCAAAACCTGCTTTTATGATATTAATTGTGTTTTTCTTTCCCTGAAAAAAGTAAACTTTAAATTGCAAAGTGAGAAAGCAGGCAGTTCCAGTAAGGTGCCTATGGATGGCGCCGTTCAGAGACCAGGCCCCTGAGGCGATAGGCGGGGCAAGCGTGCCGCGATGCATTGTGGGAGTTGTAGTCCCCTGCCCACAAGCAGCTGGAGCAAGACGACAGCTTGGGAAAGTACAACTCCCGGCGTGCCCCGGGCTCGATCGGAGGGAGGAAGAGCTGCGTTTATAATGACCGGTTTGCAGAGTGCTGTATGCAGGGGAGTGAGACACAGGCAGGTTGCAGGTAAGTTTAGGGTAAAAGTGGGAGTCAATTAGGGAGGAGAGGATTTCCGAGCAACTACTTCCAAAAAGTTCATTTTGGGAAAAGTTGGCTGAGGTTTTATGGAGTTGGATGAAACTTTCAGTTTCTCCCTTCTAGGGGAACTTGAACGAGGAAGGGAAAGCAGGGAGAGGAGAAGGAGGAAGGCAGGAGAAGGGGAGGAAGGAGAAAGGGGCGAGGAGGGTGGAGGGAAAGTAAGAGAAGGGAAGAGTGAGGGCGGAGAAAGTGGAAAGAAGGAAGGGGACAGGGAGCACACAGTCCAGGCTCGGAGATGTGGAAAGAATATTTGCTGTAAGGATATACTGCTTAAACGCATCATTGCCTTATATATACGTTGCTCATTGTGACAAGAATTAAGCAATGGGTCTTTGTACCCAAGCCCAAAAAAATTGCTTTGTCGACTGTTTCGTATTGATGATGCACTTTATAGCCAGAGAAGTCGTACACAGAAGTTATAATATGGGGACAGACCATTCAGTCTACCTTTGCTGGCGCTTTACCTTTCGCTCATTGGTTCTGTGATTCACTCAAATCAATCGTTTTAAGTATTGGGCATTTTTCTTTTATCGCCGTTGATTTGAAACAGTTTATTTTGAAAGCGTATTTTTGTGTTACGAGAATGTTACATGTTGCGCTATTGTGGTGATGCCTTTAAAGGGAATGCAAGTGAGAAGCTGACTGCCCACACTCGTATCTCCTGATCTTGACTTAAAAAAAAATCGAATATATTATCGGTTAAAAATATCGCTTCAGTATCAGGCGCTGGTTGCGGAATGCCGCTGTTTCATTGGCTGCAGCCAATCGTGAAACATAGTTGCAACTAACTGAAAACTCGCTGGAAAATTTCTCTGCCAATTTACTGGTACGTCAACAGCCCACCTGTTGGGATTTTGTTCAGCATTTTTATTGTGATATAGAGAACCAAAGAAACTGTGAAATTCGCCCATGTGCAGTGCAAGGCTTTGCCCTGGAAAGTTCTGTGTAACTGATGGGAAATCCACACCAAGGATAGAAGAATATCTGCTCTGTGACTGAAGGTGTGCCTTCCATTGTATTCAACCTTGATCCCGTGATCCTTTGAACCCCGCTAGAAAAGCCCCAAGTTTGGATCCAGGTTTCTGTTAAGTTAGCTGATCTGAATGCTGGAGTTGCTGCATTTTGTTTCAGAATCACTGGGATAGAGAAGGGAAAAGTTGATCACGGTTCTCACACCTCGCGATCCGATGATCACTGCTGGAAGGTGAGTGGGGATTGGGCTCAGTATTGATTTCTCCCATGGACGAATATCCTACTGGTCTTTGCTGTGTAGTCTGGCATGTTAAACGCGATACCAGTGGCTGAGCAGTGCCTTGGGGAGTCTATTTCTTTGGCCTCCTTATCTCGAGAGACAATGGGTAAGCGCCTGGGGATGGTCAGTGGTGTGTGGAGCAGCGCCTGGAGTGGCTATAAAGGAACCCCGTAGGCGGTCATGTGTCACCTTTGGCATGTTTCCGGCAGTTCCTGCAGCCATACCGGTGCCAAACGACGTGCTCTGCACTCCTTTGGACCCCACCAGAAAGGCCGAGAGGAGGGCTTTGACAATTGGGCAACTCTCAACCTCCATACATTTGCCCAGGCATGCACCATGGAGAGGTCACTCCATAGTTGCCTCACAGCAACTGAAACAACACGAGGAGTCTACTAACGCAAGAGATTCAGTGTCTCAGGGAAGAGGAGAGCACCTCTGTATCCAAAGATTTGGAGGAATTAGAGAGGAAGATTTAGAGCAGCAGTGACCATGGCTGTGAGTTAAGGAAAAAAGTAAAGGCATGTCTGGAAGGGTGGGTTGGGGGGGTGGGGGGGGGGTGGTGGGAGGAGGTGTAAGTGTTTGGAGAATAAAAAGGAACCCTTTCTACTGCTGCACTTCAGGAGTGCAGGGGAGCTATTGGAAGCTGCACTCCAATCCTTCAGGTGATTGTTCACAAGGGCCTTTAAAACCTTTTGTAGCTGGAAGGAGTAAAATTAAATGTTGCAGCAGTCACAGAATAGGATAAAGCTTAGTGTATGTGGCTGGAATCGTTCAATCTCTCTATAGAAGTTATTCACAACACTTGAGCAAGGTGGCAAAAGAGTAAAACTTATTTTTGTTCAGTGCTTACTAGGGAGTGGATCTCACATTACTGGACCATGGGGAGTGGGCAATCACTGGGACTACCGACCGCAAAAGGACCCCATAAAGTGGGTTGCACAGACATCATGGCTGATCACACAAGGCAGGTAAGGTGGAGCCATGTATTTTGGCAGGGGATTAAATTTAATAAATCTTTGTGGGAATTGTGTTTTTGTTATCTAGTAAATGAATCATCAACCAAGATGCTGGTCTTTCACTGCCCTTGAGGCTTTCAGTGCGTACTCTGGCAGTAACGTCTGTGCACAAATGTAGAAATTCATGGAATTCATTGTTTATTCATTCTTGGGATGTGTGTCGCTGCCAAGGCTGACATTTGTTGTCCATCCCGAGTTGTTAAGCTGGTAGTGAGCTGCTCCCTTCTTCTGCAGTCTGTGTGGTGAAGGCACTCCAATAGTGCTGTAAGGTAGGGGGTTCCAGGATGTTGACCCAGCGATAATGAAGGAATGGCCAGTATATGTCCATCTGGATGGTGGGTGACTTGGAGGTTGTGGTGTTCCCGTGCACCTTGTCTTTCTAGGTGGTAGAGGTCACGAGTTTAGGAGGTGCTGTCAAAGAAACCTTGCCGAGTTGCTGCAGTGCATCTTGTAAATGGTGGAAGGAGTGGAAGTTTAAGGTGGTGGATGGGATGCCAATCAAGTGGGCTGCTTTGTCCTGGATGATGAGCTGCTTGAGTGTTGTAGCTGCACCCATCCAGGCAAGTGGAGAGTATTCCATCACACGCCTAACTTTGTGCCTGGTAGGTGAAGGAGTGGCTTTGGAGAGTCATGAGGTGAGTCACTTGCCACAGAATACCCAGTCTCTTGCCTGATCCAGTATCCATGGTGTTTGTGGCTGGTCCAGTTAAGTTTGTGGTCAGTGGTGACCCCAAGGATCTTGGAATTTGTTGCGCTATGTGAAATTGCTTGTAGTTTCTGTACTGGGGGACTAGCTACCCAATGGGAGCCCCAACCTGTGCCTGATTGTAGGGATGTCAAGGATAATTATGTACTGGAAACAAATGCTGGCCTTGCCAGCCACACCCACATCCCATGAAAGAATGAAAACAAACTTGTATTGAGATAATGCCTTTTACAACCTCGGCACGTCCCAAAGCACTTGCAGCCATTGATGCACTTTTTGAAGTGAGGTCACTGTTGTAGGGAAACGCACAACCAGGTCCCACAAACAATGTCCAATCCAAAAGACGGCACCGCCAACTGAGCCGCACTCCCTCGCTGCCCTGGAAATATCAACTGGATTATATGCTGAAGTCCCTAATTTACTTAAAGCACCCCAATACAGGAATTTTTTTATTATTTCATAGGATGTGGGTGTCACTGGCAATGCCAGCATTTGTTGCCCATCCCTAATTGCCCTTAATGACTGGCTTGCTAGGCCATTGAAGAGGGCAGTTAAGAGTCAACAACATTGCTATGGGTCTGAAGTCGCATGTAGGCCAGACTAGGTATAGAATGGCAGATTTCCTTCCCTGAAGGACATTAGTGAACCAGATGGGTTTTTACAACAAGTGATAGTTTCATGGTACCATTACAAAGATTAGTTTTCAATTCCAGATCTTTTAATTAATTGAGTTTATTAAATTTAAATTCCACCAGCTGCCATGATGGGATTTGAAACCATGTCCCCAGGCAATTAGCCTGGGCCTCTGGATTACTCATCCAGTGACATTACCATTACACTACCACCTCCCCCATGCAGTAAACATAATGTAAAAGTTGATCTGCCACCGCTCAAAATGGGCAGATGGCATTGCCCAAACCATTAAAAAGGTTCCTTGTATACAGTGAGCTTGCATATGTTGGTTTGAGCCACTAGGACACCAAGTGGAACAAAGATGATTGTGGGATATATTTTTCTGGAACAAAAAAACTAAATTGTGCACCAGTGATCCCTTGGAACAAGGTGGTGGGACTGAGATGACATCACCTTGTTGCTTTAAGGTTTGTGAACTCACTCTCTTGGCTACTTTG
The DNA here is from genome assembly GCF_036365525.1 of Heterodontus francisci. Classification (NCBI taxonomy): domain Eukaryota; kingdom Metazoa; phylum Chordata; class Chondrichthyes; order Heterodontiformes; family Heterodontidae; genus Heterodontus; species Heterodontus francisci. The sequence goes on from NC_090401.1 coordinate 46,525,058, forward strand.
GCTGAACAGGCTATTTTGTGCTGGCTGACTCAGTGCATTCTATGTAAATGAAATCGCTGAGTTTCGTTGCTAAATGCATTGTCCGTTCTGGTACCAGACGTACAAGCTGAGAAGGTCCCAGCTTCCATTCCAGTCCATGCCTGGTTGCCTGATCTCAGCTGGGTGTTGCATTTGAATGGGGAGAAATGTGAAATTATATATTTTAGGAGAAAAAATTATAGAAAACATGCACTATATAGGAAAGCTTCAAAAGTAGAGAAGCAGAGAAAGATCTAAGGGCTATTGTACCCAAATGCTCAAAAGTGGAAGGAAGTGTTGATCTGTTGGTTCAGAAAAGTATGATGGTAACTAGGTTTATTAAGATTGTATTGTACAACATCAAAAATTGCATACTTCCTGATTAACTGAATAAATAATTGAAAAGGAAAAGGATATGGGAAAAGAGCAGAGAACTGGAACTAAGTAGATAGTTCTTTCAGAATGATAGAATAGACTCGATGGGTGGATTGGACTCTTTCTGTGCTGTAAAATTCTGTGATTCCAGAGAGGCATAAAGTTGGTCTCAGTTCCCTGGATTAGCAATGGGAAAATCAGCCAAGGCTTCCAATCACTATCCAGTAACCCCTGCTGGAAAGGATGTGTGGAGGAGAGGGGAGTGTTAAATAATCTGCTAACGCTCGTTGCCTAGATTCTCACATGAAATGTGGCCAAGTGGTTGAGGTACTGGACAGCATTTGAAGCTGATGGACAAGTCAGCACCTCGAGGTTGGAAGAGAAACTTGAGGAGGGAAGTGAAACATACTTTGTCAAAAAATTTCATTTTGACGGGCACTTACAAGGTTGGAGTGGGTTTGTGGGCTGTGTAAGCAGATTCAGGCTACACTCTTGCAATACCTGTGGGAAGAGTTGACTCACCCAAACTTGATGTCTTGCTAAACCAGATCCACAACTTCGCTTCCCACACGTGCCACATGATGTTCAACTTGGGCCTCAGACCTCAAACTGTGCTCCTTCCAGTATATAACCCGTGTTTGATCTGTCTTGGGAGTGTTTGGGGCAGTGTAGAGGCAGCTTTATTCTGTATCTAATCTGTGTTGTGCTTGCCCTGGGATTGTTTGATGGGACAGTTTAGAGAGTGTTTTACACACTGTACCTAGTGCTATATCTGACTCTTTTAAGCTGATATTTGGTGCTTAAAATAGACATCGGCATTGCACAGCTTGATGAGAACAAAATTTATCAAAGAATAGTGAAGAATCGTAAAAGACAAATCTTTGTAAAAGGGAGCTGCCCCTCAGATCTCTATCTGTCTTGGATCGTTACTTACATTGCATGATCTTAACATAACTTATTGAGAAATCATTCTCTACTTGCTGAAGGTTTCAACAGAGCATTTGAGAAAAACATGAAGGAAGTTGCTGGCTTTGACTTTTATCAGTCTGAAGAGAGTTGTGCTGTATCTTAAAGGGTTGGTTGTTTTGTCACCAGTTGGAAGAAATCAGGCACACAAACATCTTGTACTTGTGAAATGGTAAAAACACACTACAGAATAATAGTGAAGCACACTGGGTGAGATCAAAGTCAGATGTCGAACCAACACAAGACCTGATGTAAGGCTATGTAAGGGGGAGATTCCTCTGGGCCCATTTTCATAACCTGATTAGAAGTAATATTAAACTGAGGCCCCGTCTCCCCCCCTCAGTTAGAGGTATGAGATCCTCTGGCACCATTTCGAAGAACAGCAGGGGAGATCTAACAGAATCCTGGACAATATCCCTCAGCCAGTATCACAAGAAACAGATCATATGACCATTATCATGCTGCTGTTTGTGGTAGCTTGCTGCGCACAAAGTTGCTGCTGCATTTCCTACATTGCAACAGCCACTGCACTTCAAAAGTACTTTATTGGTTGTAAAATGTTTTGGGGCATCCTGAGGTCGTGAGAGATGCTTGTATAAACACAAGGTTTTTCTTTGTCTTTTACTTGCCTTACAATCAATTCTTTTTTTAAAGTGGGAAATAATTTAATTTATTTCAGGGAAGTTTCTTCCGTTTATATTATCCCTGTGAGGCCTGTGGGCTTTCCAAGCAGCCGCTGTGGATTCCCCGATACGAGTACTGCGGGGGCCTCGCGGAATTCCTGGAAAAGAGCAAGAAGTGGTGCGCCCCTCTACTTAATTTGGCATTCGGTGAGTGAGACTCAACAAAGTGACTGGGATGGTGGGCTAAACAACCAAAAGAGTTGAGCAAACGTTCCCAAACAGGAGGATGTGGCATGTACAGGGGGTATATCGGGTGTGGGGCGGCGTGCAAGAAGGTTGGATTGCCCAAGAACGAGAGCCACCAATGCATCCATGGGTAACCAGAGAAGGGTGCATTATAAGACACACTCCATGTTCTAGAAGTGACCATTGGACCAAGTGGAGCCACTTAAGGTGCAGCATTCATCAGTTACTATGCACCTCTAATGGGTCCAGTGGGTCAGCGTGGATTCAAGCGTGCTTGTGCAGGACTGAGGCTGCACTATTTAAGATGTTAACTGTGATAATACTGTCGCCTCTGAGACAGAAGGTTGTACGTTTGAGTCCCACTTCAGAGGCTTGAGAGCAAAATTCAGGCCAATACCCCCAGTGCCAGCACTGAGGGAGTGCGGGACTGTCAGATGTCTTTTGGATAAGACATTAAACTGAGGCTCAGTCTGCTCTCAGGTGGATGTAAAAGATCCCATGGCACAGTTTGAAGCAGAGCAGGAGAGTTCTCCTTGGTATTCTGGTCAATATGTATCCCTCAACCAACATCATTAAAGCAGATTATCTGGTCATTATCTTATTGCTGTTTGTGGGAGTTTGCTGTGTACAAATTGACTGTCACATTTCCTACATTACAGCAGTGACTACACTTCCAAAGTCTTTCACTGCTGGTGAAGCATGTTTGAATGTCCAGAGGATTTTTTTTTGTGTTGCAATGTAGAATAATGGAACTTGGGTCTGTATAATTAAAACATATATAAAAGGTTTACAAGTTAAGTATTGTCCACATGATCTCCTGGAATTGTTTCAAAGGCCTGAGCGAGGTCAAAGAAATTTTCCCAACTTTTATTTTTTTTTCTTTCTCTTGGCCCTGGGTTTTTGTAGTGTCTTTAACATAGAAAAATGTTCCAAGGTAGTTCACAGGAGTGATTATCAAAAAAACTTCCACACCGAGCGACATGAGATATTATGACAGGTGATCAAAAGCTCGGTCAAGGAGACAGGTTTTAAGGAGCTTCTTAAAGGAGGAGAGGTAGAGGTTTAGGGAGGGAATTCCAAATCATGGGGCATGGAAACTGAAGGCACTGCCACCAATGGTGGAGCAACAAAAATCGAATGCAGAAGAGGCCAGAATTAGAGCAGCTGAGATATCTTGGAGGAGTTGTAGGGCTGGACGAGATTACGGAGATAGAGAGGGGCGAGGCCATGGAGGGATTTGAACATGGGGATGAGAATATTAAAATAGCAATGTTGCCGGTCCAGGAGCCAATGAGGGTCGGCAAGTGCAGGGGTGATGAGTGAATGCTGACTTGTGCCTTGTAGATGAAGAGGCTTTGGGGAGTCAGGAGGTGAGTTACTCGCCGCAGGATTGTTAGCCTCTGACCTGCTCTTGTAGCCACAGTATTTATATGGCTACTCCAGTTCAGTGTCTGGTTAATGGTAGCCCCTAGGAAGTTGATAGTGGGGGATTCAGCGATGGTAATGCCATTGAATGTCAAGGGGAGATGGTTAGATTCTCTCTTGTTGGATATGGTCATTGCCTGGCACTTGTGAGTAACATTTGTGCCACACATAAGGTCTAGGCGGCTGAAGAAAGACGAAGCTTTGAAAGAATATCGGGATTGTAGGCGCAATCTGAAATGAGGAATTAAGAGGGGTCATGAAATATCTTTAGCAAACAGGGTTAAGGAAAATCCCAAAGCCTTTTATTCATATATAAGGAGCAAGAGGGTAACTAGAGAAAGGATTGGCCCACTCAAGGACAAAGGAGGAAAGTTATGCGTGGAGTCAGAGAAAATGGGTGAGATTCTAAACGAGTACTTTGCATCGGTATTCACCGAGGAGAGGGACATGACGGATGTTTGATTACTCTCGGTCAAGTCGGCATAAGGAGGGAGGAAGTGTTGGGTATTCTAAAAGGCATTAAGGTGGACAAGTCCCCAGGTCCGGATGGGATCTATCCCAGGTTACTGTGGGAAGCGAGAGAGGAAATAGCTGGGGCCTTAACAGATATTTTTGCAACATCCTTAAACACGGGTGAGGTCCCGGAAGACTGGAGAATTGCTAATGTCCCCTTGTTTAAGAAGGGTAGCAGGGATAATCCAGGTAATTATAGACCGGTGAGCCTGACGTCAGTGGTAGGGAAGCTGCTGAAGAAGATACTGAGGGATAGGATCTATTCCCATTTGGAAGAAAATGGGCTTATCAGTGATAGGCAACATGGTTTTGTGCAGGGAAGGTCATGTCTTACCAACTTAATAGAATTCTTTGAGGAAGTGACAAAGTTGATTGATGAGGGAAGTGCTGTAGATGTCATATACATGGACTTCAGTAAGGCGTTCGATAAGGTTCCCCATGGTAGGCTGATGGAGAAAGTGAAGGCGCATGGGGTCCAAGGTGTACTAGCTAGATGGATAAAGAACTGGCTGGGAGACAGAGTAGTAGTGGAAGGGAGTTTCTCAAAATGGAGACGTGTGACCAGTGGTGTTCCACAGGGATCCGTGCTGGGACCACTGTTGTTTGTGATATACATAAATGATTTGGAGGAAAGTATAGGTGGTCTGATTAGCAAGTTTGCAGACGACACTAAGATTGGTGGAGTAGCAGATAGTGAAGGGGACTGTCCGAGAATACAGCAGACTATAGATCGATTGGAGAGTTGGGCAGAGAAATGGCAGATGGAGTTCAATCAGGGCAAATGCGAGGTGATGCATTTTGGAAGATCCAATTCAAGAGTGAACTATACAGTAAATGGAAAAGTCCTGGGGAAAATTGATGTCCAGAGAGATTTGGGTGTTCAGGTCCATTGTTCCCTGAAGGTGGCAACGCAGGTAAATAGAGTGGTCAAGAAGGCATACGGCATGCTTTGCTTCATCGGACGGGGTATTGAGTACAAGAGTTGGCAGGTCATGTTACAGTTGTATAGGACTTTGGTTCAGCCACATTTGGAATACTGCGTGTAGTTCTGGTCGCCACATTACCAAAAGGATGTGGATGCTTTGGAGAGGGTGCAGGGGAGGTTCACCAGGATGTTGCCTGGTATGGAGAGTGCCAGCTATGAAGAAAGGTTGAGTAGATTAGGATTATTTTCATTAGAAAGACGGAGGTTGAGGGGGGAACTGATTGAGGTGTACAAAATCATGAGAGGTATAGACAGGTTGGATAGCAAGAAGCTTTTTCCCAGAGTGGGGGATTCAATTACTAGGGGACACGAGTTCAAAGTGAAAGAGGAAAAGTTTAGGGGGGATATGCGTGGAAAGTTCTTTATGCAGAGGGTGGTGGGTGCCTGGAACGCGTTGCCAGCGGAGGTGGTAGACGCGGGCACAATAGCGTCTTTTAAGATGTATCTAGACCGATACATGAATGGGCAGGAAGTAAAGAGATACAGACCCTTAGGAAATAGGCGACAGGTTTAGATAGAGGATCTGGATCGGCGTAGGCTTGGAGGGCCGAAGGGCCTGTTCCTGTGCTGTAATTTTCTTTGTTCTTTGTTCTTTATATAAATACCATGGCTACAAGAGCAGGTCAGAGGCTAGGAATCCTGCGGCGAGTAATTCACCTCCTGACTCCCCAAAGCCTGCCCGCTATCTACAAGGCACGTGTCAGGAGTGTGATGGAATACTCTCCACTTGCCTGGATAGGTGCAGCTCCAACAGCACTCAAGAAGCTCAACACCATCCAGGACAAAGCAGCCCGCTTGATTGGCACCTCATCTACAAACATTCACTCCCTCCATCACCGACGCACAGTGGCAGTCGTGTGTACCATCTACAAGATGCACTGCAGCAACGCACCAAGGCTCCTTAGACAGCACCTTCCAAACCCGTGACCTCTACCAACTAGAAGGACAAGGGCAGCAAATGCATGGGAACACCACCACCTGCAAGTTCCCCTCCAAGTCTCACACCATCCTGACTTGGAACTATATTGCCGTTCCTTCACTGTCGCTGGGTCAAAATCCTGGCACTCCCTTCCTAACAGCACTGTGGGTATACCTACCCCACATAGACTGCAGCGGTTCAAGAAGGCAGCTCACCACCACCTTCTCGAGCAATTGGGGATGGGCACATCCCATGAACGAATTTTGAAAAAAATGGGACCTGGTGTGACTTAGGATACAGGCAGCAGAGTTTTGGATGAGCTCACAGTTGTGGAGGGTGGAAAGTGGGAGAGCATTGAAATAGCCAAGTATCAAGGTAACATAGGCATGGGTAAGGGTTTCAGAAACAGATGAGCTGAGGCAGCTAACCTCAGGCAGGGAAGGGGAAAAAGACTGCAGGATTGATAATCTCTGTGCTGCAGCTTTGTACCTAGAATAGAACTGAGGTAGGGCAGTTTTTTCTCACTGGACAGCAAGAGGTGGAGAGAAAGAGAGATAATCATGATTTGGAAAATTTGAACAGTTGGGTCGGCCATGACTAGAGAGCTGCAGATCTTGCCTAGGGCTGAGGGAGAAAGGGGCCTAGGCTATATATTACAAGAGCTGCTCATGTGTGTTGTCTGAACATGGCTTTGAAGCCTCATTATAATCATATAAATTATTGCCAATTAGGCTCAAAACATCATCCATCCTAAATCTTTGTGATTTTAAGATGGAATTGTAATATGGACCCAAGTATTCATCCCACTGTCCATCGGATATTTTGGAAAACTAGGATAGACTCACGTAAACAATGAAATGCTATATCTTGATGACCAGCATAAACTCTTCATGCACCATTTTTTAATTCTTTAGGTTATTATGAAGTTCCGGTTGGATGGAACGCTCCTTTCAGAGCTGTGGAGAAGTACCCGTTGATCATATTTTCCCACGGCCTTGGGGCTTTCAGGTAGAGTGCCAATCGTGGTGGCCACTGGTTTTCCTATCCGAACTTTAACCTCTGTCAGTTTCCCTCCGTTCCACAAAAGGGTTTCATCAGCCTGTGTTCCAGGACTGATGAGTGATCCAACCGTTAGTCTGTCATCTCATTATCCATCTTTGTTTTCTTTTCTCACTCTTTTTTTTAAAATTACTCTCTCGATTATATTCTTACCTCCTTGCACTCTTTTCTCTCCAATGAAATATCAACATAATACTGTGCCTCTTCCCCATCCCCCTCAAACCCCACCCACTAGTTTTTCATACCCTGGGCACCTGGCATCCAGTAGCCATTATTCATCATAAAACTTCAACTTGCGAATCAATGGAATTTTCAAAAGTGTAGGGCATCTGAGCCCATTTCCTTCTCCCCACACTCTAATACCATTGTATCATCTTTACTGCCACCCTCGCTGAGATCAGTCGGCAACAAAACCTGGGACCTCGCTTACAAAGTATTTATTGCACTGAAATAGGCCGTTCAGCCTAACAGATCCATGCTGGTGTTTATGCTCCACAGGGGCCTCCTCCCACCCCTGTTCATCTAACCCTTCAACATATCCTTCCTCCCTCGTTTATCTAGATTCCCCTTTAAATGCATCTATGTTATTCACCGTATGTACTTCCTGTGGTAGTGAGTTCCACATTCTTAACTGCTCCCTGGGTAACGAGATTTTGCTTGATTTCCTTATTGGTTTTATTAGCGACTATCTTGTATTTGTGGCCCCTAGTTCTGGCTTTGTCTGCAAGTAGAAACACCTCTACGTCTACCTATCAAACCCTTTCATAACCTTGAAGCCCTCTATTGGGTTACTCCTTGGTCTTTTTTCTAGAGAGCAGGAGGTTTAGAGGGGATTTGAGGAAAAAGTTTTTCACCCAGAGGGTGGTTGGAATCTGGAACGCACTGCCTGAAGGGGTGGTAGAGGCAGGAACCATCACAACATTTAAGAAGTATTTAGATGAGCACTTGAAATGCCAAAGCATACAAGGCTATGGGCCAAGTGCTGGAAAATGGGATTAGAATAGGTAGGTGCTTGATGGGCGGCACAGACACGATGGGCCGAAGGGCCTGTTCCTGTGCTGTATGACTCTATGGCTCTAGAGGAAAAAGCCCCAACCTGTTCAGTTCTTGATAAATTATAACCTTGCAGTTCTGGTATTCTAATAAATCTTTCTTACGCCTGCTCCAGTGCCTCTGCATTCTTTTTATAATATGGAGACCAGGACTGTGCACAGTACTCCAGGTAATATCCTTGCATTCCTTTCTCTGTCATGTACTCACTTAGCTTCCCTTTAAATGCACCTATCCCATTTACCTCAACTGCTGCATGTGGTAGTGAGTTCCTGTTCTGTAGGCCTCAATCACTCACATCCTGAATCAAGGGCACTGCATTCACTCACTCCTCACGTGTATATGATAGAAGCTGTCCCTGTACTCCCCTTTTTTTTATATTACTGTCCTCAAGAGCCCCCACTGACAGGAAGAGGGCGCCCAGTACTGATGTGATGGGATCTCGGCGGAGGATTGCAGTGCTGAAGTATCACTGTTCCATTCTTTTTCTTGTCACAGGACCGTGTACTCTGCTGTCTGCATCGAGATGGCATCTCAGGGGTTTGTTGTCGCTGCTGTCGAGCACAGGTTAGTGTCTAGGAGGAGGCCACAGCATTTTAGCAATATTCACAATACATTCAAGGGCCTCACCACCGTTCCAGAGAGGCTGTCAAAGGATTGTTCTAGTGGTGGGCCACGCATTATGTGATGCCCCCCTGGGGTGTGTGCCATGTGACACCCCCTGCGACAATATGGATAGCAAAGCTTTACTCTATATCTAACCTGTGCTGTACCTGCCCTGGGAGTGTTTGGAACAGTGTAACATGCTGTTTGCCTATCGAATGGAAATTTTGAACACTAAAGGCTGGAGTGGGTTCATGGCATGTTTAATTGGATTCGGGCTATGCTATTGCTATACTTGTGGCTGGCTTTGACTAGCACAAACATGATGCCTTCTAAACCAGATCCACAACTTTTTCCACCTGTTCCACATGATCTTCAACTCAGGCCTCAGACTTCAAGCTGTGCTTCTTCCAGTGGAGGGAATTTTACTTGTATCTAACCCATGCTGTACCTGCCCTGGGGTTGTCTGGACAGTGTAGAGGTAGCTTTACAATGTATGTAAGAGATTGCGATTATTTCCAAGGCCCTTTCACTTTTTCCCATTTTGTTTTTAATCAGGGATGAATCGGCTTGCACTACCTTTTTTTTCAAGTCTCCTGTTGAAGATTTGGAGCAGTCGATTGGGTTAACAGCTCCAATAGAACAAACCGTCAAGGGTCCTGGGTCACCCCCAGCCTCCCCACCTGAGCTAGAGGAAGAATGGCTCCCGTACAGGAAATTGGAGACAGCCGAGGAAGATTTCTCTCTCCGGAATAAGCAGGTGTTTTTAAAATCCAGGAATGTTCCTGTTTCAATTTTGGTGTTGGGAAGGGGCACTGAATGCATCAGGGAATTTGTTGCACAATTCCTTGGTTGTTTTCACACAGGAATATGACTCTTGGTCCAGTGACCAACTGATTTTGTGGGCTAATCTTAATCTTTGGGGGGGGGGGGGGGCAAAAAAAACTGTCAAAGCCAGAGTGTGTGCAGCCTTTCAGTTGGCATGTGTAAGATCTCAACCTTTGTTTTAATTAACAACAAATTAGACTTTTGGAGCCTAGACTTTAGCAGAAGAACTATTTATTGTGTTTAATTGCTGCTTATAAAACTGTTCCCTTTGACGTATTGGCAGAGGTTTGGAAAAAGACAGACGTGCATTTATATAGCACGTTTCACAACCTCAGGATGTCCCAAAGTGCTTCACTGTCAATGAAGTTTTTTTTTAAAGTATAGTAACGTAGGAAATATAGCACTCAATTTGCACATAGTGACATCCTGCAAGCAGCAATGTGATTTGATCTGATTGTAATGGTGGTTGAGGAATAATTATTGGCTCAGGACACCAGGGAGAACTCACCTACACTTCTTTGAAATAGTGCCCTGTGATCATTTGCAAACCAGCCTCTGTTTAATGTCTTATCCAAAAGACGGCACATCCAGCCGTGTAGCACTCCCTCAGTGAAGTATCGAGCTGGACCTTGTGCTCCAGTCTCTGGAGTGAGAGTTGAACCCATGACCTTCTGGTTCAAAAGTAAGTGCAACCCACTGAGCCACAGATGGCATGGGTTTGCTAATGCCCCATTCCCCCATCAGCCTTGTGCTCGTGGATCTACACTGGCTCCTGGTTAAGCAACACCTCGATTTTTAAAATTCTCATCCTTCAAAACCCTCCATGGCCTCACAACAACCCCCCCCCCCCCCCTCCCCCTTCTATCTCTCTCATCTCCTCCAGCCCCACAACCCTCTGAGATAACTGTGCTCTGCTAATTCTGCCCTCTTGAGCATCCCTGATTTTTAATTGTTGCACCATTGGTGGTTGTGCCTTCAGCTTCCAAGGCCCTAAGCTCTCAATATGTCCTGCTACCTTCAAAGATTGATACATGTGTACCCCCCAGGTCCCTCTGTTCCTACACACTCTTTAGAACTGTGCCATTAAGTATAATTTAATACTGACAAGTGTGAGGTGATGCATTTTGGCAGAAGGACTAGGGAGAGGCAATATATACTCATTGTGTGCAGGAACAGAAGCACCTTGGGGGGTGGGGGGTGGTGGTGATGCAATGATCTTTGAAGGTGGCAGGACATATTGAGAGATTGGTTAGTAAAGCATATAGGATCTAGGACTTCATAAAGAGGCATTGAGAACAAAAGCAGGGAAGTTATGCTAAACATTTATAAAGCTCTGGTAAGGTCCCAGTGGAGTATTGCAACCAGTTCTGGTCACCACACTTTAGGAAGGACGTGAGGCTCCTTGAGAGGGTGCAGAGATGATTTACCAGAATGGTTTCAAGAATGGGGGATTTTAGTTACAAGATTAGGTTAGGAAAGCTGGGGAGGTTCTCCTTCGAACAAAGGAGATTGAGGGGATAAGTGCACAAGATTATGACTGGCTTAAATTAGTTAGACAAGGATAAACTGTTCCGATTAACTAACGGTGCAAGGATTAGGGGACACAGATTGAAGGTTTTGGGTAAGAGACGCAGGGGGAATATGAGGAACTTTTTTATGTAGCGCGTGGTAATGACCTGGAACTTGCTGCCCGCAAGAGTAGTGGAATTGGAGACAATCAATGACTTCAAAAGGAAATTGGATGGCCACTTGAAGGAAATAGACTTGCAGTGCTATGGGGATTGAACGGGGGAGTGGAACTGACTGGATTGCTCTTTGGCGAGCTGGTATGGACTTGATGGGCCAATTGGCCTCCTTCTGTGCTGCAAATGACTGACTCTGGAATTTCCTCCCTAAACCCCCCCTCCCTTCCTCTCTCTTTCATCTCTCTCTCTGTCGCTCTCTTTTTTTTTGCTTTCGTTCGCTCTTTTTCGCGCTCGCTCGCTCTTTTTCGCTCTCGCCCTCTCCGCTGCTTAAAACCTACCTCTTTGACCAAGCTTTGGGTCATCTGCCCTAACATCTCCTTACGTGGTTCAGTGTTGAATTTTGTTTTATAACGTTCTTGTGAAGCACCTTGGAACATTTTACTCCTTGAAAGATGCTATATAAATACAGGTTGTTGTACTCCAAATTGGGGAGGAAATGGAAAAATATTGTTAGCTACCAAACAATCTTTAAAAGAAGTATTAAAACCTGCTAAATGGGTTGGCCATTTAGGACTGAGATGAGGAGAAATTTCTTCACTGAAAAGGTTGTGAATCTTTGGAATTTCCTATGCCAGAGGGCATTTGGATGCTCAGTCATTGAGTATATTCAAGACTGAAATCCATACACTTTGGACGTTAAGGGATTCAGGGGATATGAGGATAGGGCAGAAAAGTGGAGTTGAAGTCGAAGATTACCCATTATTTAATGGCAGAGCAGGCTCGAGGGTCCATATAACCAACGCCTGCTGCTCCTATTTCTTATTGTCTTAGTTCAAGTTACTGTGAGTTATTTCCCAGGAGGTTTGCTAACTTCCCCTTTCTTTACTTCCTCTGTATCGTAGATATAGGCACTAATAAAACCAATTGGGATAGCTTCAAAAACCAGGGCATGGGTGTTAAAGATTAGGAAGTTGGGAGTAAGAAGTGTGCAGTCAGGTGAAATGGTTTCACAAGGATTAATCGAGAAGTGGAATACACTACTCTAGATCATTGAAGCTAACAATATAAATGGGTTTGAGACAATTTGACATGTTTCTGAAAGAAGAGATTGAAGTATATGATATGGCATTGATCTGAAGAAATGACAAGCTTATTGGAACATAGGGACAACAGTCGGCCATTCAGCCCCTCAAGCCTGTTCCGCCATTCAACTTTACCTGCCCTTGCTCCATATCCCTTGGTACCTTTACCTCATAATCCATTGATTTGTGTCTTGAAAAGTAATCCCCAGCATCAACAGCATTTTTTGGGGGTGGGTGGGGGGTGCGAGGTAGTGGAGTTTGAGTTTTCCATAACCCTTTGGAGAAAAATTTCTTGATTTTAAAATTGTCCCTTGATCGAATTTCCCTCACCAAAGGAAATAGTTTCTCTGTATTTAACCTAACGAATCCTTTAAGCATTTTAAACGCGTCCGTTAGATCATCCCTCAATCTGAACTTGAGGGAATACAAACCAAGTTTATGCAACCTGTCGTTTATAATTTAACCTTTTAACCCCTGGTATCATTCCAGTGAATCCTGTCTATCTGTGATGTAAATTCAATGAATCTTAAGTACCATACAGCTAGGAAAGAAAGCTAGGAGCTTGAACATTTCCCTGAGGTGAGTCATACATGATCCAAAGGCTGAAAGTTCCAATTGTCTGAGGTCAGGAGATCGACAGAGATTGGAGTCTGCAGGAAATGCAGCACTCCTGACCTCTGGTGACAGATTCCAGTACTGCAGCACTGTATAGCAATGCGGAGCAGATGTGGAATATTGCAGGATGGAAAGTAGCCATTTGGTCCATCAAATCTGCATTAGCATATTTTTCAAAGTCACCCAGTCTAATCCCACTGTCTTCATTCTCCAGACACTTTAATATTTTTCAAAGAAAATATCTTCACTAAGGGCAATATATCCTTCCTGAGGTGCGATGCCCAAACTGAACGCGGTACTCCAGATGAGGTTTGACCAAGAATATGTACAACTGAAGCATAATGTATTCCTCTTTGTATTCCAGCCCCCTCGAGCTAAAAGCCAAAATCCATCAGTATTTTTGATTACTTTTTGCACCAATGCACTAGCTTTTAGGGATCTGTAGACATAGACCCTTAAATTGCTTTGTTTCTTCACTGTCAAAATATTAAGGTGCAGCATCAAAATCAGTTGGGTCTCATTCTAGGACAATTTATATATTTGTTTTGCTGCCCCTTTCCCCTCCCAGGTGTGTCAGCGAGTGAAGGAGTGCAGCCAGGCCTTGAGCCTTCTTGCAGCTGTCAATGAAGGGATACTCATCAAAAATGCCCTTCCTAGTGACTGGGACCACTGCATTATGAAGGTGGGTATGTCGACCACCAGACCCTTCTATCTTAACTAAATGCTGACCTTGGCGCTGTCGGCTCAGCCCACAAACAGGGATGTGCATTTCCTCATGTACAGGGAGGTGTCATTAGTTGGACAAAGCAGAGGCTGTCATGGGTGTTGGGGGAGGAACATAAAGAAAAGAATGACCTCAGGATGTTCCAAAGCACTTTACAACCAATAAAGTACTTATTTGAAACGTGAGGAAACTCATAGCAAGTTGTGTTGTGGAATGCACTGCTGAAAACATGGTGAAAATAGATTCAGTAATAATTTTCAAAAAGTTATTGGAAAAATGCTTCTTAAATACCTGGAGACAAAAAGATTGCAGGGGTGTGGAATTAATTGAATAGCTCTACAAAAGACCCAGCACAGGCATGATGGGCTGAATGGCTTCCTTCTGTGCTACAGTTGTATGATTCTATACTAACAGCTTGCATCATCACCACAGTTATTTTTTTTCCAGCAAGATCTGGCACCATTGTGCAGCAGGGTATGGACCTTAGAAGGGAACAATAGATTACAAATTAATTTGGATTGACTGTGGAAGTAAGCCCAAGATTAGCCAATGGCTTTCAGTGCAAACAAGTGTGCAGGATGGGTGCCCATAATAAAGACCCTGGCATCCCATAGCTGCTGGTCAACCCTTCTGGCTGAGACCAGCTACTTCAGTTGGTCTTGGGGATTGAATAAGTGTCTCACAGGGTTGGTGGGGGTGGGGTGCGATGCCCAGCCATGGGTGAGAGCCAATCAGGATGGAAAGGAATCTGAGATGATGGTCCTCATCCCTACAGGGCTGCATCGATCTGGAGAGGGTTGCAGTGATGGGCCATTCGTTTGGAGGCTGCACGTCGATTTTGGCAGTCGCAAGTGACCCGCGGTTCAGGTGCGTTCACTACTTCAGTTTCACGCACCGTGTCGGGGGAAATGTAATTGAGGAAAGCTCCCACAAGGAATACTTTATTCTGATAATGCAGCAAAATGATGAGGCATGTCGGCTTAATGCCGTGGAGTGATTCAAATGCGAACCTGTGATTTTACACCACGTGAGATTGTGATCTCCATACTGCCGTTTGTCTCATGAGGTATATAATCTTAAGGGCCAAGAGGTAAAGATGAGCCTATATAAAATCTGAGTACTTAGTGTTCTATTGGACATAATACTCAATAGTAACTCACCTCCTGACTCCCCAGAACTGCTCCACCGCCTACAAGGCGGAAGTTAGGGGTGCGATGGAATATTCCTCGCTTGCCTGTATGGGTTTTCTGCAACAGTCAAGAAACTCAACACCATCCAGGACTAAGTTGCTTGAACGGCAAGCCATCTGTCGCCTTAAATATTTGCTTCCTCCACCACTGGTGCATCGTGGCTGCAGTGTGTACCATCTACAGGATCACTGCAGCCACTCACCAAGGCTGCTTTGGCAGTACCTTCTAAACCCATTTTCTCTTCCACCTAGAAGGACAAGGGGAACAGGCACAAGGGAACACCACCTTCAGGTTTCCCCTCCAAGTCGTACTGCCAACCTGACTGGGTACACAACACTCGTTCCATCTTCATCGCTGGGGAAATCCCATGATGTAGTTTGGGTTTGGGGAAGCCAATGAAGAGAAAGTTGGAGAAATTGCCTCTGGTGGTGACAAGTGGGAGTACATCAAATCGGTGGTGTTTGTAAAGCACATTCAGTGGATGCATTAGAAGTGAATATGCTGCTCCTTCAGCATCCCTGCAGAATGGACATTCATTTAAACCATAGAAAAATTACAGCACAGAAGGAGGCCATTCATCCTTTCGTGTCCGTGCCAGTGGAAAAAACTAGCTGCCCAATCTAATCCCACCTTCCAGCACCTGATCCATAGCCTTGCCAGTTACAGCATTTCAGGTGCATGTCTAGGTATCTTTTAAAAGAATTGAGAGTTTCTGCCTCCACCCCCATTCCTGGCAGTGAATTCCAGACATCCCCCACCCTCTGGATGAAAAAGATTTTCCTCATGTCCCCTCAAATCCTTGTACTAATCACCTTAAATCTGTGCCCCTTAGTGATTGACCACTCTGCTAGGGGAAACAGGTCCCTCATGACTATCTACGCCCCTCAATTTTGTACACCTCTATTCAGCTTTCTCTGTTCTAAGGAAAATAACCCTAGCCTATCCAATCTTTCCTCATAGCTGCAACTTTCAAGCCCTGCCAACATTCTTGTAAATCTTCTCTGTACTCTCTCCAGAGCAATTATGTCCTTTCTGTAATGTGTTGATCAGAACTGTGCGCAATGCTCCAACTGTGGCCTAATCAGCATTTTATACAGTTCCAGCATTACATCCCTGCTTTTGAATTCTATACCTCGGCCAATAAAGGAAGGCATTCCATATGTCTCCTTCACTCTGTCTACCTGTCCTGCCACCTTCAGGGACCTGTGGACATGCACTCCAAGATCTATCACTTCTTCTACCCCTCTCAATGTCCTCCCATTTATTCTGTATTCCCTCGCTTTATTTGCCCTCCCCAAATGCATTACCTCTCGCTTATCTGGATTGAATTCCATTTGCCACTTTTCTGCCCACTCAACCAACCATTGATATCTTTCTGGAGTCTACAGCTATCCTCGTCGCTGTCAACTACACAGCCAATTTTTGTCATCAGCAAATTTCCCAATCATTCCTCCCACATTTAAGTCCAAATCATTAATATATACCACAAACCGCAAGGGACCCAACACAGCCCTGTGGAACACCACTGGAAACGGCTTTCCATTTGCAAAAACATCTATCAACTACTACCCTTTGTTTCCGGTCCCTTAGCCAATTCGGATCCAACCTGCCACGTTCCCCTGTATCCCATGGGCTTTCATTTTACTGACCAGTCTGCCATGTGGGACCTTGTCAAATGCCTCACTAAAATCCATGTAGACCCCATCAATCCTTCATGTTACTTCCTCAAAAAACTCAATCAAGTTAGTAAGACCTGGCCTTCCCTTAACAAATCCATGCTGACTATCCCTGATTAATCCATGCCTTGCTAAGTGGCAATTTATCCTGCCTCAGAATAGATTCTAACAATTTACCCACCACCGAGGTCAGACTGACTGGCCTATAATTATTTGGCCTGTCCTTCGAACCTTTTTAAACAATGGTACAACATTCGCAGACCTCCAATCGTCTGGTACCTCTCCTGTATCTAGTTAGGATTTGAAGATGGTCCTCAGCGCATCTGCTATTTCCTCCCTGGCTTTCTTTAACAACCTGGGATGCAATCCATCCGGCCCTGGTGATTTATCCACCTTCGAGGATGTCAGACCCTCTAGTACTTCCTCTCTCATGCTTATCGTATCTAATATTTCACACGCCTCCTCTTTAGCTACAATGTTTGCATCAACCTTCCTTTGTGAAGACAGACAAAAAACTCATTAAGAACCCTGCCCACATCATCTGCATCCACGCATAAGTTATCTTATACATCTCTGATAGGCCCTACCCTTTCCTTAGTTATCCTCTTGTTCTTAATGTACTGATAAAACATCTGGGTTTTCTTTGATTTTACCTGCCAATTAATTTTTCATGTCCTCTCTTTGCTTTTCTAATTTCCTTTTTTACTTCACCCCTGCACTTTCTATACTCCTCTAGGCTTTCTAAAGAGTTAAGATTTTTGTGATCGTCATAAGCTTTTTCTGCTTTAACTTGCCCTGTAAGCTTCTAGGTAACCAGGGGGGCTCCAGATTTGGCAGTACCACCCTTTATCTTTGTGGGGACTTGCCTACACTGTGCCCACAGTATATCTCTTTTGAATGCCTCCTACTGGTTTGCCACTGATTTTCCTTCAAGTAGCTATATCCAGTCCACTTTCGCCAGGTCAACTCTCAGTTTCTTAAAATTTGCCTTCCCTCAATTTAGAATTTTTACTCCTGTTTTATATTCTTTTCCATAATTATGCTAAAATTTACTGTATCATGGTCACTATCTCCAAAGTGGTCACCCACTTTTACTTCCTCCACTTGCCCAGCTTCATTACTAAATCTAGAATTGCCCCCCCCCCCCCCCCACCCCGGCCCTCGTTGGGCTTGTTACGTGCTGGCTAAAAAAGTTCTGTTGAATGCAGTTCAAGAATTCTGTCCACTCCGTGCTCTTCGCACTGTTGGTATCCCAGTTGATATTGGGGTAGTTGAAATCCCAAACTATTATTGCCCTATAATTTTTGCACTCAGAAATTTGTCTGCAGATTCTTCCTCCCTCTCTCTATTTGGGGGTCTATTGTACACTCCTAGTAATGTGGCTGACCCTTTTTCATTTCTGAGCTCCACCCATATTGCCTCATTTGATTCATTTAGTATATTATTTCTCCTCAAAGCTGTTTGTTCACGTCCAACCAATGGAAGCATTTAGAAATCGGTTCAGAACTAGTGTTTTGAGATCCTTGAATAATCCTCCCTTATTTTTGGGATGTCTGTTGCCTGTCTCTTGCTCGTTGGCTTTGCTTGCTGCCTATAAGTGTACTGTTGCCCTGCAGGTGTGCGGTGGCCCTGGATAGCTGGATGTTCCCGCTGACGGATGACGTTTATTCCAAGGTGCTGCGTCCTGTGCTTTTCATGAACTCTGAGAAATTCCAGACAGAGGAAAGCATCAATAAGATGAAGAGGCTGCACTCCACTGGCAGTGAGATCAAGATTGTCACCATAGTGTAAGTACAGAGAGGAAAGGTCTAATGGGATTGCATGCTATCAAATGAGTGTTGAGGCTTTAGAGAGGATCCAATACAGATTCTCTGGTATGTTGTCTGGTGTGAGGAAATACAAATACTTCAGACAAAAATTGGCTTTTTTTTCCAATGGAACTACACCAATTGCAGGGCAATTTAATAAGTGTTTAAAGTTATGAAAGGATGGGACAGGGTAGAGAACAAAGGGCAGGTGAAACCTCTTCATACAGAGTTGTGAGGTGTCCGTGTGTGGGGGAGTGAAGTGGGTGTGCTTGGACTGCAGTGGGCTGGGAGAGCCAAGGACTGGGAGCACTGGTACCCGTCGGTGACCCCTGGGTGTGTATGTGTGTCTCTGCAGGCTAGGAGTATGGGTGTCCACTTGGAGGGGCATGGGGGATGGTGGTGGCGGAGGAGGGGAGACTGTCGGTGTCCGCATAGGCTGGGAACTTGGGTACCCTAGGGGAGGGATGAGGGGACACGTGTCCAGATAAAAAGCAATGTTTAGAAACACCAGCCAATCTTTATTCCTCAACTAACACCAAAAATAGATTAAATGGTCTTTATCACATTACTGTTTGTGGGAGCTTGCTGTGTGCAAATTGGCTGCCATGTTGAATACATTTCAAAAAGTACTTTGTTGACTGACTGTAAAATGCTTTGGAGGATGTCCTGAGGTCATGAAAGGCACTATAGAAATGCAAGTTCATTCTTTTCTATACACACCTCTTGGAACATCCTCGCTCTTTTTTTTTTAAAAAAAATAGCACAAAGGTGTACCGGAGGTCAAATCCCTGCTCAAAAGACTGTCATTATTTCTTTTTTGTAAAACCTGAAGACATGTCGCCCTATTTTGGAGGAACAGTAACTGGTCACTCTCTGGACAAAAATTGACTGGGTGAGCCTTCCTCTGATGGTTTTAGATGCATTTGCAATGTTAAAAGGATGCAAAATGATAGATCTAGAGAAACTAATTGCTGTGGTGGGGCAATCAGGGATAAGGGAACATTACCTTAACGTTAGAGCTAGGCCATTTAAAAGCAAAATCAGGAAGCACTTGTTCACACAATGGACAGTAGAAATCTGGAACACTCTCGCACAAAGGTATGTGGATGCTGAGGGACACTTGGAGCTTTTGAAACCAAGATTAATGTTTTTTTTGGGGTTAGGGTATCGAGGGATATGGATATAAAGCTGGTTAATGGAGTTGAGGTGCCAAACAGCCATAATCTAATTGAATGGCAAACAGGCTCAAGGGGCTGAATGGCCTACTCTTTCTTCTAATGTTCCTGCTTTACTATGATTCACTGCCTCCGCTACACCCTGCAGCCCCCACCCACCTCAAGCATCTGGCCCCTGCTTGATCCCTTCCCTGACTTTCTTGATCCTTATTTTCAGCCTCATCCCTGAGTGAAGATTTCTTACACAGTGGAAAAGGGAAGTGTGTTGCAATTAATAGCTTTATTCGGAACTTGATAACTGTACCAAAGACTGCATTGTACCCCTTCAGAGAATGAAAATGGGTCAGCTTCAAACAACTCCATTTTAAAATTCTTATTCTCATTCTTGTTTTCAAATCGCTCTATGGCCTTGCCCCTCCCTATCTCTGTAACCACCTCCAGCCTTACAACCCTCCAAGATCTCTGCGCTCCTCAGATTCTGGCATCTTGTACTTGGAGTGATTAAAATCAGCAATCACTGGTGACTGGAATTCCCTACCTAAACCTCCCCTCCTTTCAGGTGCTCCTTAAAACCTACCTCTGACCAAACTTTTGGGCACCTGTCCTAATATCTCCTTATATGGCTTGGTGTCACATTTTTTGATAACACTCCTGTGAAGCACCTTGGAATGTTTTGCGACATTAAAGGTGCTATAGAAATGCAAGTTGTTCTTCGTTCCATGACAACAGGAATTTGGGTTTTAAGGAAAGATTCAAGGAATAGGCCACCTTTACTTTGGGTAAGGAACTTATTGAAGATTTTCAGGATTGGGGAGAGGATTAATCTCGTCAAATTATTCACCATGGGGAAGAGTTCCAGGTACCAGGGATGCAAGTTGAAAGTTAGGAGTTGGAAGCAGCATTTCTTCTAAGCTGTGTGGGTGCACAGCCATACAGCAGTCCAAAACTTACCGCGTAGGGGACAAACAGACCACGCACAAAAAAGTGGTCCCTTTAAGGTGTGCGTGCGTGTAGCAATCTTAAGGGGACTGTGCAATTCAACAAACAGGCCACGCACAGTGAAGGGAAATTGGAGGGAGCATTGAAAATGCCTCATTAGTGCTTCTTTGACTGTAAAGTGCTTTGGGACATCTTGTGATGAAAGGAGCTATATAAATGCAAGTTTTTTTTTAAGGGTACTTCTATGATTGAGTTGTTGAATAAGGAAAGAGTGATAGACTTCCATTAATACAGCACCACCTCACATCTCTGAGAAATAGCTCGAGTTGCAGCATAAGCAGTACTTTATGTGAGTAAATGCAACAGCTATTTTTGTGCATAGCAAGATCTCATAAACAGCAGTGAGATGAGTGGCCAGCTGATCGATACCAGGCAAGGCCACTGAAATGGGCAGTTTGAATTGGCGATGAGGCATATGCTTTTGAAGAGGGAGCGAGGGGATTGTTGGAATGTGATGAGAAATTTGGGTTTGGCATTGGTCAAAAAGAGGGGATTGTAGGCCTCTTGGCCTCATACTGCTCCCAAAGGCTCTTCTGTTTAGTTTATTCTGTTTATGCTTTGTTTCAGAGGGTCAGTACATCAGAGCCAGACGGATTTCACACTATTGACTGGTCAGTTGCTCAGCATGGCATTCGGAACAAGGGGAACCATAGATCCCGTAGTGGGTCTTGACATCACCAACAAGGCTGCTCTGGCCTTCCTACAGAGACACCTGGGTAGGACAGCCCTAAAATACTACCTCTCAGCATCTTACAGCACAGAAAGAGTCCGTTCAGCTCATCGTGCCTGTGCCAACTCTATGAAAGAGCTATCCAATTAGTCTACTCCCCTGCTCTTTTCCCATGTCCCTGTAATTCTTTTTTTCCTTAAATATTTATCCAGTTCTCTTTTGAAAGCTACTATTGAATCTGCTTCCATCACCCTTTCAGGCTGTGCATTCCTGATCATCATAACTCACTGCATAAAAATGTTCTTCGCATCACCCCTCTGATCCTTTTGCCGGTTAGCTTAAATCTGTCTCTTCTGGTTACTGACCCTCCTGCCAGTGGAAACAATTTCTGCTTGTTTGCTCAATCAAAACCCCGTCTTTGACTGCACCTCCAGAGATCCCAACTTCTGCCACCTAGAAGGACAAAGGCAGTGGGTGCAATGGGAAAAACATTCCCTCCTGCGCACATTCCAAGTCTCTCTCCATCTTGACTTGGACGTATATCGGCTGTACCATCAACGTCAAACTCCTGGAACTCCCTACCTTTTACAAAGACTGCGGTGATATTAAGAAGGCAGCTCACCACCTCCCCAAGGGCAATAAAGGCCAGACTTGCCAGTGAAAGCCACATACCAAGAATTAATTAACCCTCACAACATATCCCACAATTGAATAATGTAATTTAAGTCTGATGACGCTGGTAACTGCAGTGTATGGAGTATGGCTCTGAGCCATGGGTGCACAGTCAGTTGATCTTGGCCTGGTTGGAGTGCTACATTTGACCACATCAGCTTTGGATTAGTTGGGGGGATCTGACACTAATCTCTCAAAGTTGGAGGTGGGGCAGGACTTGCAGCAGTCTATTTCACAGCAAAGTCTATTCAATCAGCAAATTGTCTATTTAAAAAGTGTCTATGATCTAAAGCAAACAGGACTGATGACTGAAACTACAGCAGTCTCTCATGCTCATAGGGTTATTTCTCCAGCAAAATGCAGTGAGTAGAGGATAGTTGCATAATGCAAATTATGTGCATAAAACCAGTCTCAGTCACTTGCAGGAGTGTGGTTTTCAGGTGTGATTTGACAGGTGAAATTACCCAGTCATGTCCATTCTGGGCAGGTGTAGTGGTGCCACTTCATGCAGCCAAAACAAATTTGACCCGAATTTCCTGCTTTGGGTTTCTGTCAAGTGATGTCCAGTGGACAGTACCTGGAAATGGATGTCAGGGTAAGCACTGGGTGGGGCGAAGCCATGATATACCAGTTGGTGCCAGATAATCTGTTCAAAAATACTTGGGCAAAAGTTAAACACATTCCACCTTTTCTGTCTTTTTTTTTTTTAGATCTACAAAAGGACTTTGACCAGTGGGACGCCCTTTTGGAAGGGCATGGAGATCATGTCGTTGCTGATACTACTGTGATGTGACTACCATCTTCAGGCTTAAACTGTGCAGATGTTGGACTTGGAATCCAACTGATGCTTAATGTGAAGGCTGATGAGATTGTGCACCAGTGACTGGTTTTCTAAGAGTTAAATACTTGTACCTTGTGCCAAGGATACTAAATGATGCCTCATGCAACATTGCTGCCATCAATGTGACACAGCAGTCAGCCTGCATCTAAACCAATGCACTTGTTTCCCTGCTGTAGGTCTCTGCTATAATGCCTTCTGTGGTCGAATAGTCTGCCAACAGTTACTGACTGAGCTCACTCACAAAGCCACTTGGATTGGGCACTATAGAATAATCAAATCATTCTCTTTATGCTACCGTCCTTCCCTGCGCTCTGGCATATGCTTGAGCTAGCACTAACTAGACTAGGTTGACACTGGCACTGGAGGGAACTTGGCACTCATGGATCTGAGCTGGCCCAGACCAGGTTGATAAAGGCACTAGTTGGGAGTTGGCATTCATGTCAGTGCTTTGGGGGCTAGTGAAGAACATAATTTTCCTGTGCTTCTATTGGCCCGTGATTACAGTAGAAAACTGTATTTATGGAGAGGATATCCGATCAGTCCTGGGAAATGGAAACATTTGAAGATTACGAAGCTTCCCAATGGACAATGGCAGCACTTGCTGCTTTTGGGGAATGTGGGGAGATAGTCAGTATTGTGTTTGAGTTTCTTTTGTAGATTTCTCCAGTAGAATTGGGATTTTACTGCTCCCTCCAGCAGTAACTGGGACAGGGTTGTGCAGCATGTTGTTCGTATAAGAATTGCAAGTGTTTCCTAAGATTTGATTATAACTTTTAATGTTAGAATTTGAGATTGGATTTCTGTATTTTTATTTGCTTATCTTGGGATGGATGTCTGGGATGGAGAAGAGGAGAGGACTTGACTCTGTTACTCTGAGGAGGTGGAGGCCCACTGTCTTCAGTGAGTGTCTAACTCAGTGGCTTCAGAAAGCATTAAAAGTCAATTACATAGTGTGGGACTAGAGTCACATGAAAGAAAGAAATGCAACTTTGTTCTATATCACAACCTCAGGATATCCCAAAGTGCTTCACAGCCAATGAAGTACTTTTTGACATCCAGTTAGTATTAATGTAGCTAATTTGCACACAGCAAGATTCCACAAATGGCAATGACCAGATAATCTGTTTTGGTGATGAAGACTTCCCCTGCTCCTCTTCGAGTAATGTCATGGGATCTTTTAAACCCAGACTGGGTAAGGACAGCAGGTTTCCTCCCTAAAGTAATTAATGAATTAGTTGAGCTTTTATTATGATCTGACAGCTTCATGGTTACTTTTACTGATACCAGTTTCTTCTTTTCAGATTTTTAAAATCTGAAATCCAATTCATTTGGTAGGTGATCAAAAGCTTAGTCAA
The DNA here is from genome assembly GCF_036365525.1 of Heterodontus francisci. NCBI lineage: Eukaryota > Metazoa > Chordata > Chondrichthyes > Heterodontiformes > Heterodontidae > Heterodontus > Heterodontus francisci. Next base: position 46,549,160 of record NC_090401.1, read on the forward strand.
AGATCTAAGTTGTAAGTAGTGTCTCAGGAGAGAAATGTAGAGAGGCACTGAAGTTTCGGGAGGGAATTCCAGAGTTTGGGATCAAGGCATCTGAAGGTACTGGGCCAGTGCTGGAGTGAAAATCAACTATACGCTTGAGGAGCACAGAGGTCTGAGAAGTCGGGCTGGAGGAGGTTAGAGAAGGGCAAGGCTGTGTAGAGATTTGAAACCAGGTTGAGAATTTTAAAATTGAGGTGCTGCTGTACTGGAATACAATGTAGTTCAGCGAGCACAGGGGTGATGAGTGAATGGGACTTTGTGAGTTAGGATAAGTGGTCTAAGTGTCCCATGTTGATCTGAAACACTCTGCCAAGGGATGCGCAAGGCAGCTCAATTAAGTATGCAGACATTCCCCTTGACAACATATGTGGCCCTGCCAATGTGACAGTTCAGTATAATTCCCTTCCCGCTTTAATTTAATCCTGTAGAATAATACAAGGTGGCTTGTACACTACTGGTTAAAAAGAACAGTGGCCCTTAGACGGTTCAGTAAATTTCTTCAATCAAGTTAGCTCCTTGCTTATGTTTCTTTGTGCCTCCTTATCTCGAGAGACAATGGCTACGCGCCTGGAGGTGGTCAGTGGTTTGTGAAGCAGCGCCTGGAGTGGCTATAAAGGCCAATTCTAGAGTGACAGACTCTTCCACAGGTGCTGCAGAGAAATTTGTTTGTCGGGGCTGTTGCACAGTTGGCTCTCCCCTTGCGCCTCTGTCTTTTTTCCTGCCAACTACTAAGTCTCTTCGACTCGCCACATTTTAGCCCTGTCTTTATGGCTGCCCGCCAGCTCTGGCGAACACTGGCAATTGACTCCCACGACTTGTGATCAATGTCACAGGATTTCATGTCGCGTTTGCAGACGTCTTTAAAGCGGAGACATGGACGGCCGGTGGGTCTGATAACAGTGGCGAGCTCGCTGTACAATGTGTCTTTGGGGACCCTGCCATCTTCCATGCGGCTCACATGGCCAAGCCATCTCAAACGCCGCTGACTCAGTAGTGTGTACAAGCTGGGGATGTTGGCCGCCTCGAGGACTTCTGTGTTGGAGATACGGTCCTGCCACCTGATGCCAAGTATTCTCCGGAGGCAAGATGGAATGAATTGAGACGTCGTTCTTGGCTGACATACGTTGTCCAGGCCTCGCTGCCATAGAGCAAGGTACTGAGGATGTAGCGATTACATAATCTAAGGTTCTAGCCCCTGGAATTTAGAAGGTTAAGGGGTGATTCGATTAAAGTTTTCAAGACATTAAAGGAAACAGATAAGGTAGATGGAGAGAAACTATTTTCACTAGTAGGCGAGTCTAGGACTTAGGAGGCATGATCCAAAAATTAGAGCCGGACCTTTCAGGAATGAAATTAGGAAATACGTCTGCACGCAAAATGTGGTAAAAGTTTGGAAATCCTTTCTGCAAACGGTTGATGCTAGCTCAATTCATTTTAAATCTGACGTTGATAGATTTTTGTTTACTGAAGGTATTGAGAGATATGAGACAAAGGTAGGTATGTGGAGTTAGGTCACAGATCAGCTGTGATCTCATTAAATAGCAGAACAGGCTTAAGGGGCTAAAATGGCCTATTCCTGTTATGTTCAACAGTAACCTGGGAGTGAGGGTTGGCTGTTCATAATTACTCGGCAGGGTCATTTTCTGTTTGTCTCCCGTCCCTGTCACCTCCTGATAGCTCACATGCTGTGGACCTGTAAATTGAACCTGGGGAATAAGAAACAGCAGTGAATAAGCTGGTTATTTGACAGCTGTTTTTCTGCTTCCTGAGCTCTGCTGGAATTTATTGCAAACCTGCCATAAATATGGAATAACAAGTAACCAGGTGACGATTACAGGCTGGAATCTAATCAAAGACTTTGGGTGGTTTATATATTAAAATTACAGATTGCCCTGCCAGTGACACCCACATCTGAGAATGAATTTTTTTCACAAAAAAAGCAAAATGCTCAATCTGAAATACTCAGCAGGTCTGGCAGACATTTCAGGTCAATGACCCTTCATCAGAGTTCTGATGAAAGCTCGTCAACCTGAAATGTTAATTCTGTTTCTCTCTCCACAGATGCTGCCAGACCTGAATATTTCCAGCACTTTGTTTTTATTTTTTAAATGTTTAAAATGCAAGCAGTTGGGTAACAGTGGTAGACTGTCAGGTCCTTTTACCTCTTGACCTGGTTACCAATCCATCCCAGACTGATGGAGGAAGTTACAGCCCATTCAAGATGGGTGTCAGAAAAGCAGCCTGAGAACATAGAGTCTAAGGAGGAGTTGGAATAGGTGGTAGAGAGTTGGAGTTGCATGTTGCCTGTGGAATCTGATCCCATGGCTTCAATGTTGCTAAGGGGCAGTATGTAGATAAGGAAGTGGGAGCAGTAGTGCAAGGAGAGATCTTTGGGGGTATTCTGGGGCAGGGCTAGGAAGAGAAACCATTGCAGGAGATGCTTTGACTACAATTGGAAAGGCAAGAGTGGAACTGAGTGAGCACCGAACTGTGGAGCTCAACAATAGAGGAGACACCTTTCAAGAGAAGAATGAGATATGAGATAATGCACCACAATTGCTGTTAGAATGTCATGTGACTAGTTCAAGCACTAAGTTGGTACAGATTATCTGGTCATTGTCACATGCTGTTTGTGAGCGCTTGGTCTGCACAGATAAGCTGCCATGTTTCCTACTTACAGCAGTGACTACACTTCAAGAGTACTTCATTGGCTGTAATGTGTTTTGGGACGTCCTGAGGTGGTGAAGTGCTGTATAAATGCAAGTTTTGTTTTTTTTTTTGTTCTTTTCCTTGCTCTGTTTAATGGGAGAGGGGCAAATGTACCTGGGGTTCTTACTACTGCATGATGCTGAGTTACCCTTGCTGGAAAGTACTTTAGTTGTGGATGGGGGTGAGGTCAGGCTTGGAGGTGATTCTATCCATGGTTGAATCACCTGCAGAGACTTGAGGTCTAGGTTCACATCTGAAAAACAGCCATTTTTGGGTGAGCTACCAAAGGATACCCATGGAATAGTACTCAAGCAAGGTGCCAGCATCTTCAAGAGATGAAGGGAGCTAACAAGAAGTGAAAATGGAGCATCATTTTTACTTAACAACAGATGTTAAACCCTTTACTTTGCAACTGCAAGCTGTGTGTCAGGTAACGCTTCTCTTTTTCCCCCCCACCACCTGCCAAGACTGAGGCACGCATTATTTCACCACATGAACATTAAAGCTTAAAGGAAGGACATCTGCATAGTACCAGACAATGTTGAAACAATGGGGACCCAGCAGTTGCTTCCCCAATACACCGAAGTGGTCAGACCACTTTGTCACCAACAAAGGATGTTGACGAGACTGTTCCATATAAGGAGCTAGTCACAAGACTGCTTTTAAAAAAATATATATATTTGAACTTCCAACAGAGGCATTTGAACAGAAATGCCCTGTGCTCATGGACTGAGAATATCTCTCCTGCCTGCTCATCTCTCGGAGCTAAAACCATTGAAGACACACAAACTCAGAGAAAAGGTTTCCTACTTGAGCAAGGTTTTGAGAAGACTGCTGGGCCCCAACAAAATGCAAGACCATATCTTCAATCAAGGACTACAGTGAGTTCAAGAAAGAGTCAGATATTATCTCAAACTGGTCTACTTATCTTTTCCTCTGCTCTTTTCTGTCCCTATCTGCATGTTTATATTGTATGTGCATGCTAGCATAGGCATGTTGTATATCCGTAGGCGTGAACCGTATTAGAGTTTAAGGTTTAATAAATTTTATCTTTTAAACCAAAGAAAGCCAGTTTGTGCTTATTTCTTTGCCTTTATAATTGGAAAGTTGTGAAAAAGGATTCACAAAAAGGGGGCTCAAAACTGTGTGTTTAAAATAAAACCCTCTTATAATAAGACCATTTGAATATATACAAGATGGCTCCTGGGCTGGAAGCTCCCTAGGAAGCTCCCTTGCTGTTCAACTCTATCCATGGCCATCTGCTCCCATCCCTAACGTTTTCTCCCCCAATCTGCCCTCTTAAACTGTTTAAATTCCCCTGGCTCTTTAAATCAGTTCATTTTAGCCCTATCTAAAAGTTAACAGTTAGTTTAGTGTATTTTACCTGGGCCCACTGCCCTCCCCCAGCCACACCTGCTCTTTGTTTTCTCAATGAAATTGATCCGGATGAAACTGACGAGCACAGCTGCCGATACTTCAATCTCCGATCCTGCTGTCTTCACAGTCCAGAGTGTCTGCAGCCACGGCATGCGGTAAGTCCATTGAGGTGAAGAAGGAGCTGCGGGACCCGAGAGAAGTCCTGTGAAAAGGTGCCCCGAACACCCAAAACATCCACGAACGGCCCCCCCGGCCGCAACTTCAAAGCGCCCGCGGGAGATGGCTCGGAGAGCATCTGCAGCGCACTGTCGGCAATGCTGCATGCCTTTATTTAAACCACTGCAAAAAAAAACCCTTAGCAAATGTAATCACCTCTAAGTCTGCCAAATGATGCTTCACCTCCCGAAGGATGTGGATGAGCTTTCCGGACGTCGATGGTGGGCACTGAGGAAATGGCTTATTACCTGCACCAGATTCCACCCCCCCTCCCCCCCCCTTTACCCCCCTTCCACCCCCCCCACCCCCGTCCCCTTCCCTGCTCCACCCTCTCAGCTCACCCCCTCACAACCCCGTCCCAGCCCGCCCCCCCCTCGCACCATCTTCACCCCGCACCCCCTTCCCCTGCACCCCCCCCCCACCCCCTCCCTCTACCCCTCCCCCTTGCATCCCCTCCTCCCACCGGCACCATCCTACACCTGTGTGGGGGCCCCAACAACCCCACTGTCTTGTGGGCGTCTTGGGAGAGACCAAGGCTAAGGGAGTAAACCCTAACAGAAAATCCGGAGCGGAACCCCGTAGGCGGTCATGTGTCACCTTTGGCATGTTTCCGGCAGTTCCTGCAGCCATACTGGTGCCAAACGTCGTGTCCTGCACTCCTTTGGAGCCACCAGAAAGGCCGAGAGGGGGGTTTTGACGACTGGGCAACTCTCAACCTCCATAAATTTGCCCAGGCATGCGCCATGGAGAGGTCACTCCATAGTTGCCTCACAGCGACTAAAACAACACGGAAGGCAGCAGTTACGGGTTATAAGTCCAGATAAATTGGCGTAGAAACTGGGCGCCACGGGTTGCCTTTGTCGGTGGGAGAGGTCATTGCACCTCACTGGACAGCTACCGCCCGCCTCAAACCGGGCAGCCCCCGGTCAATAAGGTTCTGTCCCGCCACAGTCTGCCTGCTTCAATGGGTGCTTGGAGCTCAGGGTCATTGCCCGAAAGGTGGACTGATACACCGCACCAAACAACATGAAAAAAGGAAAGAAGGTACCAGCCCTTCGCTTTGCAAGCTGGAACGTCAGAACTATGTGTCCTGGCCTGTCGGAAGACCTTACACAAATCAACGATTCTCGGAAGACCGCCATCATTAACAACGAGCTCAGTAGATTCAATGTGGACATTGCAGCACTTCAGGAGACTCGCCTCCCCGCGAGTGGCTCTCTAGCAGAGCAAGACTACACCTTCTTCTGGCAGGGCAGGGATCCTGAAGAACCAAGACAGCATGGAGTGGGCTTCGCCATCAGAAACTCCTTGCTCAGCATGATAGAGCCTCCCTCAAATGGCTCGGAACGCATACTGTCCATCCGACTGCTCACCACCTCTGGTCCAGTACACCTACTCAGCATCTATGCTCCAACACTCTGCTCCGCACCTGAAGCTAAAGACCAGTTCTATGAACAACTCCATAACATCATTAGCAGCATCCCCAACACCGAACACCTATTCCTGCTGGGGGACTTTAATGCCAGGGTTGGGGCCGACCATGACTCATGGCCCTCCTGCCTTGGGCGCTATGGCGTTGGAAGGATGAATGAGAACGGGCAGAGACTGCTTGAGTTGTGTACCTATCATAACCTCTGCATCACCAACTCGTTCTTTCACACTAAACCCTGTCACCAGGTTTCATGGAGGCACCCAAGATCACGTCGTTGGCACCAGCTAGACCTCATTGTCACAAGGCGAGCCGCCTTAAACAGTGTTCAAATCACACGCAGCTTCCACAGTGCGGACTGCGACACCGACCACTCCCTGGTGTGCAGCAAGGTTAGACTCAGACCAAAGAAGTTGCATCATTCCAAGCAGAAGGGCCACCCGCGCATCAACACGAGCAGAATTTCTCACCCACAGCTGTTACAAAAATTTCTAAATTCACTTGTAACAGCCCTTCAAAACACTCCCACAGGGGATGCTGAGACCAAGTGGGCCCACATCAGAGACGCCATCTATGAGTCAGCTTTGACCACCTACGGCAAAAGTGCGAAGAGAAATGCAGACTGGTTTCAATCTCATAATGAAGAGCTGGAACCTGTCATAGCCGCTAAGCGCATTGCACTTTTGAACTACAAGAAAGCCCCCAGCGATTTAACATCTGCAGCACTTAAAGCAGCCAGAAGTACTGCACAAAGAACAGCTAGGCGTTGCGCAAACGACTACTGGCAACACCTATGCAGTCATATTCAGCTGGCCTCAGACACCGGAAACATCAGAGGAATGTATGATGGCATGAAGAGAGCTCTTGGGCCAACTATCAAGAAGATCACCCCCCTCAAATCTAAATCGGGGGACATAATCACTGACCAACGCAAACAGATGGACCGCTGGGTTGAGCACTACCTAGAACTGTACTCCAGGGAGAATGCTGTCACTGAGACTGCCCTCAATGCAGCCCAGCCTCTACCAGTCACGGATGAGCTGGACATACAGCCAACCAAATCGGAACTCAGTGATGCCATTGATTCCCTAGCCAGCGGAAAAGCCCCTGGGAAGGACAGCATTACCCCTGAAATAATCAAGAGTGCCAAGCCTGCTATACTCTCAGCACTACATGAACTGCTATGCCTGTGCTGGGACGAGGGAGCAGTACCCCAGGACATGCGCGATGCCAACATAAAAACAAAGGTGACCGCGGTGACTGCAACAACTACCGTGGAATCTCCCTGCTCAGCATAGTGGGGAAAGTCTTTGCTCGAGTTGCTCTGAACAGGCTCCAGAAGCTGGCCGAGCGCGTCTACCCTGAGGCACAGTGTGGCTTTCGTGCAGAGAGATCGACTATTGACATGCTGTTCTCCCTTCGTCAGATACAGGAGAAATGCCGTGAACAACAGATGCCCCTCTACATTGCTTTCATTGATCTCACCAAAGCCTTTGACCTCGTCAGCAGACGTGGTCTCTTCAGACTACTAGAAAAGATCGGATGTCCACCAAAGCTACTAAGTATCATCACCTCATTCCATGACAATATGAAAGGCACAATTCAACATGGTGGCTCCTCATCAGAGCCCTTTCCTATCCTGAGTGGTGTGAAACAAGGCTGTGTTCTCGCACCCACACTTTTTGGGATTTTCTTCTCCCTGCTGCTTTCACATGCGTTCAAATCCTCTGAAGAAGGAATTTTCCTCCACACAAGATCAGGGGGCAGGTTGTTCAACCTTGCCCGTCTAAGAGCGAAGTCCAAAGTACGGAAAGTCCTCATCAGAGAACTCCTCTTTGCTGACGATGCTGCTTTAACATCTCACACTGAAGAATGCCTGCAGAGTCTCATCGACAGGTTTGCGTCTGCCTGCAATGAATTTGGCCTAACCATCAGCCTCAAGAAAACGAACATCATGGGGTAGGATGTCAGAAATGCTCCATCCATCAATATTGGCGACCACGCTCTGGAAGTGGTTCAAGAGTTCACCTACCTAGGCTCAACTATCACCAGTAACCTGTCTCTAGATGCAGAAATCAACAAGCGCATGGGTAAGGCTTCCACTGCTATGTCCAGACTGGCCAAGAGAGTGTGGGAAAATGGCGCACTGACACGGAACACAAAAGTCCGAGTGTATCAGGCCTGTGTCCTCAGTACCTTGCTCTACGGCAGCGAGGCCTGGACAACGTATGCCAGCCAAGAGCGACGTCTCAATTCATTCCATCTTCGCTGCCTTCGGAGAATACTTGGCATCAGGTGGCAGGACTATATCTCCAACACAGAAGTCCTTGAAGCGGCCAACACCCCCAGCTTATACACACTACTGAGTCAGCGGCGCTTGAGATGGCTTGGCCATGTGAGCCGCATGGAAGATGGCAGGATCCCCAAAGACACATTGTACAGCGAGCTCGCCACTGGTATCAGACCCACCGGCCGTCCATGTCTCCGTTATAAAGACGTCTGCAAACGCGACATGAAATCGTGTGACATTGATCACAAGTCGTGGGAGTCAGTTGCCAGCATTCGCCAGAGCTGGCGGGCAGCCATAAAGACAGGGCTAAATTGTGGCGAGTCGAAGAGACTTAGTAGTTGGCAGGAAAAAAGACAGAGGCGCAAGGGGAGAGCCAACTGTGCAACAGCCCCAACAAACAAATTTCTCTGCAGCACCTGTGGAAGAGCCTGTCACTCCAGAATTGGCCTTTATAGCCACTCCAGGCGCTGCTTCACAAACCACTGACCACCTCCAGGCGCGTATCCATTGTCTCTCGAGATAAGGAGGCCCAAAAGAAAGAAAGAAAGAAATTTGAAGATAGTAACAGACCCCTAGACATTGCTCACCTGGTCTTAACACTGTAACACTAGTCCTATTTTGATTTGAGATTTATTGCACGTCTTTACTCTTTGCATTTTTGTAATTTGCATTTTTAATTGCCATTTTAGGAAAACAAAATGAAAGTATTAATACCATAGTAACTGCTGCTGTCATCAGAAAGCTAATTGGCTTTTAAGTTCCCAAAAGGTTAAAAGTGTAGAACATAACAGTTCCCCAGATCAGTGCTGTCGCTCTGGGCTGGATCTGTCAAACAAGAATACAACACGTTTGATCTCTGATGCCTGACAGTCCTGTCCATTCATGAGCTATTGTCTGTGACAAACCCTCTCTGGAATATTGTACAGTCGTTCGCTTTTCAACAGCCACAAACTCAGACATATACACAAGAGAGGATAATAAACTCAGACATAGCAAGACCCAAGACAGGAGAGCCATGCACACACAAAGACACAAACTGACATAAACAGAGGCACACAGTTACATAAAAAGAGACATACACAGGAAAGCGACATACTAATGATACAAACTCAGGCACATACACAGGAGAGAGAGACACTGACTATTCACAGAAGAGGCATTCACTAAGCCACATATACTGAGAGAGAGAGACAGAGTGTCACGCACAACCATACAGAGAGATGAGACAGGATTTTCAACGTTGAGACCAAATGGAGATCTCAAGCCTACACTTACTGGTAGCAAGACCGTTGGAGCAATCTTCCTGGAGCCGGCTTCCTAATTGGCTGCCTCTGTGTTTGCCATCCTATTGAGGACTGTGGAGGGCCCTTGATACTGTTGGTACAATCAAAGGGCTGGCAGCTCTCGAGCCCTGGCAGCCCCACTAGGACAGGTGGGTGCTGCTGAGGCAGGTCGGAGACCGCGAGGGAGCCTCAACACGAAGGTGCTCTAGAAGGCATAAATTAAATAAATAATTGGCCATGGCCATTAGGTGCCTCGGAGTGGAGGAGAAAGACCTACAGATGGATCGTTTGGGCCATGGCTGTGCCCTTTCCTGCCCACAGCCCCGTCAATAGGGCATGGAGCCTCCAGCTCTAATGGCCCCTCGGTCTGCCGGAGGGAGGCTGTCTCCATTGAGCTAACACTAAATGGCTGCATGCAGTAGGCATCCCTGTGGTGCCATGATGGACAGTGAGACAGCCACCAAAATAGGCCTAGTGTTTATGATGGACAAGTGACAATGTTAATTTATGTGCTTGAGGGAGAAGAGAACTTGAGAATGCACATGAGAGAAGGAATAGAAACAGCATACCATACCTTGTGGTCCTGATGGCAATGCAAGAGGAGGCCTGGAGGCAGGGCAGCCTGTCACTGATGGTGAGGCAGGTGTGGAGTCACCAGACACTCAGTGCCCTAATGGATGAGGACAATACATTCCTGGTGAGCAATAATCATAGTGCGCATGTGGTCATCACTGTGTACAAGGAGCTCCAGAAAATGAGTAGTCAGAAGGACGTGTTGGAACATGTAGGGCCCTCTCATCGCTCTTCTCCCACTCGCAGGTCAAGTAGAAGAGAAGGCAGCTGTTGAGCCTCTGGAACAGCTTTCCACCTCTGAGGAGAAGGAGGCCTCAGAGAATGCAGCGTCATATCATTCCTGTTCACACTCCACCAGTGCAGATACACTCATGTTGGTGGGCAGTCATGCACATGTCGCAACAGGAGCATGATCTGGTGAGCACAGCACAGATGCATCTAAGCAGCTGACGGAGGCAGTGACAATTGTGGCCAATCTCACTTGGACAACTATGGGAGGGCATAACGATGCTCAGCTTCAGGCTAATGATATGCATCTTCAGTCAACAACAAGGCAGCAGATGCTGGAGCTGTAGTGTGAGGTGCATGAATATCTGGCGGAGCGTCCAAAAGTTTTGTGCACCCTTGCACGAACAATGGAGGAGTCTATCCAAGCCATGAGTCCAGCCATATTGAGAGAGGGCAACTCTCATGGAGAGCCACATCAGCATACCACACAGTGGATGCTGAAAATGTATGCAGACCTGCATGCCATCGCCTTTTCCATTGTGGAGCAATGGCTGGACGAGAGGGGTACGAGACACCTGGAGCCATCAGGTGCTAATGCTCCTCGGGTGAGCAGGACGGACAACTGTGTTCTAAAAGGGTAGAGGAGCAGCCACCTGAAACATCTTTGGCTCCTCTCAAGCTGCTGCTGGAATGGACGACAGGTCCTCATCCCGTCTGATGGTGACAACAACGCCTCATGAAGCCACGAGCACAGATGTGGCTCGAGCACAGATGTGGCTCCTGCACAGGTACAGGAGGCCCCCCCCACCCCCATATACCAGTGCCCTCTAGACCTCAGTTAACCTGCCTCTCCACCTCAAGCGCAAGGGGAGCACCATGTAGGACTACCCACAAGCATGCAAGAAAGTCCATCTAGCTGCACTTGGTTTCACTGGGTGATAATGCGTAGTTAGGCAATAGAAGGTAGAAGATTTATTTGTTTACGTGGGTGTCTAAGGAAGGCTCATGAAAAATGTGTCTGCATTAGTGCCTCTTGAGCCTCCATATTTCATTGTGCCTTGCCTGCAGTTCCTGTGGTCCACCTGGTCAGCAGCCCCCTCCAAATCTTCATCCTCGGAGGATGCATCGCACTCTATGATGTCCAAAGCTTCTCCCCTCTGTAGTGCCAGGTTGTGCAGGGCACAGCACACCCCAACAATACGTGAAACTCTGGGGCATAATGAAGGACTCCACCAGATGTATTAAGGCATCTGAACCACACTTTCAGAAGTCGTGTGGCCTGCTCAATGGTCGCACATGTTGTCGGGTGGCAGCTGTTGTATGTCTCCTCTGCATCTGTACTGGGGTTCAAACGTAAGGAGCCATGTCTTTAGTGGGTAGCCCTTGTCACCTAGTATCCATCCTTGAAAGCGTGTGGGGGCCCTAAAAAGCTTGGGCACCTGGGACTGCCTTAGAATGAAGGCATCATGACCGCTTCCCAGGAATCTTGCACAGACCTAAAGGAAGCATTTGCAATGGTCGTAAACCATTTGATGAAGGCTGCTGTCTGGTCTGTGGCAGCCTTGATGACCACATGTATGCAGTTGATTACACCCTACACCTGGGGGAATCCAGTGATGGCCCCAAACCTTACAGCCCTCTCAACCTGACTCGCTGGAACGGTGCGAAAGCACACATATTGGCCGGCCTTCTTGAACATGATATTTGTGACCATCTTGACTGGGAAATCCTCAGATATCTCCAGAGGATCCCTGGAATGATCCTGAGGCGTATAAATTCAGCATCACTGTGACCTTCACTGCCACAGGCAATAGGTGCCCACCACTTGCAAATGGGCTCAGATCCAACTCCATCATGGTGCACAGCCAGTGATCACCTCCCTGGGGAGGCATAGGCTTCGGCAATACTACTGCTCTGACATTTGCAGACCCTCTCTGGTGGGTGGCATCTACTGCGCACAACAGGTTGCTTGCCTGCCCTTCTGTGCCCTCCACCTCCGCGCCGCCTTTCAGCCTCATAATCCTTGTGCCCCCTCTGAATGATTAGATTAGATTAGATTAGATTAGAGATACAGCACTGAAACAGGCCCTTCGGCCCACCGAGTCTGTGCCGAACATCAACCACCCATTTATACTAATCCTACATTCCTGCCAAACATCCCCACCTGTCTCTATATTTCCCTACCACCTACCTATACTAGTGACAATTTATAATGGCCAATTTACCTATCAACCTGCAAGTCTTTTGGCTTGTGGGAGGAAACCGGAGCTCCCGGAGAAAACCCACGCAGACACAGGGAGAACTTGCAAACTCCACACAGGCAGTACCCGGAATCGAACCCGGGTCCCTAGAGCTGTGAGGCTGCGGTGCTAACCACTGCGCCACTGTGCCGCCCACAACCCTGCTCCCGGTGGCTGCAGCTCTCTGCCCCTCTATGCTCCTCTGCACTGGAGGTCTCAAAACCAGTTGAATAAGACCCATTGTAAATTTCTGCACTCACTTCTCAAGCCCTGTCACTCCCCTTACTCTATACATAAGTTGAATGTCAGAGAGGATACTCAATCTGAATCCCTCTCACCAAGTTTAGCAAGCCTCCAGATTGCCAATACTGTGGTTTACTCTCCCTCACCATCCCTATCAGAGCATGGCTACCCGACCCGAACCCGACGACGTTTGGGACGGGTCGGGTCGCTCTTCCAGGTCCGGCATTCGGGCTCGGGTCGGACACACTCTATCACCACCTCCGGCATATGGCTCCAATCTTAATGTACTTTTTAAACAATCTTTCAAGTCCAGTTACAGTTTTTGTTGCTTATCTGCACAAGCTTAAAAAGTGAAAGAGGGAAGCCAGGTTAACTGAACATTCCGGTGGTTGGGTCAGTGGGGAAAAAAATGAAAGGACTCTGGCCGGGTTGGGCTCAGGTCAGATGTGGTTCTGTCGGGCTCGGGTCAGGTTTCATTTGCAGACACGAGCAGGCTTTTATTCCCTTTGCCAACTGCAGCCAAATCTGACCTTCCGCCTCTTCATAGATGGCGAGGCTCTGAAGCTCCATTGTTCTTGTGTGCCCTTTGCAAAATTTTGAATACCACATAAAATTGCTGTTAATTGCCTGTTTAACAGGCTCAATTGCCTGCCCAGCCGCCTCTGGGAATATCCCCTAGTGGCGTAAAGACATCAGGCTTCTGTCCTAACGCTTTCCATCGGCATTTTGCTGCCTCCCAGCCTGTCGGCACTACTGTGATTCCGCCCAAAGATACAGATGCAAACATGCAGTTGATTAACATGCAACAGACACACGCGAGCACAGGCTTACACGTGCCGTTTTCTCTCTGTGAAGTCTTCAGAGTTGTGACTGACCCCTCAGTCACCATGGCAACATGCTGTTGGTTCTGTAATTGGTGTGAATGTACAGCACCAGGAGACAGCTGCAAGCCAGCAGAGAGACAAAGACAAGCAGTTCCTTTGTGTGTTCTCTCTGTATGCTGTGTAAAAAGACAGATCATAAAATTAGCACAAGCGACATTTCACCAGGGGAGAGTGAGGGGGCAATTTGGTATTATGGTTTGTTTCTAATGGAAATTCATTGAAAATCTTAAATAGCTAAAATCTCCACATAATGAGATGAGGAAATAAAGAGGAAAAATAAATTACTTTTGTTATAAAAATCAATGTTAAAATCTAGAGAATGGCTTTCATTCCAGAAATTTCCAGGAGGTGGGAACAGGCTGGGGAGAGAGCATGAGAAGGCTGGGAGCAGGAAGAAGCTTGGTAAGGCCCTGTGTGTGATGGATTGAATATTTGAACTGAGTGTGTTTAGGACATAAAAGAGTGCCAGGGACTGATGGGACCCGTGAGGAAGCCTAAATAACACCAACTCTTGTTCAAGTTACATTGAAATTATTAGTCTTTTTTATCACTTCAAATACAAGAGCAAAGAACTCATTTCCACACAACACACACATTGAGTAATTATATTTACATGGAGATTGGTACAAGCGATGGAGCTAATAATGGTTTTATTACATTAAAAAGGGTCTCCTGGACAATATTCCAGGGGGGAAACTGAGTGTAAAGTGAAGGATGGCAGAAAGCTGAACTAATTATAAAAGATTATTTTACGCCTGGAGTCTGCCCTCCCTTGCTGAACAATGTCCTTGAAATAACTCTACACAGATGGCCCTTTTTTAATAAAGAAAGACATCACATCAACAGGAATCCTGTTCTGAGGAAAACATTTAAACCAAAATGAGACTCCAATGGGTTTCAGAACAGAAAGTCCAATTTTCCCTCCTCACAAGGAATAGAATCATAGAAAGTTTAAGGCACAGAAAGAGGCCCATCGTGTCTGTGCCGGCTGAGAAACGATTCACCTGTTCTAATCTCACCTTCCAGCACTTGGTCCGTAGCCCTGCAGGTTCTGACACTTGGGGTTAAAGGCCTGCTACCCGACCCGAAGCCGATGGGACCCGACAACATGTGTCGGGCCCCTCTTACGGGTCCACCTTTCGGGATCGGGTCGGGCCAAGTCCGGGTCGGGTCGGGCCACACACACACGGTAAGTGCTCTGCCGGTAAGTACTAAAAATAAAAAATTTAGCTGAGCTGGGAGTCCAGGATGAAACTCAGTCTGTGCAGTGAGTGAGTGATGTCACTATGACGTCATCGCGCATGCGCTGCAGCTTCGTGGAGCTTCCCAGATGGAAGGCAAGTAAGGGGTGGTTAGGTCAGGCTCTGGTTGGGTCGGGCTCGGGGCGAAATTAGAGGGGCTCGGGTGCGCTGTGGACCAGTTGGGTTCGGGTCGGGTTCTTTTTCCTGACCTGAGCAGGCCTTTAGTGGAGACACTAAATCAGTATTTTGCCTCAGTTTTCACGGTAGAGGACATTAGTACCATCCCAATAGTAACAGGTAATGCAGAGGTTATACAAAGGGAGGAGCTTAGAACAATCATCATCACTAGGGAAAAAGTACTGAGCAAACTATTGGGATTGAAGGCAGACAAGTCCCCAGGGCTTGATGGCCTACATCCTAGGGTCTTAAAGGAAGTGACAGCGGAGATAGTGGATCCATTGGTTATAATATTCCAAAATTCCCTGGATGCGGAGAAGGCTCCAGTGGATTGGAAAATTGCTAAAATAACGCCCTTATTCAAAAGGGGAGAGAGGCAGAAAGTAGGAAACTGTAGACCAGTTTAACATCTGTGGTTGGGAAATTGTTAGAATCCATTATTAGGGAAGTAATAACAGAACATTTAGAAAGTCAAAACGCAATCCATCAGAGTCAGCATGGTTTTATGAAGGGTAAATCGTGTTTGATTAATTTGCTAGAGTTCTTCAAAGATGTAACAAGTAAAGTGGATCATGGGGATCCTGTAGTTTTAGTATATCTGGACTTCCAGAAGGTATTTGATAAGGTGCCGCACAAAAGGTTAATACACGACGTAAGATCACATGGGGTTGGGGCAATTTATTAGCTTGGATAGAGGATTGGCTAACCAACAGAATTTAGAGAGTCGGGATGAATGGGCCCTTTTCTGGTTAGCAAGATGTAACTAGTGGGGTGCCACAGGGTTCAGTCCTTGGGCCCCAACTATTTACAATCTATATTAATGACTTGGATCTAGGAGATAGAAGGTACTATAGCCAAATTTGCAATTGACACTAAAATAGGTAGGATAGTAAGTTGCAATAAAGAAATAAGAAATTTACAAATGGATATGGATAGGTTAGGTGAATGGGCCAAAATTTGGCAGATGGAGTTTAACGTGGATAAGTGTGAGGTTATCCCTTTTGGTCAGAAGAATAAAAAGGCAAATTATATCTAAATGGAGAGAAACTTCAAAGTGCTTCGGTGCAGAGGGATCTGGGTGTCCTTGTGTATGAATCGCAGAAAACTAGTATGCAGGTGCAGCAGGTAATAAGGAAGGCAAATGGAATTTTGGCATTTATTGCTAAAGGAATAGAGTATAAAAGTAGGGAAGTGTTGCTGAAACTGTACAAGACATAAGTGAGACCGCACCTAGAGTATTGCGTACAGTTTTGCTCCCCTGACTTAGGAATGATGTAGTTGCATTGGAGGCAGTTCAGAGGAGGTTCACTAGACTGATTCCAGAGATGAGGGGTTTGTCTTATGAAGAGAGGTTAAGCAGTTTAGGCCTTTACTCTCTAGAGTTTAGAAGAATGAGAGGAGATCTAATTGAGGTCTATGATTAAGGGGATTGACAAAGTAGACATAGAGAGGATGTTTCCTCTGGTGGGGCAATCTAGAATGAGAGGTCATAGTTTTAGGATAAGGGGTAGCAGATTTAAAACAGAGATGAGGAGAAATTACTTCTCTCAAAGGGTTGTGAGTCTGTGGAATTCACTACCTCAGAGTGCGGTGGATGCCAGGACATAGAGTAAATTTAAGGAGGAGATAGACAGATTTTTAATTAGTAATGGATTGAAGGGTTATGGAGAACGGGCAGGGAAGTGGAGTTGAGGCCAAGATGAGATCAGCCATGATCGTATTGAATGGCGGGCAGGTTCCAGGGGCTGAATTGCCTACTCCTGCTCCTAGTTCTTATGTTCTTATGTAAATGTTTTCCTTCAAGCATTTATCTAATTCTCTTTTGAATGTTGCTATTGAATCTGCTTCCACCACCCTTTCAGGCAGTGCATTCCAGACCATAACTTGCTGGGAAACTAGATAAATACATGAGGGATGAATTAATCGAAGGATATTCAGATAGGGATAGATTAAGAGTGGTGCGAGGAGGCTCATGTGGAGCATAAACACCAACATGATTCAGTCATGCTGAATGGCCTGTGTCTGTGCTTTAAATTCCATGAAATTTTGTGTAAAGTGTGACAAAGGTACTAAATGAAGGTTCAATGCCTGTAGTGCAGGGCACCATCAAGGTAGAAAATAGTCAGAATGAAACAGGGTAAATCAATAATTAGTGATTAAATGAAGACAAGCTTGGGTTTTAAAAGCCTGAGGATCTAAGGAGAAAGGGGAGACTGAGGGAAGTGCTGTAGGTGCCTATGTGAGCATTACTGACCAAGACTGCTACAGTTCAGGGTTCAACACTGGTGCTGTTGATCCTTCATTTGCATTAACTGGCCAAGAAACATTTTGATGACATGATTGACTTAAATTAAGCCAATTGCAAAGTGCAACAAGTAAAAGTAGTTCATGGATTCAGAGGCTGGGACAAAAAAAAAGAGGCGCCAGGGGCCTTGGGCCCTTGGTAGGACTGGAACATTAGGGCGGTGCAGTGGTTAGCACCGCAGCCTCACAGCTCCAGTGATCCGGGTTCGATTCTAAGTTCTGCCTGTGCGGAGTTTGCAGGTTCGCCCTGTGACCGCGTGGGTTTTCGCCGGGTGCTTCGGTTTCCTCCCACAGCCAAAGACTTGCAGGTTGATAGGTAAATTGGCCATTATAAATTGCCCCTAGTATAGGTAGGTGGTAGGGGAATTGAGGGAAGGTGGGGATGTGGTAGGAATATGGGATTAATGTAGGATTAGTATAAATGGGTGGTTGATGGTCAGCACAGACTCGGTGGGCCGAAGGGCCTGTTTCAGTGCTGTATCTCTAAATAAATAAAATAAAAATAAAAAATACATTAAACCTTGACTGGTTGTATTTAATCAGTGAGAAGCTGTCAAATCAGCAGTGAGTCTATCAGCTTGCTGCAGTTGTTTGTGGATATGTAGTGTGTGTAAGTGCCTATGTGTGTGTGTTGTATTTATGTGTATTGTGTGTGTAAGGGTTTGACTGCTACAGTTATTTAACTTTGATGAGGTTCCAATTTACTAATTCCCTAGCAAAATGTTACACATATTATGAAAGGCTAGAAGGGTGAACAGAAATCTAAATGTCAGTGCAAACCCAACGGGGAGTCTCTGCCATTTAACCCTGCATGCAAACGCCTCCTGCTTCCTTCACATTCTGCCTTTACAGCTACAGATTTGTATTTTCAGCCACTACCCTCTCTCCTTTTCAGTGTCTATCTTCTCTGTCTCACTAACCCTCTGTTGCTCTCATTCCTTCCTTCTCTGTCTCTCTTGCTCCTTTTTCTCAGTGTTTCACTCCTTCTCTCCGTCTCTCTCTCTCGTTCCTTCCTTCTTTGTCTCTCATTCCTTTCTTTCTCTGTGTGTCTCTCTTTCACATGCCTTTATTCTCTATGCTTTGAATTAGTTGTTCTCACCTGGCGTGATGCATGCTACAACTGACCTCAGCTCCCTTTGATTATGGAGGTGGGTTAATTTCAGCCAGGCTCCCAGTTCCCTTTCGTTATATGGTGACTTTGGCTGGAAGGTGATTCCACATGGGCTTGGCTGTGATAACTGCTGTAGTTGAATAGCCTGACAACACATTGTCGAGGCAATGTTGAGCACAAAAACTATGCTGACACTCCAGTGCAGCTCTGAGGGAATGCTGCACTATAGGAGGTGTCGTCTTTCAGTTGAAACATTAAACCAAGGCCCCAACGGCCCTCTCAGGAGGAAACGATCCCATGGCTCTGTTTTGAAGAAGAGCAGGGGAGTTATCCTCAGTGTCCTGGCCAATATTTATCTCTCAATAAACATCACAATGACAGATTATCTGGTCATCACATTTTTTTTATTATTTTTTCATGGGATATGGGCGTCGCTGGCAAGGCCAGCAGTTGTTGCCCATCCCTAATTGCCCTTGACAACTGCATGGCTTGCTAGGCCATAAGCCATTTCAGAGGGCAGTTAAGAGTCAACCACATTGCTGTGGGTCTGGAGTCACATGTAGGCCAGACCAGGTAAGGATGGCATATTTCCTTCCCTAAATTACATTGGTGAACCAGATGCATTTTGACAATAAACGATGATAGTAATAGTGTCATGAAACTGAGACTAGCTTTCAATTCCAGATTTTTCATTAATGAATTGAATTTTTAAAATTAATTAATTGAATTTAATTCCACCAGCTGCCGTGGTGGGATCTGAACCCTTTTCCCCAGGGCATTAGCCCGGGCCTCTGGATTACTAGTTCAGTGACATTACCACTACGCACCATCTCCCCACATTGCTATTTGTGGGAGTTGCTGTGTGCAAATTGGCTACCGTGTTTCCGCATTGCAACAGTGACTACACTTCAAGAAGTACATCATTGGCTGTAAAGTGCTTTGGGATATTTTGAGGTCATGAACCACAGTGGCGCAGTGGTTAGCACCGCAGCCTCACAGCTCCAGGGACCCGGGTTCAATTCTGGGTACTGCTTGTGTGGAGTTTGCAAGTTCTCCCTGTGTCTGCGTGGATTTCCTCCGGGTGCTCCGGTTTCCTCTCACAGCCAAAAGACTTTCAGGTTGATAGGTAAATTGGCCATTATAAATTTCCCCTAGTATAGGTAGGTGGTAGGGGAATATAGGGACGGATGTGGTAGGAATATGGGATTAGTGTAGGATTAGTATAAATGGGTGGTTAATGGTCGGCACAGACTCGGTGGACCGAAGGGCCTGTTTCAGTGCTGTATCTCTAAATAAAAAAAAAATCAAAATAAATGCATGTTCTTTCTTTGGACTCCACGGATGAAGAATGTCGACTTGGGTTGACTGGCACCCGTGTGACTGGGTTCCTGGTGACTGTCAGGGACAGGAGGGGAGAAAAATGATCAGAAAAAAAAAATCACAGGATTCAGATGGTGAGAACTTGATAAAATTTTCCTGTGATTACTTGCCCTCTCTCTTGTATATCTGTACAGATTGGCCCTAATTCCCCTCTCTATCTGAACACATATTCTAGCTGTTAGCCAAGTGTTTATAAGATCACAGAGCTCAAAGCCTGGTCATATTTGGTGATACACAATTAGAGGAACTGGCTCCATTTCCTGCTGGAACTAGTCCAGGCTCTACCTTCAAACCGTTTCTGAGGCATGGTTGGGGGATGGGGAGAGACTTCCGGCTGCACAAAGCCTTTGTACAAGCAGCTTTAGAAATCTCCACTGGTAGTGACACAAATAGAGTGCTCCCCTGTCAGATGGATTTGAATCCTATGCCGCCTATCACCTGAGCTGTGAGGAACTTCATTACTTGGCCGGTTGGAATTTGGTTCAGTTGTCACTCCAATCCCCAAAACTTTTCACCTTATTGCCTCTCTCGCCACTTTCCAAGGCCCTGTCAACCACAGCTAGAGTTGCCTCCCCTAATCCTTCTAAACTTCACACGATGTCCAGTCTGGCAATGCCTCTATTGTAAAAATTCTCATCCTCATGTTCAAATCCCTCCATGGCCTCCCCATCTTTGTCACCCCCTCCAGTCCTACAACCTTCCATGATCTCTGCCTTTCTCCAACTCGGACCTCTTGCAATCCTGGATTTTCACTGCCCCACCATTGGTGGACATGCCTTTAGCCACCTTGTCCGTGAGCTCTGGAATTCCTTCTCTAAACCTCTCCACCTCTCTTGCCTCCTTTAAGAGCCTCCTTAAAATCTACCTCTTTGACTAAGCTTTGATCACTTGTCCTAATAACTCCTTCTTTACCTCGGAAATAAGTTCTATTTGATAATGTTCCTGTGAAGTGCCTTGAGATGTTTCAGTAGGTTAAAGGCACTATATAAATTCAATTTATTGTTGATTCTTCTTTGCAAAGCTCCTTGACCTGTTTCGATATGTTAACGATTCTGTGTCAGTCAACGTTGTTAGTGCATTGAGGAACCTTGAACAGGAGGAGGACTTCCCAGAAAGAAGGTGGCATTGCCCAGCATGAGTGCACCTTCTATCCCTGGTTACATCGCAGGCCAGTGATACTCAGAGTAAGACTGAGGGGCTGATTGTCACCCACCTTGCCTTCACCGGTGATACAGGGTAGAATTGATGTTCTCCATACTTGCGCAGCTCTGGGGTGTTGGCTGAACTGGAACTCAAGTCTCTACTTTTGTTGCTCTCCAGTAAAAGAAGACAGGAAAATACTATTAGGAGGTAGGGCTCTCTCACCTTCCATGCAACTGGTGAACAAGACAATTATTATCATAGAATCTTACAGAACAGAAACAGGCCACTCAGCCCATCCTGCTTGTGCCAGATCTTTAAAAGAGCTCTCCAATTAGTCCCACTCCCTCTGCACTTTCCCTGCAGCCCTGCAAAGTTTTCCTTTGAGTATTTATCCAATTGCCTTTTGAATATTGCTATTAAATCTCCTTCCACCATCCTTTCAGGCACTGCATTTATGATCATAACTCGCTGAGTGAAAAAATGTTTACTCATCTTCTTTCTGACTCATTTGTCAATTATCTTCAATCTATGTCCACTGGTTACTGATCTTCCTGATAGTGAAAACATTTTCTCCTTATTTACTGTAAAAAAAAAAGCCTGAATGTTTTGAGCACAATAGTTTGAAAAATTATTGGCCTGTTTATTCTCCTCCCCTCCCCACCCCACCCTTCCCATGTGCCCAGCCTCCGATTGGCATGTTTGTTTATTAGTTATAAAAACTAGCGGAGATGGAGAAAGAAAGGCTGTTTGACTGTCAAGAATTATCCAAGCGGATAACCAAGAGTGTGTCCGCTGTCCAATTTGCTGTGGGAATGTGTGCTTTGTGAGGATGGAGGTGTCGAGCAAACAATGGTGTGTGTGTGGGGGCGGACAGTTGGATGCAGGAGATCCAGTGATGACACCTCCTGGAATATCTCCAACCAGAGTTTGCAACCCTAATGGTGGGGGCTTAGGGCAGAGTGTAACCCATGAGCAGAATTCCTTCCCTGACAGAACTTTGAGTCAAACAGTAGAATCCATTTCAACTTTTCCACTCCAGTTCTTTTCTTAGTAAGACTTACTGTCTGTCTCAGCTCTTCTAACACTGATGATCTGCACATAACACCTTCCACTACTGCACCATTGGAGCTAGAACGTTTACTCGTCTTGCTCCACACTGTGGAATTCCCTCATTAACCCCTTCTCTCTCACTACTTCAATAGTTTCTAATGGGTCTATCAGTTCAGTCGCATCTTTGGTCTTCTCCCCTTGTGTCACTCCTATTCCTGCTGGAGTTTGACCCTCCCCTTCACCCCCCACTGCTTGAGGTGCCGTCTTTCGGATGAGACATTAAACCGAGGTTCCCTCTCCCCTCCGAGGTGGACATAAAATATCCCATGGCACTATTTTGAAGAAGAGCAGGGGAGTTGACGCTGATGTCCTAGCCAATATTTATCCCTCAACCAACATCACTAAAACAGATGATCTGGTCATTATCGCAGTTTATGAGAGATTGCTGTGCACACATTAGCTGCTGCGTTTCCTGCATTGCCCCAGTCACTACATGTCAAAAAGTCCTTCATTGGTTGCAAGCGTTTTGGGACATCCTGAGGTTGTAAAAGACGCTATATAAATACAATTCTTTCTTTTCCTTCCTTTCCCTCTCTTTTTTTCTTTCTTTCCATTCGATTCCCTGTCTCGCACAGGTCACTATGGGAAGGTGCTGAGCCTAATTGAAAAATTGGATCAGCATCAGTCGAGACAGTCACTCACACAAGATGCTGTGGGGAGGCATTACTAGGTGACAGTGAAGGAGCTGGATTAACATTATTAATGATAAAATCACTAACATAGGGTGCTTGGGGGATGGGCTACTGGGTGACAATGCAAGGGAGCTGGTTTAACATCAGTCGATACTGTAAGTTATAGTGAAGTACTGGCTGTATCATTTGATTCTATGAGTTTCAACCCTGTCTACTCCATTTAAAACTTTACAATTTGTGCCTGCAGCACTCAAAGGGTTAATATAGATTCTGTTGTGCACCACTTACATCATTCACAGATCAGTTATTTGCTGAAATGTTTGTATTTCTTGCATACATATTATACACGTCTCTCTGTGCTGAGGGTGTGGTTACCAAACACAGAAACCTGTCAATAAATACATTGGCTCTGCACTGATTAGCAGCGGATGTCTGCTTGTGGCGTTGGTAGCTTTGTTTCTGGTCTCAAAAGGTGGATGTTTTCCTTGAAATATGTCTGCAGCATAGGGGTAGGGAGTTGAGGGCCAATGGGCCCTGTTATCACCTGGCACTCGTGCACTCTCACTTCATAGCAGGATGCACTGGACTAGCACTGAGGCCAAAAGTAGCACGCTCTCTCATGTCTTGGCTGAGATTAGCGAGAAACTCGCATCCATGCTTTTGTTACTTCTAGACTCAACTATTCCAGTGCTCCTCTAGACGGCCTCCCATCTTGCACCCACTGTAAAACTTGAGCTAATCCAAAGCACTGCTGCACATATCCTAACTCGCACCAAGTCCTGTTCATCCATCAATCCCTGTGCTTGCTGACCTACATTGGTCCACTTGCAGCAACACCTTCTTTTCAAATCCCTCCATGGCCTCCTAACCACCACTCCCCCCACCCTCCCCATCTTTGAAACCACCTCCAGCCCTACAACCTTCTGAGATATCTACACTCCTGTTATCTCCTATTCTGGTCTCTTGCGCATCCTCAATTTCCTTTGCTCCAGCATTGATGGCTATGCCTTCAGCTGCCTAGGCCCCAAACTCTGGAATTCATTCCCTAAACCTCTGTGCTTCTCTCCCCTTCTTCAAGATGCTCCTTAAAACGTAACTGTTTTTAGTTCTGGTCACCTGTGCTACTATCTCCTTATGTGGCTCAATGTCAGATTTTGAGTGATTGTGCTCCTAAGAGGTTTTACTACGTTAACGGTGCTTTATCAATGCAAGCTGTTGTTCAATTGCAAATTGGTGAGAGCTTTTTGACTACATGCCCTGCAAACTGGAAAACAGCAGAGCAGATGGTGTTATTAGTTGGACATAAGCTGAAGTGGATGAAGAATTAAAGATTCCCATGAAGTGTGGGCCTGGTTTTGGGTCAATGTAGTTGGAAGTCTGGCAGCCATCTGGTACCTTTATTGGGAGGAGGTATTGTGGGGGGCTGTGAGGGGGCATTGACCTGGATGAATGGCAATACCAAGACTGAGAAAAGTGGCCTTGAAAGCCAGTAAATTACAGGAAAAGAAACAGAGAATCTGCATTTATACAGCACCTTTCACATACTTGAGACACACAAAAGCATTCTACAGCCAATGAAATACATTTTTTTGAAGTGTAGTCATGGTTGTTTTGCAGCTAAAAGGAATTACTGAGAAATCTTAGGTGTTGAACAGTTTTAAGGTCCTGGGTACTTCAACAATTCAGAAACCTCCCTGACCCCTAATCAGCTCAAGTCAATTCAAGTTTTAGCTTGAAACAGGGTCTGTATAAGGTCTAAAAACTAAAAACCAAGGTCCGTCCTGTGAAGATATCAGATTGCTGTGGGATGATTCAACCTGATGGGGTCTTTGTACACAATCAGCGTTTACTGTGAGTATGTTATCAGATCTATTATTAAATCGTTAGTAGACACACAGAGCAGTCCATCAATATGTGTTGGCTGAATGCATCTTTAAATAGAAACATAACGCACTTGTCTAAATAATTAATATGAATAAATGAGTCTGAGACTGCACAACAGGATCCTAGAGCTTATTGCATTTTTCTTTCTTCAGAATCTGGTAGGTATTTTCTGGGTCAGTATAAAATCATAGAATCATACAATGATAGTGTCCCTGTGCTGGCTCTTTGAAAGACCTAGGGGGGGATTTTGTGCTCTCCCCTGCCACATTCCTGTCTTCACCGAAATTAAGTCTAGGGCGGGAAGGCCTGTGAATGACCTTCCTGCCCCACTGCCAATTGAGGCCTTTAAGTGGGCAATGAATGCCCAATCAAGGGACCCATCCCGCCACTGTCACAATTAGCCGATCAGCGGGTGGACCTGTTGCTGCACAGGAAGTATGGCAAGAAAAACTTTGCGGGTTGCTTGCTGGCTCCTGGGGCATGGGGCCCTCGTTAAAAGGCACAGTGCCTGAACAAGGGACCTGGCATCGGGAAGGGGGGCCTACTGAGAGCCACCCCACCTCCCTTGCTTACACCCCCCCACAAACTCCTCCCTGGTGATCCCCACCCGCGAGACCCCTCCTGCCCTGACCCACCTGTGGCCTGGGTCCAACACACTCCTCAGCCTTGGGTGGGTGCTCCACCGGCAGTAGCCACTGCCTCCGCAGTGTCGCTGCTCAGTTAAAGAGCTGCCATCCTCTGATTGGCTGGTGGCTCTCAGAGGGTGGGACCTCCGTCGCCGGAGTCCTTGATCCAGTGGAAGCCCGCTGCTATTTGGCACTTGATTCGGTGGGCCTCCCACAGAAGGGGCGATGCAGGGTTCTCGGCGGTGCTTTTGCTGGAGGTCAAGACCCCGGTCACCTGGATAAAATCCCTGCCCTAGTCAATTAGTCCCATTGCCCCATAATCTTTCCTCATAGCCCTGCAAGTTTTTCCCCTTCAAGTATTTATCCAATTCCCTTTTGAAAGTTACTATTGCAACTGCTTGCACCACCCTTTCAAGCAGTGCATTCCAGATCATAACAACTTGTTAGGTAAAAAAAAATTCTCCTCATCTGCCCTCTGATCGCTTAATTGGGAATTTGTAGGAGCACATACTGGGGTACATCTTGACTTTATGCAATTGTGTAAAATGGGTGATAGTGAATTGGCAGCCTATTCTCTGCTCATTTTATTTTCCATTGTCTTCAACGGCAAAATAAATCAGGAGAGATGTAAAACTGGGTGCCAATTCACAATCACCCATTTTATACTATCACACAAAGTCAAAATCTAGCCCCCTGAGTCTGGTGGCTCAGTCATGAGTGAGGGAAGCCAGATGTGTGCCAGCTGCAAAAGCTGCTGCAGTTTATAACCAGAGTCACAAAGAGTGCTGGGAGCAATGGAAGTTTCAGAACTTTGAAAAGACAGTATTACAGGTTACGTTATTGGACTAGCAATCCAGGGAATGTCAGTTAAACCCCACCATCGCAGTTTGAGAATTGAAACTCAGTTTTTAAAAAAAATGGAAATAAAAAGCCCACATCTGTAAAAATGTTTTGTGGATGCCAGAATAATATTATAATTGACTTTAGAGTTTCTCTTTGCTTTGTTCAAAGTTCTTGAAGAAAAGTGACCATGAAGTTGTCAGAGTGTGGTAACAATCCAATTGGTTCACTAATGTGCTTTGGGGGAAAGAAAACTGTTGTTTTTACCTAGTCTGGCCTACATGTGGCTCCAGTCCCACACCAAACGTGATAATTGACTTCTAATTTCCCATTTGCCTAGCAAGACACTCAATTGCATCAAAATGCTACAAAGAATATCTTCAGAACAACTAGGGATGGGCAATAAATGCCGGCCTTGAATGATTTTTAAAGCAGACTAATGTGCCTCATTAAAACACAGCAGCTCGCAGACATCAGGCACAGCTGGGAAAGGAGGCATTCACTCAAGCAAAGCCTCCGACAATTCAATCTGTGTCAAAACACACAGACGTCTGCAACATTAGGCCAGCGCACTTGTGTATAGAATTCAGCCTGTCACGATGTAATAGGAGAAAATAACTTTCAAACCCTATTCATTCCACCCCACCCCCGTCCCCTCTTGAAGGTGATAGCTCTTGCAAGGATACTAGGCACAGTGAAGAGACTGACCTGAAGGTCATTATGAAGAAAAGAACAAACACCTGCCATCTTTCAACAGAATGCTCTCAGTGCCAAGTCAGGGACCCACCGGCAGATGGAGGCCTTTCAGACTAATCGACCGTGTTGCAGACAGGAGCTTGTGATTGGCATCGGTGTAAGCTGCTTTTGGCTCGTGGCTGACAAAGAAAGGAAATGTCAAGCAATGAATGAATGTGCTAGGGATTAAAGACACTCAGCAAGGAACCAGGAAAAGGGATAGAGCCTGACATGGACGGCATGAAGGGAGGCCTAACTAATAGCTGTGCCATGGCAACATTGCAGAGCTGCAGATACACTTGATGCTGGTCTTGTCAGCTATGTGTGAGCTGCCACCTCCTCAGTTTGACAGAAATTGAAGCTTTTCTCCCTGGAGGCCTTCGCAGGTGAAGCCACACCCAGTGTGAACTGAACCACACAGATCAAAAGGCTCCATTCTTTATTATCAGTCACAAACACATAAGCTTCTGGATTTCAGATTTGGATACTACAATGGGCCAGAGTACATTGATCTGATACACCTGGAGCACTGTGCCATTCTGGGCACCACACCTCAGCAAGGAGAGGGGTGTACTGCCTTCGTACTACATTTGGACTGTCAGTCTTGTTTTTGTGCTCAAGAGTGGGACTTGAACCCATTCTGACTTAGAGGTGAGATTGCTACCCACTAAGTAACAGCCGACACCTCAAACCAGCTCTTAACAGAAATCATGAGCCGAACTCAGGGCAAACACTACAATTACAAAGTTTTACTATTCTCAAAATGTCAGAACAACAAAAGCATCTTTCCTGTATTAAGGCTTCGCCGAAGACTAGCCGTAAGTTAAACAGCAATGGCTTGCTTCTAATATAGTTCCGTACCACCACAGAGTCTTAACCTTGATGATTTCAGATTGTCAGCCACAAGTATATCATTTACAATCCTTTGAAGACATCTAGGCCATTGAAAATGATTATTTATAATTATATTGTCAGGGTGGAGTGGTCAGCTATTTATGGTTCATCAATTATATAAGAAGTACAGCTGCCATTTAGGGTAAAGTTCCAAGATGTCTCTCAATCTGTTTGTCCATACACGACCATATTGTCAAGCTGACCAAGCTGAACTGAATGGCAACTAAGCCTAAAGACAGTAAGGTATTCTTTCCAGATTGTAATGTACATTGCTCTGCACCTTGCAGAAACATCTAGCTGTAACTGCATGTAACCTTGTCTGTGCTGGGACCAGCAAGAGACTAATCTGACATGGTCAAAAATCCTTTGTTTTTGTTGTGGGGGAAAAGATAGAGTTCAGCTGCAATGCCCCACATAGTGAAATAACCTGCTGATACACAGGGTCCAGACTCGAGTGTGAAGATTGGTCACTCGGAAGAACAGTGACCTGCGGAGCCATCATCCAGAAAGAGTCAGTGCCTTCAGGAAAGAAGGGAAAATCGATCAGCAAATAGCAATTAAATTACTCTCTGAGGTGTCCTGCACTCAAACCCTTCTTCAGGAAGTATGTATCTGGTTTCAAAGAGAAATATGTTTAAATAGTAAGTTTAAAAAAAAAACTCATTCTCAGGATATTGAAGTCACTGGCAAGGTCAGCATTTATGACCCAATCCTAGTTGCTCTGAAAGTGTGGTGATAGAACTTCTTCTTGATCCACTGCTAGCAGTTTGATACAGCTGACTGGCTTGTTAGGCCCTTTCAGAGGGCAGTGAAGAGTCAGCCACATTGGTATGGAATTGGAGTTACAAGCAGGCCCAGACTGGGTAAGAACAGCAGGTTTCCTTCCCTAAGGGACAATTAATCTACCATCTGTTGAGCTTTGAGATAACGGCACATTTCCTGTTATTCACTGCTTGCTGTGCATAATGCTGCTGTGTTGTCACTTTGATAACCACAGGTCCCTTTACTAACTTCAGCAGGGTTGTCAGAAAGCCAGTTATTCTCATTTTATTTAGTGTCTAGTTCCTTTATCTGGGCAATCTGGTCCTTCATCAAACCCCCACCCCCAGCCCCAGCAATGGTGCTGGTTCTTGCTGGGGTAACTTCCCACTGGTGCTGCCCACTATCAGTATCTTGCCCAAATGGTCTGTCTTTCATGCGTGAGCTTATATAGTTAGTATCAGCAGACTATTTTACTATGGTGGGCATCACAGCAGAACCTGATCCTATCCGCACACATGCTTTTTGTAACGAGACAGACTGAAAGCCAGAATCCCAGCTGACTTTTCCCCTCCCAAATATCTTGTTTTCTTTCATTTCACTTTCTCTCACCCTTAAATAAGGGTCTGTAAGAACAAGGCAAATCCATTGGGCTCAGCAGGCCAGGCTCTTTCTGTCAGATTTAAAAATTCTGTAGTGACTAACCCCTTTGCAGTCTGCCTGGGCACATAACAACAACAACTTGCATTTATGTAGCATTTTTAACATAGTAAAACGTCCTAAAGCGCTTCACAGGAGCATAAATCACACAAAACCTGGCACTGAGCCTCATAAGGAAATATTAGGAGGTAGGTTTTCAGGAATGTCTTGAAGGAGGGGAGAGAGGCAGAGAGGTTTTAGAAGGAAATTGCAGAGATTAGGGCCGAGGCAGCTGAAGGTATGGTCACCAATGGAGGAGTGATGAAAACCAGGGATGTGCAAGAGGCCAGAATTGGAGGACCACAGAGATCTCAGAGGGTTGTCTGGCTGGAGGAGTTTACAGAGCTTTTTTATTCTTTCGTGGAATGTGGGCATCGCTGGCAAAGCCAGCATTTATTGCCCATCCCTAATTGCCCTTGATAGGGAGGGGTGTGACCATGGAGGAATTTGAAAACAATTTTTAAATTGTGGCATTGGCAGACCAGGATCCAATGTAAGTCAGCGAGCACAGGGATGATGGATGAATGAATGGGGCTCTGTGCGAACTAGGTTACGCTACAATTATTATAAACGGGAGGCACATCTAGGCTACAGTAGGTAAGTCAGGCTGCTGTCTAAAGATTCTGATTTTGCAATAATCTTCCTCAATTTTGGAACAATAATGAGGTGACCTGAAGAAATATATGCCTGGTACACACAAATGAAACACATACTAACGATCAGCAGCTTCCTGTTTAGGTTTATTAAACCAGCAGGGAATGACTTGAGTTAAAATGCTGCTGGATTAATGGAAGTGAACACACAGCATTACCATTCATTATTAGTTTAAAAGATGAAATCACATAAACATCTCAATCCCAACCAGATGGCTGTAGTTTAAAGTCTCAGGGACTGCGTGCCATTCTAGGGTTGCCAACTCTCCAGGATTGCCCTGGAGTCTCCAGAAATTAAAGATTAATCCCCTGGACACGGATGTGAGCAATCCTAGGAAGAAAAATGAAGGGACATTGAAACAATGGTGTGCTTGCTTCATTTTCTTTGAACACTTTAATTTATTCATTATAAAATGATTGGAGGGGTAGAGGGAGGCTGTTTTATTGGATGGGGTGGTTAGTGACAGGAGGTTGTGTGATGTAACCTCCAGGAATATGTACCAAAACAGTTGGCAACACTACTGCAGAGACTTTTTAAAAATTCAGTTTCAATTTTTAGTTGGCCCTCATTGAGAGGAATCAACATAATCCATGGCGGGGGCGGGTTGGTGGGTGGTCCACGGATGGTGAAATATTGGTAATAGCCCCTTCTCGATGATCAAAGAACAGGGCTGGCATCTTTGTTGGCCTGGGCCATCTCAAATCACTCACTAAGCTGGCTGACGGAGGTCAGGGGAAAACGTTGCGGAAAGGAGAAAGAAAGAGAAAGGAAAACCCAGCACATGCAGGTCTTAGTAAACTTCAATCAATTGTACTTCAGGTGTTGATAAACACCGTTCTTGGTAGACTTCTCTAAATTAATGTTTGTCTATGAATCATTTTATTGATGTTTTCATCCAGAGTTGTGTTTCTCACTCAACAACAATTTGCACTTACATAACGCTTTTGACCTAGTAAAAACATCCCAAGATGCTCCATAGGTGTCAAAGTTTGACAGTGAGCCACATAAGGAGATGTTCGGACAGGTGATTGAAAGCTTGGTCAAAGAGATAGATTTTAAGAAGCAAGTGAAAGGAGGAGGGAGAGATAAAGAAGCTGAGAGGTTTAGGGAGGGATTTTACAGAGCGCTCTGTTCTCATCATTCACTTCTGGTTAACCCTCAACTGACTCCCACGACTTGTGATCAATGTCACAGGACTTCAGGTCGCATTTGCAGATGTCTTTGAAGCGGAGACATGGATGGCTGGTGGGTCTGATACCAGTGGCGAGCTCGCTGTACAATGTGTCTTTGGGGACCCTGCCATCTTCCATGCAGCTCACATGGCCAAGCCATCTCAAGCGCCGCTGACTCAGTAGTGTGTATAAGCTGGGGATGTTGGCCGCCTCGAGGACTTCTGTGTTGGAGATACGGTCCTGCCACCTGATGCCAAGTATTCTCCGGAGGCAGCGAAGATGGAATGAATTGAGACGTCGTTCTTGGCTGACATATGTTGTCCAGGCCTCGCTGTCATAGAGCAAGGTACTGAGGACAGGCTTGATACACTCGGACTTTTGTGTTCCGTGTCAGTGCGCCATTTTCCCACACTCTCTTGGCCAGTCTGGACATAGCAGTGGAAGCCTTTCCCATGTGCTTGTTGATTTCTGCATCTAGAGACAGGTTACTGGTGATAGTTGAGCCTAGGTAGGTGAACTCTTGACCCACTTCCAGAGCGTGGTCGCCAATATTGATGGATGGAGCATTTCTGACGTCCTGCCCCATGATATTAGTTTTCTTGAGGCTGATGGTTAGGCCAAATTCATTGCAGGCAGCCGCAAACCTGTCGATGAGACTCTGCAGGCACTCTTCAGTGTGAGATGTTAAAGCAGCATCGTCAGCAAAGAGGAGTTCCCTGATGAGGACTTTCCGTACTTTGGATTTCGCTCTTAGACGGGCAAGGTTGAACAACCTGCCCCTGATCTTGTGTGGAGGAAAATTCCTTCTTCAGAGGAATTGAATGCATGTGAAAGCAGCAGGGAGAAGAAAATCCCAAAAAGTGTGGGTGCGAGAACACAGCCCTGTTTCACGCCACTCAGGATAGGAAAGGGGTCTGATGAGGAGCCATGTTGAATTGTGCCTTTCATATTGTCATGGAATGAGGTGATGATACTTAGTAGCTTTGGTGGACATCCAATCTTTTCTAGTCGTCTGAAGAGACCACGTCTGCTGACGAGGTCAAAGGCTTTGGTGAGACCAATGAAAGCAATGTAGAGGGGCATCTGTTGTTCGCGGCATTTCTCCTGTATCTGACGAAGGGAGAACAGCATGTCAACGGTCGATCTCTCTGTACGAAAGCCACACTGTGCCTCAGGGTAGATGCACTCAGCCAGCTTCTGGAGCCTGTTTAGAGCGACTTGAGCAAAGACTTTCCCCACTATGCTGAGCAGGGAGATTCCACGGTAGTTGTTGCAGTCACCGCGGTCACCTTTGTTTTTATAGAGGGTGATGATATTGGCATCGCGCATGTCCTGCTCCCTCGTCCCAGCACAGGCAAAGCAGTTCATGTCATGCTGAGAGTATAGCAGGCTTGGCACTCTTGATTATTTCACGGGTAATGCTGTCCTTCCCAGGGGCTTTTCCGCTGGCTAGAGAATCAATGGCATCACTGAGTTCCGATTTTGTTGGCTGTATGTCCAGCTCATCCATGACTGGTAGAGGCTGGGCAGCATTGAGGGCAATCTCAGTGACAACATTCTCCCTGGAGTGCAGTTCTAGGTAGTGCTCAACCCAGCGGTCCATTTGTTTGCGTTGGTCAGTGATTATGTCCCCTGATTTAGATTTGAGGGGGGCGATCTTCTTGATGGTTGGCCCAAGAGCTCTCTTAATGCCATCACACATTCCTCTGATGTTTCCGGTGTCTGAGGCCAGCTGAATATGACTGCATAGGTGTTGCCAGTAGTCGTTTGCGCAGCGCCTGGCTGTTCTTTGTGCAGTGCTTCTGGCTGCTTTAAGTGCTACGGTTGTTAACTCGCTGGGGGCTTTCTTGTAGTTCAACAGTGCAATGCACTTAGCGGCTGTGACAGGTTCCAGCTCTTCATTATGAGATTGAAACCAGTCTGCATTTCTCTTCCCACTTTTGTCGTAGGTGGTCAAAGCTGACTCATAGATGGCATCTCTGATGTGGGCCTACTTGGTCTCAGCATCCCCTGTGGGAGTGTTTTGAAAGGCTGTTACAAGTGAATTTAGAAATTTTTGTAACAGCTGTGGGTGAGAAATTCTGCTTGTGTTGATGCGCGGGTGGCCCTTCTGCTTGGAATGATGCAACTTCTTTGGTCTGAGTCTAACCTTGCTGCACACCAGGGAGTGGTCGGTGTCGCAGTCCGCACTGTGGAAGCTGCATGTGATTTCAACACTGTTTAAGGCGGCTCGCCTTGTGACAATGAGGTCTAGCTGGTGCCAACGACGCGGTCTTGGGTGCCTCCATGAAACCTGGTGACAGGGTTTAGTGTCAATATT
The DNA here is from genome assembly GCF_036365525.1 of Heterodontus francisci. NCBI lineage: Eukaryota > Metazoa > Chordata > Chondrichthyes > Heterodontiformes > Heterodontidae > Heterodontus > Heterodontus francisci. The sequence continues at coordinate 46,582,352 of NC_090401.1, forward strand.
GAATTAAAACAATGTAAATCATACATCAAAGTGAGAATTTAGTGCTAAACATATGGAATTAACTTCAAATTAAGCAGAGTAGTTTGTTGTCTTTTTTTAGCATTTTGGTGATTTTTGTGCTCATCATATTCGGCCTCCTGCCTGTTCAGAAGTCAAGCGTTTGCCTCTCAGCCCAGCATGCTAGAGAGGCCCCAAGTTTGGTCGCTAGTCTGTACTGAGTTTCCTGATGTCAACTGGTGCAGCAGTCGGGGCCACAATGCCTACAGCATAGGTTCAATTCGGAGTAAAGCTCCCACTACACTGTCCCATCAAACACTTCCTGACCAGATATTGTAGAACTTTCTCAACACTGTCCAATCAAACATTCTCAGGGCAGGTACAGAACATAAGAGCATTAGAAATAGGAGCAGGAGTAGGCCATGTGGCCATTCAAACCAGTTTCACCTTTCAATAAGATCATGGTTGACCTTCTACCTCAACTCTGCTTTCTTGGCCCAACCCCATACCCCTTGATTCCCTTAGTGCTCAAAAATCTATCAATCTCATTCTTGAATGTACTCTACAACTCAGCATTCATACCCCTCTGGGGAAAGAATTCCAAAGATTCACAACCCTTTGAGTGAAGAAATTTCTCCTTATCTCAATCCTAAATGGCTAACCCCTTATCCTGAGACCATGACCCCTATTTCTGGACTGTCCAGCCAGGGAAAACAGTCTCTCAGCATCTACCCTGTCAACCCTCAAAGAATTTTATACATTTCAATGATATCACCTCTCATTCTTCTAAACTCCAGAGAACACAGATACATTCTACTCAATCTCGTCTCATAGGACAACCCTCTCATCCCAGGAATTACAGTGAAACTTTGTTGCACTACCTCCAAGGCATATCTTCTCTTAGGTAAGGAGACCAAAACAGTACAGAGTACTCCAGATGTGTAAGATATGGTGCAAAACTCCCTCTACACTGTCCCATCAAGCACTTGCTGACCAGGTACAGTAGAACTCTTTCTATTTTGCCTCACTAATTTACCTCAGTTTGGAGCTCAGAATAGTATCCTTGCTGCACCAATGTTTTCATTGCCCACACCAGCCATCCTATGACCACTCTCTGTCAGATTTCCAATTTAGTGCTGAATTGCTGTGCTCTGTTCCCAGAGGAGAGCTTACATCATTGTTACTCATTCAGTCTCAGCCAAGTCCCTGTCAAACATCACTCCATGACCCAGTGTGTGTGTGCAGACAAAGAGGAATGTTGTAATTTTAATATGTGAGGCTGCATGTTTTTAATTTTCTACTTTTCAACTCTGGTTTATAAAACAAGTCCATCAGTGGTGTTGCAGGTTACTTACTAACCTTTCACCTCTGGGACCTGGAGTCATATGTAACCTAGATTTATGGGACAAAAATGTTCTACATTTGAAAATCTCTAATATGAAATAAATTTGGGTCTTCCCAACCCAACTACTGGCCAGTGGGCACGCAATGCATAACATGCATCTAAATAGCACTAATTTAGACTTGAAGCTCAAATAGGGAAAAATTCACACAAAAACAATGATGAAGAAATGAACAGACCCACCAGCTTGCTAAGTAATCTGTTAGGTTGGTGACTAATACTCACAGAAAGAAGACATTCAATTCCCCAGATCCATGCCACAGAGTTAATTAGCACCACTCCCAAATAGCAAAATGATATCATGATTTCATGGTTGAGCTGAGGACTATGAGCACTTAGACCAAAGCAGGGGTGATGTAACTGAACTGTTGTATCATATTCCATCAATTTGTTTGACAATTTCATACTAATCAATATGTTACCCACAGACACTTTCCAGCAGGTTTCACCATACAGAAATCAAGTTGATTTCTCTCCCTTCCAACCCATGGATTGAGTATAATTGTAGTATCACCTATGCCAGGAATTCTCAACCAAGGTTCCGCTGTCCCCTAGAGGTCCTCACAAAGATTCCAAACGGTCTGAGAGTTAAAGGAGGAGAGAGAGGTAGAGATGTGGTGACATTTAGGCAGAGAATTCCAGATTTTAGAGCCTAGACAGCTGATGGGACAGCTACCAATGGTGGAGAGATGAAGATTGGTGTGCATAAAAGGCCAGAATTGTTGCTATGCAGGAATCTCACAGGTTTGCGGGCTTCTAACGCAAGTTAGCTTTAGCTTAGGGTTGGGGGGAGGGAGTTGTTATCCCGGAAAACAAGGTGTATAAATTTATTTTGGACATTAGCTCCACCGTGCAGACATTTTAAAGCAAATTTAATGTCGATCCTTGAAGGTTACATATCCAGGCCACAAAGTTGCACCTTCCAGCCTCAAGTCATTGATCGACACCCGCACAGTACCACTTTAGTCCCCGACCCAGCTAAGCACAGGACATAAAGGCAATGGTTCTCAAAGTGTAGTCTGAGGACCACTGATAGTCTGCAAGGTCCTCCAGGTGGTCTGCAGTCTGGTCTCAAATGCAAATCACTGGTACACAACGCCACAGCCGAGGGCATCCAAGAGAACAGGCCAGAACCCTCAGCCCCAACAATCACGTGATGTCACACAATCAGACCAGCTCCCACACACGCGACATGAGTTGTCATAAGTGCGAGCAACAACAATGTAGTTTTACAAGATTTGTTACTGTTGATTTTGTTTGATTAATATTGATGTCAGATAAGTATTAATTTCTCAGAAGATTGTGATGATTTTATAACATATATTAGAATGTAACAAATAAATGTGTTCTCTTATAGTATTAATGTTTATAATATGAAAATGACTATACTTTTGTTTCTGGCATGAATTAATAATTACTTATAAAAATAATGCACATAAATTTATTACATTTAGTAGCAAAAAGGCAGTGAAATATGTATAGTTTCCATTAGTTCCCATTAATTCTGATTTGTTTTTGTAGTGGCATGCAAAAGTGGGTGGGGTAGAACCAGTAGGTGGTCTGTAGGATCTTTTGCCCTGCTTAAGTAGTTTATGGGCAAAAAAAGTTTGAGAACCACTGATGTAAGGAACCAGAAATCACTGTTTGTCCCACGTGCTCACGGTCATCAGTCCAGCACCGTGTTGTCAAAAAAATAGTGCCCAGTCTCAGCAGGCATGTTCTGCTTTACTCATTAGTAACTCACAAGAGGAGATACAAGAACTGGTATGGCCGTCAACACCATCGGCCTCAATCAGCTTCAGTGACAGCCTACTTATCCCAAAGTGGCAGTTTACCCCCTCACAGTGGCAGTCTACCAATCTCAATGTGACAGACTGCCAACCCCAGTGTGACAGTTAATTCACCTCAATGTGACAACAAAACATATATGTTTAATTGTATAACTAATTTTTATCCAATAAAATTACTTGTGTTGAGTTACAGGGACTCTGTGGATTTGTTATAACACAGGAGGGGGCCTCAAAGCTAAAAAGTTGAGAACACATGCCCTATGCTACTCTGGATGAGACCAGCTAACTCATCACAGATTAAGGGCTGAGTGTAAGAACATCCTGGATGGTATGGGTCAGTATCACAGTATGTACCTGATGAAACATTGGGAATTCTTGCACTACTTTGAGCTAAAACTTGCTTTTTGGGGGTAGAAATTTGCTTTGGGCATTAAAGTAGAATCGACAATGGTGCATCGACAGCCCAGTTTACACTCTGCTTGACTTTCTTTCCCATTGTCTTCTTTCCATAGATGGACTGTCAATTCTCATTGCCTGCTTTGTGTTAATGCCCAAAATAAATTTATATCCCTAGTTTTCTGTGGTAACAACTGCTCCCTCCCCCGGAACCTAAGCTAACTTGTGTTAGAAGCCCACAAACCTTTAGATTCCTGCGCTCCAACAATTCTGACCTTTTGTGCACCCCGATTTTCATCACTCCACCATTGGCAGCCATCCCATCAGCTGTCTAGCCCCAAAATCTGGAATTCTCTCCCCAAAGCTCACCACATCTCTCCCTCTCTCTCCTCCTTTAACATGCTCCTTAAAACCTACCTCTTTGATCAAGCTTTCAGCCACCTGTGGCTCGGTGTTAAATATGGCCTGATAACACTCCTTGAAATGCCTTGGCACGTTTTACTACATTAAAGGTGTTATATAAATGTAGTCCTCAAGGCGGCCAACATCCCCAGCATATACACCCTACTGATCCAGTGGCGCTTGAGATGGCTTGGCCATGTGAGCTGCATGGAAGATGGCAGGATCCCCAAGGACGCATTGTACAGCGAGCTCGTCACTGGTATCAGACCCACTGGCCGTCCATGTCTCCGCTTTAAAGGCGTCTGTAAACGTGACATGAAGTCCTGTGACATTGACCACAAGTCATGGGAGTCAGTTGCCAGTGATCACCAGAGCTGGCGGATCGCCATAAAGGCGGGGCTAAAGAGTGGCGAGTCAAAGAGACTTAGCAGTTGGCAGGAAAAAAAGAGAGAAGTGCAAGGCGAGAGCCAACTGTGCAACTGCCCCGACAACCAATTTTATCTGCAGCGCCTGTGGAAGAGTCTGTCACTCTAGAATTGGCCTTTATAGCTTCTCTAGGCATTGCTCCACAAACCACTGACCACCTCTAGGCGCTTACCCATTGTCTCTCGAGACAAGGAGGCCAAGAAGAAGAAGAAGAAATGCAAATAGTTGTTTTTGAATGAAATTGGTCCTCAGGCGTAGCACTAAATGGCCTATCATGAATCAGCAGTCTGTTTTGACTTCAATGGAAAAGAAAATTGGGCTGGATTTAAAACAGGCTGTTGATTCACTATTGCCCATTTTACACGACTGACAGAGACCAATTTCACCCTCACTTATCTTTTTTGAGGTTAGCATCCTTCGGATAGGTGAACAATCATAACCCACTAATTTCCTGAGTGGTGTTTTACAAGCCCAGCTGGAATCCCTTTAAGTGTCTTTAATCAATAATATGTTGAAATTTACTTTTGTGTTAGTCATTCCTTCTATTCTCATTTTACCTCATGCTCCAAGACATGAGCAAGAAAGCCCACTGGAAATGCCATAGGACCCCACAAAAGAACATTGGCAGGAATTCACAACTAACTCCATTAGTTAATGCAGGAGAAACTAAATTACATCAATCAGCCATTGATAATTCATGACCACTCAACCCCAGGTTCAATTTGAGATGCCAAAGCTTCAGCCCTGTCAGCCTATGGCACAGACTGAGATGTTTGCGAAATGTAAGTCACATGGGTAGATTGATAATCATGGTAACTGTGGAAAGGAAGAACTCAATGAGTGATGGAATGATTTTTCATTAGGTCAAAAATGTCACAATGACTTGAAGGGTATTTATACTGTACAAGTAGAGATATTGACTTTTTATATTCATTCTTGAGGTGTGGGTGTTACTGGCAAAGCATGGATTTACTGCCCTTGAGAAGGTGGAAGGTGGTGGTGGATCTTCTTCTTGAACCATGCTATCCATTCAGTTAAGTAGGGAATTCCAGGATCTTGGCCCAGCAACAATGAATAAACGATGATATGTTTCCAAGTTAGGATGGTGTGCGACATGGAGGGGAACTTAGAAGTGATGGTGTTCCAATGCACCTGCTGCCCTCGTCCTTCTAAGTGATGGAGGTCACAGGTTTGGGAACGTGCTGTTGAAGAAGCCTTGCCAAGTTGTAAATTTCTAATTAGAGCTAATATGTACTTATAGCTTAATCCAAAAACACACTAGCCTCTATCACTGTGGAAAAATTACCCATCCAAACTTCTCGCTGGGAGATTTTGACTTTGTGCTTGATTATGTAGCTGGGTGCCATGTGACTTTCATATCTCATTCAAGCTGATGCTCTATATAAGAGCCTAAACAGTGGGCTGAATTTTACAGCCGCCCTGATGTTGGGGGTCATGGCAGAGGGGGCTGGAAAATGCCTCTGCCAGAGACCTGCTATGGGCCTCGACGCCGAGAAGGCCCAGCCCGATATTGCCAGCAGCATTGAGGCCTCGTCGTGGCCCCTCACTGCTCGGTGACGGGAGCCAAATCTAAATATTTAAATAAATGTAAATTAATGAATAAATGACCTATCTGCTCCCACCATCCATTCTTGACGGATATTGGTGCCGGTGGCCAGCACTCCTGTGCATTCGGGTCCCCATCCGTGGATCGGAGGCGGAACACAGGTGGGGCAGGGGGAGCAGTTAAGTTTTGCAGTGTAGGAGTGGGGGAGCGGGGTCAAACTCATCCAATTAGTTGAGGTTTTGGTGGGACGGGGTAAATATTAAAGTTTATGAACTTTGGGGAGGGGGCAGGTCAGGTGGGTAAGGGGTGTTTTGCAGAAGAGGGCAAGTAGTTAATTACATGCTTATTAGGGGGGTGGGAGAGGGGCAACTTAAATGTTTTAAAAAAAAATTCCAACTTTTCTCTTTAACAATTTAAATTCAGTGGAAGGGCTCGCAGCCCTTTAAAAATGGCGTCAGCACCTGCACAAAGGCTGCTGACGCTATTGCCAGGGATGGACCACCCACCCCCTCCACATTATTGTGGGGGGAGGTGGGGGGTGCGGTCCACCCCGGCCATTTAAATGAACCTCCGCATTTAATATATGCAGTCTGTGCGGGCAGAATGCCATTGTTCATATCCGCCACCGATTTCAGCAGCAAAAATGTAAAATCGAGCCCTTTGAATTGGAAGGCTATTGAACCAAGGTGGGGCAGCAGCAACACAACCAAGTCCGATGCTGTTTTCATCCGTCTTCCACATAAAGGAGTAACTGAATAGTGATCTGGGTGGAGACTCTGGCTGTTATTTCCTCCCCCCCCATCCCCAGTCCAGAGTCACCAAGCCCAATTGTAGCACCGCTACCATCACCCTGTCTGAAATGAACAAACCCGACCCAAATCAGGCATTGAACCTGGGGTCTGCCTGGTTTGTTTGGCTCAGCTCCATGCAGTGAATTAGCCAACAGAACTTAAAAAGTTGCCCCTATCCTAGAAGGAACCTCGAGGATCATCATGCTAAATGTAACATATCAATTAATAATCTCTTATAAATGCAAATTCAAATATTTATGAAATCAGATTCTATTAATTCAAAATATATAAATCTTAAAGTCAAGGAGTTTGAAGGTGGAAGTTATTCGATTTATTGATGTCTATCTTATATTTATAGTCTCTAGTTTTGGTCTCGCTCACAAGTGGAAACATTGGGCTCAATTTTATTCTGGCAACAGGAGTCCCAGTGGCAGGCTGACAGGTTGGGGAAGACCCCACCTTGGCCCTCCATCGGACCCCCATTGCAATTCCATGGCGGGCAGCCAATTAACTTCAAAAGGAAAGAGAGAGGAAAGAGAGTTTCAGAAGGAAAAAAAGGAAAGGGAGATGCAAAGAGAGGAAGTGGCAAGAAGGTTTGAGTTACAGAGACTGCAAACCCAAAATGAAATGCTGCTAGTCACTCAAAACTTATCCCCAATTCAGAGCAAACTTTGATGTGCTGAGACACTCAAGACTAGTGCCAAAATTTAATGAGGAGGAGGTTGAGTCATATTTTATCTCATTTGAGAAAATAGCTAGCAGGCTAAACTGGCTGAAAGAATTCTGGACTCTTCTCTTACAAGGCGAGTTTATGGGTAGGGCTCATGAAACTTTTTCCCTGTTATCAGAAGAAAGTTCCTCCAATGAACTAACTAAAATTGCAATTCTAAATGCATATGAGCTGGTACCGGAAGTATATAGACATAAATTCCGACACACCCAGAAAAGACACACAGACTTACATTGAATTTGCAGGAAGCAAACATATGGGTTTTGATCACTGGATACAGCTAGAACCCTCATATGAAAATTTGAGAGAAGTGATGTTGCTGGAAAAGTTTAAAAATAGCATTCCAAGTAGTATAAGAATGCACAAAGAAGAACAAAGAATTCACAGGGTGACAGAAGCCGCCGCCATGGCAGATAACTTTGATCTCACGCATAAACTCTTTACTCGGGGAAAAGCCTTTCATGATAATTTCCAGAGGTTCGGAAAGGGCAGAAAGTGGGAAAGTGATAAAAGATGGAGTTTTAACGACAGAGAAACAAAAGATGAGCACACAAGAAGCCCTCCAGCAGTAAGGAAAAAAAATGCAGGGCAGGAATGTACACCTGTCTGTTCCCATTGCAGCAAAACAGGGCATATCAAAGCTGACTGCTGGAAGATAAAGGGGAAGCCCATTAATCTTGTAGGGGTGCAAAGGTTAACTAAGAAATGGGTGCCCCTGCAGATCCAACTGTGACCCTAACCATGGGAAAGAACTCCACAAAGAACACTGCCATTGGTACGGGAGAAGGAGAGAAAATGCCTAAAGACGATCAGGATTTTGTTTGAAAAGGAACGGCGTGGCATCCCCGTGCCCCTTTAGTGAGGCAAGTAAACCCATTGTCCTGTTTCGGGACACTGGGGCCATTCAATCCTTTATGCTGGGTAAAGGAATTACCTTCCCACCAGAGAGCTCGCTAAAGGCAAAGGTTCCGGTAAAAGGAATTGAAGGATGATACATGTCTGTACCCCTGTATTGGGTTCACTTTCAATGCGACCTGGTTTCTGGGCCAGTTACTGTAGGGATTGTCCCTAGTCTACCTATGGCCGGCATAGACTTGCTACTCAGCAATGATTTGGCTGGAGGTAAGTTGGTTGCAGCCCCAGTGATATTATACCGGCCAAGGAGACAGAGCAAATACAGGAGGAAGTCCCTGGAATCTTTCCTGCCTGTACAGTAACAAGGGCCATGGCCAAGTAAGCTCCCGCAAAGAGAGCTGAACCAGAAAATCAGCCCAATGACTCAGAGGTCCGGCTGGCTGAAACTTTTTTCAGAGAATTAGGCGAAGTACATGACAGACTCTCCATAATTGAAGCCCAAAAGGCAGGCCCTGATTTAACAAAGATGGTACAGACAGTTTATTCCAAGGTAAACACAGAGAAGCTGCTTGAATGTTACTATATAAAAAAATGAAATTTTAATGAGGAAATGGAGACCCCCAAAGTGACCTGCAGAGGAGTGGACAGTAGTTCACCAAATTGTGGTTCCCCGCTAAATATCGCAGAGAGATTCTGCAAATTGCCCATGAAATCCTTATGGCTCGGCATGTGGATATCTGAAAGACTGAAGCCCGAATTAGCAGACACTTTTGCCGGCCACAACTCCACAAGGATGTGGTTAAATTCTGCCAGACCTGCCATAGCTGCCAGTTTATCAGGAAACCCCAACCTACGATTAAACCTGCGCCATTGATTCCCTTTACTGCTTTCAAAGAACCTTTCAGTAGATATCTTATCGATTGCATGGGACCCCTACCCAAAATTAAGACAGGTCATCAGTACCTGCTAGCTACCATGGATATGGCCACCAGATTCCCAGAACCCTGAGGAAAATTACTACTAAAACTGTAGTTGAGGGGTTAACCTAGTTCTTCACCAGATACTAACTCCCCAAACAAATTCAGTCCGATCAGGGAATCAGTTTCATGTCCTGAATGTTCCACGAGGTCATATAAAGCCTCGGTATTGACCAGTTGAAATCCTCAGTGTATCATCCCCTATCACAAGGGGCTCTGGAACGGCACCGCCAGACCCTAAAAACTATGGGCTGAGCATATTGGAGTGAATACCCCTACGACTGGGACAAAGAAGTAATTTTCTTGCTATTTGCTACCAGGAATTCCTCAATGAATCCACAGGCTTTACTCCCTTTGAATTGAGTTTCAGGCATGAGGTGAGAGGCCCCCTAAAATTGATCAAGGAAAAGTTCCTAGATCAACCAAAGGCATCCTCAATACTAAACTATGTGACCACATTCGAGCAGAGACTTTCCCAGGCCTTTCCCAGGCAAAGGAACACCTCAAAACCTCTCAGAAAAATGGCAGGCAGATAAGAAAGCTGCTGTCCGTGAGTTTAAACCAGGGGACCAAGTTCTGGTGTTGCTACCCCTGCAGGGCAAGCCTTTAAAGGCCAGGTTTAGTGGCCCATATAGTGTAGGGACAAAAGTGAATGAGGTAAACTACCTAAGTAACATTCCTGACAGAAGGAAAAAAGAGACTGTGTCATATTAACATCTTGAAAAGATACCACAGCCGGGAACTAGACCGATCAGTAAGTGTGTGCCAGGCAGTAAAAGTGATAGAGAAAGTGGGCAGTAGTGGGGGCGAACTGAATGAAGACGAGAACCCTGAAAACGCTATAATTGAACCTTCTACCGCTAAATTGAAAAACACCAAAATTTTAAAGGGATTGGACACAGTGCTGGACTACCTCTCTGAACAACAGAGACAGGACCTTATCACATTATTAAAGGATTTCAAAGAAGTCTGCAGGGACAAACAGGGTTGCACATCTTTTACAGTGTACCATGTGGAGGTAGGAGAGACCCCACCAATAAAACAGAATGCCTATAGACTGAACCCAAATAAGCCAGCTCAGATCTGCCAGGAAATCCAGTACATGCTGGAAAATGATTTAATTGAACCGTCAGAGTAGCTGGAGCTCTCCTATAGCATTAGTTTCAAAACCTGATGGTTCAACCAGGCTCTGTATTGATTACAGCAAGGCCAATGCAGTTACAAAAACAGATACATACCCAATTCCCCCGTATCGAAGACTGCATAGACCAGGTGGAACATTTCACCTGCATCAGCAAAATAGACTTATTGAAAGGATACTGGCAATTACCAATGATCCAGCAGACAAAGGAAATCTCCGCCTTTGTCACACCCGATAGCCTATTTCAATGTAAAGCAATGCCCTTCAGTCTGAAAAATGTCCCAGTCACATTCCAAAGGTTAATGAATCAAGTGATAGCTGGTCTAAATAACTGTGTTGTTTACCGCAACAACCTGCTAGTTTTCAGCAACACCTGGGAAGACCATTTAAATCATTTACAAGCACTCTTCAAAAGCCTACAGAATGCTCACCTAGTGTCCAACTTAGCAAAAAGCAAATTTGCCAAAGACAAAGTCACCTATTTAGGCTATATTGTGGGCCAAGGTTGAGCATAGCCAAGAACAGCAAAAGTGCAGGCCCTGGTGGATTTCCCCATTCCAAAAACCAAGAAGGAAATCATGCGCTTCCTAGGAATGTACGGATTCTTCTGCAAATTTGTTCCCAATTTCAGCACCTTACCTCCTCCCCTGACAGACCTGCTAAAGAAAAATGCAAAATCCATGTGGTCAGAGCCGTGCCAGGTAGCATTCGAAAAGTTGAAGGCTATTCTAACAAACAACCTGGTATTGGAAACCCCCGAATTTCAACAAACCTTTTAAAATGGCCATGATGCCAGTGATGTTGGAGTAGGCACCATCCTACTCCAGAATGATGATTCAGGTTTGGAAAGACCAATTGGCTATTTCTCAAACAAAAACTTACACCAAAAGAAATACTTGATTATAGAAAAGGAAGCACTAGAGCTCCTCTTAGCTCTTCAACATTTCGAAGCCGAGGCCAGTAACAGGCACAGAGATTCAAATTCATACGGCCCACAATCCACTAACCTTCCTGGAAAAATTCTAAGTAAAAAAAAAGCCAAGCTTTTTCAATGGAGTTTACTCCTCCAACCATTCAACCTACATTTTTCACACATGGCAGGAAAAGACAATGTCCTAGCTGATGCAGAATGTAAAGAACACTGTGTAAATCAAATTGATATCAGACTCAGGGCTGGAAGCTTGAGGAGTGAATTGTAGCCCTTCTCCCCATGCTAAAGTGAATGTGTAAAGTGATGTGACCCTAAACTGCCTTACTATTTCTTTTCCCTCTATCTAAACCCAAAAACAACACAAAAATGAAATCCAAAGAATTCAAATTTTTCCCTTTTGGGGGAGGTATCACAGACATCGGAGGTGTAATGATACAACATTCATGGAGTAACTCTGAAGAGTTATGAAAAAAAACAGATTTTGTCTTTAAAAAATGAACCTTTATTTTTAAAAAGTGAACAATGGTCCAAAATGGCCATCGAAGCGAAGGGGATTAACTTTTTTTATATTCAAATAGTCTGACAAAGACAAAGGACAAACCTTCAAAGCCAAAGGTGATAATGAAACCAATTTCACACCTATCATAGAAATATTCCAGAATTGAACATCTTCTTCTGAAACAAAGGAGGTGTAAAGTAGTTATGTCCTGGGCCATTGTGTGGTCACCATGGGAAGGAAACCAGAATGTCTCCTAACAGGAGATGAGAAGTGAGAATTATGCCTTAAAAAAAGACAGCCAGAAAGAGAGAGAGAGAGACTGACCCAGAAGGTGAAGCTACTTGTAACTGCTGGCATTCCAGAAAGCCAGAAAGCCAGAAAGCACAGGGCCTGCTGGAAAAAATCCAACATCTACATCATACAGCAGAGAGAGAGCTAGAAGTGACCCACCATCTTCAACAGAACCTTCAATCAAGAGAGAAATCTACAATCATCATAGGCCTGCAACCCTCTATAACTCGAGTCTCAAGAGAATTAAACAGGTTTATCGTAACCCTTCCCCCCACACTAAAACCCACCCACCTATTTTCCTTCTCTATCTATTTCCTCGTGTGTGTGTGTGAGCGAATGCATGAGTGTGAGCGAATGCATGAGTGAATGAGGTTGCAACAATTTCGGGATAAGATGTATTGATCAATAAACAATCGACTTTCTCTTTTTAAAAACCTACAAGAAAACCTGTTGCTGTCTGTTTATTTCAAAAATAAAACGCAAAGGGGCTAAACTCTTAATACAAATACACTTGCTGCAGTCAGGTGGGAGGTTGAACAGTGGGACACCCACATCACACCATGTGGCCATAACAAAGTCCTATGACAATCTTACTGAGAGGATGTCTATTAGAAAAGTACACAAATTTGCTTTCAAAGGATATATTTAAGATTTTGGTAGAAATAGCAAGTGGGGGAAATCCTCCTGCTATGTTTATGGTGCCATTAACACACAGTAGCCAGACAAAATCATTCCCCAAAGGATTTCTCGTTGGGAGAGAGGTAGTGGGGACAAGGAGAGAATCAGTTGGTTAGTTGAGGTATGATCCGTATCCCCACTTCATAAAGATGATGTAAAATTCCTTGCAGGCCAGGATTAGTAATAGACAGACTAACTGAACAGGTCCAAGGCACAATAATCTCATCCTGTGAAAGATTGGAAGTATTGATCAGAGTCTATTGAGTGAGCTGATGACTAATTACTTTGTAATTGCCGAGTGAGAAACATTCAGTCTGCAAAGGCACTACACTGTTAGAGCAAAGTGGGCAGACAGCGCCTTAGAGTTTCTCGTAAGGTTATCATTAGTGCAGGATTCCTGCTAAATTCACTAGCTCAGAGTAATGAGGTGACAGCTGCTGCTTTCAATCATATGTGATCATTGTGGAGTCACGCTGAGAAAGCCTTGCTTTGCTTTTTTTTTTAACCCTACTTAAAATAAACATGAGCACATAATCTAGGCTGGCGCTCCCAATACAGTACTGAGAGAGCGCTGCACTGTCAGACGTGCCGTCTTTCAGATGAGACATCAAACAAAGACCCCATCTGCCCTCTCAGTTGGAGGTTAACAATCCCTCGGCACTTTTTCGAATATGAGCAGTGGTATTCTCGTTGCTGTCCTGGTCCAATATATATCCCTCAACCAACATTGCTCAAAATACAGATTATCTGGTCATTATCATGTTGCTGTTTTTGGGACCTTGCTATGTTCAAATTTTCTACTGCACATCCTACATTTAAGTATCATTAGGGGTAACTTGAGGAGCCCCCACTGCTGACAAGAAGCCTTGCTTGGCCAATAGTACTAATCAGTAATTTTGGTGTGCACTGTCCCCAATTTTCTGATCATTGAAATAGGTAACATTTGGGGAACAGTCTGGTCTGCCACCTTTCCAAAAAATGCTGTTCTTCAATAAATGCTCTCCAAAGAGCACCCACTGCATCCATACCTTAGGGGTATCACGCATTCTCACTAATTCCCCACTGACAGGAGGGTAGGGCAACAATTTAAGGTGACTGGCAAAAGAACCATGGGTGAGATGAGGAAAATATTTTTTATGCAGCAATTTGTTATAATCTGGAATGCACTGCCAGGAAAGGTGGTGGAAGCAGATTCAATAGTAATTTCAAAAATACTTGAAAGGGAAGAATTTGCAGGGCTTTGGGGAAACAGCAGATGGGAGTGAGGCTAATTGGATAGTTCTTTCAAAGAACCAGCACAGGTAGGATGGGCTGAATGGCCTCCTTCTGTGCTCTATACTCCTATGATTCCTGGGTAACAGCAGGGTAACTGGGTGAATTCTTGAAGAAATGGGGTGTTCAATTGAATTTTGGGTTGTGACACAAAACTTGCATTGCTCATAAACACTACTGACAGTGGAGCACATGCAAGAGTCATCAGTCTCATCAAGAAGACACTTGTTATGCTGAAACTAAGGTCCCAATGTTTGCACTGCACTTGGGATGTCTGACAATGTCTTCCAAAAAAGTTGCATATTGAATGGCTTCTTGCTGTATTAACAATTTATGCCACAAATACTATGGTCAGGATTTTCCAGGCCCTTTGAGGATGGGGTTGGAGGTGGAAAGGCTGGCAAAATGGCATGGGAAGGCATAGGGTACCACTTTGCCAGTGTCAGGAAAGGTGGTAGACAGCTTCCCTGCCCGGAGCCCAATTGAGCCACTTATTGGCCAATCAAGGGCCTCTTCCCGCCACAGCTGGCATTTTACCCTGGTGGCTTCCCAGTGGCCTCCAATGGGGTGGGGAGATGCGGGGGTGGGGAGATGCGGGGGTGGGGAGATGCGGGGGTGGGTGGGTCCCTCTTTTTTGGGCACTCTTTGACCTGTGGCAGTGGTGCCGGCTGCTCTCAGAGACCCCCACCCCCCATCTTCACTGGGGCCTACCTGACTGGCCCCGTGCCCCCAGACTCCATTCACCTGGCTGTGAGGGCGTATGTCCACCACTGTATCCCGTTCCTCCAGGTGCAGCCTTAGCACTGGCCACCGATCCCAGTGGCACTGCTGAGGCTGCTGGCCCTCTGATTGGGCTGGCAGTTCTTGGGGGTGGGCCGCTGTCCTCAATTGGACAGTAGGCCCAGCGGCAGTCTCTTAGTTGGCTGCCGCCTACAAAATGCAGTCCCGGGTCCTGCGCCCGCCAAAGCGTAGTGACCCCCCTGCTTCCAGCCCTGGTGGCGGGTCCCCTGCTGCCTCGGAAAAATCCTGGCCTGTGTTTCTCAAGCAGTAACACTGGGACATTTTCTCAATTTAAAGGTACTCTATAAATACAAGTTGTTTCTGTTAGAAATCTATGCCTGTTCCAGATACCTTCCCAGGTTCAATGGCAGTCACTCTCTGTAACTACACTGGCCCAGATTTTGCTGTCAAAGTACCGGTGAGGTTTAAGGCTAATGGTACTCGCCATTATTGATGTACAAATGGTACAGTACCTTCAGAGAAGGGGCAGATGCATGGTTAAACTCAAATGTCCAATTTTCTGTACGAGTTGTGCTGCTTTGTCATTAGCTTCGCAAAAACGGCATCTCACTGACTGCCTCACTATTGAAAGGTATTGAATGATGTGCAATTGCTGTATTTGCGGGGTATATACGAACTAGACTCACCACAGTCTTGTCCATTCCAGTCTATGTACCCTTTTAATGACATAATAAGTGTTAATTACAGCCAATCAACCTCTCTGGCACTGAATATTAACTATTGCAAGTGTGGCTCTCATTCCATCATGTTTTAATTGTTGAGCAGCTTTTAAAAATGTCAAATTTAATTTAAAATTTTACTTTACCTATCTGTCTATTCTTTTCTCCCTCACTTTCCAATCTTCCTTTCTCTCTTTATTTCTCTTTCTGAACCCAATTTGGCGTTGAATGCGTCCACTCTAATTTAAACCTTTTTCTCAGTCTTTGCACTGTTAATTTCACAATCTTTCAATATGATTGATTAAGGAGATACCCAGTTACTTGTTCTGTTCACTTAGGTTCCAGATGTCCTGTTTTCCTGGCTGCTACATTATCAGCTCAAATTTAAAAACCTAAACTTGCAAGGGTAAGTCTAACTAACAGCAGATGTTGTTAGATGCCCTACTGCAGCAGAATTTGGCCTATCGTTTCTCTTCCCTTCTTTGTTTACTAACTGTATTAAGGGGCTTGGTAAAGGGTTATACTCAAAACATGAGCCTGTCTTTTCTTTTAACAGATGTTGACTGCCCTGCTATGTAATTTCAGCATTCAACATTATTTGTATTTTTATTCCTCTTCCTGTCAATCTCTCTCTGTCACTATCCATCTCGGTCCTGGTCTCTGTCTCTGACTTACAGTCTCTCTGTTTTATATTTCAAACTCTTTCTCTGTGCCTCTCACTCTGATTGTTTCTCTGTTTGGTACTGCCTCTTTCTCTGTTTCTATGGGCTGGATTTTGTATAGGCGACATGGGTCCCAGCAATGGGCCGGAAGATGGTTGGGGAGGGGTGGGGGGGGGGGGGGGGGGGCAGGGGGGGGGGGGAATGAAAGAAAGAGCAAACTTGCATTTACATAACATCTTTTGTGATCTTTGGACATCCGAAAGAGTTTTATAGCTGATGAAGCACTTTTGAAGTGCAGTTATTGTTGTGATGTAGGAAATGTGCTAGCCAATTTATGCATTTCCAGCAACGAAATAGATGACCAGATCATCTGTTTCTACATGTTTTCAAGTGTAAAACATTGTGTCAGATCTTAGCCAAGGCAGGGAAGGAACATAATTGCAGATGATCCAATTCACCTTTGTTCCTGGTCACCTGCCTTTTACTGATATGCATACACTTATCTCATAATCTAAGCAGCATTTATATTGTGGGCGACCTGTTCTCATTGTGCCAACTTCTGCTGCACAGTGAGGATGACCCAGAGTCACCACTGGCCTTAGTGAATTCTGTCCAGTTTACTTTCCAACAGAAAGTCAGTTGCACAAACCTCGCACATCAAAGTGCACATCAATGCACTGGCACAGATCTTAGTGCAATGTAACAGCCACTCAAGTATTAAACAGGATAAATTAACAGGTTTGTGACAGGCCAAAGGCTGTGGAGACAAAATCAATCCCTGGGTCCTTGCCCAATTTGCCTACACTTGCATGTCTGAGACATTGATAAAAATGTTCCTCCAATATCACTGTACCATGGGTTTGTTATGATATAAAAGGGACATTTTGTTGCAAGTAAGGGAGCTCAGTTTGGTGGTTTGGTCTCCGTACCCTCGGGTCTTTATTTGGAAAGTTGGAGCTGTTCTGACTTTATTAAGCAGACAAGCTTCATTGTCTCTTTGAGAGAAAACCTGAGCTGAAAGCAGCAGGTGCAAGGGAAGGATGGGGGTTGGAGGTGGTGGGGGGAGATTCTGGGTAATTATGGTGACAGTTTGCAAGCAGTTATCCCCCCCAGGGCAGGTCAGACCTTGTACAATGTGCACCAAGGCTAGAATTAATAAGGTCTCCCAGATATATTACACTCAGCAGTACTTCCAGTGGTATTTCTAGGCTGTTATTGACAATTCACAACATTGGAGAAATTTTTGTATAATTTCAGGGGACAAAGGCTTCATCCATCCCTAGATAAAATGTGATATTATAACTTTCATTTTGATCACCATGGCCTGAGGTGGATTTACTTTCTTTCTGGACAGTTGCCAGCAGCCTGGAGCCAAGGACTGCATTTTTTGATTCATTTAAGACTCAGGCGAGAATCTTTGCCTTTTTTTTCTATCAGGTTGTCTTTTTCCTTTTACTCCTCCTTCCACGTACGGCAGTTGTTCCTCTGGAAGTTTCTGGAAACTGAACAAAAGGGCGAACAAATAGTTTGTGTTTGATCTGCATCTGTAGAAGATAGGCCTGCAGGAGTACAACCAAAACAACTTGCATTTATATAGCACCTTTAACATTGTAAAATGTCCCAAGGCACTTCCCAAGAGCATTATCAAACAGCATTTGACACCTAGCCACATAACGTGATAATAGGAGAAGTGACCAAAAGCTTGGTCAGAGGTAGATTTTAAGGTGTGTCTTAAAGGAAGAAAGAGAGGTGGAGAGGTTTAGGAACGAAATTTCAGACCATAGGGCCTTGGCAGCTGAAGGCACAGACGCCAATCGTGATGCGATAAAAATCATGGACGTGCAAGAGGCCAGAATTAATGAAACTCAGAGATTTCAGAGGGTTGTAGGGCTGGTAGAGGTTACAGAAATAGGGAAGGGTGAATCCATGGAGGGATTTGAAAACAAAAATGAGAATTTTAAAATCAAGGCATTGCTGGACCACGGGCCAATGTAGGTCAGCGAGTACAGGGGTGATGGACGAATGGGACTTGGTGCAAGTTAGGATACAGGCAGCAGAGTTTTGGATGAGCTCAAATTTGCAGAGGGTGCAAGGTGGGAGGCCCGCCAGAAAGGCATTGGAATAATTGCGTCTAGCGATAACAAAATCATGAATGAGGATTTCAAAAGCAGATCAGCTGAGGCAGGACTGGAAATGGGCAATGTTATGCAGGTGGAAGTAGGTGGTCTTGGTGATGGAGAGGTCAGAAGCTCAGATCAGGGTCAAATGCCTTTGCCTAACAAAAAGCTACCAATCTTAGCTTTGACATATTCAATTGGTCCCCCAGCCTCAATAGCTATTAGGGGAGAGAGAGTTCCAAATTTCCACTACCCTTTGTGTGAAGAAGTGCTTCCTGACATCACTCCTGAACGACCTAGCTCTAATTTTAAAGTTATGCCCTCATGCTGAGACAGCACCTGACTGTGGGCAAGGTGGTGAGGAGACCAGTTTTGATGAAATCTATGTAATTTATTGAGGATGGATAACATGGAAATGAGATAATCAGGAGCTTGATTGTATTCTTAAACGCTCCCATCGCTGCAAGCACCTCACCACCCCCCCCACCCCCACATCCTGCACTCCCCCACCAGACCCCGCCCGCCCACATTACCATATTTTACAATGTACCAGGTCGGTATAACTGAATATGTCGCAGTGGAATGGAAGTCGTTATAATGAAATTCATTAGCAAAGCAGTCTTAGCTTACATCAATGCATAAAATTAACTAAAGAAATTTTAAAAATATAAGAGCATGAGAGCATAAAAAGCCATCAGTTTAGAAATTATTGTTTGCAATATTATCATGTGAATATGTTTAAATTTCAATGTGAAATTCCTTCGTCTGCTATTTTATTGAAGGTTTTAGCCCATTTAAAAAATAAAAGGTTTAACAGTTCTCTTGAAATAACAGAGAATACACAAAGGTGGAAGTCATACTACAGTTATATAAAGCGCTGGTTTGACGCCATTTAGAATAATGTGTTCAGTTCTGGGCACTGCACCTCAGAAAGGATATATTGGCTGTGGAGGGGGTACAGCAGAGTCAACAGAATGATACTGGAGCTAGAAGGGTTAAATTATGAGGATAGGTTTGCATAGACTAGGCTTGTATTGCCTTGAGCATAGAAGATTAAGGCTGATCTAATTGAGCTATTTAAGATGATTAAGAAGATAGGAGCTGAAAGGGTAGATACAGAGAAACTATTCCCTCTGGTGGGGGAGTACATTGATTTCATCAGAACCAGTCTCTTCACCACCCTGCCTGGAGCTCAGTTCTCAGCAGTCCCATCCCAGCATTAGGGCATAATCTTAAAATTAGAGCTAGGCTGTTCAAGGATGATGTCAGGAAGCACTTCTTCCCACAAAGGGTGATGAAAATCTGGAACTCTCATTCTCCAAAAAGCTGTTTAGGCTAGGAGTCAATTGAAAATTTCAAAACTAAAATTAATAGATTTTTGTTAGGCAAGGGTATGAAGGATTATGGAACCAAGACACATAGATGATGGTTGATATGTATCTTAACTCCATCTAATTGAATGGCAGATCAAGCTCAAAGGGCTCAATGGCTTCCTCCTGTTCTCGTGTTCCTAGAGAAGAAACATGGCATGTTAACATTAATATTACACAGCACAGTTTCAGAATTCTTGGAGTGAGCAAAAGTGTGTCCAATGTTCTCCCCTCCTGCAGACACTCATTTATGTTGGGAGGCGGTTCCATAGGAAGCAGCCACACTCAGTGCTTTACTCAATTGGCTATTCCTCATGTATCAATCTAGTCAGTCAGCAGGCACTTCTAACTGAGGGTGTCACCATAAAGCCTGATCGGCAGAACCTCCCAAACCCATGACATCCACTCCTTATAAGGACAAGGGCTGCAGATGCATAGGAACACCAACACCTCCAGGTTCTCCTCCAAAGCACACACCATCTCAACTAGGACATATATCTCTGTTCATTCGTTGTTGCTGGGTCAAAATCCTGGATCTCACTACCTAACAGCACTTCACCTTCACCACATGAACTGAAACAGTTCAAGAAGAAGGCTCACCACCACCTTCTTGGGGTAACTAAGGATAGGCCATAAATGATAGCCTTGGCAGCGATGCTTATATCCCCAAAAAAGTTACATCCAATGGCCAAACATGCGCGCTTTGCAGTAGAGATCAGTGGATAGTGATCAGGAGTGGGAAGTTTGGATGACTTTACTCCCTCCTATCCCAGCAGCACTAAAGCCAACTGTTACCCCCTATCAGTGCCTTGGTCAAGACCAGCAAACCAAACACTGACTGGGACATTCCAAGTTCATATAGCTCAGTAAAATACCAGGCAACCAATGACTCATTGTGGTAGCTAGTGGGGTAGGGGAGGCAGTGGCATAGTGGTAATATCACTGGATTAGTAATCCAGAGGCTCAGGCTAGTGATCTGGGGTCTGGGTTCGAATCCCACCATGGCAGATAGTGAAATTTGAATTCAATTAATAAATCTGGAAATAGAAAGCTAGTCTAACGGTCACCATGAAACCATTGTCAATTGTTGTAAAAACCCATCTAGTTCACTAATGTCCTTTAGGGAAGGAAATCTGCTCTCCTTACCTGGTCTGGCCTATATGTGACTCCAGACCCACAGCAGGTTGACTCTTAAATGTGCTCTGAAATGGCCTAGCAAGTCACTCAGTTCAAGGGCAAATAGGGATGGACAATAAATGCTGGCCTTGCCAGCAATGCCCACAAACAAATGATAAAAAAAATTTAGAGTCAGACCAAGTTCTTCCATTGCTAGCAATGCAGGTGGAAAGTCGAGGGCACTATGAGTGGACATGAAAACATTTGGGGGACTATTCCTTGTGTGCGGACTGGAAAAGTTGTGCATCATTTTTGGTCAGGACTTTTTCAAGCAAAAGGTTGTTAGAATATGGAACGTTTTACCACAGAGGGCTATTGAAGTCAAGTCAATCACAGTACTTAAGGAGAATTGACAACATAGCATCATAGTATCTTACAACACAGAAGGAGGCCATTCTCCGGTCTCTCCACATAACTGAACTCCCTCATTCCTGGTACCATTCTAGTAAATCTTCTCTGCATCTTCTCCAAGGTCTAGACATTATTCCTAAAGCGTGGTGCCCAGAATTGGACACAATACTCGAGCTGAGGCCCAACTGGAGATTTATGAAGGTTTAGTATAACTTCCTTGCTTTTGTACTCCATGCCTCTGTTTACAAAGCCAAGGATCCTGTAAGTTTGTTTTTAACAGACGTACTGACTTGTCCAGCCACCTTCAAAGATTTATGTAAGCCCCAATTTTATCTGTTCCTGCAGCTCCTTTAAAATTGTACCATCTATTTTATATTGCCTCTCCTCATTATTCCTTCCAGATTGCATCACTTCACACTTCTTTTGACGCACATCAGTTGTGTCAAAGTGCATCATCACACCAGTTGTGTGAAACATTAAAGCAGATCTTACCACTGGTAATGACAAAGGGAAAAAAAAGAAACATAACTTTCTGGGTCCCAACAGTATCTTGGAATGCTAAAATGTATAATTTACACCCTCTGGTGCTTTGTGCCAGTTCTGTCTATTTTCCGTCCAGTCAGATTTTGTGCTGGTATTCTGAATGGGTCCAGGAAGCCCCCATTAGTTTGTGGCACGATGAATGCAAATGAGGCCAAAACAACCTCATTACATTGAAAAATTTATAGAGTGCTAAGTGTCAATCTAAACCCTGCTCGCCCAGCAGAAGCCAGGTGGGCAGGCAGTTAAAATGGGTATAGTGACCTACCTGCTGCGATCTTGCTGCTTTCTTACAGGTTGCAATTTTAACTTGATGTTTCGAGCATCTGAGTAGGACATCCACTGGAAGGCAGCTTTAACCATGCAAATTGGGGCCGGACTGCAATTTTAACCCAAGGCCTACGTGAGCAAGCCGTCCTGGATTTGGATAGGAGCATGTAGATAAGGCCCAGAGTTTCCGATAATTTTAACCTAACTCGCCTGGCCGGGAAACCAGCGGGATTGGGTGGGATGGCGGATTTACACCCTGCCCAATATTGTTCTTTGTTACCTACAATGGCTGGTAAAATCGGGCGGGGGTCAAAATTTGCATTGCACCCAATCCCATTAGTTTCCCTCCAGATGAGTTAGGTTAAAATTGTCCAAGTATCCTGGATGTCATTCTGCAAAAGGCCGGAGAATGTCCTGTCCGCCATGGCTCCCCCCTCCACCACCACCACCCCCCCACTCCCACACCACTGCCGCGAGAGGTTAAATCAGGGCAATAAGAAACTTCTGTGCAAGAGGAACCCATCTGAACCATCCTGCCCATGCTGGTTCTGGGTCCCCTACTAGATCTCTCTACTGTGATCCTACTTCCTTTCTCTTTCCCCTCAAACCCCAATTTATGGAGGCAATTGAAACTAATGACTATTCTGAAAGTTCTCCTTTTCTTTACTATCAGTGATTTTTTTTATATAGCAGGTACAATGTGTTCATAAATAAATCAAGAAGTGTATGTGACTGTCGTGGTGCTTAAACAGCACTGACTGATAACTGAGATGTTGGCACACCATCAGCACTGAACAGAGCCATTATGAAGCAGCTGAGGCAGTAAATTATGCATTTAAGAGTTCCAATGTCCAGTTTGAACATTTACAGGAAGCCGCAGAGTTTCTCTCTGCTCCTTCAATGGGCATCCCTGTATTTAATTCCTTGATAGCTCAGCAAAGCAGATGTACAGCCAAGAAAACGCTTGAGAAGAACAGCAATTTAAGCTTTATTTGCTTAAAACCTTTTACATTTCTTATATCTGCCAGTTCTGAAGAAGGGCCACTGACCTGAAACATTAACTCTGCTTCTCTCTCCACAGATGCTGCCAGACCTGCTGAGTTTTTCCAGCACTTTCTGTTTTTATTTCAGATTTCCAGCATCCGCAGTATTTTGCTTTTATTTTAGCAATTTAAACCTTATGTTTCCATTTGTGGGGAAGACTAAAAGTGGGGGCCATTAATAAATCCAAAAGGGAATTCAGGAGAAACTTCTTAACCCAGAGAATGGTTAGAATGTGGAACTTGCTACCACAAGGAGTAGATGAGACAAATGGCATAGGTGCATTTAAGGGGAAGCTAGATAAGCACATGAGGGAGAAAGGAATAGAAGTATATGCTGACAGGGTTAGATGAAGATTGGAGGGAGGAGGCTCATGTGAAGCGTAAACACCAACATAGACCAGTTGGGGCGAATGGCTTATTTCTGTGCTGTAGATTCTATGTAGTTCTATGTAATTATGCCATATGAAGTAATTGACTGAAGCTCAGCTGCTCTAACGCTGACCTCTGCTCTGTGCTCGTATCTCACGAGATTATAGTAATGCAACAGCCTCAAGTGAGGACGGATTAAATTGGAAACGGGCAAGTGGCTGATTCCATCTGAATATGATCATGTAAGCCTTTTGCGGTGTCGCGGGCTCCTGGATCACTGAGCCCTGCACCCTGTAAGGAGGGGGTAATCGCTGCTATTTGAATAGCTTCAAACCAGTTGCAGCCAAAATACCTGGCTTCAACAGTCAGCACTATTTGAGATTCCAACAGTGGCCCAGTGGGTTGCTCTCTCACCTTTGACTTAGAAGATCACAGGTTCAAGTTCCCCTCTGGAGACTTAAGCATAAAATTCCAGGCTGCTGCTCCCAGTACACTGTCGTGGAGTGCAGTGCAGTGTTGTCTTTTAGATGAGATGTTAAACCAGGGCCCTGTGTGTCCTCTCAGCTGCATGTAAAAAATTACATGGTACTATTTTAAAGAACAGCAGGGTTGTTGTCCCCAGTGTCCTGGGCCAATATTTAATCTTCAGTCAACATTACTAAAACAGATTATCTGGCTATTATCTCATTGCTGTTTTTGTGACCTTGTGTGTAAATTGGATGCCATGATTCCTACACTGCAAAGTTACTACACTTCAAAAGTACTTCATTATCTGTAAAACATTTTGGGACATACTGAGGTCTTGAGAAGTGCTATGTAAAAAGTGTGGGAATGCAATAGTTATAGGGGATTCAATTGTAAGGGGAATCGATAGGCGTTTGTGTGCACACAAATGAGACTCCAGGATGGTATGTTCCCTCCCTGGTGCTAGGGTCAAGGATGTCTCAGAGCAGTTATAGGACATTCTGAAGGGGGAGGGTAAACAGCCAGTGGTCGTGGTACACATTGGTACAAACGACGTAGGTAAAAAAAAGGATGAGATCCTAAAAGCAGAATACAGGGAGTTAGGAAGTAAGCTGAAAAGTAGGACCTCAAAAGGTAGTGATCTCAGGATTACTACCGGTGCCACGTGTTCGTCAGAGTAGAAATAGCAGGATATATCGGATGAATATGTGGCTGAAGAGATGGTGTGAGGGGGAGGGTTTTAGCTTCCTGGGACATTGGGACCAGTTCTGGGGGAGGTGGGACCAGTACAAACTGGACGGATTACACCTGGGCAGGACTGGGACTGATGTCCTAGGGACAGTATTTGCTAGAGTGGTTGGGGAGGGTTTAAACTAAAATGACAGAGGAATGGGAACCTTTGCAAGGAGTCAGAGGAGGGGGGAATCAAAGACAAGAACAAAAGACAGTAATGGGAATAAGAAAAGTAATAGGCAGAGAAATCAAGGGCCAGAATTAAACAGGGCCACAGTGAAAAATAGTGGGAATGGGACAAGTAATGTTAAAAAGACAAGCCTTAAGGCTTTGTGCCTTAACGCGTGGAGCATTCACAATAAAGTGGATGAATTAATTACACAAATAGATGTAAACGGGTATGATATAGTCGGGATTACGGAGACATGGCTGCAGGGCGACCAGGGATGGGAAATGAACATCCAGGGGAATTCAGTATTTAGGAAGGACAGACAAAAAGTAAAAGGTGGTGGAGTTGCATTGCTGGTTAAAGAGGAAATTAACGCAATGTTGAGGAAGGATATTAGCTCTGACGATATGGAATCTGTATGGGTAGAGCTGAGAAACACTAAGGGGCAAGAAACATTAGTGAGAGTTGTATATAGACCCCCAAACTGTAGTGGTGATGTTGGGAATGACATTAAACAGGAAATTAGAGACGCATGCGATAAAGGAACATCTGTAATAATGGGTGACTTTAATCTGCATATAGATTGGGCAAATCAAATTAGTCACAATACCGTAGAGGAGGAATTCATGGAGTGTATACGGGATGGTTTTCTGGACCAATACGTTGAAGAACCAACGAGAGAACAGGCCATCCTAGACTGGGTATTGTGTAATGAGAGACAAATAATTGACAATATAGTTGTGCGAGACCCCTTGGGGATGAGCGACCATAATATGATAGAATTCTTCATCAAGATGGAGAGTGACGTATTTGGTTCTGAGACTCAGGTCCTGAATCTTAATAAAGGAAACTACGAAGGTATGAGGCGCGAGTTGGCTATGATGGATTGGGAAACGTGGGATGACAGTGGATAGGCAATGGCAAACATTCAAAGAGTGCATAGATGAACTGCAACAATTGTTTATTCCTGTCTGGTGCAAAAGTAAAATGGGAAAGGTAGCCAAACCATGGCTTATAAGGGAAATTAGAGATAGCATTAGATCCAAGGAAGAGGCATACAAATTCGCCAGAAAAAACAACAGACCTGAGGATTGGGAGCAGTTTAGAATTCAGCAAAGGAGGACCAAGGGATTGATTAAGAAGGGGAAAATAGAGTACGAGAGTAAGCTTGTGGGGAACATAAAAACTGACTGTAAAAGTTTCTATAGGTATGTGAAGAGAAAAGGACTGGTGAAGACAAATGTAGGTCCCTTACAGTCAGAAACAGGGGAATTTATTATGGGGAACAAAGAAATGGCTGACCAACTAAATGCATACTTAGGTTCTGTCTTCACAAAAGAGGACACAAATATCATACCAGAAATGTTGGAGAGCACAGGGTTTAGTGAAGGGAGGAACTGAAGGAAATCAGTATTAGTAGAGAAATGATGTTGGGGAAATTGATGGGATTGAAGGCCGATAAATCCCCAGGGCCTGATAATCTACAACCCAGAGTACTTAAGGAAGTGGCCCTGAAATTGTGGATGCATTGGTGGTCATCTTCCAAGATTCTATAGACTCTGGAACAGTTCCTACAGATTGGAGGGTAGCTAATGTAACCCCACTATTTAAAAAGGGAGGTAGAGAGAAAACAGGGAATTATAGACCAGTTAGCCTGATGTCGGTTGTGGGGGAAATTTTAGAGTCCATTATCAAAGGTTTTATAGTGGAGCACTTGGAGAAGAGTGGTAGAATTGGACAGATTCAGCATGGATTTACGAAAGGGAAATCATGCTTGACAAATCTACTCGAATTCTTCGAGGATGTAAGTAGTAGAGTTGATGAGGGGGAGCCAGTGGATGTGGTTTATTTGGACTTTCAGAAGGCTTTCAACAAAGTCCCACATAAGAGATTATAGTGTAAAATTAAAGCACATGGGATTGGGAGTAGTGTATTGCGATGGATAGAAAATTGATTGGCAGACAGGAAACAAAGAGTAGGCATAAATGGGTCTTTTTCTGAATGGCAGGCAGTGACTAGTGGGATACCACAGGGATCAGTGCTAGGACCCCAGCTATTCACAATATATATTAATGATATAGATGAGGGAACTAAATGTAATATCTCCAAATTTGCAGATGACACAAAACTGGGGGGGGGAAGGGTGATTTGTGAGGATGCAGAGAGGCTTCAGGGTGATTTGAACAAGTTGAGTGAGTGGGCTAATGCATGGCAGATGCAGTATAATGTGGATAAATGTGAGGTTATCCACTTTGGTAGCAAAAACAGGAAGGAAGATTATTATCTGAACAGCTATAAACTGAGAGAGGGGAATATGCAATGAGACCTGGGTGTTCTTGTACACCAGTCGCTGAAGGTAAGCATGCAGTTGCAACAGGCGGTAAAAAAGGCAAATGGTATGTTGGCCTTCATAGCAAGAAGATTCAAGTACAGGAGCAGGGATGTCTTGCTGCAATTATACAGGGCCTTGGTGAGGCCACACCAGGAGTATTGTGTGCAGTTTTGGTTTCCTTATCTGAGGAAGGATGTTCTTGCTATAGAGGGAGGGCAGCGAAGGTTTCCCAGACTGATTCCTGGGATGGCAGGACTGACATGAGGAGAGATTGAGTCGGTTAGGATTGTATTTGCTGGAGGTCAGAAGAGTGAGGGGGGATCTCACAGAAACCTATAAAATTCTAACAGGACTTGACAGGGTAGATGCAGGAAGGATGTTCCCGACGGTGGGGGAGTCCAGAACCAGGGGTCATAGTCTAAGGATACGGGGTAAACCTTTCAGGACTGAGATGAGGAGAAATTTCTTCACCCAGAGAGTGGTGAGCCTGTGGAATTCGCTACCACATAAAGCAGTTGAGGCCAAAACATTGTATATTTTCAAGAAGGAGTTAGATATAGCTCTTGGGGCAAAAAGGATCAAAGGATATGGGGGGGGGAGCGGGAACAGGTTACTGAGTTGGATGATCAGCCATGATCATAAATGAATGGCGGAGCAGGCTCGAAGGGCCGAATGGCCTACTCATGCTCCTATTTTCTACGTTTCTATGTTTTTTTACCCTCGTCAAATTACTTTTCTTGCAAAATATAGTAATGTCCAAAATTCTGGATGCAGTGAGTACTTATAAAATCCAGGCACAATTCTGTTGTTGTGTTGAAACTTTTACAGAAGTATTTAGTATGTTTCATAAGATATATAAATTAATGGATAGCAAGGAGTGAGTTACAGGTTGGAATCAAAATGGGAGGTTTGGATAGTTTATGGGGTGAATTGCAGGCTGAAGTATAATCAAGGAGTTTGGGTGGCTTACAGAAAAATGGATAACAGAGTGATTTACAGCGTGGAATCTAATAATGACATGACCGAGTTTCTGTATTTTTTGGATGACTTTAGGATAGATCTGATTTTAAACATGGCTTCATCCAGCTATGTCTTTAAAAGAATCCCTTACCAGGTGATATGTCATCAATACATGAAGTTGATCAGCACCATCCACATATTCAATGAGAATCAGTTAGCCTGCTTTGTTGGTGCTGTTCCCGGTAGTCAGAAATAAATTAAGTGAAAGATTGTTTGAAAATGAGGACAGAGTCCCTGAAATGTTAACAAGTGCTGAGAAACAGACAACATGTGAAGACCTGCTCAGTAATCATTCTATGTATTATTACATTCCATTGTGTCTTTGATCTTGGTTGACAGCTTAGCCCCTAGGAGCCCATATGCAATGATAACTTGCATTTAAATAGTGCCTTTAACAACAACATGACTTTTATTTATATAGTGCCTTTAATGTAGTAAAATGTCCTAAGGAGCTTCACAGGAGCTTCAATATTTGATACGGAGCCACAAAGAGTTATTGGGGCAAATGACCGAAAGCTTAGTCAAGAAAGTAGGTTTTAATAAAAGAAAGTAGAGACGCTGAGAGGTTTAGGGAGGAAATTCAAAAGTCTAGGGCCTAGGCCACCAATGGTAGAGTGACTAAAATCTGAGATGCACAAAAGGCAAAAATTGGAGGTCTGTAGAGATCTTCCAGTGTTGTGGGGCTGGGGACGGTTACAGAACTAGAGGTGAAACCATGGAAAGAAAGACTTACATTTATATAGAATCCTTCATGATCTTAGGACATCCCAAAATGCTTTACAGCCAATGAAGTGTTTTTTTTTAAAAGTATAGTCACTGTTGTAATGTAGGAAATGCAACAGCCAGTTTGTGCACAGCAAGTTCCCCAAAACAACAATGTGGGAATAACTAGACAGACAATCTGTTTTAGTGATGTTGATTGAGGGATAAATATTGACTAGGACTCTGGGGAGAACTTTCCTACCCTTCTTGGAAATCTGAGCAAGCAGATGGGAGCTCAGTTTTAATTTTATATCCAAAAGACAGCACCTCTGACAGTGCAGTACTTCCCCGGTACTGCATTGGAGTGTCAGCCTAAATTTTTGTACTCAATTCTCTGGATAGGTACTTGAACCCACAACCTTCCAATTCAGAGGCAAGAATGCAAATGAATGAGCCACAATGACTTGAAAACAAGGGTGAGAATTTTAAATTTGTGGTACTCTCAACTGGGAGCCAATTTAGGTCAGTGAGTAGAGAGGTGATGGGTGAATGGGATTTGATGTGATTTAGAATATGGGCAGCAGAGTTTTTTTTATAAGTTCAAGGTTATGGAGGGTGCTAAGTGGGAGTACAGCCAGAAGAATATTGGAATAGCCATGCCTAGAGGTAACAAAAGCATGGAAGGTTACAGCAGCAGATGAGCTGAGGCAGGAGCTCAGACAAATACTGCAGATTAGTCCCAAAATCAGAAGATTTATCAAACAGATTGTCAAGATGGATAAAAAAAGTATGTTCAAGAAAAGGATATTTTAACCAATTGTGGAGTGATGCTTTTCTTGAATACTGCATTTTATTTTCTTGCAGTGTTTTTCTTAAGGTGTTAGCTTGCATAGAGAAACAGATACCTGGGAATGCGTTACAAGCTAGAATCTAACCGGGGGCAAGGCTCAGCTCATTTGTATATAGAAAAGTGGATACCCGAGAGGAGGTACAGGCAGGAAACTAATCAGGGGCATTAAATGCTTTATGCATAGAATGAAAGATAACATTATGAAGAGATTGAAATTGGACCTGGATGGTCAGTTGAAATCTTAACACGTGGTTATATTTAGGGTTTTTTGCTGCAACTTATGTGACAAGGAAATAGAAAAATTCAAATTGGAGGGAGAAATCTGCACTGACTGTGCTTGGAGGCATAAATATGTGTATGCTTTTCCAAAGTGCTCCCTGGGCTTTTTTTTAAATAGATCCCACAAAGGGACTGAGATCAGCCTACGAAGAGATTGACTTGTTCCAATCCCTCCTTCCCATTGTTTATTATTGGCCAGAGCTAAGGGAGAATGAGCTGTTGTACACATCATACATTTGAAAATGAATAGAATTAATTTTATTCTACTCCAGCTGGCTTAATTCAGATAATAAGTGGAAAGCTCAGGGGAACTTACCAAGCATCGAGGGAAGAAATTTGCTCAGACATCACCTTAGGATATTAGTGGGATTAGCAACAATTAATTCCAAATGAAAAATGCATTGTCAGAAGTTCTTTAGTGAAGAGAGAGTAAGGCATATGCCATTACTTAGACTTTCTCCTGCACCCTTCAGCTAAAACTTCCTTTGTAACATAACTTTCAGGAATAATGGTGACAACGGTGTGGTGAGGACAATGGGACATCTAGGATGTCTCCTTATCCAATGAGATTTAAGGATCGAGAAAGAAACAGAGGAACAATGGAAAGTGAAGTAAGATGAATTAGAAGCAAATCAGGTATAGAAAGAGAAATAAAGAGAGGGAAAGAAAGATTGGATTAAGAGAGAGAAAAAAGAGACAGAAAGGAAAAACAAGAAAATTAATAAATTTCATTATTTTAAATCTCCAACAATTTACTATATGTATGAATGATATTGAACCCTCTATATTGTTCCTTTTCTGGGATAGAGAGATGTTCCTGAGCACAGTGGGACTGGTGGTCTGAACTGCATTTGTTTCAATGCAAGAAGTATAACAGGTAAGGCAGATGAACTTAGTTCCAAGTACTAATCTAAGCTCTATGATGTTGTTGCTATTACAGAGACTTGGTTGAGGGAAGGACAGGATTGGTAGCTAAATGTTCTGGGATTTAGAAGCTTCAGGCGGGTTAGAGGGGGATGTAAAAGGGGTGGGGGAGTTGCATTACTAGTTAAGGAGAATATCACAGCTGTACTGCAGGAGGACACCTCGGAGGGGTCATGCAGCGAGGCAATATGGGTGGAGCTCAGGAATAGGAAGGATGCAGTCACGATGTTGGGGGTTTACTACAGGCCTCCCAACAGCCAGTGGAAGGTAGAGGAGCAGATATGTAGACAGATTTTGGAAAGATGTAAAGGTAACAGGGTTGTAGTGGTGGGTGATTTTAACTTCCCTTATATTGACTGGGACTCACTTAGTGCTAGGGGCTTGGATGGGGCAGAATTTGTAAGGAGTGTCCAGGAGTGCTTCTTGAAACAATATGTAGATAGTCCAACTAGGGAAGGGGCTGTACTGGACCTGGTATTGGGGAATGAGCCCGGCCAAGTGGTCGAAGACTCATTAGGGGAGCATTTCGGGAACAGTGACCATAATTCCATAAGTTTTAAGGTACTTGTGGATAAGGAAAAGAGTAGTCCTCGGGTGAAGGTGCTAAATTGGGGGAAGGCTAATTATTAGGGAGAACTGAAGAATTTAAATTGGTGGTGGCTGTTTGAGGGTAAATCAACATCTGACATGTGGGAGTCTTTCAAACGTCAGTTAATTAGAATCCAGGACCGGCATGTTCCTGTGAGGAAGAAGGATAAGTTTGGCACGTTTCAGGAACCTTGGATAACGAGGGATATTGTGAGCCTAGTCAAAAAGAAAAAAGCATTCGTAAGGGCTAGAAGGCTGGGAACAGACGAAGCCCTTGAGGAATATAAAGAAAGTAGGAAGGAACTTAAGCAAGGAGTCAGGAGGGCTAAAAGGGGTCATAAAAAGTCATTGGCAAACAGGATTAAGGAGAATCCCAAGGCTTTTTATACGTATATAAAGAGCAAGATGGTAACCAGGGAAAGGGTTGGCCCACTCAAGGACAGAGGAGGGAATCTATGTGTGGAGCCAGAGGAAATAGGCGAGGTACTAAATGAGTATTTTGCATCAGTATTCACCAAAGAGAAGGACTTGGTGGATGATGAGTCTAGGGAAGGAAGTGTAGATAGTCTGGGTCATGTCATTATCAAAAAGGAGGAGGTGTTGGGCATCTTGCAAAGCATTAAGGTAGATAAGTCCCCAGGGCCTGATGGGATCTACCCCAGAATACTGAGGGAGGCAAGGGAAGAAATTGCTGGGGCCTTGACAGAAATCTTTTTATCCTCATTGGCTACAGGTGAGGTCCCAGAGGACTGGAGAATAGCCAATGTTGTTCCTTTGTTTAAGAAGGGTAGCAAGGATAATCCAGGAAATTATAGGCTGGTGAGCCTTATGTCAGTGGTAGGGAAATTATTAGAGAGGATTCTTCGGGACAGGATTTACTCCCATTTGGAAACAAATTAACTTATTAGTGTGAGGCAGCATGGTTTTTTGAAGGGGAGGTCGTGTCTCACTAACTTGATTGAGTTTTTGAGGAAGTGACGAAGATGATTGATGAAGGAAGGGCAGTGGATGTTGTCTATATGGACTTCAGTAAAGCCTTTGGCAGACGTACAAAAGGTGAAGTCACACGGGATCAGAGGTGAGCTGGCAAGATGAATACAGAGGGTAGCAGTGGAAGGGTGCTTTTCTGAATGGAGGGCTGTGACTAGTGGTGTTCCGCAGGGATCAGTGCTGGGACCTTTTCTGTTTGTATTATGTATAAATGATTTGGAGGAAAATGTAGTTGGTCTGATTAGTAAGTTTGCGGACGACACAAAGGTTGGTGGAGTTGCGGATAGTGATGAGGATTGTCAGAGGATACAGCAGGATATAGATTGGTTGGAGATTTGGGCGGAGAAATGGCAGATGGAGTTTAATCCGGACAAATGTGAGGTAATGCATTTTGGAAGATCTAATGCAGGTGGGAAGTATACAGTAAATGGCAGAACCCTTAGGAGTACTGACAGGCAGAGAGATCTGGGCATACTGGTCCACAGGGCACTGAAAGTGGCAACGCAGGTGGATAAGGTAGTCAAGAAGGCATACGGCATGTTTGCCTTCATCGGTCTGGGCATAGAGTATAAAAATTGGCAAATCATGCTGCAGCTGTACAGAACCTTAGTTAGGCCACACTTAGAATATTGCGTGCTATTCTGGTCGCCACACTATCAGAAGGACGTGGAGGCTTTGGAGAGGGTACAGAAGAGGTTTACCAGGATGTTGCCTGGTCTGGAGGGCATTGGCTATGAAGAGAGGTTGGATAAACTCGGATTGTTTTCACTGGAACGACGGAGGTGGAGGGGCGACATGATAGAGGTTTACAAAGTTATGAGTGGCATGGAGAGAGTGGATAGTCAGAAGCTTTTTCCCAGGGTGGAAGAGTCAGTTACTAGGGGACATAGGTTTAAGGTGAGAGGGGCAAAGTTTAGAGGGAATGTGCGATGCAAGTTCTTTACACAGAGGGTGGTGAGTGCCTGGAACTTGCTGCCGGAGGAGGTGGTGGGAGCAGGTACGATAGCGACGTTTAAGAGGCATCTTGACAAATACATGAATAGGATGGGAATAGAGGGATACGGTCCCCGGAAGTGCAGAAGGTTTTAGTTTAGACAGGCATCAAGATCGGCGCAGGTTTGGAGGGCCGAATGGCCTGTTCCTGTGTTGTACTGTTCTTTGTTCGATTTGTGTGACGCAAATAGCGGAGCGACATAAATTAACCAGCAAGTTCTAGAGATTTGTAACTCACAGCAAATCTCTTAATCTCCTAAATTTATTGGAAGATTTGTGCCTTAATAAAATGGCATTCGGCATTAACACTATATTAATTTTCCAGCAAGATCTGGCCAATGATGAGTTTTGATGAACAGTTGAGATCAATTTTTTTTTATTTCCAAAATATACTTTATTCATAAAAATCTTGCAAAAATTACATTGCAAACAGTTTCAAACAGCACCAAAAAATACAAACATTGCAAGGGAGATCAGTTTCCTTCTATACTATCATGAGTTTCTTCACAACCCTTCCATTTCACGATTGTCATGCCAATTACAGTTTCTCATTTACAGCAAATGAAAATATCAACGATACAGTTCAAGGGGTTTCCCATGGATCCAGCCCCTCAGTTCAGCTTGGTGGGGGGAACTTACACAGTGATCTTTCCCCATTGAGCCTTTGCTGCGGTTGCACCAAGCTTTAGTGCGTCCCTCAGCACGTAGTCCTGGACCTTGGAATGTGCCAGTCTGCAACATTCGGTGGTGGACAACTCTTTGCGCTGGAAGACCAGCAAGTTTCGGGCAGACCAAAGGGCGTCTTTCACCGAATTGATAGTCCTCCAGCAGCAGTTGATGTTTGTCTCGGTGTGCGTCCCTGGGAACAGCCCGTAGAGCACAGACTCCTGTGTTACAGAGCTGCTTGGGATGAACCTCGACAAAAACCACTGCATCTCTTTCCACACCTGCTTTGCAAAGACACATTCCAGGAGGAGGTGGGCGACCGTCTCTTCCCCACCACAGCCAACGCGGGGGCACTGTGCGGAGGGGGCGAGACTTCGGGTGTGCATGAAGGATCTGACGGGGAGGGCCCTTCTCACCACCAGCCAAGCTACGTCTTGGTGCTTGTTTGAAAGTTCTGGTGATGAGGCATTCCGCCAAATGACTTTGGCAGTCTGCTCGGGGAACCATCCGACAGGATCCTCCGTCTCCTTTTCCCGTAGGGCCTTGAGGACATTCCGTGCAGACCACTGCCTGATGGACCGTTGGTCAAAGGTGTTTTCCCGCAGAAACTGCTCCACGAAGGATAGGTGGTTCGGCACGGCCCAACTGCATGGAGCGTTCCGCGGCAATGTGGCCAAGCCCATCCTTCGCAACACCGGGGACAGATAGAACCTCAGCACGTAGTGACACTTGGAGTTTGCGTACTGGAGGTCTACACACAGCTTGATGCAGCCGCACATGAAGGTGGTCATCAGGATGAGGGCCACGTTGGGTACATTTTTCCCGCCCTTGTCCAGAGATTTGAACATCGTGTCCCTCTGGACCCGGTCCATTTTAGATCCCCAGATGAAGCGGAAAATGGCTCGGGTGACTGCCACGGCGCAGGAGTGGGGTATGGGCCAGACCTGCGCCATGTAGAGCAACAACGTGAGAGCCTCGCACCTGATGACCAGGTTCTTACCCACAATGGAGAGAGATCGCTGCCCCCACATGCCCAACTTTTGTCGTACCTTGGCTACTCGCTCCTCCCATGTTTTGGTGCACGCCCCGGCCCTTCCGAACCATATCCCCAGCACCTTCAGGTAATCTGACCTGACGGTGAAGGGGACAAAGGATCGGTCAGCCCAGTTCCCAAAGAACATGGCCTCGCTCTTGCTGTGGTTAACTTTGGCTCCCGAGGCCAGTTCGAACTGGTCGCAGATGCTCATCAGTCTGCGCACAGACAGCGGATCCGAGCAGAAAACGGCGACGTCATCCATGTACAGGGAGGTTTTAACCTGAGTGCCTCCGCTGCCTGGGATTGTCACCCCTCCTATGCTCGCATCCTTCCTAATAGACTCAGCAAAGGGTTCAATACAGCAAACAAACAAGACCGGGGAGAGAGGGCAGCCCTGTCTGACTCCAGATTTGATCGGGAAACTTTCCGATTCCCACCCGTTGATTGAGACTGCGCTACTGATGTTTGTGTAGAGCAGTTGGATCCAATTGCAGATTCCCTCCCCAAACCCCATTTTGGAAAGCACGTCCATCATGTAGGTGTGCGATATCCTGCCAAAAGCCTTCTCCTGGTCCAGGCTGATGAGGCAGGTGTCCACCCTCCTGTCCCGTACGTAGGCGATCGTATCCCTGAGTAGCGCGAGACTATCAGAGATCTTCCTGCCGGGTACAGTACAGGTCTGATCGGGGTGAATCACCAACTCCAGAGCAGATTTGACTCGACTGGCTATGACTTTGGACAGAATCTTGTAGTCAACATTAAGCAGTGAGATGGGCCGCCATTTTCTGATTTCTGCCCTCTCCCCCTTCTGCTTGTAAATGAGGGTGATGATGCCTTTCCTCATGGATTCTGACATGCTGCCGGCCAGGAGCATACTCTCGTATACTTCCAGCAGGTCCGGGCCGACCCAGTCCCACAGGGCCGAGTACAACTCGACCGGTAAGCTGTCGC
This sequence comes from Heterodontus francisci, assembly GCF_036365525.1. Lineage (NCBI taxonomy): Eukaryota > Metazoa > Chordata > Chondrichthyes > Heterodontiformes > Heterodontidae > Heterodontus > Heterodontus francisci. Next base: position 46,618,552 of record NC_090401.1, read on the forward strand.
TCCCGGGGGTTTTACTCGTCTCGAAAGACTCGACGGCCTTTGTCAGCTCGTCCAGAGTTAGCGGCTTGTCCAATCTCTCCCTCCTGCTGTCATCTAAGACCTCTGTGATAGATGACAGGAAGGACTGGGAGGCTCTGCTGTCTGTGGGCTTCGCGTCATACAGCCCAGCATAAAAGGATTTACTGATCCTTAGTATGTCGGACTGCGAAGACGTTACCGAGCCATCTTCTTCCTTCAGGCTGCTGATAACAGAGCTCTCTCTGTGTACCTTTTGGAAGAAGTAACGCGAGCACGTCTCATCCTGCTCGATGGAGCGGACTCTGGACCGGAAGATGATCTTGGAGGCCTCCTTGGCAAAGAGTGAGGCCTGCTGGCTCTTCACCTCTTGGAGGTCCTCTTTGACCTCGACCCCCATTGACTGCAACCGGAGTAGATTTTGCATAATTTTCTGGAGTCGGGACATTTCCCTCTGTCTCTCTCTCGCCCTCTGAACACCTTTGTGGACGAAGAACATCTTGATGTTCTCCTTGATCGCTTCCCACCAGTGAACTGGAGACTCAAAGAGGGGTTCCACGGTCCTCCAACCTTTGTAATCCCTTTTGAGTTCCTCAACGTTCTCTGGGGTCAGCAGTGTAGCATTGAGCTTCCACGTCCCTCTGCCAACCCGCTGGTCGTCCTGTAAGTGACAGTCGGCCAGTAAGAGGCAGTGGTCGGAGAAGAACACTGGCTTGACGTCGGTGGATCCGACCGTGACAGCACGGGACACAAACAGGAAGTCAATCCTGGAACGGGCAGACCCGTCCGATCTTGACCATGTGTATCTCAATGTTCTCTGTAAGCTGCACAGGCGTATGGCTGTGCAACAACCTGGAAGGTACTGCGCAGGCCCCTCATAAGATGTCCCTTTAAGGTACCATGTGTGTGTAAAAATATAAAGGAACCATGCATTCAAATGAACAGGTCCAGCAAACGAAAAAATTTTAGAAGGGACATTGGTTAACACTGTCATTAAAATGAAACCCCAGCTCATCAGGAAATTTTAGAACTAATACATGTTTTGCACCATTTGTATTGTTTATTATTTCTCAGTGGCAGGTTCCAAGTGCCTCCCACTGACATTTTCTTGTCACTGTGCTATGCACTAAGCAGCTGATTGTCTTTCCAGATATTAAAATCAGTGTTTTCTTTCTCCTTGTTCCCTGTTACAGGTTTGGTCAGTAAGTGGATAGCACTGGTATTAACACAAAGCCTCAATGAACAGTATAAATGCATTTAAGGGGAATCTAAGTAAGTACATGAGGGAAAAAGGAATAGAAAGATATGCAGATAGGGCTAGGTAAAGTAAATAGAGTAGGAGGAGGCTCATTTGGAGCATCAACATAGGCCTGTTGGGTCAAATGGTCTCTTTCTATGCTTTAAAATTCTATGTAATTCTAAGATATAACCTCACTGATTGTCACACAACCTATGAATCAGGGTCCTTCACCTCTCAATAGACAATGAATGCTCTGTCATTTGGCAACATTTTGATGGTTTGGTTCAGTTCTTGTTCCAGACTTCATCATACATCACCATTCCTTCATTGTCACTGAGTCAAATCCTACAACTCCCTACCTAATAGATTTGTGGGAGCACCAGAACCACACTGATTGCAGTGGTTGAAAAAGAAGGTTTACCACCATCTCAAGGGCAATTAGGGGATGGGCAATAAATGCCAACCTTGCCAGCGGTTAATTTCTTAGTAACATTCAATATTTAACATTGAGTAGACTTGATGGCGGACATGTGCAACCAAAGCAGAGTGACAATCAAAAAAGCCAATAGAATCTTGAACAACATAGGCAAAGAAGCAGAATATATGGCACAGGAAAATGTGATCCAATTTTACAAGGCTCTGTTCAGACTGTGGGCTGAATTTTACAGACCCCCCAACATCGGGGGCCGTGGTGTGGGGGGTTTGGGGGGTGGGGGAGGCCGGAAAATGCCTCCAAGAGAGGGCTGCCACGGACCTCCATGCCTGGAAGGCCTGGCCCCATATTGCCAGTGGTGGAAAAGCCTTGGGAGCACCCCTCCCCCACCACTGCTCGGCGATGGGAGTCCAATTTAAATAGGTAAATTAATTTGAATAAATGAATTAATTACTATTGCACTCCTGCCATCCGTCCCGGAGCGATATTGGCTCCGGTGGCTGGCACTCCCTTGCCTTTGGATCCCCGTCCGGGGATCCGAGGTGGAACACTAGTGGGGGGCAGGTAGCAGGTAGATTGTTCAGTGTGGGGGGGGTGGACAGCAGGGTCAAACTCATCTCATTGGTGTAGGGGATGGTGGGAAGGGTTACAGTGCACAGTTTATGAACTTTGTAGGGGGGGGGTGGTAAGGTCAGGTGCACAAGGTAAGTATTTTGAGGGCAGAGAGGGTAAAGAATTAATTCTATGGTTATTGGGGGGGGGGGGGAGAGAGGGTTAAGATCAATTTATTTAATTTTTTTTAAGTCAATCTAGCATTAAAAATTTAAATTGAAACGTAGGGCTCGAAGCCCTTTAAAAATGTGACAGCGCTTGCGCAAAGGTGGCTGATGCCATTGCCAGGGACAGATAGCCTGCACCCTCCACGTCATTGGGGTGAGTGGTCCACCCCAGCTATTTAAATGAGCCACCGCACTTAATATCACAGCGGCTCCGCAACGTGCGGCCCACCATTGTTTACGTCCACTGCCGATTACGGCGGCAGAAGTATAAAATTCAGCCCTGTACCTTGAATACTGTGTCCAGTTCTGGTCATCAGATACAAGGTAGACATTCAAAAAGGGTCATAGAGTCATTTACAGCACTGAAGGAGGCCATCGAGTCCATGCCAGCTCTCCACAGAACTATTAAGTCAGTCCCACTCTCCAGCTCGATCCCCTTAGCCCTGCAAGTCTATTTCCTATTGGAGGCAGAGCAGAAAAGAGGCACAAAGCTGGTGTGCAGTCTTTGAGGTGCAAGTTATGAAGAAAGACTTGACAGATTTGGGCTTTTAAACCTGGAAGAGAGACCTTTTATAGGGGATCATATAGAAGTGGATAAAATAGTTAAGGTAATGGAAAAGGTAAACCTGGACTATTACTTTAAATTGTTTTAAAATTTTGAAGTATTACTGCACACAGAGTGATCTACACATGTAATAGAGTGGAGACAAAAACTCGGGATTAATTAAAAAAAACTGCAAGCTGCAATAGGAGAGAAAAAGAAAGACGTACATTTTTATAACACTTTTCACAAACTACAGACATTTTAAAGTGCTTTACAGTGAATTAAATACTTTTTCAATTTAGTCATTGTTGCAATGTCAGAAGTGCAACATCTAATTGTGCACAGGTGGGTACCAAAAATAGGAATGTGATAATAATCAGATATTTTTTAAGGTGTTGGTTGAGAGATAAATGTTGACCAGGACAAGAGCTCCCCTGCTCTTCTTCAAAATAGTGCCATGGAATCTTTGACATCCATCTGAGTGGATATACAGACACTCCATTTAACGTCTCATCTAAATGATAGCAATCCCAACAGTGCAGCACTCCTTGGAGTGGGACTTGAACCTGCTGAGTCAAAGGCACAGGTACTACCAACTGAGCTACAATCGACACCTATAGGAGGCAGTTGAATGATGAACTAAGATGGACCGAATAGCCTCCTTCATCTATAATTACCTTGTGAGCTCACATGTGCGAGATCTACCAGTGTGCAGTTGGATTGAAGTTGCACTTTTATCACTTTTAGCGATGAGCCTACCCAATGTTACACAGGTGGGAGCCAGTGAAAATGAAAGGCATTATGACTGTTCGAATCCAACACCAAATATGTCTTGCATCAACTAATCTGCTTATTATGTTTGACCAAGTCCAAACACATGCAATGTCTTTAAGTAGTAGGCATACAGAAAATTATATGCAATTACTCCACTTTTCCCCCGGGTAGGGAAGTAACCTGCATCGATCCTTTCCAACCCGACTCTCTCTACAAATTGTCAAGCAAAGCTCAAAATCTTTATAGGCCACTTCTCAATGTTGCTATTGCTGATTGATTATGGCATGAATAGTGTTATTGTGATCAAGACCCCCAGAAATGAGATATTTCTCTCAAAACACCAGATGACAACTTATATATCAACCTGGCCTATTATCCCACTTCCTATCTCTGGTTACTGCACCAAAGGAAAGATGTGATTGCACTAGAGAGGGTGAAGAGGAGATTTATGACAATGTAGCCTGGACTGGAGAATTTTAGTTCTGAGGAAGATTGGATAGGCCAAGGTTGCTTTCTTTGGAACAGTGAGGCTGAGGGGAGACCTAATTGAGTGTATAATATTATGAGGGGTCTAGATAGAGTGGATCCAAAGGCCTTATTCCCCTTGGCTGAGGGGTCCATAACCAGGGGGCATAGATTTAGGGTAAAGGGTAGGAGGTTTAGAGGGGATTTGAGGGGATATGTTTTCATCTACAGAGTGGTGGGGGATCTGGAACTCGCTGCCTGAAAAAGGTGGTAGAAGCATAAACCTTCATGACATTTAAAAAGTACTTGGATATGCACTTGAAGTACCATAACCTACATGGGCTACTGATCAAGAGCTGGAAAGCGGGATTAGGCTAGATGGCTACTTGTCAGCTGGCGTGGACACAATGAGCAAAATGGCTACCTTCTGTGCTGTAAATTTTGATGGTTCTACGATTCTACCACTGTCTTGGCTATCTTGTTTCACAATATGGCCACACAAATAAATCACCAGGCATGAATCACACATCCTGCAGTTTCAGCAAAAACTAAACAACATAGTCAGCTAAATTGTACCCTGACTCTAAAGCATCCTGGGAATAAACAACTTTAACCATTACATTATTTCTAACTACAGTAAAAATCCACAAGCTATTTTAAGTAAAAGGCAAGCTAAAATCTTAAATCATTTAAGATTAAACCAAATCCTGTATGTATGGATCTATACACAACTAGGGTATCACACAGTCCTGAAAGCAAGTGCTGCTGACAATATTCACTTACATTTTCCAGTGTTGAGCCTTCACCCCTAGGGTGGTGTTCTCTGCTTTGATGGGATGGTCTCCACCTCATTTATATTACAGTAATGGTTCTAAGTCAAGGACTCTAATATAAATGAGCCGTAAAAGAAACTTAGAACCCAACATCTAAAATATCAGAAGTTCCTATTGATATTGACAAACTTTGTTTAAACAACAAAAAGACCTTTCAAACTAGTCTTTAATTTTGTTATGCTAAGCCTTAATTTCAGGTCGTTATTTATGAGATATGGATTTTAATTTATGCCAGAGTTATTGAGCTCAGGCTCCTTTGCTCGTGTAGTCTTGTTTTTACAAGGATCTGTAATTAAATTTCCTCACGCTCAATTTGATAAATCATAATGGACACATATTAGACTCCAGTATGGTCACATCTGCCTCTGAACTGTTAAAATTGATTGATACAAGTGTTGGACTATACAGACTGTCATAGCTGGATAGGCAAATACCCAGCCATTTGTTTCAGAAGATTCACTGCTACAACAGCTCCTCTATTTAATGGAGACAAATACTCCCTCTTCAACCATCTGTCACTGTGGCTCAGTTTAGGCGTTGCTCTTTATCCTGGAAGGTGAGTCTAGTTAATGTCTCATCATTTTAATCTACTTTCATATGCTTCTGGAAAGTCAGTCTGAGCTTGGGATCATCACAGAGCATCAAACTCATTTGTACTATTATAGAGTTATACTGTCCTGTGGTAAAGTGTGCTCTTGGACATTCTTTTCCCACTAATACTTCTGCCCTAAATAGGATCAGCATTACTAGTATCCAAGAATCATAGAATGATACAGCACAAAAAAAGAGGCCATTTGGCCCATCATGCCTGTGCCAGCTCTTTGATTTATCCAATTTTATTTTGAATGTTACTACTGAATCTGCTTCCACCACCTTTTCAGGTAGCACTGAGCCAATCCGACAGCAGAAACCTCTCAAACGCTTACACTGCTGCTACAGAGTCTTGTAAATGCTCTCTTTGCCACCTTCCAGATGCTTGGAGAAAGGATACAGGCAGCCTTGAGCCAAGAACACAGACCTCACAGCTGGCCAAAGTTCTGCTCTCTGACAGATCAGTGATCATGTTGAGCAGCAGAGTCTTACATGTAGCAGCCTCAGAGCAGACAGGTGGCTCTCAAGACAACATCACATCTGGGCAATCAATCTTTGATGCATAACTAACAGTAGATGTGTCAGTAAAATAAAAGCAAAATACTGCGGATGCTGGAAATTTGAAATAAAAACAAGAAATGCTGGAACCACTCAGCAGGTCTGGCAGCATCTGTGGAAAGAGAAGCAGAGTTCCGAAGAAGGGTCACTGACCCGAAACGTTAACTCTGCTTCTCTTTCCACAGATGCTGCCAGACCTGCTGAGTGGTTCCAGCATTTCTTGTTTTTATTATAGTAGATGTGTCAGGATGTGTAGAGAAGCAGACATGGCTAATTCCGATGAAGAATTATCGGAGTGTACACCACATGGACCTTGCAGAGGATTGGCAGTGAAGCCCTGCAACTGGCCAGCAGACTTACCCATTCTGATCGATTATTGTTGAGGAGAAGTAGTTGGGGAGGTGCCACACAGTAGAAAGGAGAGACACCATGGCAGACCATGCTGACTGCATTCAAAGAATATGCAGGGGGTGATTTAGACACACTTTGCCTGGCATTAGTGGGGTGATTTTTTTTCCCAAAAATATTCTTTATTCATAAAACTTTGTAAAAGTACATTACATAACAGTTTAAATTTGACATTACATAAAGTGTGATATAGATCAGTTTTTTTCAAAACAGTACATGAGCTGCCTCATTACACTTGCCATTATAGGTTATACTTAAAATGTAAATACATTTTGTGCCAAATATTCTCTGATGCATACAGCCCGAGGGGTTTTACACGTGATCACTGGAGCTATAAAACTGTGGGGAGCCTCTTCACTGCTGGACCTGGCCGTTGGTCAGCGTGCTCCTGCACCACCCAGGTTGATTGCCAACAGACAAAATCTACTATGATTATAATAAATGTGTTGTATTTCAATTCTCCACTGTGCTGGGTCTTGGTATGTCATTGGTTAGAGTAAAGGAAAATCAATTTTATTTGAGGGCATGTGAAGGAAAGTGCAGAGGAAATTGGTTTGGGATGGTTATTTTGCACACAAGGCCAAATTTTGTGCACATCCTGAAAGTGGGTTTTGTGGTGGGGTGGGGTGTGGTGCCGGAAAATCGAGGCAGAATCGACTGCCATGGAACCCAGCACCGGAATCCCAGTTCTTTCTCCTGGGGACGAGATAGGCTGATGACGGCCTTCCCACCCGGAGCCAAATAAGGGTCTCTTCCCGCTGCTACTGGGATCCTACCAGTGGCGGGGGCCTCTGCCATGTGGGGAGGATGCTTTGGAAAACAAAGCGCCCTCTCTTTGGGCTTTGGGAGGGGTCCCTCCTTTGTGGGCTATTTGCGGCCCATGGAGGATCCCAACAGGAACAAATGTACCCGCCGGGACCCCCCTCTCCCTGGACCAAATGCCCACACCCCCTTTCTGGGGCTTTCCAGACTGGCCCCGGTGATCCCACCTCACTCACCTGAGGTCCAGGGGGTTCCAGCGCTGGGCTGGGGTCTGAGGCCTCTGCAATATCAGCAATGGCCAGAGCTCCCAGTGGTGCTGCCGATACTGCTGAGCTGCTGGTCCTGTGATTTGCCAGAAGTTCTTGGGGGTGAAATCCCCATCCCTATTAAGTGTTTAAAGGGATGGGGATCCCACCTCCTTAAACTTTGACCCCAAAAGACCAGAGGATCGCTCCATTGGTCAGAAAATGTACAGAGGTGGGGCTTCCTCCGACTTTTCGGCTAGGCGCCGGGAGCCCCGCCTCCTGCATAAAATCCAGCCCATGGTGTAGGAACTACACTGGAAAGGACCCCTGATCAATTCAAACATCTGGAACCCATTCTCAAGAAGGCTGCTGGATAACTGTTCCGGTTTTGGCACAAGCATCATTTTTGACCTGCATTCTCCTTCAGTTCACAGTTGCTACAAGAGTGAGCATCTAAGTCTGTGTCTCTTTGATAAGATACTCTGCTGATAAGAGCAGCACAGATCCTAGGCTTAAAAGAAGAGGATCGGTGTACTACAGGAACCCTGGATGAGGGAGTGGAATTTGGCCAGGATTCCCACTTCTGATCAACATCCAGTAATTCCATTCTAGAAAGTTTACACCAATTGGTGTTTAGGTTCAATTTGAACAACCCTGCCCTCTCCCAAAAAAGACTTGCTACACACATGACTGGGCCCCATGGAACTCTAATCACCAGTAAACAATCAACCTCTTCAGAAAGAGAGGAAAGACAAGACACGGGAGCCAAATATACATCAGTATGCGGAGCAGAGCCTGCCTGTAGTGTTACAATGCAGTACGAGATGGGAGGGTATCTTATTGTTATCAAGTCAATCTGACAGCTACATTTCTGATATTTTATGACAAGAAAGGGTGAGAGGATTACCATAATCATTGAAATGTCAAGACTATTCACATGCTAATGCATTCGTTGATCCATGTTAAACTAATCCCCATGTTTGTATGTTAAAGCACCACAGAAGCCTTATGTTCAAATGATCATCTGGAAAATTTACTCTTGCAACTAAATTTTGAAAGAAAAAGATAATTTTTTTAATGTTAACAAGTGGATATTCTCTACATCATTATGGTTGTTAAACAATCCAGGGAGATACAATTCGTTAGACTGATGGAAAAACAACATTGGGTATAATTTGGATGGGGAAGAGGACGGACGGAATTTGGATGAGGGTATATTATCTATCTACAAATAATAGACTTAAAAGGGCATTTTAGATTGATCCTACTTCATGCAGGCTCACTTCCACAACTAGGACCTAAATGTACTTCAAACCTGTTGGAGGACTGTGGGAAATTTGGCACATCCTGATCCTTAAAAGAACATTTATGATTGACCCAGAAATTGGGCAGTTGCCAGTCAAAATTTGCCTGGATCAGTACTTGGGACAGTTCACGAGCTTCTTCCCATCTTTCATCATCTATGCCCATAACTCCACCTCTAGACCTGACTACTTCAACACACCCCTGGCTAGCCTTCCAATGTACCTCACAGGTGCATTATCAAACAAACTATGACACCAAGCATAGGACAGCTGGCCAAGCTTGGTCAGAGATAGGTAAGCAGGGTCTTAAAGGACAAGTATAGATTCAGAGAGGTTTGGCGGGGGTTGGTGGGAGGGTGGGAGGGGGGGGGGTAATTCCTGAGCTTAGGGTCTAGCAGCTGAAGGGACAGCCGTCAATGGTGGAACGATGAAAATCAGGGATGTGCAAAAGGCCAAAATTGGAGCAGCGGAGAGATCTCAGAGGATTGTAGGGCTGGAGTAGGTTACAGTGATGGGGAGCGACGAGGCCGTTTAGAGGGATTTGAACACAAGGATGAGAGTTTTTAAATGGAGGCATTGCAGGAGCAGGAGCTGATCTTGATCAGTGAGCAGAAGGGTGATGGGAGAATACTGTTATAGATGTGTTGAGGGATAGTCATCTGGTGATTGACTCACCCTGTGTGGAGGTCTAATTCATCTGATTTGGGATTTTCCTGCACTCTTTACTAGCCCATACTCTTTCTGGGCAGATGTCTCCTTAGTCATGTGGTGATTGTGCCACATTACGTACTCGAGTTAAGCTTATTAAACTGATCTAATTTGTTTCTTTAATTAGAATTATTATGTTAGATGTTCCATTGTGTTACTCACAAACCTCTCCCATTTATTGAACATATTGGCAGCAATATATTGTAGGTAGTGTTAGCCATGACTTAATGGTAGCACTTCTGCCCGTGAGTCAGAGGTTGTAGATTCAAGTCTCACTCTGGAGACTTCACTATAAAATCTAAGCTGGCACTCCAGTGCAGTACTGAGGATGTTCCTCCCCTTAAGAGGTGCTGTCTTTTGAATTTTAAACTGAGGCCGTGTGCCCTCTGTTAAAGATCTCACAGCGCTATTTTGAAGAACAAGGGAGTTCTCCCTGGTGCACTAGCCCACTATTTTATCTTTCAACCAACATCACTAAAACAGAGTATCTGGGCATTATCACATTACTGTTTGTAGGACTTTGTTGTATGCAAATTGGCTGCTGCATTTTCTATAATAGCGATTCACTTCAAAAGTATTTAATTGACTGTAAAGTGCTTTGGGATGTCATGTGGTTGTGAAAAGTGCTATATAAATGCAGTGTTCAGTACTATAAAGGCTTGCGGTATCGTTATTCTACAAATGGGGGCTCTGGGCAGCCCAGAGTTTGTCGCATCTGTGGCAAATCTGGTCACGTGGCAGCTAACAGCAGCACGGTTGTTTGCAAGAACTGCAAGGAGGAAGGCCATCAGACCAAGGACTGTAAGCAGAGTAAGTGTTGCAACTTGTGCAGGCCACTTCTACAAAACCTGCCCCAAACACTGCCTCAGTTATGCTCAGGCGGCAAGATCCAAGGAAAGGCCGGGAGAAGGTTCGACGAAGGCGTCTGGTGCTGGAAAGGAGACAAGCAACCTTCTCCGCAGTGAGGAAATTCTACCTGAGAAGGTGAAGAAAGGGGAGGCAGCTGAAATCAGCGACCCAGCACCTACCCTGTGCCCGGAAACCCCTCCTCCACAGACAGAATCAATGGAGGAGGAGGTAGCAGATGTACAAACCACTGTGGCAAGTGGTTCAAAGGAGAAGCACAAAGAAAAGACCTCCAAAAGTGGAATGGGCCACCACCCAAACCAGTGGCAAGAGGACGTTACCATCTCAGACAGACTACTGCAGCTCCTCTTCACTGGACGAGGAGGTGCTGGAACAACGGCACCTTCAAAAGAGGCAGCAGAACTCAAAGGAGCTGGAAAATAAAGCCCCCCAGCCTCCGGGCACTGGAAGCTGTGATAGGCCCAGCATGCCCCAACCCCAAAGTGCCACACCTAGCGACATGGCCAGCGCATCCCAGCACTGGGACACCGAGAGCAAAGGCACGTCTGGCGCACCTCAGCTCCGGGAAGCCGGGAGCAGTGATGTTTTCGAGGAGGAACAGAGGGGAACAGCAGAGGACAGCTCAATCCTTTCTGCCTACAAGACCCCCCTGATGTCACCCCAGCAGAACAAACCCTGCATGAAAAACCAGGAGGGGTTTCTGAGCCCAACGACCGTGAAACAGCTTGCGCACACGATGGGTATGCAGGAACATCCTGAAGGACTGGGACTAGCAAGGACAAATGGTATGGGAAGCAACAACTAACTTTTAAAAAATGGGTATAAGGATTGCTTCAATTAATGTACGTAGCATTAAATCCACTAAGCGATGTGTTTCAACCTTGGATTACCTCGCCAAGGTCAAAGCCGACCTACTGTTTCTGCAGGAGTGTGGAATACCACACCTCAGCACCTACAGGCAGTGGTCGCGATGGTGGTCCCACGGGCCATCGATCTGGTCAGGAGGAAATGATTGCCGTTCCTCCGGCCTGGGTATTCTGCTGCGGGGAGGTAACCACCATCTCCGAAGTTAAGGAGGTGGTGGGCGGTCGCCTCCTCGTAGCAGATGTAATGTGCAACAACGCTCCGCTCCGGTTGATCAACGTGTACGTCCCGGTTCAATGCAGCGAGCGGCTGACAGTCTTCCAGCAGCTCCCACTGCTGCTGGCGACGTCCAGGCTGGTCATCCGAGGTGGTGACTTCAACTGCATCATCGATGCAGCTGGACGATCCGGCAGAGACGACAGCAAACTGGACGCTACATCCAGATTCCTAATAGAAACAGTAAAAGATGCCAAACTGCACGACGTCTTCAGCAAACCTGCAGACGGAGCGCAGCGTAGATACACATGGTCAAGATCGGACGGGTCTGCCCGTTCCAGGATTGACTTCCTGTTTGTGTCCCGTGCTGTCACAGTCGGATCCACCAACGTCAAGCCGGTGTTCTTCTCCGACCACTGCCTCTTACTGGCCGACTGTCACTTATAGAACGACTAGCGGGTTGGCAGGGCAACATGGAAACTCAATGCTACACTGCTAACCCCACAGAACGTTGAGGAACTCAAAAGGGATTACAAAGGTTGGAGGACTGTGAAACCCCTCTGAGTCTCCTGTTCACTGGCGTGAAGCAATCAAGGAGAACATCAAGAGGTTCTTTATCCTCAAAGGTGTTCAGAGGGCGAGAGAGAGACAGAGGGAAATGTCCCGACTCCAGAAAAGTATGCAAAATCTGCTCCGGCTGCAGTCGATGGGGGTCGAGATCAAGGAGGACCTCCAAGAGGTGAAGTGCCAGCAGGCCTCGCTTTTTGCCACAGAGGCCTCCAAGATCATCTTCCGGTCCAGAGTCCGCTCCATTGAGCAGGATGAGACGTGCTCGCGTTACTTCTTCCAAAAGGTACACAGAGAGAGCTCTGTTATCAGCAGCCTGAAGGAAGAGGATGGCTCGGTAACGTCTTCGCAGTCTGACATACTAAGGATCAGCAAATCCTTTTATGCTGGGCTGTATGACGCGAAGCCCACAGACAGCAGAGCCTCCCAGTCCTTCCAGGGACGCACACCGAGATAAACATCACTTGCTGCTGGAGCACTATCAATTCGGTGAAAGACGCCCTTTGGTCTGCCCGGAACTTGCTGGTCTTCCAGCGCAAAGAGTTGTCCACGACTGAATGTTGCAGACTGGCACATTCCAAAATCCAGGACTATGTGCTGAGGGATGCACTAAAGCTTGGGGCAGCCGCAGCAAAGGCTCACTGGGGAAAGACCACTGTGTAAGGTCCACCCACCAAGCTGAACGGAGGGGCTGGATCCATGGGAAACCCCTCGAACTGTATCGGGACAATTTTCATTTGGTGTGAAATGTAAAAATGTATATGGAATGACAAATGAAATGAAAGGGTTGTGAGGCAACTCATGATTGTATTGAAGGAAACTGACCTCCTTTGCACTGTTCGTAATTTTTGACTTGGTGCTGTTTAGAACTGTTTTGTCATTTTTTTTTTACAGATTTTTATGAATAAAGTATATTTTGGAAATTTAAAAAAAAATGGCTAAGATCTTTTAACTTAGCTGTAGCTGTTTTTTTCCGGATCTCCAGCATTTGCAGTTTATTTATTTGTGATGCATTTTTTGAAAACGATAGTGGTATGATGATATAAGAACAAGAAATGCTGGAAATACTCAGCAGGTCTGGCAACAGGAGTATTTCCAGCTTTTCTTGTTTTTATTTCAGATTTCCAACATCTGCAGTATTTTGCTTTTATTTTAGTGGTATGATGATATAATGCAACACAATTTACAGCATTGCATAGTGTTCCCACTCCCTTCTTTGGGGTAGATATACAGGAGTCATCTGCTCTTCCATATCTCTCACCGAGGTAGCCATTGTTCATGCATGAACCTAGATTATGAGTAAATGCAAAATACTGCGGATGCTGGAAATCTGAAATAAAAACAAGAAATGCTGGAACCACTCAGCAGGTCTGGCAGCATCTGTGGAAAGAGAAGCAGAGTTAACGTTTCGGGTCAGTGACCATTCTTCGGTGGGCATCGCTGGCAAAATGCTCAACAAATGGTTAGTTTTGGCAACCTCTTCTACTCGCTGCGACTGCAATTTTATCTCGGCCTCAGCCCAGATCCGAACGGATCAACACACCAACTACGCATGCGCGTGAAGTAACCACAATGAAAATATTATTGCAATTGTATCGGAGCCGTGGCCAATAGGAACACAGCACAGAAGCCTGAAGACAGTCTCAGCCAACCGGAACCGAGGGTCTCCAGTTATAAGCCAATCACTCTACCGAGCTAGCTTCCTTCATTCAGATTGGTCGGGGGTTGTTGAAAAGGACCAATAAAATCGACGCACTGTACCTCGCGACTGGGAGATTGTTACCAATGGAAGAGCACTGCTGATGTCACGTGGTATGTTTTTGGCGGTTTTTATTCGAGAGAGGGGGGGTAGCCATTGATAACGGGTTTGTGCAGAGCGCGGGAGACAAAGGGAACAAGAGCGAAAGAGCGAGGGTAAGGGGATAAGCATGGTAGCTATATGCATGTACTGAGTAGATAGGATTAAATCACTCCAGCTGTAGGAGAATTAAAGTTTATTTTAAAATTGCATTTTATTTTTAAATATTATAGTTTCGCGCCAATGCAACATCAATCTGGGAGCGAGCGGGCTAATTGGGGTCTGCTGCGTACAAGGGAATATAATATTTAAGATTATTTACTGTAAGATTAATATGAGTAAGAAAGCTAGTACTTATTTTTAACTGAAATGGCAATTAATGCATGCATCCATCCGAAAGGACTGCTTTTCTTTCTTGGGAATCTTAATTTTCCGGAGCTGCTTATTGCACTAGACACAAAGAAGGGAGGGGGTGAGGGCGCTGCCTGTTCTGAGCAAGATGCCGGATCGTAGTACAATAAAAACGATTTGAATAAATGTTCTGATTTGTTATGAACTGTAGGAGACGGGGCTTTAAAAAGTTATATTTCAAACCAGAAATTCATGTAGGAGTTTTTTTTAATCCACTGGGGGTTAAACTGGGTTTTTGTTTTTTTATAACAGGTTATTGTCTGGGTGTAACCATCAAAGGATTAACACGGGAAGGACACTTTCCAACTAGACGTAGAGGGGTACAATATGAACATTTTTAGATGTCAATTAGAACATTCCATCAAATTTGTAATTTTTGAAAGCTATATTGCAACATCCTTTGCACCTGTTTGAACTGTTGCGCGCAGATTTAGCATTTTTTTTTTGCCGTTTTTTTTTGGCACTCGTGTGCTTGCATTTTCCTTGTGATCTTCAGTCCCAATGTGCTTTTGTCCTTCTAGAAATACAGTGACTCTTTGTTCTGATTTAACGTTTCTGGATTGCTTTTCCTGTCTTGGCACAAAGAGGGCTTCTATGAAACGCTCCAAACAAAAATGCCAAGAAGAGGCCTTTTATAGAATTTATATAAAAACAGAATTTTCCAGGATTTTCTTTTAAAAATCAGGAATCCCTTCGTCCAGGGACGACTCACTTTGTATACCTGTAATTTTAATTTGGGGAGAAATGGACCAGCAGTGCAATGCCGCTTTAGTATATTGTTTTTGGGTGGAATTAAATCAACATAGTCGTATTTGTTTGTAAGTTCTTGGATCATTGCTTAAACCCTTTTAAAAAAAAAGCTGTTTTCCAATTCGGTTAGTTGGAACAGGTTCTTACTAGGTTTGTTTTTTTGAGGTTGGGTGTTGCCCGTTGCTGGCCTTGAAGTATTAGGGTGGTCTAGTTGCGCCAAAAGCAATCTCCCTAACAAGAATTGTACATTGTTGATATCTTTCCAAACTAAAGGACAGTTGACTTTGGATAATGGGGTAAAGAGGGGTGGCTGTAATGTGGTATTACTGCAACAGAACACCTAGTCTGTATCTTGGTCCTGCCATATTCAGTTGGATAGATGTTTTCACATCTGCCAGACTATATACTGCCACCATTTTCTTTGCCTCAGGTGGCGCTCGAGTCTTGTTGCTGTCTTACAATCTTTGTCTCGGTAGGTTTTACTGAGTTTCTGGGATACCCTGTTTTCATGGGCAGTAGCGACCATTTGTTTTTATGGGTTAAACCTCTTTTGCTCCAGAAGAGTTTATGCGCCAGATTGTGTTTATGCATCCACAACTCAGAAATGGGGGGCGTCAGAGGAGACAAAAACGTCATTCCATTTGAGATTGGAAACTATATGGCAGCAGCAACAAATTGAAGTCTTTCGGGATGCACGTTGGGTTTTTTGCAAACTGGAGGATTCGTTTCAACACTTTTAGCACTTTATCTGGAAGGTGAATTGTCGGGTTATTCGGATGCAGTTAGAAGCAGCTGCACCTTGCCCAAATATCGAAACTGGATAATTCACATTTCACATCCTACCGGATGATAGATGCGTGGTCGGTCGGTTTAAAATAAATGGCCAAGTGGCGCCTTCCCTCGCTGTCAGCCAGGAGTCACTTTGGAACGCGGCGTGAGGCGGGAGTTCAGTCCTTGGAATGATGAGACACGAGGACATTCGACCCCTCTTGTCTGTGCCGGCGCTTTGAAAGAGCTATTCAATTGATCACAATTTCTTGCTTTTCTCCGTTGCCATACATTTTTTCCTTTTCAGTTATTATCGAATCTGTTTCTACCACCCTTTCAGATCATAACTACTTTATTAAAAATACTCCCTCATCCTGTTTTTTCTGCCACTGCCTTATCTGACTCTATTGCCACTGTCTCTTTTTAAAGCCTTCATGCTTTTGAGCACCTATCAAAACTCCCCTTAACTTTCCAAGTTCGAAGGAGAACAACCCCAGCTTGTCTCCTCTCTGCTTAGAGGAGGGGGAAAAGGAAGACCTTGCACGTTGGCAATGAAGGTCACTCCAGGTGGTGTCAACTTCATATACATGTCAGCCCAACCTATCCTCCACAAATTCATGACCCCCCACTTGCAAGAAGCCCATCTAGCATCCTTTTTATACAATTAAAAAATTTTCTCACCGTAAGAATCCATTCCAGGTTGGTTGGCCTCTTTAGCTCCAGTCCTAACCACTCTTACTTATGACAGACTCCTTTTTGCACTCCCACCAACACTTTTTTTTTCCTATTCAAAGCTAAAGCCACACAGTTTCATAATACAACAGTACAATTTCTGCAGTTATGAGCCTGATGCAGTCTAGTTACTGGGTCTGACCTTTGTATTCAATTTGTTAATCAGCTGTCCTGTATGTTTGTTTATGAATTAATGCTTATACACAATGCAAATGAACAGGGTTCCATCTCCTGGCTATTGTATGTAGTGACTACCCTGAACCAACTGATAGGGTTCAATGGTCCATCTAGCTTTAGTCAAAATGACACTTGCTGCATACACATGCATAGTCCAAAATTTTCATCCTCTGTGGGGCACTTGGATATATACAATCTTGAGGGTCACTTATTTTGCTTAAATCGACATTCCCCCTAACTTTCATTCATCTTGAGCTGTAGATGGGTGTGGTTTGCTAATTTAGGATTTTCCACCAGTGGGCTCAATGTAGTCCCAATTTCAAACATTAAAGCATGCAAATATTCTAGCAAATAGAATTGCCTGTACTCTAGGTGAAATTTCAGATTACACAAGCTGTACTTCAGTTACCCTTTCTTTAAAGAGTAGCTCTTTCTTGGACATATTCAGGAGGTGGCTACTAGAATCTGAATTATCAAATAATATAATTTTGAATGGTAATAGTGTGATGTATTCATGCACCATCAATTCCTGTTCAGAACAATAAGTACAATGCAATTTACAGTAGTGACACTGCCATCAGTCAATGCACTTAGGTTCTACTTAAATGATTTTGTTTTAAAGGAACTTGTGTAATCATGCATGTCTTGCAGCCATTTACTATTGAATTTAACTGCAGTCAGTACAGCAATCAGAAAAATTATGAAAAGTACCAGATTGGATTTTTATATTTCAGTAGTAGTGGTAAATAGTGCAGTGCAGCCTTTTGTAATCAATGCCATCATGGTGCCAATCATTCTGTCTGCAATCTCACTCTTAAGTGATTAAACACTGCCAGATGCTACAGTTGCTGAAACATTAAATAGCCAAGGGAGTTGGATTTTTCAATTTTTTTTTTGAGCTGAAAAACAAAACAGCTTTCAAGTAACATCTAATCTTTCTGTTGACTGTCTTGTTTGGCTTCCTCTGGGCTGCATCTGTTTTTTGTAAATCCTCTTGCCTACTGACTGGCTGATTCTCAGTAACAATGGTGTGTTCTTCCATATAATTGCATCCTCTGATTTTAAGAAGCTTAATTTTGGCAAAAAAAGCACAACTTGTCTGTTTAACACTCATTTGCTCAGTGGCATAACCATGGCTGGAAATAACATTTCTAAGTTTTTTTTTTAAAAGTTTATTGATCATGGCATCAATTATAATTACTCTTTTTTGATGCTTTTGGATAAAAAATTAACTACACATTTAACTTTTCCTGCCTTCACCTTTATTGAGCAATACATGCTGTTTTGATACTCTAACTAAACATCTTGGAATCAATTTTTTTCCAGCCCTCACCACCCACAGTTGTTGCTTCTGACTCGGTTGTTCCCTAACACATTGGTTTACTTGAACTGCACTAATGAAACTTGCCTAGCCTGAAAGGGAAAAACTTTATTGCCATGAGACATTTCAAGTAATGCATTTAT
This sequence comes from Heterodontus francisci, assembly GCF_036365525.1. Lineage (NCBI taxonomy): Eukaryota > Metazoa > Chordata > Chondrichthyes > Heterodontiformes > Heterodontidae > Heterodontus > Heterodontus francisci. The sequence continues at coordinate 46,636,825 of NC_090401.1, forward strand.
TTAAGTTAGAATAAAGGACTATGCATTTGTTGGTTTTATATAATGCAATAACATGCAGCACCTAGTACCAAATTAGACAGTACATTATTTAACCTGCCTCTGGACTGCTTGGGCAGGGGAATGAACACTAATCATTCAGTATTACACAGGACCTCTGTCCTCAAGTAGATTTGCATTTTTTAAAAAAACTTGAGGCTTTCTTTAAATATTCCCTTCTATGCAAATTCAAATGTACCTTAAATTTTTCCCCCTTAGTGTTTTTAATTAAGTTTCCTAGTGTGGATTTTTAAATCTTTTAGGTCCTTGGTCCAGGCCAAATTAATTCTTATCAGTCTTTAAAATAGTAAAATTCATGTTACATTACTCCTTGGTTTCTCTTGAACAGAAAATGTTAGAAGTACTTTGCAGGTTATCTTCCTCTCTGCTAGTTGAGGTATGCATGCACTGCTTCCTTGCTAGATCTCCTGGCTTGTAGGTGTTCTTGAATGATAAAGACCTCACTGACTCCAGATTTGAGGTGCTCCCTCCTTTCTATGGTGTAGTAAAATCTTACTGGTTTCTGATAGAAACCATGTGACCACCTGCCCCAATATTCCTCCTCAGTGGCCTAAATAGAGATAAAACTTGTAGAAAGACAAGATCTGAGATTGGAACTCCTGAAATGAAATGACTTGACTTCACTCTTTAATTTGTATTTATATGCTCCCCATCTGGTGGAACTTCCCCATACCATTAAATGTGTGAAGTGCAAGGAGGACAGAGGCTCCAATTTCCAAAGCTAGGTGATCCTTGGATGTTGGGCAGAAGAAAATCCACCGCAATATTGTCCTTTTGGCTTTGCAATGAATAGAACACAAGGCGTGTTTGTTTAGGAAAGTATGGACCCTAATAGTCCTGCCAAATGTTGGCCTGTTTGCTGAAGCAGACTGTAGTTGTGAACAAACTAGCAAAAACCACCCTAGGGCTGCCTTTAATTTGCATTTTGATTGATTTGTTTTTCATCTCTTGACTAGTTCGTAGGATCAGCATCAGGTATAATAGTGACTTGTGTTATCACCTTAATACAAGATGACTTGTTATCTGACCTAGCTACAGGCAGTCCTAAACTTCTAATATTTGTAGTTGAATATGTTAAATGTGGTAATAGACTTCCAAAAGCAGACTGTCATTTAAGGCTTCTCATTGTGTCTGCTGTGGTGATACATTCATAGACTCAAACTGTGAGCCTAATTGCTCCCTCCTGCAAACTTCAGACTTAACACAAGTTTTCATCACCTATTTCCTGATTTACCAATAAAGAAACTACAGGTGCTAGAAACTTGAAATACACAACAAGTCCATTCAGCATGTCTTTTTAATGTACGTGTTCTGTACTCAGGATCCACATGTAAACTGTGATTTCGCTAGATACTGACCTAGCTGCATAAATGTAGCATTTATTTTCCTTCTGATTTGCATGCTTTTGTGGTACTCTAGCATTCATTATGCCCTGCTCTGAGGACCCTAATCCTTCACCCTTAAGATCTCTCAACGTTTTGTTCTTGCAATATAAATGGTATTCTGAAATATCAATGTCTGTAATCTTTTTGCCCTAATGTCTTGACCACAGAATCTGCTGTACACATTGGACAGTGTTCAAGACTTGAAAGTTACCTGTTCATCTTGCATTCCTGCATTATGGCATCAGCTGGTAAGCAGAGATATAGAATGAGCTGTGAACTTGTAGCCTTCCTTAAAAGGAAGAAATGTTTTCGAAGGCTAGCCTTTTAAAGACTAATTTACTCCATGGAAATTGATAGTAAGATTTTGTAAATGAGTAATTAGACTGTCTGTACACTTAGTTGACCTTTTCCATTATTTAAAAACTATTCCAGGAATGGAAATTTTTTTAGTTTGAGGTTGAGGTGTCTTAACTGGAAGTATAAATTAGACCTTATTCCACCAGTTGCCGTATATATGACTAGATAACCTGTCAGATGGTGAGGTTAATCTTGCTGAATCCAACATTTCACATACTACTGTTCCCACAACTACAAAACAATGCTTAACTCATTGTAGCACAATGTTGCTTTGTCAACCACAATAAACAATGTCTTGAGACATACTGGATCCAGTGGTCAGTGGGCAGACTCAGCATTTAACTGGTTTTATGCATTATTCAGTTTGGAACATTCTTATTGCCAGCTGATGAATGGGAATCTACCTGGTTGTATCATCAACATTTTATATGCCTATCTTGAGATGTAATTTTCTTGTCACCTGTAACAAGTGGATTGTCATGAGATTGCTTTTCTTGACTGCAGTCATTCTTTGGAACTCAACTTTGATGTATAATTTCAATTTATTCTAATAAGTGTTGAACATTACAATACTGAATGAATGACTGACTTGATCTCAGATATCAAGGTGAAAGAATTGGACAAGCGGTCTTCTGGCCAGGCTTTTGAATTGATCCTGAGTCCACCTGCAGCTGAGGCCATTCCGGAGTTTCCCCTCTCTCCTCCTAAGAAAAAGGACCTTTCATTGGAAGAAATCCAGCGCAAACATGAAGCTGCAGAGATCAGGCGAAAGGTACATGACACTGAACAAAGCTGCTTCTGTGTTTGAGCTAAAACTGCATGATTACATGCTGGGTCTAGCAAAACCATTTCTGGTGTCCTGAGCTTGCAATTGCTGCTGCACTAGATTCAAATATCACCTTTTGATCTGCCACACTGAACTTGCCCACTAAATTGTCTAGTGAGTCTCCAGAAAGGCAGTCATTTTCTAAACTTGTAGTTTTAAATACCTCCTTTTAAGCTTGTGGTATTACATTCCAAGTTTTTTTTTTTTTGCAGTGAAATAGCTTCAGCTATTTAAATATATTTACAAGTGAGCTTCCATCTGTAATAACTGTTAATTCGGCACCCACCTTTGCTAAATGCCAGGCATAGAATTTCAAAAACATGATGCTGAAAATGCAACTGGCCAGTCAGCATCTAAAACTATGAAATGATATCTCTGGTAAGAGATTATTTTTAAATCTAGAAAGGGAAGGTAAGCAAGCCCTTTTTTTATTACACTGAGCAAAATGAAGGTGATAAGAATAACAGCAGATTAAGGTTACTGTTGCAGTAACTAAGGGTCTCAACAATTTACTGATTAGATTAGAGATACAGCACTGAAACAGGCCCTTCGGCCCACCGAGTCTGTGCCGAACATCAACCACCCATTTATACTAATCCTACACTAATCCCATATTCCTAGCAAACATCCCCACCTGTCCCTATATTTCCCTACCACCTACCTATACTAGTGACAATTTATAATGGCCAAATTACCTATCAACCTGCAAGTCTTTTGGCTTGTGGGAGGAAACCGGAGCACCCGGAGAAAACCCACACAGACACAGGGAGAACTTGCAAACTCCTCACAGACAGTACCCGGAATCGAACCCGGGTCCCTAGAGCTGTGAGGCTGCGGTGCTAACCACTGCGCCACTGTGCCGCCCATAATCTGGGAATAGATTGTGTTCCAAACAAACTGGACAATGCAAAAAGTAATCTATGTACAAAGGACATCTTTAGGCTTTGAAATGAGGTTGGAAGTGTTTTTATAATAGATTTCATTCTATTAGAGCTGTTCCTACACTTATTTTAAATCTCTTTATTGTTTCACTTGACATTGTTTTATTAACCAGCCCTCTGTCTTCTAAATTCAAAACTTTCCAACTGCATTTTTTATTCATACTAGTGTTTTCATATGAAGGCTTTTATCTGGATTTCCCTGCCTCCTTTCATCAACTCTATAAAGCAGCTGTTGCATCTGTTTCCAGTACTGACCAGATAGTAGCTTAACTGGATCTCTGGACAATTGGTTTTAAAAGATGTGTGTTTGGGTGTTTTCCCATGTAATTGTATACAATTACACATGCCTGTGTTGAAGATTGCTAGATTTTGCAGATGTAGCATACAAGGCTACAGGCCAAGTGCTGGAAGATGGGATTAGATTTGTATGGGTGTTTGGTCAGCACAGGCACATTGGGCAGAAGGGCCTGTTTTCTGTGCTGTAAAACTGACTCTGGTAATCTTTGTATTGGCCAGATTTATTTTCCCTGCCTTGGCACTCAGATTTCATGTGCTGTATGTACTGGGGCTACTGGAACTATAGAAAAATATTCAGTGGGTTCTCTGCAGAGACTACGTTAAGATGGTTTTATAGAACAATGGGAGCAGTTTGAATATGGGATTATAGTATTCATGTGCAATCATTTACATTGTATTGTTAAAAATGCATCAAGTTAAATCTTTTGGGCACCTAAGTTTGACTAGCAGTGCAGTCTTGTGATTGAATATTGTTTTTGTTGTTTAGTCACATGAAGCAGAAGTGCTAAAGCAGCTGGCTGAAAAGCGAGAGCATGAAAAGGAAGTGCTTCAGAAAGCTATTGAAGAAAACAACAACTTCAGAAAAATGGCGGAAGAGAAACTGACCACCAAGATGGAAGCTAACAAAGAGAACCGTGAAGCCCAGCTAGCAGCCAAACTGGAGCGCCTACGAGAGAAGGTAATTATTATCTAAGCTAAAAGATGTCCTGTGGCAATAGTTGCTACTTCCCTCATGGATTGAAATTTAACATTACTTTGGATGGCACTGTCTGCCAAGGGTTTACCATTGTGTTTTCTCCCATCCCCTTTCTATAACCAATTTACTTGCCTGCCTTTTATGATGCTGGTGGTCCACTAGGCCATGCTTGAGTGAAAAATCAAGATATTCCCCACTGAGCATCAGACACTATCCTGTCCTTGCACTATTAGCTCCAGCATCAGTTTGATACCAGTTGGAAATGAGAACCCTGTCTTTCCCCCTTAATTTGGAGTGATGGTGACTATACTATAGCAAGTCCCATAATCTGCAAAATTGATTAAAGTTGGCATAGACCAAGGATTGAACTAGGACATGTTTACTAGCAAACATAATATGGCTGACTACCTTTTGTGTTTTTGTTTTTAAAATACCTGTGAAATTTGCAAATAAGTCACCATATTCATAAACAACTGACCACATTGAGAACTAGCAGGGATACTGGGAGAATACATATTGTTTGTCTGGCTCAAGTGTGAGTGCTGCCAACGGAAATGAAAATTTCTGGAAGAATTGTAAGGACTTGGATAGTCTATTGATCCTTTTGGGGGTTGTTTTGTAATTTCAAAAAATTGTTTTCTTTTTTAGGAAAAGCGGATGGAAGAAGTGAGGAAGAGTAAAGAGATCAAAGAAAGTGAAGACTAACTCCTTGTCCTCCCTTTTTTTTCTTTTGTTTGGAATTTGAGGATTTTCAAACATCCAAAGATGTGTTTTTTTTTAAATGGCCAGTGTGTTAATGGAACTCTTATTTGTAATAATGCTATTAAGTGTGCAACTGAGAGCCAAAAGCTGACCAGAAGGGAAGCTTGTATTTTGTATGCTTTCCACCTTTTGTAAGCATTCTTCTGGGTTCCTCTCCACCCCCAACCACCCTGATGTAGATATATGGAGCTCCTGCATTTTTTTTTTCTACTAGTAGTGAAGCGAATGGGATTGCTGGTTCAAGTTAGGTCCTTTTGTGAAATGTGTAATTTCCAGCATGCTTTACTGATGTGTTACATGTCTAGTCTACAAGTGTGTAACTGTAAATCTGTCTGACCTGTAACATCTACCTTTATTTCAATAAAACTACACAATTGCTGTTTTTTTTGTTTTCCCTCAAGGGAGGAGCAGAATAAACTGTCTTGAGATAAAGCCACTACAATTCTCATTGTTCCTTCCTGTAATTTAATACAATGCTTCATTCATGCTAGCTCCAGCCATGCCTTACTGCTGAACACTCCTGGATTGTGACAACTAATCAGTGAAGATGTAATGAGATCTTCAGTCTGGAGCCCAAAACAGCCCCACTGCATTCCATGAGCATATGCCAGTCTGAGCATGAATAGATGCAGTAACAAAGTAGGGCTGTGCTACAGATGTCGAGTTTCTATCTGCTTCATATTAATCTTGAGCGCTGGGCATGTTATCAATGTGATGCTGCAGTTTGGGTAGCACAGTTGTCTTTTTTTTTATATATTTAAAAGCATTATCCATGAGGATTCAGAGGGTGGCTGCTCGGCTAGTAGATTCCTGTACCTCCCTTTCCACCAAATCTGTACTCTATCACAGACTACACCCTAGAATACCTTGCTTAAATTCCACAGGCTGCATGCATGTACCTGAGCAGGTGTTCTAAGGGTAGGAGTGAATGATACTAGATGGTGCCTGGTATATTTGGCTCACTGGGAAGTGATGCACAACTAGAGAACATGGACATAGATTATATGCTAACAACCCCTGAGGTACAGTTTGCAGCAGTCATTTATGGTATTGTGCTTGTGATTTTTTTTTTGCGTGCCACTGAGTGAGTCGACCAAGAAGGAAATTGAGCTTGACCTGCAATTCCTTTTGTTATAGGCATAAGAAAGTAAAATTATATCCATCTGTAATGATGCATACCTAGTGTGCATCATTAGAGATACAGGTATTGCTCTATAGCTGGAAACTTCTTTTAAGCAAATCCATTTAAGATCAATGAGGCAAGGTTATAAAGTGAATACTGAAGATGCAGGAAATGCTCAGTAGGCCAGCCAAGCAGTAGGTTTACTGTTTCAGGTTGGCTTGATGTCATTCTTGCCTCTTGCAGCAGGTTGTGGTTTCAAGCCTCACTCCAAAGATTTGAGCATAGACTCTCGGCTGACATTTTAATGCAGCAGGGAAGGAGTGCTGCACTGTCAGTTATCAACTTTTGGATGCGATATTAAACTGAAGCTTGATCTGCAATCTCAGCTGGGCATATTTTCATAGGTTATTTGTGGGGCATTATTTTACCCTAGTGGCTGTTTATTAATTCATTGGCTGCTAAGTGCTTTTGGCTATTCTGAGGTTATGCAATATGATTTATACAGGAAAGTATAGAAAACATTGTTGATTCTACCACTCCATATAGATTTCATGCATCATTCTATAATGCCTCCTTCCCATAACTTTAAAAAAAATTCTGTTCCTGATTGCTATTAATGTAACTAATAAGTTTTACATATGATAGACATCTGGTGTCATACTTAGTTGCTGTAACTATCATCCTTTCCAGACAACGCCTTTATAGCTATATTATGCATGGCAGGAACCATGATGAAATAATCAAATGGAAAACTATGACTTTAAAAAGTCAACTGTTAAACAAGACCCCAAAACCATGGGCATTTGTACCACAGTGGAAATGGAGTGGTTATGTGCCCTATTCTACGCCAGAAATAACAAACTCGTCTGCAAAGATGGAACTCATTAACCCCTTCTAACATTGAAAGTGGCATAATTGCATATTAATGATGCCTACTGCTATGAATGAACTAACAGAATTCTGGAGACAGACTGACTTTCAGCCTAAACCAAAATGAATGGGTGTGAAGTAGCACTTACTGAAGTGGCCCCATTCGAACATCAATCAATAGCCATGGTTATATCCTGGCCCAATGTGTGATCACACCAGGGGAGAGGGCCAGGTGTTTCCTAACAAACTCTGTGACATTTTTACCTTTTAAAAAAGGTAGCCCTCTGGAGATAGGGCGCGATCAAACCAATACTTCACAAAGGCTGTGCAAGATTTCCAACCAAACAAGAAGAACCCTGCTGAACAATACCCGAATAACCACTACAGCAGAGACATCACAAAATGACTTTAAGACTCTCCTTTTGTGACGGCAATAAAATCCACACCACCTGCTTTGTACTGAGTTGAAAGCATAAGAATTCTACAACACCTCAACAAGTTCAAGACTAGCCATCCAGGCCTGCACCTTTAAAAGAAACTCCTCCTGAGAAGATTCAACAGGTTTACTGTAAACCACAAACATTTACCTCACTTTGGACTTTAAACTACCTACCTTTTCCTCTCTTCGTGTGTGAGTAGAGTTTGCGACCATTTCGGGAAATGTAAAAATATATTTTCTCGTAGGTTAAAAAAAATTATTTGTTTGACCCTAAAAAACACTAATGGACCAACTCACCATTTTTAACGAAACACGATTGCAGTCAGTTGGGAGATGAACAGGGCGAATCGCCCATGTCCCTTACCACATGTCTGCAACAACACCCTCGGGCTCACTAAGCAATGCCATAGGTGATCTACAGATAGATTTTTAAAAAGTTTTGGGCTTGTTAAATGTCATTTTATTTCAGTGTTAATGTATATTCAAAAACAAAGGATGCCATTTCATATGCATTTGCTCTAACGTAAGAGCTGTCAATTTATAAACATCTGTGAACCTGCAAATGCTTCTCGCCGTAGGAACTGCTAGATGGAGAAAGGTGCAATGAGTTTGTCTTATAGTGTTGCACTAATCGCATGATACAATAATTAAGTAGCAATCAACCTCATATCAATTACAACAGACCCAGACATGACACAATGAAAATCTCCAGTGGTGGAGTGCTTTGGGAATGATTGATCCAAAATCATGTGTTCCTCCCAAGCACACTCACCACATATGTCTCAAATTGCTTATGCTGTATTCCCAAAAATTCTTTTGCGAAAGAAAACATCCTAATTTTTATGAATCAATACTAACCATTCTACCATCTCCCTACAGAACCTGCTCCATAGATTAACATGCTGACTAATTTTGTTTTGCAGATTACTTTTGAAGTTACTCCCCTACAAGCAGGGGCTGTGTCCACTGCTATTGCTGTTATCGACCAAGTGAAATAGATAATTGTGGTCAGCATCATCTTGTCCCTTTGAATCCAAAAAACAATTATTAATTGTGACGCATCACTGTCAACAGCTATTTCTGCGTTAATTCTTGACATGCTAATAACTTAACACCCTCCTCCCAACCTAACTCTAAACTTTGCAGTGCCTATGGCGATGCAGGGGCAACAGTGATGTCAATAATTATTGTAGCAGCATCGATGTTGCAGGTTCACCGGGTTGTGAATTGTCAATCTTACAAAGCAATTGACCTCTTGCTGTCCCTTCGATGTGCCTATTTACAGTATGGCCTTAAAATGCGGGGGGTGGAGGTGAAATGAGGATATGCCAGTTAAATATACGTGCACCTCTGCAGAACAGCAATATGCATCGTCTAGTACATGGTATAAACCTCACCATTATCAAACAATATTATCACCCTACTTACCTTGCGCAACGCCCCGGGTGATCGAGTAGTTAAGACGATGAGAAACAACTTTAACACCACTTGTTACCTATAAAAGTCAATGTAGTTCCCTGCTTTTATGTCAAACTTGCGGCCGGGGAAGAATGTGCTTTTTATACACCTCATTCATGTTTTGTAAAATAAAAATAGTCAAACGCCCTCAAAAGCACGTGACCCTCAACCATTGCCAACCAATGGGAATAACTCAAAAGTGCCAAGTGTGGTAATTCAATTTTAAATAATTTTATTTTCAAACAATTACAGTATCGAATAAACATGTTATTTATATTAAATACAACTTTGACTTAACTTCAAAAATATTGAAATTTAAAAAAAAATAACGGCCTGGCTGCGGGCGACCGTTGACAGTTAGCCGTTGGTCACGAGATAGATTTGACTGTAAAGGGGCGGGGCCGGGTGGTGTGGCGCGCGTTCTCTAGGAGCGAGGTAGTAGCTGTTGGGCCGAGGTAAAGGAAGCGCATGTGTTGGGGTGGTTTTGATAGTCGTTACCTTAAAGACAGAGGCAAGGCTTATTTATGCTTGGTGTTTGGAGGATGAGTTCATTTTTATTAATCGTGCCCTCTCCATTCGGCTGGGAACCACCTTGTGTTTTACAGGGCCAACAAAACTGGAGTCAATAAACATAGGTGTGACTGTTTGATGGTCTGCCCCCTCCTCTGCAGTCTGACCTCGGTTGGATTCATTTCAATGGCCTGGCCTCGTACAGGATTACCATTCTTGGTCACTGTTGAATTAAACCCCTCTTGGAGAAGGAGTTGGTTGGAATTGGGGGCAGCTGTGATGCTTCCTACAGTTGAATAGATTGGCAACTCTTTCTGGGGTCACCTGATGGTTACTTGGGTGAGGGAAAATGGTACTACCTGTAATGGGGAATATTGGAAAATAAGTTATCTTGATTAGTCCAAAACTGTTCCTAATGGCTTAATATACTTGTTCAACTTGTGATATTTTATTTTAAAGATAATGCCAGTGCTGTCTTGGGGGGAGTTGGGGGAAACAAGTAACCTGTTTCTTTTTGAAAGTTGATCTCTTCATTGGAATAATTTGACTGTTGGTCATAATTCCACCTTGGTAAGTGTGGATCAAACTTGGGTGAGCTTGTGTTGAAGCAACTTCCCATTGAGAAGAACCTTGCTAAAGATAGTTGTATTGTTGAAATTTATCAGTTGGATAGTTTGAAAGGATTAACTACTATGAACCTGAATTTAATATTTACTGGTACAGCATCAATGTTCAATAAAAAAGGTGCATTATGGGAATAGTTTGTAACTTTGCCACTTGTTCCACACCTTTTCGTTTTGAAAAATGCCTTTCTAAAGCGGAAATTTCTTTTCTCCCCGAAGCAATCCTTCCACTAGATTTTTTGTTGTTATTTGAAAATGCTTCTTGCACCCACATTTTCCAGGTGCTATAATGTGATGTTTGTGTTAATTGATCATTATTGAATATTGTCAGAGACCTTTAATTGTTTTTTCCCAGTGATGAAGAACATGCCTTTTCAAAAATTGCATTCCTCTTGCATCTGGCCCTGTTTCCTTGTCTCTTCTACTGGAATGACATAATGATCTATACTTATAAATTAGGGGATGTTTGAGAAATGAGACTAGACTTGAGTTGGGTGGATATGTCTATCTACTTTGAAAAAAAAATGCCCACTTAGCCCAGCATCCACTTCTTGTGGGTCCAGTTTTTTTAAAAAACAACTTGGGTGTCCACAAACATTTGATTATGTACTTTCTCTAAGTTACCACTTCAGGCAAGAGTATTCTCTCCTGAAGATGAAAAGAGAGATTAAAAGCAAAAGAAAAACTGCACATACTGTAACAGGATTGATGAGTTTAGTGCAGTTGATGTGTATGTTGCAGTTCAATGCAAGGATCACTGCTGTTTTTGATATATTTTGATTTGGACTTGGGGGTAGAGGCCACAATTTTGCAATTTGTAGATGACACGAAATTTGCAAATTTCATAAGTGAGGAAGATAGTAATGGATCTCGAGGACATAGGCTGGTGGAATGGATGGGCGCATGGCAGATGGAATTTAATGCAGAAAAGTATGAGGTGGTATGTTTTTGTAGGATAAATGATAGGACAATACATACTATTTTGGTACAATTTTAAAGGGGATGCAAAAGAGATGTAGGGGTGCTCGTGCTCAAATCTTTGAAAGTGTCAGGACAAGTTTTTTTTTTTAAAAGCAGTTAATAAAACATATGGAATCCTGGGCTTTATAAATAGCATCAAGTACAAATGCCGGAAAGGTATGCTGTACTTATATAAAACACTAGTTTGGACCCAGCTGGGGTATTGCGTCCAATCCTGGGCACCATACTTTACAGAAGATACTTGGAGATGAGTGATTAGTTATGTGGATAGACTGGAGAAGCTGGGGTAGCTCTCCTTTAGAGTGGAGAAGGCTAAGAGGAGATTTAGTAGAGGTGTTTTAAAGTCACTAGGGTTTAGATAGAATAAATAGGGAAGCTGTTTGTAATGGCTGATCACCAGAGGATACAGATTTAAGGTAATTGACAAAAGAACCAGAGGGAACATGAGGAAATAAGATTTTTACACAAATAGTTAGGATTTGGAAAGCACTGCCTGATGGGGTGATGGGAAAAAAAGATTCAGTAGTGGCCTTCAAAGGGGAATTGGATGAATATTTTAACAAAAAAACATTGCAGGGCTGTGGGGAAGTGGGACTAACCGGATTGCTGTTCAAAAGAACACGTGTAGATTCGATGAGCTCCATTTGTTCTTATTCTATGTGAACAAAAATCAGAAAATGCTGGAAATGTGCTGCAGATTAGATAACACCTGTCGTGGGGTGGATGGGGGTAGGAAGATGAGTTTAATATTCTAGCTCGGGCAGCATTTGTAGAGTCAGAAAAAGATATTGACATCTCAGTGCTGCTGTTTGTTTCCAACATTTCCTGTTTTGTTGAGAAGGGGAAGTTTCAAGCAAAGATCTTTTTGTCTCTATTTTCTGTTTTTATCCCTATAGTATCACAAGTGCCTTGAGACATTTCAACATGATAAAGCAATGAGTGAGCATTTCAGTAAGAAGTGTCGCGAAGTAGTTTCGCACTTCTTTTGTCTTTTTCCAGTTGAAAATTTGCCATCAATTGTGACTAAATTGATAGTGTGCCTTAGCCAGTTGTGCAGCTGTCTACTTTTGAAGCTTTGTATAACCTGTCAGTTGTTTGCTGTTCTACACTTATAGGGACGGCTGCCTCGTTCATATGCAAGACTTGCCTTGGTATCTTGTGAGTTCGTCAGAAATAATTATTGGTTTCTACAGATTATTCATTCACTCTCTTCCTCCCCCTCAAAGAAGTATGATTGTTTTGAAATATATGATGCTAATTTATATATAGCCAGTACTGACACATTTGTTAGTGGAGAAGGTAGTTTTGGAAAGTAGCTTGAAAAAAAAGTCATGGCAGCATTGTGCATCTTGACTAGTTGATTATTGAAAGTAATAAAGTTCACCTGGGTTGTGCGGTCTGCTTCACAAACAGTTATTTCACTACTAAATGTGACCTCCTTAAAGCTTTAAAATAGTCAATTTAAAACATAAAAGTTGAATGGGTTATTAACCACGACTGTGGGGTGGGGGGCATGGGGGAAACTAAGTTTACATGCAAAAGATTTCTGTCAGTGATCTTGGTGACCACTAAGACCTAGAGAGGAACATCCAAGATTCATTGTGGTGGGAGCAGGGGAAGAGGAGAAAAACATGAGTCCCAGATCATAAGATTACTGTAGTTGATATGATTCAAAAATGATGATTTTAACTATTTATTTATATTCACAAACACAAAGAATTGTACTAAACATAATTACACAGAACGCTATCTTTCTAATTTTATCAATTTTCATTTTCTCTGTATCTCAGATGTTAGAAAAGAGAATTGTTTTAAAACTGAAACTTGCCATACTTTAAAAACATTTGTGGGGGTATTGTCCTATGACTTGCTAAATTCTTAGCTATTGAATTGTAGCCAGAGAAATCAGCTGCAATGGCTTCACTTCCTACTCCTGCACTGCGACCTCTGGAGTTCCCTGAGGATTGAAGAACATAAGAAATAGAAGCAGGAGTAGGCCTTGTCTTTTAATATACTCAACAACTGAGCATCCACAGCCCTCTGGGGTGGAGCATTCCAAAGGCTGACAACCCCTGAGTGAAGAAATTTCTCCTCCTCTCCGTCCTCAATGGCTCACCCCTGATGCTAGACTCCCCAGCCAGAGGAAGCATCCTCCCATCATTGACCTTATCAAGCCCCTTGAGAATTTTGTGCTTCAATGAGATTGCCTCTCATTATTCTCAATTCTAGGGAACGTAGGCCCAGTCTACTCATCTCTCTTCATAGGACAATCTCCTCATTCCAGTGATCAGTTTGGTGAACCTTTTGTTGCATTCCCTCTAAGACAAGTATAACTTTCCTTAGGTATGGAGACCAAAACTGTACACATTACTCCTGGTGTCATGAGTTTGGATGATCAGCCATGATCGTATTGAATGGCAGTGCAGGCTCGAAGGGCCAAGTGGACTACTCCTGCTCCTATTTTTCTGCTTCTGTACAATTGCAGTAAGACTTCTTCACTCTTGTACTCCAATCCCTTTTGAATTAAAGACACCTTTTGCTTTCTGAATTGCTTGCTGTACCTGCATCTTAACTTTCTGTGATTTCATATGCAATGTCAAGTAGGCCCCACTGAATACCAACATTTCCCAGTCTCTCTCCATTTTAATAAACAAAGTTCTGCTTTTCTTTATTTTCTACCAAAGTAAATAACTTCACATTTTCCTTCCCCTCCCACCCCCCCCACCCATTATATCTGTCATGTTCTTCTCCACTCACTACACCTGTCTATATCCCTTTGCAGCCCCTTGGTCCCCTTCTTATTTTGTGTCTACATGCTACTCTTTTTGGCAATATCATTCAAAAATGCATGAGATTCCACATGTCTGCTGATGACACTGATCTCATCACTACCTATCTTGAACTGTCCACTGCCTTTGATTTGTCTCACTACTTGTCTGACATCCAATACACTATCTGAATTCATGCAGCATTTGCCATAAGGTAGGTGATTTGAAAGCGCAAATAGAGGTAAATGGGTGTGATTTAATTGCCATTACGGAGATGTGGTTACAGGGTGACACGGACTGGGAACTGAATATTCAGGGATATTTGTCATTTAGCAGGGATAAACGGAGGTGGGGTATAGAGTCAGAGTTATACAGCACAGAAACAGGCCCATCGTGTCTGTGCCGGCCATCAAGCACCTATCCTAATCCCATTTTCCAGCACTTGGCCCGTAGCCTTGTATGCTATGGTGTTTCAAGTGCTCATCTAAATACTACTTGAATGTTGTGAGGGTTCATGCCTTTACCACCCTTTCAGGCATGTGTTCCAAATTCCAACCACCCTCTGGGTGAACATTTTTTTCCTAAAATCCTCTCTAAACCTCCTGCCCCTCACCTTAAATCTATGGCCCCTGGTTATTGACACCTCTGCTAAGGGAAAAAATTTATTCCTATCTATGCCCCTCATAATTTTGTATACCTCAATCATGTCCCCCTTCAGCCTTCTGTACTCTAATGAAAACAACCCTAGCCTTTCCAGTCTCTCTTCATAGCTGAAATGCTCCAGCCCAGGCAACATCCCAGTGAATCTCCTCTGCACCCTCTCCAGTGCAATCACATCCTTCCTATAGTGTGGCGACCAGAACTGTACACAGTAGTGCAGCTGTGGGCTAACTAGCGTTTTATACAGCTCCATTTTAACCCTTCTGCTTCTCTATTCTGTGCCTCGGCTAATAAAGGCAAGTATCCCATATGCCTTCCTAACTGCCTTTTATTTACCTGTGCTGCTGCCTTCAGTGATCTATGGAGAAGTACACTAAGGTCCCTCTGACCCTCTGTACTTCCTAGGGTCCTACCATCCATTGTGTATTCCCTTGCCTTGTTGGTCCTTCCACAATGTATCACCTCACACTTCTAAGGATTAAATTCCATTTGCCACTGCTCTGCCCATTTTACCAGCCCGTCCTGTAATCTAAGGCTTTCCGCCTCACTATTTACGACATCACCAATTTTCGTGTCATCTGCGAACTTACTGATCATACCTCCTATATTCATGTCTAAATCATGAATGTACACTACAACCAGCAAGGGTCTCTTGCCCTTAATATACTTATAAAACGCCTTGGGATTTTCCTTTATCTTGCCCGCCAGTGTTTTGTCATGTCCCCTCTTTGCTGTCCTAATTACCTTTTTTAAGTACCCTTGCCCCTACAATTTCTATATTCTTCTAGGGCCTCTGCTGTTTTCAGCCCCCTGAATCTGCCTCTTTTTTTTTTAATCAATCCTTTATATCCCTTGAAATCCATGGTTCCTTGGAGTTGTTGGTCCTACCCTTCACCTTTATGGAACATGCTGGCTCTGAACTCTCACTATTTCCTTTTTGAATGGCTCCCACTGGCCTGATGTAGACTTTCCTACAAGTAGCTGCTCCCAGTCCGCTTTGGCCAGATCCTGTTTTATATTGAAATCTGCCTTCCCCCAATTCAGTACCTTTATTTCCAGTCCATCTTTGTCCTTTTCCATAACTACCTTAAATTTTAGAGTTCTGGTCACTCTCCCCGAAATGCTCCCCCACTGACACTTCTACCACTTGTCCGGCTTCATTCTCTAGGATTAGGCCCAGTACCACCCCTTCTCTTGTAGGGCTTTCTATGTGCTGTCTCAAAGCTCTCCTGGATGCACTTTAAGAATTCTGCCCCCGTTAAGCCTTTTTCACTAAGACTATCCCAGTTAATATTGGGGAAGTTGAAATCCCCTACTATTATTAAGTAGTGCTCTTCATAAGGGCCGAGATCAGTGCATTAGTGAGAGGATTTTCGATCAAAGGAACAAGATGTAGAATCAGTTTGGCTGGAGCTAAGAAACAGCAAGGAGTGGCAAACATTGGTGGGAGTTGTTATAGGCCACCAAACTGTAGTGGTTATGTTGAGTATGGTATAAATCAGGAAATTAGAGCTGCATGTAGCATAGGCAATACAGTAATAATGGGCAACTTCAATTTATATATAGATTGGGTAAACCTAATAGCACTAATGCTGTGGAAGATGAATTCCTGGAGTGTGTACGAGATAGATTTCTGGAGCAGCATGTTGAAGAACCAACTAGGAATTGGGCTATTTTATATTTAGTATTATGCAATGCGAAAGGGCTAATTAATAACCTTGCTGTAAAGGAGCCATTAGGAAATGGGGACCACAATATGACAGAATTTACATTAAGTTTTGAAAGAGATGTAGTTCGATCTGAAGCTAGGGTCTCAAATCTGAACAAAGGAAACTATGAAGGTATGAGGGGCAAGTTGGCTATGGTGGATTGGGAAAATACATTGAAAGATTTGACGGTAGACAGGCAATGGCATATATTTAAAGAGGTATTACACTGTTTACAACAAATATACATTCCTCTAAGACACACAAACCCAACAAGAAACTGGCTAACAAAAGAAGTTAAGGATTGCATCTGGTCAAAGGAAGTGGCTTGTAAGGTCACCAGAAAAAGTGGTAAGCCTGAGGATTGGGAGCAATTTAGAGTTCAACAAAGGAGGACCAAGAAAATGATTAAGAAAGAGAAAGGATTATGAATGTAAGCTAGCTGGGAACATACAGGTGGACTATAAAAGCTTCTTTAGGTATGTGAAAATGAAACAATTAGCAAGGACAAATGTGGGTCCATTGCAGGCGGAGACGGGAGTTTGTGATGGAGAATGAGGAAATGGCAGAGATACCACACAATTGCTTTGTGTCTGTCTTCATGGAGGAAGGCACAGAAAATGTCCCAGAAATACTGGAGAATCAAGGGACTTGTAAAAACGAGGAACTGAAAGTAATTATTATCAATAAGGAGGTAGTACTCAAAAATAAAAATTTTAATTGGATTGAAAGTTGATAAATCGCCTGGACCAGATGAGCTAGATTCCAGAGTATTGAAGGAGGTGGCTATAGTGATGGTGGTTACCTTTCAAAATTCTATAGATTCTGGAAGGGTTCTTGCAGACTCCTGAGGTCCCCAGCATCTCACATGCCAGTCTTCAGCCAATCAGATTCATTCCACATGATGTGAAGGAACAGCTGAAGGCACTGGATACTGTAAAGGCTATGGGCCCTGACAACATTCTGGCAGTAATACTGAAGACTTGTGCTCCAGAACTAGTCGTGTCCCTAGCCAAGCTGTTCCAGTACAGTTACAACACTGGTATCTACCTGGCAATGTGGAAAATTCCCGGGTATCTCCTGTACACAAAAAGCAGAATGAATCCGACCCAGCCAATTACTGCCCATTCAGTCTACTCCCAATCGTCAATAAAGTGATGGAAGGGGGGATGTTTGCTGATTGGTGCTGAACATTGTGCATTCGCAACTCTTCAGATACTGAAGCAGCCCATGCCCATATACAGCAAAACCTGGACAACATCCAGGTTTGGGCTGATAAGTGGCAAGTAACATTTGTGCCAGGCAATCACCATCTCAAACAAGAGATAATCTAACCATCTCCCCTTGACATTCAGTGGCATTGCCATTGCTGAATCCCCCACTATCAACATCCTGGGGGTCACCATTGATCAGAAACTGAACTGGACCAGCTGTATAAGAGGCGGTGGTGTAGTGGTAATGTCACTGGGATAGTAATCCTAGGGACATGGGTTTGAATCCCACAACGGCAGATGGTGAAAGTTGAATTCAGTTAATAAATCTGGAATTAAAACCATGAAGTCATTGTCAATTGTTGTAAAAACCCATCTGGATCACTAATTTCCTTTTTTAGTGAAGGAAATCTGCTGCCCTTACCAGGTCCGGCTTATATGTGATTCCAGACCCGCAGCAATATGGTTGACTCTTAACTACCCTCTGAAATGGCCCAGCAAGCCACTCAGTTCAAAGGCAATTCAGGTTGGGCAAGAAATGCTGGCCTTGCCAGTGATGCCCGCATCCCATGAAAAAATACAAAACAAAATGCTGAGGCTGGGAATTCAGGCTGAGTAACTCGCCTCCTGATTCCCCAATGCCACCTTCTACAAGGCACAAGTCAGGAGTGTGATGGAATACTCTCCATTTGCTTGGATAGGTGCAGCACCAACAACACTCAAGAAGCTCGACCATCTGCTTGATTGACAGCCCATCCACTACCTTCAACATTCACTCACTCCCTCAACTACCAACACACAGTGGCAGCAGTGTGTACCATCTGCAACATGCACTGCAACAACTCACCAAGGCTCCTTTTGACAGCACCTTCCAAACCCGCAACCTCTACCACCTAGAAGGACAAGGGCAGCAGATGCATGGGAATACCACCACCTGCAAGTTCCGCACCAGGCCACACACCATCCTGACTTGGAACTATATCACTGTTCCTTCATTGTTGCTGGGTCAAAATCCTGGAACCCCCTAACAGTACTGTTGGTGTACCTACACCCCCAAGGACTGCAGCGGTTCAAGAAGGCAGCTCACTACCACCTTAAGGGCAATTAGAGATGGGCAACAAATCCAGCGATGCCCACTTTCCCTACACGAATTTTAAAAAAAAAACTGAAAAGTAACAAATTTAACCCTACTATTTAAGAAGGGAGCGAGAGAAAGTGGAGAACTACAGACCTGTTGGTTTGATGTAAGGAAAATGTTAGAACCTATTATAAAGCATGAGATAACTGGACACTTGGAAAATAACAATTGGGCAGAGTCAGCATGAATTTGTGAAAGGGAAGTCATGTTTGACAAACCTGTGGAGTTTTTTTGAGGATGTAACCTGTAGCATAAAGAAGAACCAATAGATGTGTTGTATTTGGATTTTCAGAAGGCTTTTTATAAGGTCCCACACAGGAGGTTAGTAAACAATTAGAAAACATGGGATTGGGGGTAATATACTGCAATGGATTGAAAATTGGTTAACAGACAGAAAGCAGAGAGTAGGAATAAATGGGTCATTCTCAGGATGGTAGGTGGTTACTAGTGGGGGTATCACAAGGATCAGTGCTTGGGCCACAGCTGTTTACAATCTGTATAAGTGATTTGGATATGGGGACCAATTGTAATTTGCGGATGACAACTGGGAGGGAATGTAAGTTGAGGAGGAGGTTTCGAGGGGTTTTGGACAGCCTTAATGAATGGGAAAGAACATGGCAGATGGAATATAATAAGTAAGTGTGAAAAAAACAAAGGCAGAATATTTCTTAAATAGTAAGAGGTTGGGAAGTGTTAATGAACAAGGACACCCAGGTCTCTTTGGAAATGAGTCACTAAAAGCTAGTATGCAGGTGCAGCAAGCAGTTAAGGTTAAATGGTATGTTTTTTTTTTCCGACAGTGATTTTTATTGCGTCTAATCTGTGCTGGAACTAGGACAGATACAAAAAGACAATGTAACAGACTCGGCAGACGGGGCTTTAGCGCCCTTAGTCCCGCCCCCTTCCCCCCCTAAATGGTATGTTGGCCTTCATTGCAAGGGGATTTGAGTACAGGAGTAAAGATGTATTGCTTCAATTGTATAAAGCCTTGGTGAGACTGCATCTGGAGTATTGTATACAGTTTTGGTCTCATTATCTAAGGATTTTTAAATATTTGCCATAGAGGGAGTGCAATGTAGGTTCACCAGACTAATCCTTGGGATGGCAGGATTGTCTTATGAGGAGAGATAGCAGAAACTGGCCCTGTATTCTCTAGAGTTTCGAAGAATGAGAGGTGATCTCATTGAAACTTACACAATTCTTACAGGGCATGACGGGGTTGATGCGGACAGATTGTTTCCTTCGGCTGGTGAGTCTAGAACCGGGGGGGCAGAATAATGGGCAGGCCGTTTAAGACTGAGATGAGGAATTTCTTCACTGAGGGTAGTAAATCTGTGTAATTCTCTACCCCCAGGGGGCTGTGATCATTGAGTATTTTCAAGACAGAAATCGATAGAGTTCTGAATACTGACGACGTCAAGGGATATGGAGATAGTGGGGAAAAATGACGTAGAGTTAATGATCAGCCATGATCTGTTTGAATGGCGGAGAAGGCTCGATGGGTTGAAAGGCCTATTCCTGCTCCTATTTCCTATGATCCTAATAAATATGAGGGTAAATTTCCTCCAACTAAATATTGGGAAGACTGAAGCCATTGTCTGTGGTCCCTGCTATGAACTCTGTTCCCCGGCAACTATGCGAAGCTGAATCAGACCATTTGCGACCTGGGTATTGTGTTTGACCTGCAGATGAGATTCTGCCCACATCCATACCATCACCAAGACTGCCTCCTTCCACCTCTAACATTGACCCTGCCTCAATTCATCTGCTACTAAAGCCCTCATCTATGTCTTTGTTGCCTCCAGACTTAATTATTCCAACACTTTCCTGGCCATCTTCCACCTTGCATAAACTCATGTTCATCCAAAACCCTTGCTCCCCTATCTTAATTCACTTACGTCTCATTCCCTGTCACCCCTGTGCTTGCTGACCTACACTGGCTCCTGGTCTGACAGCACCTCAGTTTTAAAATCTTCGCCCTTGTTTTCAAATCCCTCCATTACCTTTACCGTCTCTATATCTGTAAACTCCTCCAGCCCTACAAGCCTTAGATCTCTGCGCTCTTGCTCATCCCCAATTTTAATCACTCCACCATCGGTGGCTGTGCTTCTAGCTGCCTTAGCCCTAAGCTCTGGAATTCCCTCCTCTTTTAAAACATAGAAAATAGGAGCAGGAGTAGGCCATTCGGCCCTTTGGGCCTGCTCTGCCATTCAAAAAAGATCACGGCTGATCGTCTAATTCAGTACCCTGTTCCCGCTTTCTTCCCCAAATCTCTTGATCCCTTTGGCATTAAGACATGTACCTATCTCCTTCTTGAATATATTTAATGACTTGGCCTCCACTACCTTTCTGCGGTAAAGGCCTGCTACCCGACCCGAACCCGACAGGACCCGACGACATGGGTCGGGTTGGGCCGCTCTTCCGGTTCGGGGCCGGGTCCTGGTCGGGGAGACACAGCAAGAATTGGTGGTAAGCGTTAAAAGTTTAGAAAATTTACCTGAGCTACGAGTCCGGGACGTCAAGCAGGGAAACTGAGTCTGAGCAGTGAGTTTCTCTATGACATCATCACGCTCATGCTGCAGCTTCCTGAAGATTGGGAGTTGGAAGGTAAGTAAAGGGAACATTGCGGTCGGGGCAGGTTGGGCTCGAGGTGTGGGGGTGGGGGGCAGGGGGTTGGAAATTGAGGGACTCCGGGCTCGGATGCGATGTGGTTTGGGTCGGGTTTTTTTTTTGTTTCTTTTGTAACTTGAGCAGTCCTTTATTCTGCAGTAGAGAATTCCACAGGTTCACCACCCTCTGAGTGAAGAAATTTCTCCTCGTCTCAGTTCTAAATGGCATACCCTGTATCCTGAGACTATGACCCCTGGTTTGGGACATCCCCCCCAAATCGGGAACATCCTCCCTGCATCTAGCCTGTCTAGTCCTGTTAGAATTTTATAGGTATCTATGAGATCCCCTCTCATTCTTCTAAACTCCAATGAATATAGGCCTACTTGATCCAATCTCTCATACGTCAATCCTACTATCCCAGGAATCAGCCTAGTAAATCTTCTTTGCACTCCCTCCATGGCAAGAACATCCTTCCTCAGATAAGGAAACCAAAACTGCACACAATATTCCAGATGTGGTCTCACCAAGGCCCTGTATAACTGCAGTAAGACATCCTTGCTCCTGTACTCAAATCCTCTTGCAATGAAGGCCAACATACTATTCACCTTCCTAACTGCTTGTTGCACCTGAATGCTTGCTTTTAGCGACTGGTGTACAAGGACGCCCAGGTCTCGGTGCACTTCCCCCTTTCCCAATCTATCACCATTCACATAATATGCCTTTCTGTTTTTACAACCAAAGTGGATAACGTCACATTTATCCATGTTATACTGCATCTGCCATGCATTTGCCCACTCACCCAACTTGTCCAAATCACATTGTAGCCTCTTTGCATCCTCCTCACAGCTCGCATTTCCCCCTCCCTCCCCATCTGTGTGTTGTCTGCAAACTTGTAAATGTTACATTTAGTTCAGTCACCCAAGTCATAAATATATATTGTGAATAGCTGTGGCCCAAGCACTGATCCCTGTGGTACCCCACTAGTCACTGCCTGCCACCTGGAAAAAGACCCGTTTATTCCTACTCTCTGTTTCCTGTCTGTCAACCAATTCTTGATCCATGCCAGTATATTACCCCCAATCCCATGTGCTTTAATTTTACACACTAACATCTTATGTGGGACTTTATCAAAAGCCTTCTCAAAATCCAAATACACCACATCCACTGGTTCTCCCTTATCTATTCTACTAGTTACAACCTCAAAAAAAACTCCAGTAGATTTGTTAAGCATGATTTCCCTTTCGTAAACCCATGCTAACTTTGCCCGATCCCGTTTATGCTTTCCAGGTGTTTTGCTATCACATCCTTTATAATAGACTCGAGCATTTTCCCCACTAATGATGTAAGGCTCTCTTGCGCCATGTCCCCCTTGACCAAGCTTCTGTTCATCTGTCCTGTTATCTCCTGTGGCATGGTATCAAAATGTTTTTATTGATCTTGTTACCTGCCTTGGTGAATTAATTTGGTGCAACGCAACAACTAGACCAAGTTGGTTTTCAATACAATTCGTTTTCACTTTGGGACAAGAATTTTTTTGTGTTTTGGTATCACTTATTTTTAAAATTTGCCATCTTCTCATTTTACAGGTTCTGCTCTTTACATTGAACATTTTTCCTGAGGTGTCAAGTTTACTTTCTGTTCCCTCTTATTGAACATGGCTTGTACTGGTAAGCGTGACCTTCATTTGCACATAATTCTGGACACTGGGATGCCTGACTATCACTACTTGGTATTTTCTTTAGTGGGGGATGTAGAGAAGAAGGGCAAGAGCAGAAAGAAATGGAAGAGACTTATTTAATTTCTCAGTTGTTGATGGGACTTTATATGTTTTCATCACAAGCTTAAAAGCTACTTTTCTTGTCATATATAGACATAATTTGGTTATAAACTAAGAGGGGCAATAACAATGTAGTGAAGTTCTTCTGAGGCTGCTTTCACAAGTTGGGAAAATAAGTCAATCTTGAACAGAGCTAATTGAAGAGAATACTTAGTACATAATTTCATGTTTTGAATGTGGGAGATTATTTAATTGGTTTGGATTTTAGGAACAGGAGTAGGCCATTAAGGATTTGGGCTGTTTCACCATTTGATGAGATCATGACTGATCTGCGACCTATTTCCACATACCTGTCTTTACCCCTGTATCCCTTAATACCTTTGGCTAACAAAAAACTATTAATCTCCGTTTTAAAGCTAACAATTGATTTAGCATCAAATGCCATTTGCAGACGAGTGTTCCAAACTAACTACTACTTTTTGCATGAAGAAGTGTTTCCTAATTTCACTCCTGGAAGGTCTAGTCCTAGACTCCCCAACTAGCAGAAATTATTTCTCTCAATCTACCCTATCTGTTCCCCTTAATATCTTAAACTTCAATAAGATCACCCTTAACCTTCTAAATTCCAGAGAATGCACCCTAGTTTGTTTATTCTCTCCTTGTAGCTTAACCCTTGGAGTCCAGGTATCATTCTAGTAAATCTAAGCTAAACTCCCTCCCAGGCCAATATATTATTCCCAAGGTGTGGATTTTGTGGAGGTTAAGAAATAAACAAGATGAGTCTTTGAAAAATAGTCTTGAGATGATGAATTTAGCATCAGTGGGGGTAAAGTATAGATGGAGGCAAGCCATGTTGCAGAAGTGTAAGTAAATGGCCTTAATGGATAGAATATAATCTGGTTTGAAGCCGCAATGCTGATTGCAGCTGGAGCTGATAAACCAACCGTGGTGAGTCAGTGACCAAGGTGTGGAGATTTTGATTGGGGGGGATGAGGGGAGGCAAAAATAATTTTTGATCTAACTGAAGTTCAATTGAAGGAAATTTTGGTTCGTCCATGACATAATGGCAGACGGGCAAGTTGACAGAATGGAGGGATTGAAGTCAATGGTAGAGAGGTAGAACTGGGTGTCTTCATTATACATGTGATTCTACTTGGGCTAGTGGAACAAAGCAATCTTGGAGTACAAATGCACTAGTCACAAAGTTGCGCCACAGGTAAGCAATGTCATAAAAAAGCTAACCAAGCTTTCTTTCTAGAGGGATAGAATTGAAAAGTAGGGAAGTTGTGCTAAACCTGTATCAAACCTTGGTTAGACCACACCTAGAATACTGTGTGCAGTTCTGGTCACCATTTATAAAAAGGATATTGGAGGCATTGGAGAGGATGCAGAGAAGATTTACAAAGATTATACCTGAAATGCATGGGTATATATATGGGAAAGGATGAACAGGCTGGGTCTTTTTTTTTCCCCTTTTGGAAAAGAAGGCTGAGGAGGGTTTCCAAATAGAGGACTTTAAAATTATGAAAGATTTTGATAGAGTAGACAGACAATGTTTTCAATTGTGGGGAAAAGCATAATTACGTGTCATTCAATATAAGATGGTCACCAAGAAATCGAGTAGTAATATATTGGCAAGGTTAGAGGATTGGCTAACATGAAACAGTCGGGATAAATGTGTTATCTTCAGTTTGGCAAACTCTAACCAGTGGGGTGCCACAGGGATCTGTGCTGGCGCCTCAACTATTTACAATCTATATTAATGACTTGGATGAAAGGACCAACTGTATTGTAACTAAATTTTCTACAGTACAAAGATGGGTGGGAAAGCAAGTTGTGAGGAGGACATGATCTACAAAGGGATATAGATAGGTTAAGTGAGTGGGCAAAAATTTGGCAGATGGAATATAATGTGGGAAAGTGTGAGGTTATCCACTTTGGGAAGAATACAAAAGCAAAATATTTAAATAGAGACAACAGAATGCTGCCGTGCAGAGGGATCTGGGTGTCCTTGTACGTGAATCACACAAGGTTAGCATGCAGGTACTACAGGGTTCTAAAACAGAACCAGCGCATCCAGTATCTCTTCATTTGTGATTTTCCAGAATTCCTTGGATTCAGGAATGGTCCCATCAGATTGGAAATTGGCAAATGTTACACTGCTTTTCAGGAAATGAGGTAGAGAGAAAACATGGAACTACAGGCCAGTTAGCCTAACATCAGTTGTTGGAAAGATGCTGGAAACTATTATTGAAGTCTTAACATTGCACTTGGGAAATCATAGTATGACTAGAAAAAGTCGGCATTGTTTTACTAAAGGGAGATCCTGTTTGACAAATTTATTAGAGATTTTTGAGGATATAACTAGTAGGGTAGATAAAGGGGAACCAGTAGATGTAGTATACCTGGATTTTCAAAAGGCATTCGGTGCCACATAAAAGATTAATAGGCAAGGTAAGGGCTCATGGTGTTGGGGGTAATAATTTGCGTGGATAGAGAATTGGTTAACAGACTGGAAGCAGAGAGTGGGCATAAATGGGGCATTTTCAAGTTGGCAGGCAGTGAATAGTGGGGTGCCACAAGGATCAGTGCTGGGCCCTGTGCTACTTACACTATATTAATGACTTGGATGAAGAGACCGAGAGTAATGTATCTAAATTTGCTGATGATACAAAGCTAGGTGGAAAGGTAAGCTGCTGGGAGAACAGAGGCTGCAAAGAAATATAGACAGGGCAACAAGATGGCAAATGGAGTATAATGTAGGGAAGTGTGAAGTTGTTCACTTTGGTCATAAAAATAGAAAAGCAGAATATTTTTTAAAAGGTGTGAAACTGATCAGTGTTGGTGTTCAGAGAGACTTGGGGGTATTCTTACAAGGAATGCACAAAGTTAACATGCAGGTGCAGGAGGCTGTTAGGAAGGCAAATGGCATGTTGGCCTTTATTGCAAGATGATTGGAGTACAGGAATAAAGAAGTCTTACAAAAAGACCGTACCTGGAATAGTGTTCAGTTTTGGTATCCACATTTAAGAAAGGATATATTTGTACTGGAAGCTGTGTAGTGAAGGTTTACTAAATTGGTCCCTAGGATGAGAGGGTTGTCTTACGATGAGAGGTTGAGTAAATTGGGTCTATGTTCTCTGGAGTTTAGAAGAATGAGAGGTGATCTAATTGAGATGTACATGATTCTGAAAGGGCTTGATGGGGTAGAAGCTGAGAAATTGTTTCCACTGGTCAGGGAATCTAGAATGCGGGGGACACAGTCTCAGGATAAGGGGTCAATCATTCAGGACTGAGATGAGGAGAAATTACTACACTCAAAGGATTGTGAATCTTTGGAATTCTCTACCCCAGAGAGTTGTGGATGCTTCATGGTTGAATACATTTAAGTCTGGGATAGATAGATTTTTGGTCTCGGGGGAATCGAGGGATCTGGGGAGCGGGCTGGAAAGTGGAATTGAAGCCCAAGATCAGCCATGATCATATTGAATGACAGAGCAGGCTTGATGGGCCATATGGTCTACTTCTGATCCTATTTCTTGTGTTCTTATGTTCTTGTACAACAAGTAATTAGGAAGGTAAATGGAATGTTGGTTTTTATTGCAAGGGGGTGGACTATAAAAGTAGGGAAGTCTTGCTACAACTGTACAGTGTGTTGATGAGACCACACCTAGAGTGCAGAAGGCAGTTTTGGCCTCCTTAAATATGAAGGGATATAATTGCATTGGAGGTAGTTCAAAGAAGGTTCACCAGGTTGGCTTCTGGGATGGAGTTGTTGGGTTGAGCTGGTTGGGCCTATACTCATTGCAGTTTAGAAGAATGAGAGATGATTGTATTGAAACATAGGATTTTGATGGGGGCTTGACCGGGTAGATGTTAACATGATGTTTCCTCTCTGGGAGATGGAAATCTAGAACCAGGGTTGTGGTTTCAGAATAAGGGCTCTCCTATTTAAGATGGAGATGAGGAGGAATTCCTTCTGAGGGTCATTAATCTTTGGAATTATGGTACCCCAGAGGGCAGTGGAGGTTTGAGTCATTGAATATATTCAAGGCTGAATTACAGATTTTTTAAAATCTACAAGAGAGTTGGGGGCTGGTGGGGTGGGGACGTAGGCAGGCAGGAAAGTGGAATTGAGGCCACCATCAGATAAACCATGTTATTGAATGGCGGAGCAGGCTCGAGGGGCCAAATGGCCGCCTCCTGCTCTTATTTCTTATGTTTTTGTTGGTTTCTGGGATGTGGGCATCACTGGCTAGGTCTGCATTTATTGCCCAGCCCTAATTGCCCTTGAGAAGGTGGTGGTGAGCTGCCTTCTTGAACTGCTGCAGTCCTTGGGGTGTAGGTAGACCAACATTGCTGTTAGGAAGGGAATTCCAGGATTTTGACCCAGCAGCAGTGAAGGAACGGTGATATAGTTCCAAGTCAGGATGATGTGTGGCTTGGAGGGGAACATGCAGGTGATGGTGTTCTCGTATGCCTGCTGCCCTTGTCCTTTTAGGTGGTAGAGGTCACAGGTTTGGAAGGTGCTGTCGAAGGAACCTTGGTAAGTTGCTGCAGTGCATCTTGTAGATGATGCACGCTGCTGCCACTGTCTGTTGATCGTGGAGGGAGTGAATGTTGAAGGTGGTGGATGGGGTGCCAAACAAGTGGGCTGCTTTGTCCTAGATGGTGTTGAGCATCTTGAGTGTTGTTGGAGCTGCACCCATCCAGGCAAGAGGAGAGTATTCCATCATACTCCTGACTTGTGCCTTGTAGATGGTGGGCAGGCATTAGGGAGATAGAGGCGAGTTACTTGCTGCAGAATTCCCAGCCTCTGACTTGCTCTTGTAGCCACAGCATTTATGTGGCTGGTCCAGTTCAGTTTCTGGTCAATGGTGACCCCCAGGATGTTGATAGTGGGGATTCAGCCATGGTAGTGCCATTGAATGTCAAGGGGAGATTGTTAGATTCATTCTTGTTTGAGATGGTCATTGCCTGGCACTTGTGTGGCATGAATGTTACTTGCCACTTATCAATTCAAACCTGGATGTTGTCCAGGTCTTGCTGCATTTCTACACAGACAGTTTCAGTATCTGAGGAGTCGCGAATGGTGCTGAACATTGTGCAATCATCAGCGAACATCCCCACCTTATGATGGAGGGGAGGTCATTGATGAAGCGGCTGAAGATGGTTGGGCCTAGAACATTGCCCTGAGGAACTCCTGCAGTGATGTCCTGGGACTGAGATGATTAACCTCCAACAACCTCAACCATCTTCCTTTGTGTTAGGTATGACTCCAAACAGAGTTTTCCCCCAATTTCCATTGACACCAGTTTTGCTAGGGCTCCTTGATGCCATACTCTGTCAAATGCTGCCTTGATATCAAGGGCAGTCACTCTTCCCTCATCTTCTTGAAGAAACTTCTTTACCCAGAGAGTGGTGAGAATGTGGAACTCTCTACCAAGGGAATGGTTGAAAGAAATAGTATAGGTGCATTTATAAAAGGAAGCTGGACAAGCATGAGGGAGAAGGGTATAGAGGTTTTCAATGGTATCTTTAGATGAGGAAAGATGGGAGAAGGCTGGCATGGACTAGTTGGACTGTTTGGCCTGTTTCTGTGCCATATATCCTGTGTAATCCTATATAATCCTGTGTAAATATCCGTTAGTGTATGGGACAAGAAGGAAATAGATATCTATTTTGTAGGAAATAAAAGGAGAAAATATTGGAAACACTAAGCAGGTTAGGCAGCATGGGTGGAAAGAGAAACAGAGTTAACAGGCCTTTCATCAGAACTGCTTTCTAGCATTGCCTTCATATTCCACGTGTCAAGTCCCACTGTCTATAAGTGATTCATTGTACAGCACTGATACCAAGTTTGTCAGAACTTGCACTCAGGATTTCCAAAGTGCTTCACATAAAGTAGATTACTTTGAAGTGCAGTTACTGTTAATATTTTGTTCATGCACATTTCCTTCTATATTCAACAAACCTGGAAACCGCCTGTGGATATTTTCTCTACTTGAAGTCTAATCTATATACTAGACCTGCAATAGACGTAATGCACTTTATCTTAAATATGGATTCATATTTTTATTTTCCCGAATCAGTCCCTTTAATTCAGTGTGTGAATTGAAATATTTTTGACATAAGGTGCTATATAAATGCAAATTGTTATCTTAAAGTGTTATGTTTTTATGTTGTGGCGTTTTTGTTTGTGCATAACAACAAATATTGAAGTGCACCGAACAGTAGAAGCCAGTTAGCATATAATGAGGAAGGTTGGATTTAAATCCAACCCATGTGAAATTCCATCCGTCAAGCAGTATCCTCTTTGCAGAGTAACAAATTGTCAGCTAGTACTATACATTTCATAACTATCTGTTTCAAGGGAGTGTTTGGAGGATCCAAAAATGAGGGAGCATCCTCTGCTGGTTGCACTTGAACTTTTACCACAGGTTGCAACTCTGAGCCTCCAGTAATGACTGAACTGCATGGTTTGGACTTTGGCTAATGATTTATGTTCATTGGCATTCTTGCACAGGTGACTGTTGCAGAGGTTGTGGGAAGAAGTCTTTCCAATGCTTAGATATGGAATACCCATCAACTGTTTTGAAAGTCTTAGAAATATTAACTTACTCCTGTATCTTTCAGTGCCTCAAGCTTTGTTCTGCTGTTCAGTCAGATCATGGCTGATCTGTACCTCTATTCCATTTACTTACCTTAGTTCCATATCCCTTGCTGCCCTTGCCCAACAAAAATCTTCATGATTTCAGTCATAAAAATGTCACTTGAAAATGTCTCAGCCTTTGGGTGAGAGGTTCTAGATTTCTACTACCCTTTGTATGGAAAAAATGATTTCATTTCTGGATTTTCCCCCATCAGAGGAAATAGATTCTGTGCATCTAAAATAGTAAAGGGATTCAATAGGGTAAACTCCTCAATTAGATCACCCTTCAACATTCTAACTCTTCTCAAAGATGATGATCCAGGGCCGTTGGAAGGAGCATTGCTGGAACCATCTCAATCGGGGTTCAACAGTATCAGAAAACCATCAAAACAATCCCTCAACAGCCTGAGAGATCATATTTGGGTATGCTGCAAACAGTTGCTGAGATGCAAAAGGCTAAGCAACAGATGAAGAATAACCAAGGCATGTGGTCCGGACAACATTCCAACAGAAATCTATAAAGCTGGTGGTCATAAACTCTTGCTGAAACGCGGACCTTTTTTATAAAAATTTGGAAAAAAAGGTACTACCTGTCTTTGGTAATGCCATCATTGTTTCACTTTTTAAGAAGGGTGATAAATTTGTGGGAACTATAGAAACATATCCCTTCTGTCCATAATAGGAAAGATTCTCTCTTGAATCCTCCTGAACCACCACTTCCTCATCAGTGAAGACATACTTCTGGAGATCCAGTGTGGTTTCCAGCCGTTCAGGAGAAGCACATGTGATCTTTGTCACTTCACAAATCCAAGAAAAGTGCCTGGAACAACACTGAGCTCTACGTGGTCCCTATTGATCTGTCAGAGGCCTTGGATTCCATCAACTGTGAAGCTCTTTGGAAAATCTTCCAGCGATTTGGATGTCCAGCAAAATTTCTTGCTGTCCTGTGACTCTTGCATAACTGCAATGGATTGGTGACTAAGCCGTTTCGTATCCGAACAGGTGTCCAGCAAGGCTGTGAGATTGTGTCAATTCTCCGTTATTTACCTCCGCCTGGTCATGGAACTCATTTTGTGACCAGGTTTCGATTTTTGACAGGAGGCTTTTCAGCCTTCACTCTCTACGTCTTCAACTCCACATACAAAGAACAAAGAGAACAAAGAACAAAGATAATTACAGCACAGGAACAGGCCCTTCGGCCCTCCAAGCCTGCGCCGATCCAGATCTTCTCTCTAAACATGTCGCCTATTTTCTAAGGTTCTGTATCTCTTTTCTTCCTGCCCATTCATGTATCTGTCTAGATACATCTTAAAAGACTCCATCGTGCCCGCGTCTACCACCTCCGCTGGCAACGCGTTCCAGGTGCCCACCACCCTCTGCGTAAAGAACTTTCCACGCATATCCCCCCTAAACATTTCCCCTTGCACTTTGAACTCGTGTCCTCTAGTAATTGAAACCCCCACTCTGGGAAAAAGCCTCTTGCTGTCCACCCTGTCTATACCTCTCATGATTTTGTACACCTCAATCAGGTCCCCCCTCAACCTCCGTCTTTCTAATGAAAATAATCCTAATCTACTCAACCTCTCTCCATAGCTAGAGCCCTCCATACCAGGCAACATCCTGGTGAACCTCCTCTGCACCCTCTCCAAAGCATCCACATCCTTTTGATAATGTGGCGACCAGAACTGTACGCAGTATTCCAAATGTGGCCGAACCAAAGTCCTATACAAATGTAACATGACCTGCCAACTCTTGTACTCAATGCCCCGTCCGATGAAGGAAAGCATGCCGTATGCCTTCTTGACCACTCTATTTACCTGCGTTGCCACCTTCAGGGAACAGTGGACCTGAACACCCAAATCTCTCTGGACATCAATTTTCCCCAGGACTTTTCCATTTACTGTATAGTTCACTCTTGAATTGGATCTTCCAAAATGCATCACCTCGCATTTGCCCTGATTGAACTCCATCTGCCATTTCTCTGCCCAACTCTCTAATCTATCTATATTCTGCTGTATTCTCTGACAGTCCCCTTCACTATCTGCTACTCCACCAATCTTAGTGTCGTCTGCAAACTTGCTAATCAGTCCACCTATACTTTCCTCCAAATCATTAATGTATATCACAAACAACAGTGGTCCCAGCACGGATCCCTGTGGAACACCACTGGTCACACGTCTCCATTTTGAGAAACTCCCCTCTACTGCTACTCTCTGTCTCCTGTTGCCCAGCCAGTTCTTTATCCATCTAGCTAGTACACCTTGGACCCCAAGCGCCTTCACTTTCTCCATCAGCCTGCCATGGGGAACCTTATCAAACGCCTTACTGAAGTCCATGTATATGACATCGACAGCCCTTCCCTCATCAATCAACTTTGTCACTTCCTCAAAGAATTCTATTAAGTTGGTAAGACATGACCTTCCCTGCACAAAACCATGTTGCCTATCACTGATGAGCCCATTTTCTTCCAAATGGGAATAGATCCTATCCCTCAGTATCTTCTCCAGCAGCTTCCCTACCACTGACGTCAGGCTCACCGGTCTATAATTACCTGGATTATCCCTGCTACCCTTCTTAAACAAGGGGACAGCATTAGCAATTCTCCAGTCCTCCGGGACCTCACCCGTGTTTAAGGATGCTGCAAAGATATCTGTTAAGGCCCCAGCTATTTCCTCTCTCGCTTCCCTCAGTAACCTGGGATAGATCCCATCCGGACCTGGGGACTTGTCCACCTTAATGCCCTTTAGAATACCCAACACTTCCTCCCTCCTTATGCCGACTTGACCTAGAGTAATCAAACATCTGTTCCTAACCTCAACATCCGTCATGTCCCTCTCCTCGGTGAATACCGATGCAAAGTACTCGTTTAGAATCTCACCCATTTTCTCTGAGTCCAAGCATAACATTCCTCCTTTGTCCTTTAGTGGACCAATCCTTTCTCTAGTTACCCTCTTTCTCCTTATATATGAATAAAAGGCTTTGGTATTTTCCTTAACCCTGTTTGCTAAAGATATTTCATGACCCCTTTTAGCCCTCTTAATTCGTTTCAGATTGGTCCTACATTCCTGATATTCTTTCAAAGCTTCGTCTTTCATCAGCCGCCTACACCTTATGTATGCTTCCTTTTTCCTCTTAGCTAGTCTCACAATTTCACCTGTCATCCATGGTTCCCTAATCTTGCCATTTCTATCCCTCATTTTCACAGGAACATGTCTCTCCTGAACGCTAATCAACCTCTCTTTAAAAGCCTCCCACATATCAAATGTGGATTTACCTTCAAACAGCTGCTCCCAATCTACATTTCCCAGCTCCTGCCGAATTTTGGTATAGTTGGCCTTCCCCCAATTTAGCACTCTTCCTTTAGGACCACTCTCGTCTTTGTCCATGAGTATTTTAAAGCTTACGGAATTGTGATCACTATTCCCAAAGTAGTCCCCTACTGAAATTTCAACAACCTGGCCGGGCTCATTCCCCAACACCAGGTCCAGTATGGCCCCTTCCCGAGTTGGACTATTTACATACTGCTCTAGAAAACCTTCCTGGATGCTCCTTACAAATTCTGCTCCATCTGGACCTCTAACACTAAGCGAATCCCAGTCAATGTTGGGAAAATTAAAATCTCCTAGCACCACCACCCTGTTGCTCCTACATCTTTCCATAATCTGTTTACATATTTGTACCTCTATCTCACGCTCGCTGTTGGGAGGCCTGTAGTACAGCCCCAACATTGTTACCGCACCCTTCCTATTTCTGAGTTCTGTCCATATTGCCTCACTGCTCGAGTCCTCCATAGTGCCCTCCTTCAGCACAGCTGTGATATCCTCTTTGACCAGTAATGCAACTCCTCCACCCCTTTTACCTCCCTCTCTATCCCGCCTGAAGCATCAATATCCTGGGATATTTAGTTGCCAATCATGCCCTTCCCTCAACCAAGTCTCAGTAATAGCAATAACATCATACTGCCAGGTACTAATCCAAGCCCTAAGTTCATCTGCCTTACCTACTACACTTCTTGCATTAAAACAAATGCACCTCAGACCACCAGTCCCTTTATATTCATCATTTGCTCCCTGCCTGTTCTTCCCCTTAGTCACACTGACTTCATTATCTAGTTCCTTACAGGCTTTTGTTACTACCTCCTTACTGTCAACTGACCTCAATTGGTTCCCATCCCCCTGCCACATTAGTTTAAACCCTCCCCAACAGCGTTAGCAAAAGCACCTCCAAGGACATTGGTTCCAGTCCGGCCCAGGTGTAGACCGTCCAATTTGTAATAGTCCCACCTCCCCCAGAACCGGTCCCAATGTCCCAAAAATCTGAACCCCTCCTTCCTGCACCATCTCTCAAGCCACGCATTCATCCTGACTATTCTTTCATTTTTACTCTGACTATCACGTGGCACTGGTAGTAATCCTGAGATTACTACCTCTGAGGTCCTACTTTTTAACTTGGCTCCTAACTCCCTAAACTCTGCTTGTAGGACCTCATCCCGTTTTTTACCTATATCATTAGTGCCTATGTGCACAATGACAACTGGCTGTTCACCCTCCCCCTTTAGAATGTTCTGCAGCCGATCTGAGACATCCCTGACCCGTGCACCTGGGAGGCAACATACCATTCGGGAGCCTCGTTTTCGACCACAGAACCGCCTATCTACTCCCCTTACAATCGAATCCCCTACGACTATAGCCCTTCCACTCTTTTTCCCGCCCTTCTGAACAGCAGAGCCAGCCACGGTGCCATGGACCTGGCTACTGCTGCCTTCCCCTGGTGAGCCATCTCCCCCAACAGTATCCAAAACGGTATACTTGTTTTGGAGGGAGATGACCAAGGGGATTAGTCTCTCCCTTAATGTCAGCAAGACCAAAATCCATTTAGCCCTCTCCTGGACAAGCACCTACATCTCCAGTTATTGTTTTTTGATGGGGAGACTTTAGATGTCATTTAACGCTTCCCATATCTCGACAGCTACCCTTTCTCAAAAGGTCACCATCGAAGTGGAGATCCAGCACCGAATTGGCTGTGCCAGCACAGCCTTCCAAAAATTGGGTAACCGTGTCTCTGACAACAGAGACCTCCATAAGAGGACAAAGGCTTTAGTCTAAATGCTGTTGTCACGCTGTTCTATACGGTAGTGAGATGGGTCCCCTATCAAAGGGACCTCCAGTTGTCGGAAAATTTCCACCAGCGGTGTCTCCGCAGAATACTCAGTCAAGTGGGAAGACAGGTGAACAAACTCCAGCTTCCTCACCAAAGCCAACTCCTCCAGCATTGCAACCATGATCATGTGAAATCTGCTCTGCTGGTCTGGACTTGGCATCAGCATGCCAGATAATCCTGCTTCTGAAGCAGATCCTCTTTGTCACAACTTCAGGATGGCACCCGATCTCGAGGAGGACAGAGAAAACGTTTTAATGACACTCCGAAGGCCTCATTGAAAAGGGGACAAATTGACATTGGTGCATGTGCCACGTGGCAATACCTCCTCCAAACCGCAACACAGTCAAAAACTGACCGCATAAATTCTGTTGCAAAGTGTCAAATGCGGAAAGAGAACAGGACCCTGGCTCAGAGGGACCGCCGCCCCCTTAGGATACATTTGTCCTTTCTGCACAGGTGGTCATGATTGAGTTTCGACTTGACGGGAAGCTTTTCAGCCTTCACTCTCAACCTCTGCACAAAGACCTGTGGTTCCAGGATTAGTCTGATTTTTACCTGAGGACGCACAAATCGTGAACCCTGGCAGACATCATCCTCGTTTCATGGGACTGATGACTACAACGACGACCTTCTAAAATTCCAAGCCACGTTTTATGTATGCATTCAGTCCTTTTTTTTAAGCCTGGTGTTATGGCCGGGTGAGTAAGGGGTCTCCGGCTCCCTTCTGGCTCCTTTCCTGGTTTGGCCATAACAGCGTTTAACTTTTAAAATGTAGTATTTTAGCTTAACACCTCAGAGCAGTGAATAAAGACTCACTAAGTGTAATTGTAAATGAACCAACCAGACATGCTTTCTTGGGTTTAAAGAGGAAAGTTGTAGGCTTATTAACTTTACCACTCTAACTTGGTTATAATTACTAAAATAGGCAATGCAACCACACTAGCGTGCATATGAGAAAAACACACACAAATAGATACAGAGGGGGAGAAAGAATTAAAGGGGGAGGGTTTGGAGTAGTAGATGGAATTCAGTTACTGTCTTTAGTTTTGCTGTAAAGTCTTTTTGGTTGGAATTGCAGTCTTGTAGTTCTGGCTGGGGCCCAATGCACAGTTTCAGACTTACTTCTCTGGTACCAGAAGGCTGAAGATCTCCTCTGTCTTGAGGCTTAAATTGCTTCCGTGGGTCCCTGGAACTTTTCTAGATTCAGAAAGAGAGACGGGGAGATAGTTTCCTTCTGTTTTGTCTTCAAATTGCAGTCTGCCCTTTCTGTATGGTACAATTCACAAAGTCCCCAGGTTGGCCAGCAGGTTAATCATGTGACCAACTCTTTGTTTGAAACAGCATCGTCTACAAGGATTGTTGATTTCAAAAGTTCTTCAGTCACGCACGGTGGGGGGGGGGGGGGGGGTGGAGTTTTGTCTCTTACAAAGTCAGTGACACTCTCAATGTCTTTTGATCACCGCTGTTGACAAAACCCATCTCGCTAATTGAATCAGTGAGCATTGTTCAACTGTCTCTATAAATGCAAATGTGGAACCACGTTTTAGCTGTTTAGCTCTGGTCCTTTTAAACAAGTTTATGTTCAATGTCCAGTAAAAAGGGTTCAAGCAGCATTCCATATGACAAAGTTAGTGTGTTTCCATTTGGCCGGTGTGGTTTCTGTCACACTGGTATCATTCTGGTGAATCTGCACTGTAACCTTTCCAAGGCCAATATGCTTTTTCCTGAGATTCAGTTTCCTTTGCTATAAATTTAACATGTACAATGAAGATGGCCGGCATAGTGCTATATGAATTATTAAACTTTAAGCTTTGTCAAAATCCTGATTTCAGTCATGTTGTTTGACCTGCACAATCAATGCATTCAGGAACTATGTACATGGAAATGGACTTGGGCTAACTGCTACCATGCCATATTTTTAAAAAGTAACTCTTATTTCAGATATTAAAGTAAAAGAACTAGACAAGCGTTCTTCAGGCCAGGCTTTTGAGATAATTTTGAGCCCCACAGCTGAAACAATTCCAGAATTTCCTCTTTCTCCCAAAAAAGATCGATCACTTGAAGATCTTCAGAAAAAAATGGAAGCTGCAGAGAACAGACGAAAGGTACTTGAATGGAATATGAGCACAGTATAAGCTAAATGGTACTTAAAGTAGTGGTTGAAGGCCTGTTTGACCAAATAACAGTGCTGCCTAAAATGATGGGTGTTTTTGTTCTGTCAGTACTATGCAATGATTTTCTGACTTTAGGTTTTGACTCCCACTTCTGGTTTTTGAGTGCTCAACATCAAAACTTGGAAAAAAGCACTACATATCACTGACCACTCATCTGGAGAACAAAAACATTCACCGTGTGTAGCAAAAACCAGATGGAGAATAAAGCAGTTACCCCAACCTTGCACAGCAGCCTGCTGCACTAGTATGTATCTTGGTTTTGCACATCAGTCATCCTTGCGAATTCTAGGCAGTAGATTGCTGAGTTTGTGGCCAGCAGGAACTGAACCGCAATTTTCTAAAGTCGTCCATGCAGGAGACTTTACTTTTGCTTTGGACTGGATTTAAACAAATTTGAGGGGTTTTTTTTAAATCCTGATTTGCTGGACTATGCCATACAATCTGTGGAAGGGGTGGGAGGCTGTTAACATTTACATACAACTGGCACAGTAGGTAAATGTGCTCAGCAAATTGTTCCATTAAATTTTATTTTGTAGAAATAAAAAAATTAATCTTTAACAAGTATTGCAAAGGCACAGCATCCAAAGAGGAAGGCAGGCAAATATGAGATTTGTTTTTGAATTTTGAAGTAGTCTGCCTATAATGTTGGCCTGTTTCCTAACCTGTGTATTTCCTGTATTATCTGTCCTTTATTGATGCGTTATTTTTTCACATGCTTAGCATGCATTAAGTGATTTGCTTCTAAGTGTGATATAGTAGTTATTAATTGCTTTGAAGAGATGTTCATTCTACTAAGAATTATGGAGATGTAGAACTGTACCTGTTTTTAACTGGTTTTTGTTAAACATTTTTTCTTTGGGAAATACTTTGTGCCAGGATGTGACTTGCATCTCTGAATTAGTAGAGCTGTACTTGTGGTCTCGATGTTCAGCTGAACAATTGATCTTTGTTCTTTCCCTAGTCACAT
The DNA here is from genome assembly GCF_036365525.1 of Heterodontus francisci. Lineage (NCBI taxonomy): Eukaryota > Metazoa > Chordata > Chondrichthyes > Heterodontiformes > Heterodontidae > Heterodontus > Heterodontus francisci. Next base: position 46,674,974 of record NC_090401.1, read on the forward strand.
GAAGCAGAAGTTCTGAAGCAGTTGGCTGAAAAACAGGAGCATGTAAAGGAAGTGCTTCAGAGAGCTATTGAAGAAAATACCAAATTCAGCAAAATGGCAGAAGAAAGACTGATCTCCAAGATGGAACTCATCAAGGAGAATCGGGAAGCACAGTTAGCTGCCAAGCTCGAGCGCCTTCGTGAGAAGGCAAGTTAACTTTAACACATTTTTTTACACAGTAGAAGTAGAATCCAGAATGGCTTATTTCCCAGGGTCAGGACTGGAACTTTTTATTTTCCAATTCGTTACACTTCCTTCTCAGGGCTGTGACTGCAGGGGCATGGTTCCATGGGTGCTGGCAGCCCTCCAGTACCATGTCCAACTGGCCAGTTTTCATGCGAGTCTAGACAATGGGCACAGGCAACCTTTTGAACCATGATGTGTTATTGCAGCTGAGTCTTTTTCTGTCCATATTTGCCATTTCAGTATGTGAGACCATGACTCTGTGGGTGTCAACAGAAGCATGGATCACACCTTGGACCTTGCTGGTCTTTTATGACATTAACCATACCAGGTGGTGCACTTACCCACTGAACCATTGAGGGAACCTGTTGGAAAGTTCAAGGTATTAATGCCTTCCAGCCACAAGGTAAGTCATACCTGAGTGCATTTAATCATAGTTTTGCAGTTGGTTATCTACTAGAGCAGGTGATGACTTGAGATCCTGGAACTATATTTGGAATATAACACTAGCTTTCTAAGAAGTAAAATAAAATGTTGCAGTAAAATTCTGTACGCACCATCTGGAATACAGTATGCAATGTTGGTCAGCATACCAGAGGAACAATAAGGGTTTAAGAGGGTGCAGCAAGCGGCAATTAAGGTGCTTCAGGTTTCAGAAACCCAACAGGAAAAGTTTTTGGCTTTCCTCTTGGGGAAAGTGTATCAGCGGTTCATCACATTACTTCCATTGCAGGTTTCAGAAGCGAGAGAATATTTTTCTTTTAAGTTGGGTAAATATTGGAGGATTGTTGTACCTCTGTTTGTTTTCAAAAGGGAGCAAGGGATAGACTGAATAATTACAGGCCAGTCAGTCTAACTTCAGTAGTGGGCAAATTATTGGAATCTATTCTGAGAGACAGGATAAACACTTGGGGCACAGGTTAATCAAGGAAAGTCAGCATGGATTTGTTAAGGGAAGATCTTGTTCGACCAACTTGATCAAATTTTTTGAAGGAAGATAGATGAGGGTAGTGCAGTTTATGTGGTCTACATGGATTTTAGCAAGGCTTTTGACAAGGTCCCACATGGCAGACTGATTTAAAAAAATAAAATAAAATCCCATAGGATCCAGGGAAATGCAGCAAGGTGGATACAAAATTGGCTCAGTGGCAGGAAACAAAGGGTAATTGTTGACTACTGCTGTTTTTTGCAACTGGAGGGCTGTTTCCAGTGGCATTCCACAGGGATCCATACTAGGACCCCTGCTTTTTGTTGTGTGTATATTAACGATTTGGACGTAAATGCAGGGGGCATGGTCAAGAAGTTTGCAGATGAGACAAAGATTGGTCGTGTGGTAGATAGTGAGGAGGATAGCTGTAGGCTGCAGGAAGATATTGATGGTCTGGTCAGATGGGCAGAAAAGTGGCAAATGGAATTTAACCTGGAGAAGTGGGAGGTGATGCTATTGGGTAGGTCAAACAAGGCAAAGGAATACACAATTAATGGGAAAATACTGAGCAGTGTAGAGGAAGTGAGGGACCTTGGAGTGAATGTCCACAGATCCCTGAAGGTAGCAGGACAGGTCGATAAGGTGGTTAAGAAGGCATATGGAATCCTTTCCTTTATTAGCAAAGGTGTAGAATATAAGAGCAGGGAGGTTATGCTGGAAAGGTATAACTCATTGGTTAGGCCACAACTTGAGTACTGTGTGCAGTTCTGATCACCTCATTACCAAAAGGATGTAACTGCATGAGAGAGGGTACTTAGGAGATTTACGAGGATGTTGCCAGGACCGGGAAAATGCAGCTATGAGGAAAGATTGGATAGGCTGGGGTTGTTCTCCTTGGAACAGAGAAGGCTGAGGGGAGATCTGATTGAAATGTACAAAATTTTGAGGGGCCTGGATAGAGGGAGGTGAAGGGCCTATTCACCTTAGCAGAGAGGTCAGTGACTAGGGGCCATAGATTTAAAGTGATTGGCAGAAAAATTAGAGGGAAGATGAGGAAAATCTTTTTCACCCAGAGGGTGATGGCGGTCTGGAACTCACTACCTGAAAGGGTAGTTGAGGCAGAAACCCTCAACTTATTCAAAAGAAGTCTGGATATGCACCTCAAGTGCTGTAATTTGCAGGGCTACAGACCAAATGCAGGAAGGTGAGATTAGAATGGGTGGATCGTTTTTCAGCCGGCACAGACACAATGGGCTAAGTGGCCACTTTCTGTGTCTTAAACTCTCTATGATTGTCTGGAATATAGAATTCAGACAGAACTATTTCTCAAAGGTAAAATATATTTGGGATAAAGTATATGTTGAGGCCATTGAAGAAAATTATCTTTTTTTTTTCAAAAAGAGTAAGGTGTACTCAATCAATCAAGGGGAAATTTATTTTGCCAATTATCAATATCTAGGTATCAGATTTTGGCCATCTTATAATAACCAAATCGGTGACCAGAAATACACAATGATTTGAACAGTTATGGTCTCCTTATTTAAGGAAGGATGTAAATGCGTTGGAAGCAGTTCAGAGAAGGTTTACTAGACGAATGCCTGGAATGGGCGGGTTGTCTTGTGAGAAAAAGTTGGACAGGCTAGGCTTATATCTGCTGGAGTTGAGAAGAGTAAGAGGCAACTTGATTGAAACATAAGATTCTGAGGGGCCTTGACAGGATGGATGTGGATAGGCTGTTTCCTCTTGTGGGAAAATCTAGAGCTAGGGGTCACTGTTTAAAAATAAGGGGTCGCCCATTTAAGACAGAGATGGCGAAAAATCTTTTCTGAGGGTTGAGTGTCTTTGGAACTCTCTTTCTCAAAAGGTGATGGAAGCAGAGTCTTTGAATATTTTTAAGGCTGAGGTAGATAGATTCTTAATGAGCAAGGGGGTGAAAGATTATTGGGGGTAGACTGAAATGTGGAGTTGAAGTTACAATCAGATCAGCCATGATCTTATTGAATGGTAGAGCAGGCTTGAGGGGCAACACTCCCAACTTTGGCACAAGCCCCCAGATGATAAGGAGGACTTTGTAGGGTTGACAGGGCTGGGTTTGCCGTTGTCGTTGCCTAGGTGCCTAAGTCGATGCTGGGTGGTCCATCCGGACCTGTGCTTTTCCTTTTTCATTTTCCTTTTTCATTTTCCTTTCCTGCAGCCATTGGCCCTTTTTCAGTATCTATACTGCACAACTGTTTTGTTTGGTTGATGCTGACAGCAGTAACACTGATCTGTGTGTGGATGATAATCCTGTAAATAAGTACTTGAAGTCTTTCAAAAGGGGCTTTTAAGTCAGCAGAGGTAATTGCCAGCCCAGTATAGCATGTCCTGAATCTTGCTGGCTCCCAGTGGGTGAAGGAAAAGGAAATTAAAAAATTAAATCTGGGTAGTTTTTAAAAAATATTTCTTAGGTTGAAGAGTGCCTGTACTGAAAGCTCTCTTCAATTACCCTGTAATAAACTACTTATGATTGAGCCTTTTAAACAGCACATTAACAAAACAAAGCACTTCACAATGAGTTGGGCTTCGACTGCAGTTACTGGTCTTATGTAGGCATATGTTAAAGCCAATTAAACTACCTAATGTGATTGCATAATCCATGAAGCTTTGTATTGAATCAGTCTGAAGCTAATTTTGACATTTACACATGATTGTACAGAAATGATCCTCAGCTGCATTAGTACATGTTAAATGACTCTAATTTTTTCATATAATTTAGGACAAACACCTGGAGGAAGTGAGAAAGAACAGAGAGAGCAAGGAAACCGAAGAACTTGTTTAACTTTGTGCATTTTTGAAATTGAGGGTTTTCAAACATTGGCTTTAATTTTTCTTTAAAAACTGTGTTGAACGAAACCCTCTTACAAAGCTTTAAAAACACGTAACCAGGAATAAGAATACATTTTGAATTGGGGAGGGTGGGGATTTTGGGGGAGAAAAGAAAACCTAAGAGTTCTAACTTTACAAGTGATTTCATATTGTCTATTTTCTAAATCTTAACAGCTGTTGCATCTTTTGCATTGCTGGTACTATACGGAGTGTAAAATTTTTAAAATGTAATTTTCACCTTGTGTCTGCAATAACAGCTGTATGTGCTAAATGTTACATTTTTAGTTCTACTGTGTAGTTGTCCAAGCATGCCTAAACCTTATCTTTAAATAAAACTGAATTAATTGCTGTCTCTAGGTCTGAGCACTGTTTTTAATCTTGAATCCAATATGGAGGTTGTGAAATATTAGTCTGCTGCATTTCACATGATTCACTTGGAAAGAAAAACCTGTTTAAATGGCTGACTATGTTCTTTACAGTTGTTAGCCACCCTTGACTTCATCTGAGAACACAAGTTTGTATGTGAGGCAATCAGCATTCTGTCCAGTAGAGTTGTTTTAAATTGAAACATCGGGTTATGTAAACATTAAAAGAAAGGGGAAATTTGTATAGCAGTAGAAAATTTCTGAGCTCGTAACAGATTAAGGTTTCACATGATTCAACAGCTTGAGTAGTTTTGACATCTGAACTTCAAGATGGGCTGCTGATTCCAAGTCTGTATATATCTAGCTTTAGGGTTGAAGGCCCAGGTATCCTGTTAAAATTCCCTTTTTGTTTTGTTTCGTGGATTGCTGTCCATGAGTCAAGAGCGTACAGTTGTCTGGCTCCATTCAAGGATGGAGTATTGAACACAGACAGCATTCGTTGATCAGGTTAAACCCAGTTTGAGTCCGCTTGACAACTAAAAGGCAAAGTACTGCAGATGCTGGAAATCTGAAACAAGCATAAATATTGGAAGCACTTGGCAGGTCAGGCAGCATCTATGGAGAGATTAGACGAGCTAACATTTTGAGTGTGGACCCCTCCAAACTGGAAAGTAAGTGTTCAACAGGTATGCTCATGTGATCAGAAGAGGAAAAATATACATTTAAAAAAAATCATAAATAGAATGGTGTAACTTCAATCAAGTAAAAGGCAGAAACATTGAGGCATTAAAGAGAAAAATATGTGTAAATAGCCAAGTACATAGGAAGCCTGGGAAAATGAGATAAAACTGAAAACATGAAGGTTAAGTGTAGAAGTAACAAATTTTGTAAATTTAGCTATGTCTGAAGTCACTTCAGATTAGAGTGTTACAAGGTGCCTGGGAGGAAGATGACATTAAATTTGAGTTGGGGCTTCAAAGGAACAGTTTACAAGGACAAATGCTGGAATGGAATATTTTAACCCCCTTTCTTTCCTGATTGTAATAAAACACATTTGTCTGAGTTCTGGGAAAAGATTGACATCAAAAAAATTTATTTCAGTTCTCTCTAACAGGTACTTACTGACCTCCTGTCATAATATCCTGTCTCTAAAGACCAAAGTGTAAAAGATACAAGCTCTGGCTTTCCTACAAAACTCTTGTGGAAGTCTTTTCTCTTCCTTTCCCTTACACCTGGCACCACCCTCACAAAGTAATGTATCAAACAATACCAGCAAATTTACAAACCCAATATTGGACTGTTGCCGCTTGTTGCTTTTTTTAATCCATTGCATAATTTTCCAATTTGGGACCAGGCCATTTTAGATGATATTCCTCCTAATAATGGCCAGGGTTTTGTGGTCAGCAGCAAAGCAATGGTGCTTGCTGCTGACCTCTTAAGATCACAGTGGTGCAGACTTCCCCTTTCCCAATGACAGTTTAAATCTGATGCCAAGTCAAGGGCATCTCCAGGAATCTGACAGCAGTGATGTCAACAAGCATGGAAACTATTCTCAGACAGCAAACCAGCAAGTTAAAAGCGCTGAATCCTTTTCAATTTTATTTTTTCAGATAGAAAAATAAATTGATAGAAGCTAAAATGAACTTTAAAAACAAATTACTTTAAAATATATGGATTTTTTAATGGGGAAATTTGACATTTCACATATATAAAATTACCTTTTCAGGACCAGTGAGGCGTTTAACAGTAATTATGAAGTTAGTATGCTTTTTTAAAAAACCCAGTTACACCTCATTCAACAAGGGTTTTTACAGAAAGACTAACAGCATAAAAGTGGAAGATTTTGTCAATTTGCTGATCACTTTGGGATTGCACTCTGGGGGGCACCTCAACAGGGCACACCCTCTGGAGGAGTGTAGAATTACCTAACAGCAACTTCTGAATTTCCATGTTATTCTGTGCATGTGCAGACTCCCGAAGTTACTGTTGATTTCAGTGAAGTAATGACAGCTAATGCTGACAGTTTCACCATCATTACCACTGTAAAAGCTGGGTGATCGTTGTGTATTAGACCTTTATTTGCTTTGATTTCAAGGGTATTCTCCCTTTTCCAAGAAGATATTTTATAGTTTAGATCACACAAACCTCATCATTGGAACATAATGGGCAGACCCAGATTTCTTTTAAAATTCTCCCTCCTCTGACCATTATCCTGTGCCTTTCCAAAGGATTGTGGGATGCTGCTCCATGGCCATTCCTTATTTTTGAGTTCTGATAATGTATTGGGCTATTTTGTTGTGGGGAGATATCACAGTTGAGCTTTATTCTGCCCCTGTCCAAAGTCTCCCAAAACACATGCCATTTACAGCATTGCTCACTCGATGTGAGCCATACATTTTGGAAGGAAGATGGGAAGAAATGTAGGCTAAATGGTAAAACTTTAACAGGAGTAACAGTAGAGAAATCAAGAATTAGTTGCCAAAACTCAGAGGGAGGATGAGATGATTTTAAAAATAAAAAAACTATTTTTTGTAAATAGCTAAGTGAAAAAGTAGAGCTGATGAACAAATTTAGTTAATGTCCATTTTTGGGGTACTGTATCTAGAGCTTGAGTGAAGTAGAGATTTTCACACATAGAATCATAGAAATTTACAGGATAGAGACTTGGTGCAAGAACTAAAGGGAAGATGAGAATTGATTTTTATGCAACAAGTTATGATCTGGAATGGTGATAGAAGCAAGTTCAACAGTAACTTTCAAAAGGAAATAAGATGTATACAATTGAAAAGGGGCAAAATAATGCAGGGCTCTAGGAAACGAATGAGAGTAAGGCCGATTGGAGAATTGGCACAGGAGCAATGGCCTCCTGTGCTGAAAGTTTCTATGATTTATTTAAAAGAAAAATAATGTAAAAAAAAATTCTGTTTGGTATGGTCTTACTCATTGCACGTATCACCATATTTGCCAAAGACACCTGTCGTTACGTCACGGCTTGCGAAGTGAGTTTGGTACAGGTACTTTGGTATTTAATGCAGTTTAAGGCCAACAGATCTTTTAAGCCACATGGCACATATTCTGTAGTTCTAGGAGAGATTATGAGAGGGTATTTGTAGGCACTGACCATCATGGAGGCGTCATTCAGTACTGATGAAATTCGGGACAATTACAAATCCATCAGCCTATCAATAATGGGTAAGATAATGGAACCTGCTAATGACAGTTAAGAGGTTTCAGTTATGAGGCTAGGCTAGGGGAAAAAAAAAAGTTGCCTTTTTCATTAAAGATTAAGAGGTGATGTGATGGTAGTCAAAATGGAGGGTCTGATGGAGAGGAACACTATTTCCACTGGTTGGTAACAAGAGGGCATAACTTTAAGACCGGGAGTGTTTTTTAATGCAAAATTGTTTGGACATGGAATATACTGCTGGAACCCATGATGGAAGCTGAATCCATAGATATCTTAAAAAGGCGAAAAGATAAGGGAAAAATGTTAGCGGTAAATGAAGATAATGCTCCTTCATGAAACCGGCACCAGCACAATGGACTCAAATGTCTCGATGCTGTGAATGCCGCATCCCTATATCCCAAGGGCCACTATGGCCAACTGTAGCATCCTTCCTGTGTTCCAGCTACCTCTGTGCAAACTCTCAATCAAATCTGTCACTGCATTCAATAATGAATTTACCAACTGACGTTACTGGTATCCCTTCTAGGCCCACTTTAGTGGCAGTTTATAATGGGCTTATTACCACCTGTTCTATATGGGACCTCTCCTGCACAGGTGCCTTCTGTGACTTACTCTAATTTGGTATCTTTTTTTCTCAAGGTTTATTCACAATGACTGATGGGCAAAAACTAATTTTTTTGAATGTGTGCTCCTGTTGCAGAGGCTTGCTTGGTTGGGACTTGTATCAGAAAACGACACAAGGACAAACTCTAGCTGGTGTGAAGCTCTCCCTAGTCAAACAGACTGTTGTAATTGAAGGTCCTATATGATTGTTGGCAATTTGGGTGAGGTACAGGAAGATAAGCTTCCATGTAAAAGTTGGCACCTTTTTAGGAGAGGAGGGAGAAAATTAGGGGATGGGAGCAACGAGATTTGTTTTAAGGTTCCTTTTTTGAGGTGTAGCGTTTTACTTGAACAGAAGGTGGAGCACTTTACCGAAGGAAAATAATTTTAAAACCACTTAGATCTTTTATTTTTGGAACTTGACATTTTTTCAATGTTCTAAAGACCTAAAGTTTATTAGGTCATATTATAACAGACTGGGTGAGTATTTCTGTGCCCTTCAGAAGGATATTGCAACAGCAAATTTTTTCTCCTTTGTCAGTAGTTCAGAATTCACATTTTGGAAAATTGATTTATTGTCATTGTGTTTTGGCTTTTACACAAATGTGACAAAAATGAAAATGTGAACAAACTGGATATCCATAATCTGACACAGGATGGTAGCTTTATGTTTTAACTTTTGGCTTTTCTATCTGAAAGTAACATTTAATGTTTCATACCCTCCTGCCGGTTGATTAGTTTCTGTTCAAACTCCGCAAGCGTCTACAGTTGTGCTTGGTCAGTAGGGTTAAGTTCTGCTGTACCAATATAAAAGGGAGGAAAGCCAAGCAACGTTTGTTTGGCCCACTGAACCTTTCCCTCCATGGACTCATCATTGCATCCGGCTGCACTTTGACTATCCCAAGTGTCTTTACCTCAATAACCTCTCCCAGTAAATTATTTGAGAGATTTTTATCTTTTTCAGTAAAGAAGTTTTTCCTACCTTAGCCTTTTAAAATTTATCATCAATTTAATAAACTTTCTATTCTTGTTTTTGTCACTCCACTTGAAACAATATTCTGGGTTTCCTTATCTATAAATTATCTATACCACCATCTTTCCATAATGTTGGACTTTGTTTAATCATTTCTCATAGCTCATGCCCATCACACTTGATCAGTTGTGTTGCTCTTCAGTCTTTCGAGTATATGCATTTTTTTTTGCGTACCCATATATCTGGACATTTGTACTTTACTCTGGCTCTGCATCGCAGTATTCTTTCAGCCTTTCTAAATTGTGTTGCCACATTGCCTAGATATTGAAAGTGTGGACTCTACCCTGACCATTAGCTCTGCCTCTGCCCATTCATATACTTACAATGGACATTTATTCAACCAAGCACAGTACTTTACATTTATAATTTAAATTTCAATTACTGTTTCCTTCCTCAGTTTGCATCACCAGTGTAAGTCCTTTTGTAAATCTTCTGGTATATCATGTATCTCTTCTATTTTCTCAGTTTTAGCGCCATCAGCAAACTTGACGAGCAATCTAACATTTGGTTTCAATGTCCAGATTATTTATATCAAATTAGGAACAAGAGTTCAAACACTGACCTATGTGGAACAGCATTTAAAGATCTCTTACCCCCAGTCTGACATAGCATTTCTCTAATAGTTTTATTTTTATAACTAATTTCTTAACACCATTGACCCTCTTCTACTCTAGGTTGCTGTTGCTTTTAATTAGATTAATGTTTTTCATGTAGAATTTTGTCATGTTTTCTACAAATCCAAACAAGTACCACAAGGAATTTAATTTTAATACCCTCAAATCAAAGTGTTTCAGGCAGGATATTCCCCATTGAAATTGAGCTGAATTATTCATAAATTATTATAGTGGCATTCCTTTCCAATCTTTAGAACTGATTCCATTATCTTACCCATTATTGGTAGGCTGATGGGTTTGTAATTGTCTTGAATCTCACCAGTACCTCATGATGGCTCCATGGTAATGGCCAGTGCCTACAAATTCTTCTCCCAATCTTCCTCAGAGCTTATAGAATATGTGCCATGTGACTCAGGATTTGTTGGTCTTAAATTGTATTAAATACTGAAGTACCTGTACCAAACTCAATTCACAATCCACTAGGATATCCGCTGTGCTTAAACGACTACATAGCAAGAGTGTGTGTTGCCTTTGGTGAATATGCTGATATGTGCAATGAATAAGGCCATACCAGACAAACAGCAACTTTGTAAATCACTATTCTTTTAAATAAATCATAGAAGCTTCCATCAGAGGGAGGCCATTCTGCCTGTACCAACTCTCCAATTGGTTCTATCCCCTTTTTTCCATAGCCTTGCAGTTTTTTTCCCTTTTCAATTGTATATATCATATTTCCTTTTGAAAGTTACTGTTGAATTTGTTTCTACCACCCTTACAGACATTTCATTCCAGACCATTACTACTTGTAGTAAAATAATTCTCTTCATCTCTTCCACAACCGCCCCCCCCACCACTTTTATTTTGGCAAGTCTCTTAAATCTGTGCCTCTGGTTATTTGTGCCATAATGTATTGCCACATTAACTAGGCACTGATTCCCAAATGGCAACATAGCACTTAGAGTCAGAGCCAGTCAATATGGCTTTTCTTTTACTATTCTGACATGGTCCAGACATCAAATAACTAAAGTTTGATTCTAATTAAGCAAAAGTCCGCATTAATATCCAAGGTCTTGAGGGGTTCTGAGGATGCACCATGGGTGAATTAATAAATTACACACAAATTGAGCAATATTTTTCATTAAGATATTCCCTTTAGTGCTGCATATGACTCAAAAGAGTAACTAGGAAAGTCATATTTAGAAACCCATTATTCTGTGCTAATACGGCAGGCATATTGTTTCCTTCAGGCAAAAGCTGTGGTGTCAGCTGGAACACTGGCGTCAAGTGCTGAATAACAAGTAGCTCATTTTGTGATGGTCAAGTTTTCAATACCACTGCGGGGAGTAAATGTTACATGCATATTAGTGATAGAAACCTTTAATTATGTCATCAATCTTGTGGTATACCTTCAAAGAAAAATCATTCTGCTGCACCTATTTTCGTACGATGTATTTCATTGGCTGTAAAGTACTTTGGGACGACCTGCAGTCACGAAAGGCACTGTCTGTCGTCTTTCCTGTGCGTGTGCTATTCAGTAACTAACTACTCAGTACAGTTACCAAACTGGGTAACCATATCTGAGCTAGACCCTGTAGAATACTGTTATTACTCTTGCCCTGTATCGATAATTCCCCAGTTTGAATCTCTGGACTGGGGCTTGAACCGTGACCTCTGGCTCAGATATGAGAGGTGCTACTATTCCATCCACTGATACCACTAACAGCAATTTCTGGGTTAAAATATGCTTACTGTTATGTGAAAACAGATGATCAGAACTGTTGTGCAGTTCATGACCCAGGCTACTGTGAGGTTGTACACCATAGTGTGTTCCCAATGTGCTGGTCAACATTTATCACTCAACTAAAGTTGCCAGAAAAAATTTGTGGGACCTAGCTGTGTGAAAATTGATTATTGTGTTTGCCATCACAACAAAAGTGACTACACTTCAAAATTAATTAATTGCCCGTCGGGCACTTTGGGACATCCTGAAGATGTGAAATGCACTTATAAACATTTCTTTCATGTGTTTTTAACTTCTCTTACTGGTTTTCCAAAAGTTCCCCCTTCATCTGCCTTCTTTTCCGTTTCCCATCACAGCAGTAGCTCACCCAAGTAGCCATTTTGCAAGTCTGCAAGGATGAACTGAGACCCGTCCTCTCCCTGCTTTACACGCCAATGCACACATGCCACCTGAAATCATTGAATAGCAATAGGACCAAGAATTCTTCTCCCTAGCCTAGGGTTCGGAGATAAATTTTAACCCCACCTACCTCTCATAAATAAGATCAGATAACTCAGCACAAGCTGGGGATCAAGACAGCTTTCAGGTCTGTTTGGATCAGTACTAAGCTGCCTCTTTAGCATCCTTCCTCATACACCTCCATCTCCTCCTTTAAAACATCTACTTAAAGCCATGCCTTTGATAATATTTTAAATGACCCATCCTTTGGGTCATTGTCTATTTTGTTCACCCCTCTGAAGTGGTTTGAGGTGTTTTTCCACATTACAGATGCAATATAATGCTAGAGTGTTGCTGTGGTATGCATTAAGGAGAGTGAATACATTGTCATGTTATTGCAGCAAACCAATTTACCCTGAAATATTTCTCTTAGGAATAAAATGCAGCAGATTCATTGAAAATTAAATAGTGAAATTTCCAATTAAGCAACTGGAATGAAAAGCCCAGTGATGTGATTCCATATTTCTGTTTGTATATTGCATGTTTTACTAGCGTTACACTGCCATCTTGTGCTGATTCAGGTAATAAGTCCAGATTCATTTTTAGTTCTTGAGTAACCTAGTTGAAGCAAGGCCCATAGTACAGGACACAACATGAGCTAGTTGCAGATGAGGAAGGCCATCCTAATTCATCCATGCAGAAATCCTACATTTCCCCTCCCCACATTGCAGCATTTAATTGTTTCCTCAATGATTACAGGGTTTCAGCCCTCCATCACTACCTGGAAGTTAATTCTAAGTGTTGAACATAGAAACAGGAGAAGGTCAATCATCCCCTCTGCCTGTTCTACCATTCGCTCAGATCATGGCTGATCTGTATCTTAACTCCATTTTCCTACATTGGTTCCATATCCCTTACCTAACAAAAATATATCAATTTCAGATTTGAAATTTTCAATTGACCTCCCAGCCTCAACAGCCATTGTGGGGGCGGGGGGGCGGTGGAGAGTGTGGTAGACTTCCACTACACTTTTTGTGAAGAAGTGCTTCCTGAAATCACCCCTGAATGGTCTAGCTCTAATTTTTTTTAAAGTTATGCCCTTTGTTCTGGACTGTCCCACCAGAGGAAATAATTTCCCTCTGCCTACATTATCAAATCCTTTACTCATCATAAACACCTCAATTGGATCACCCATCAATCTTCTATACTCAAGGGAATACAAGCTTAGTCTATATAAAGAACTACCTATCAGTCCCAAAGTTACCTTTTCTACTATGAACCTTTGTGCCTTTGTCCTGCTCTCACAGTATAATATAAAGCAGTATTCCAGATTAACTTTTTCCATTTTATACGTCTCAAAAAGATCACATCTCAAAATGCCTCCTTTTCAAGGTGAATAGCACAAATCTCTCCAGTCTTTGTAAATCATGTTTTCCTTATCTAGCTTCTAGTGGATCATAGAAACATAGAAAAATAGGAGCAGGAGTAGGTGATTCGGCCCTTCGAGCCTGCTCCGCCATTCAGTATGATCATGGCTGATCATCTAAACACAGCACCCGGTTCCCACTTTCTCCCTGGATCCCTTGATCCCTTTAGCCCCAAGAACTATAGCTAATTATTTCTTGAATATATTTAATGATTTGGCCTCAATTGCTTTCTGTGGTGGTAGAGAATTCCACAGGTTCACCACTCTCTGGGTGAAGAAATCCCTCCTCATCTCAGTCCTAAATGGCTTACCCCTTATCCTGAGACTGTGACTCCTGGTCCTGGACTCCCCCACCATTGGGAACATCCTTCCTGCATCTAGTCTGTCCAGTCCTGTTAGAATTTTGTAGGTTTCTATGAGATCCCCTCTCATTCTTCTGAACTCTAGTGAATACAAGCCTAATCGACCCAATCTCTCTTCATATGTCAGTCCTGCCATCCCAGGAATCAGTCTGGTGAACCTTCGCTGCACTCCCTCCATAGCAAGAACATCCTTCCTCAGCTAAGGAGACCAAAACTGCACACAATACTCCAGATGTGGTCTCAGCAAGGCCTTGTTTAATTGCAGCAAGACATCCTTGCTCCTGTACTCGAATCCTCTCGCTATGAAGGCCAACATACCATTTGCCTTCTTAACTGCCTGCTGCACCTGCATGCTTACTTTCAGTGACTGGTGCACAAGGACACCCAGGTCTCACTGCACCTCTCCCTTTCCCAATCTATCGCTGTTCAGATAATTTCTGCTTTTGCCACCACAGTGGATAACCTCACATCCACATTATACAGCTTCTGCCATGTATGCGCCCACTCAGTCAACCTGTCCAAATCACTCTGGAGCTTCTCTGCATTCTCCTCACAGCTCACACTCCCACCCAACTTTGTGTCACCTGCAAACTTGGATAGATTACATTTAATTCCCTCATCTATATCATGAATATATATTGTGAATAGCTGGGGTCCTAGCACTGATCCCTGCGGTACCCCACTAGTCACTGCCTGCCACTCGGAAAAAGACCCATTTATTCCTACTCTTTGTTTCCTGTCTGCCAACCAGTTCTCTATCCATGTCAGTACCTTACCCCCAATCCCATGTGCTTCAATTTTGCATGCTGATCTCTTATGTGGGACCTTATCGAAAGCTTTCTGAAAGTCCAAATACACCACATCCACTGGTTCTCCCTTATCTATTCTACTAGTTACATCTTCAAAAAATTCCAGTAGATTTGTCAAGCATGATTTCCCTTTCGTAAATCCATGTTGACTTTGTCCGATCCTGTCACTGTTTTCCAAGTGCTCTGCGATTACATCTTTTATAATGGACTCGAGCATTTTCCCCACTACTGATGTCAGGCTATTTTTAAATACTGGGGTTACATTAGCTAATCTCTAATCCATTGGAACTGTTCCAGAGTCTATAGAATTTTGAAAAATGACTAGTAATGCATCTACTATTTCTAGGGCCACTTCCTTAAGTACTCTGGGATGTAGATTAGTGGCCTTCAATCCCATCAATTTCCCTAACACCATTTCCCTACTAATACTGATTTCATACAGTTCCTCCTTCTCACTAGACCCTATGTTCCCCACAATTTCTGGGAGGTAATTTGTGTCCTCCTTTGTGAAGACAGAACCAAAGTATTTTTTTAATTGGTCTGCCATTTCTTTGTTCCCCATTATACATTCCCACGTTTCTGACTGTAAGGGACCCACATTTATCTTCACTAATCTTTTTCTCTTCATATATCTATAGAAGCTTTTATGGTCAGTTTTTATGTTTTCTGCAAGCTTACTCTCATACTCTATTTTCCCCTTCTTAATCAATCCCTTTGTCCTCCTTTGCTGAATTCTAAACTGCTCCAGATCCTCAGCTTTGCTGCTTGTTCTGGCCATTTATATTTCTCCTCCTTGGATCTAATACTATCCCTAATTTCTTTTGTAAGCCACGGTTGAGCCACCCTTCCTGCTTTATTTTTGCGCCAGACAGGAATGAACAATTGTTGTAATTCAACCATGCACTCTTTAAATGTTAGCCATTGCCTATCCACTGTCAACCGTTTAAGTAATATTCCCCAATCTATCATAGCCAACTCACGCCTCATACCTTCATAGTTTCCTTTATTTAGAATCAGGACCCTAGTCTCGGAATCAACTCTCTCACTCTCCATCTTAATGAAGAATTCTGTCATGTTATGGTCGCTCTTCCCCAAGGGATTGTGCGCAACATGATTGTTAACTACTCCTTTCTCATTACACAATATCCAGTCTAGGATGGCCTGTTCTCTAGTTGGTTCCTCAACGTATTGGTCCAAAAAATCATCACGTACGCACTCCAGGAATTTCTCCTCTACAGTATTATTGCTAATTTGGCTTGCCCAATCTATACGTCGATTAAATTCACCCATAATTACAGTTGCACCTTTATTTCATGCGTCTCTAATTTCCTGTTTAATGCCATCCTCTACATTGCCACTATTGTATTGATTTCCTCTTTTACTAACAACGCTACTCCACCTCCCTTCCGTTTTTGCCTGTCCTTCCTGAACCCTTGGATGTTCTGTTCCCATCCTTGGTCACTCTGCAGCCATGTCTCCGTAATCGCAACTATATTGTATCCATTTACATCTATTTGCACGGTTAATTCACCTACCTTATTGCGAATACTCTGCACATTAAGACACCATGCCTTTAGACTTGTCTTTTTAACATTCTTAGTCATCTTAACATTATTTCGCACTATGGCCCTATTTGTTTCTTGCCCTTGATTTCTATGCCTTCCACTTTTGCCTTTTTGTTTCCTGTCTTTCGTTTCTATCCTTGTTTCCTCCTCCTCAGTCTCCCTGCTTAGATTCCCACCCCCTGCCATTCTAGTTTAAATCGTCCCCAACAGCACTAGCTAATTCCCCCACGCGGACATCGGTTCCGGTCCTGCCTGGGTGTAACCCGTCCCACTTGTACAGGTCCCACCTTCCCCAGAACTGGTCCCGGTGTCCCAGGAATCTAAATCCCTCCCTCTTGCACCATTTCTCCAGCCACGCATCAGATGTGGTATATTTGCATATTGAGAGCTTTTAAGTGCTCTTGAACTAATATTTTCAAAGAAAAATCTCTGAATGTAAAATAATAAGCAGGGACAGCACTGGTATGCAAGGCACTTAAAAGGTTGTAATGTACCGAGGGTGGAGACCATTGACGGAGTACTAAACGAGAGCGAGGACTTCAAGACTTTGGGGATTGAGGACCCAAGGGAAATCAGCAAAGACAAGGGGAATATAGGTGGTTTGGTGCAGGATATGATTCAATGAGAAGAGTTTTCGACAAGCAAACCTAACTTTGGGATGTGCTTTCAACTTAAAAATTCAACTGTTAAAAAACAACTGGTAGTGAATAGGAGAGACCACAGAGTTGTGAAGCAATGCAGATTGCATAGCACAGATGTAATACAATGCACTCACTGTTAACTTCCCACAATCAGGCCTGACAAAACTCAGCAGAAGCTGACCTGTTTTGCCACTTGTGCCTCAGAAACCTTGGAACTTGGAGCAATCCTGCACTGCAGCTTAAGTTCACAGGTTAGCCACAATGTTTTTGTCAGTCTCAGTAATTAGACAGGAATCCTGCTGATAAAATGTGCAGCAAATAGACTACTTTAAAACACTATAGAAAGTAAGAAAGACTTGCATTTATATCATCCCTTGCATGACCTCAATGCCCCAAAGTGCCTTCCAGCTAAGGAAGTACTTTTTAAAGTGTAGTCACTGTTGTAATGTAGGAAACACGGCAAGCAATTTGTGCACAGCAAGCTCCCACAAACAATGGAACAAAGGTCCAGATAATCTGCTTTAGGTGTTGATAAATACTGGCCAGGACACTGAGGAGAACTCCCCTGCTCTTCTCTCAATGGTGCCATGGTACTGTTAACATCCACCTGAGAGGACAGATGGGGCATCGATTTAATATCTCATCTGAAAATGGCACCTTCCATGGTGCAGCACTCCCTCAATAGTGCACTGGAGTGGCAGCCTTGAACATGTACTCAAGTCTTTGACATGGAACTTGAACCCACCACCTTAAGCTGATTTACTGCTCCTACAGAAATGTGGGTGACCCATGAAAGAAAGAAGCATGAAGTGTAGTCGCTGATGCAATATTGGAAACATGGCAGGCAATTTACAGGGCAACAGGTTTCCATGAACAGCAATTCAATAATGAGCCAATAATCTGCTTTTAGTTCTGACAGAAAGGTCATTAACTTGAAACATTAACCTAGTTCCCCCTGCCCGACTTGCTGAGTATTTCCAGCATTTTCTATTTTTATTTCAGATTTCCAGCATCCACAGTATTTTGCTTTTGATTTTAGTGATGTTGGTTGAGGGATAAACATTGGCCAACACACTGGGGAGAACTCCCTTGCTCTTCTTTGAATAGTGTTATGGGATTGTTTAAGTCCATCTGATAGGGAAATCCTAGAGTTGTCTATCCTTGACCTGCATCCACATACATGGTGGAAGGTGCGCAGATGTAGAGTTCAGATGAGGAACAGCTGCTGTTGTGATTTCCCCTCCCACACCCTCTGCACAGTTAGCCTGCTGGCATTGACTAGGCCCACATGTGAAGAATAGCCAGAGGAGAGAGAGCCAACTATTGGAACCGTACCACAGCTACACGGTGTCCCTCGGGCTGAGAAGGAAACTAGCAATAAAAACAGTGGCTGTTATGTAAAATGTTTAATGCTTTTCAAAGGTTCCTTCAGCAATCCCACATTCATTTTAAACAAGTGCTGACTTGCATGCCGACTGGCAAGTCCCTTTCTTGTCCTTCCCACATCACACTGTTACCCACTAAAACTCATTTCTTCCCGTCACCTAAAAACTGGAATCCCTCATGCTCTCAGTCTGCTCTTGCTCCTACAAGGCCTGTAAAAACCCAAGCTAATAATTACATCTTAATTTACCCATCTTCTCTTGATAACAATCACCTGCAATTATATAGCACCTTTAACATAGTAAAATGTTCCAAGGTTTTTCAGAAAGAAATTTGGCACTGAGCCACATAGACTTGTTCAAAGAGATGGGTTTTAAAGAGCGACAAAGAAGAGAGAGGTAGAGAGGCAGTGACATTTAGGGAGGGAATTGTAGAGCACTCTTCTCTCATCATTCACTTCTGGTTAACCCTCAAGTTGACACATAGGCCTCTACTATACAGTCTGCTCCTGAAATTTAAAATCCATTTTTGGCATTGAAAAGATTTGTATTATCCAATAAGTCAAATTAAAGCAACGCAAGTAACACATCTTAGCATTATAGTGATTTTTGTGCTAGAAGTGAGGGATATAATTGGAGAGATTAGGGCTGAAGGCAAAACTGTCAATGGTAGTGTGATGAAAATTTGGGATGTCCAAGAGGCCCGAATTGGAGGAGTGCAGAGATCTCGTGGGGTTGTAAGACTGGAGGAGGCTACAGAGATAGGGAGGAGCCAAGGCCATGGAGGGATTTGAAAACAAGGATGAGAATTTTAAAATTGAGGTGTCGAAGTCAATGTGGCCAAAGACCTGCAGTGTTGTTGCCAGCCCCTCAGCTCACTTTCTGAGTGTCAAGAGAAATTGAGTTACTTGGGGACAATGGAGAAGCTGGGATTGTTCTCTTTACAGCAGAAAAGGTTAAGGGGGTTGAATAAATCATGAAGAGTTTTGATAGAGTAGATAGGGAGAAACTGTTTCCATATACAGGAGGGTCAATACCAGAGGATACAGATTTAAGGTAATTTGCAAAAGAACCAGAGGGGAGATGGGGAGAAATCATTTTTCAGAGCGAGTTGTTAAAATCAATCTCAACGTTTGCGATATTTGAAATTTTGCCTCTCCGGATTTTCCACTTGCTGCTTAGCTAAATAGAAAACAAAGCTAATTCCAAACTTCACTAGCACACGCTTATGTGCCTGCACAAGCATGAACTTCTTGGCAGTGTGTGACGTGCAGGCCATGTCAATGAGGTATTATAGACTAAGTAGGGAGTTTCCAAGCAGACCCAGTTCTTGGAAATTTCTCTGGCCTTCTACCATACTGAACAGTTGGCAAGTTCAGGTGACAGTGAAGTGTTTCCACTTATGAGAAATTATGTTAAACTTATATTGAACTTTGTTTAGATCACACTTGGGAGTACTGTACACAGTTCTGGTCTCGATATATTGTAGAGAAAAGAATACAGATGCACTGGAGAAGTTGCAAAAAAAAGATTCACAAGGATGATACCAGAACTGAGAAGTTATAACTATCAGGAAGGATTGAACAGGGTGGCACCCATTTCTCTAGAAAAGAGAAGACTGAGGAGTAACTTAACAGAGATCTTTAAAATTAAGAAAGTGTTTCTGCTTGTGGGGGGAGTCCAAAACGAGGGACCATAAATATAAGAGAATCACTAATAAATCCAATAGGGAATGCAAGAGAAACTGATTTACTCAAAGTGGTTAGAAAGTGGAACTTGCTACCACATGGAGTAATTGAGGTGAATAGCATAGATTAAGGAGAAGCTTGATAAGCACTTGAGGGAGAAAGGAATAGAAGGATATGTTGATAGGTGAGAGGAAGCTTGTATGGAACATAAACACCAGTGTAGACCAGTTGGAGCAAACGGCCCATTTCTGCGCTGCAAATTCTATGTAATATCTCCAGTTTCTCTCCCTCACTGCTTTCTGCAAGCAGCAACTCTTTGCTGAGGTACAGTTCTATAAATATCATATACACATGCATTGTTGCACTCTTCTGCATTTTACTGAGCTGATCATTTCTCTTACAGGATTAGTGTTTCAATAGATCTGGGTGAGGTGCTGGAGTCGGTGCCTGTGGAGCTGTAAACCAGCATGGTGATAGCACTGAGGAGAGAAGAAGAGGGAAAAGAAATGAAACAAAGTAGGGCAAGGTACAAAAAAGTACAAACGTGACTTGTGGTGTCAGGCTTGACTCAATAGGAATCAGAAGGTCGTGGGTTCAAGCCCCACTCCAAAGTCTTGAACACAAAATCCAGGCTAACACTCCAGTGCCCATACTAAGAGAGTGCTGCACTGCCAGAAGTGCTAGTTTTTGGATGAAACATTAAACCGAGGGCCCATCTGCCCTTTCAGGTGAGCTGAAAGATCCTACAGCAATATTACTGTTCATGCTGAAGAACATGTAATGAATATCAGGGTACAGTAGTATGTGGTTATGTTACTGCATTAAAGATCCAGGAAAGATGAGTTCAAATCCTGTTATGCTAGTTTGAGAATTTGAATTCAGTTTTAAAAATCTTCAAAATTAAAAGCTGATGAAAGTGACCGTGAAGCTGTCAGATTGTCATAAAAGAAACCCAATTGATTCACGGATGTCCTTTAGAAAAAGAAATCTGCTTACCTGGTCTGGGTTTATATGCCACTCCAGTCCCACACAAACATGGTTGACTCTTAACTGAGGTGGCCACTTC
Source organism: Heterodontus francisci (assembly GCF_036365525.1). NCBI lineage: Eukaryota > Metazoa > Chordata > Chondrichthyes > Heterodontiformes > Heterodontidae > Heterodontus > Heterodontus francisci. The sequence continues at coordinate 46,695,909 of NC_090401.1, forward strand.
TCAAGGCATCTAGACGATGGGCAATAAATGTCAGCCTTGCCAGCGACATCTACATCCCAAAAATGAACACTGAAAAACAATTAAACTTGGGTGACTCCCATTGTTGATTAGTAAAAGTATTAATGTGCCTTCCCAGGTGATATTGGGCCACACAGGTCAGGAAAATCCAGGTTTCAAATTACTCTCGCCCTCATGGCTACAGAGAGGGAAAATCAGCCCATGTTTCCCCCCCCCCCCACCTCCCCCACACCCCCAATCACATTCCAGTGACTCTTGCTGGAAAGTGATTGTGTATGTGTGTCAATGTGCAGTGAGGAGAATTGGCTCGATTATGATGCTCTCCGCAGTCTAACAACTCACCAGCCTCTGACTGCCAAGGCATCGCACAAAGAATTAAAGGCCTGCTACATGACCCGAACCCGACGGGACCCAATGACATGTTGGTTTGGGTCGGGTTGCACTTCCAGGTCCGCCATTCGGGCTCGGGTCGGGTCGGGTCAGGCCGTGTATGCTCTATCACAACCTCAGGTAAGTGGCTCCAAAGTTAATGTGATTTTTGGACTAGAAAGGTGGTTTTGTTACAGTTATTTTAAGCTTGTGCAGATCAGCAACAATGTGAAAAACGGTAGGTTAACTGATGGTCGGGTCGGGTCGGGTGCGGGAAAAATTGGAAGGACTCGGGCCGGGTCAGGCTCGGAAGTGGTTCTGTTAGGCTCAGGTCAGGTTTCATTTGCAGACTGGTGGCGGCTTTTACAAAGAATGGCCATTTGGGTGAGGAACAAGAATGGAAAATGCTGGAAACGCTCAGCAGGTCAGACAGCATCTGTAAAGTAAGGGAAATATTGACATAACTCTTTCAGTTATAACTTAGTGGGTAGCACTCTCGCATCTGAGTCTAGAAACATTCTGGGTTCAGGTTGCACTCCAGGAACTTAAGTACAAAGTCCATGCTGACACTTTAGTGCTTTACTGAGGGAGTGCTGCACTGTCAGCGATGCCGTTGTTTGGATGAGATGTTAAACCCAGGTTCCATCTGCCCTCTCAGCTGAATGTAAAAGATCCCATGACATTATTTTGAAGAAGAGTGGGGGAGTTCTCCATGGTATCCTGGCCATTATTCATCACTCAACCAACCTCATTTAAACAGATGATCTGGTCATTATCACATTGCTGTTTGTGGAAGTTTGCTGTGCGTAAATTGGCTGCCTTGTTTCCTACATTACAACAGTGACTACACTTCAAAACTACTTCATTGGTTGTAAAGCACTTTGGGACATCCCGAGATTGTTAAAGGTGCTACAGAAATGCAAGTTCTTTCTGTCTGTCTTTTATAGGTGTTCTTGCAATAAGAAAACAGATTAGACCAAACTATGTGAGCTTTGCATCAAATGCTGAGTCCTTCCCCCAGGCTTCAGCTTTTAATTAATTCAAGCAATGAACTTCAGCTGTGTCTCCACCTCCATGGGAGACCCACACTAACCCCAGGCTTTCAAGCAATATAATTCAGCACTGAGAGGCACATAACTGGGTTGCAAAGAAATGTTAAACTTGAGTCAGGACTTTGACACAACGCAAGTGATTGTAATTGGTTTGTTGGAATTCTGGTTGGCTAAACTATGCGATAATCCAGTCTCAGCTGGAAAGGGAATTTTTTTGTTGTTGCATGAGCTTTCAAAGAGACCTTTTGTTTCAATTTCAACAGTAGAAATTATGTAGTGGATGAACGTGTAGTCTGTAGCCCACTGGACTCCGGATTGGAGACTTGTAGTCATCTCTGGGCCCTCGCTGTTAATTATGTTTTTCCCCTGTTATCTCCTCTTCTCTCCCAAAGGCTTTGACTCTTTCTGGTGTTCAGTGGCCATCAATACTGCACACAATTGGCCATCCCTCACACTTAAGAATTTTTTTTCCAAACATACTTATTCATAAAATTTGTAAAAATACATTACATAACAGTTCAAATTTGACATTTCAAAAAGTGCAATACAGATCAGTTTCTTTCAATACAGTGCATGAGGTGCCTTACTACACGTGCCATTACAGGTTATATTCACATTTCATGTCAAACATTCTCTGGTGCATGCATCCCCGAGGGGTTTTACAAGGTTTCCAGCCCTTCAGTATAATATGGCGGGAAGGCCTTACATAGTGGCCTTTCCCCATTGAGCCTTTGCGGCAGCTGCCCCAAGCTTTACTGCATCCCTCAGCACGTAGTCCTGGAGCTTGGAGTATGCCAGTCTCCAACACTCGGTCATCGACAGTTCTTTGCACTGGAAGACCAGCAAGTTTAGGGCAGACCAAAGAGCATCTTTCTCCAAATTGATGGTTCTTCAGCAGCAGTTGATGTTTATCTCGGTGTACGTCCCTGGGAACAGCCCGTAGTGCATTGAGTCCTGTGTTGTGGAGCTGCTCGTGATGAACCTCGATAAAAACCATTGCATCTCTTTCCATACCTACCAGAAGGAGGTAGGGAGTGCTGTTAGGCTATTCAACTATCAGAAAGGGATAACAGGCAAGTCCAACCCTGCCTTCATTTGACATCCACGGGTCAGTACACAGCTGAGACTTTGGCTTTCTTTTCCTCTCACTATCCCCAGGGCACTGGGTCCATTTGTAGTACATAAGAACATAAGAAATAGGAGCAGGAGTAGACCATACTGCCTTTCAAGCCTGCTCCATCATTCAATATGATCATGGCTGACCTTGGGCTTCAACTCTACTTTCCCACCTGCTCCCTTTATCCCTTCATTCCCTGAGATACCAAACAGCTATCTATCCCAACCTTAAATATGTTCAATGATGGTGCATCCACAACCCTCTGGGGGTAGAGAATTCCAAAGATTCACAACAGTTTTGAGTGAAGAAATTTCTCCTCATCTGAGTCCTAAATGATCGACCCATTATCTGGAGCCTGTGCCCCCTGTGTTTTAGATTCTCCAATGGGGGAAACAACGTCTCAGTATCTGCCCTCTCAAGCCCCTTCAGAATCTTGAATGTTTCAATGAGATCACCTCTCATTATTCTAAACTCCAGAGAATATATACGTATCATTACAGGATGATCTCTCATCCCAGGAACCAATCTAGTGAACCTTTGCTGTACTGGCCCCAATGAAGTATATCCTTCCTTAAATATGGATATCAAAATTGCACACAGTATTCCAGGTGTGGTCTCACCAAAGCCCCGTACAACTGTAGAGAGACTTCTTTATTCCTATACTTCAATCCCCTTGCAATAAAGGCCAACATGACATTTGTTTTCCTAATTGCTTGCTGTACCTGCATGCTAACTTCTTGTGTTCCTTCTACGAGTACACCCAGGTGTCTGAAGTTCAACATTTACAAGTTTCACTTCTTTTAAAATAAGTTCTGCTTTTCTACTCTTACAGCCAAAGTGAATAACATTACACTTCCCTACATTATACTCCATCTATCATCCTGTTGTCTATATCTCTTTGCAGCTTCTCTGTGTCCTCCTCGCAGCTTGCATTTTCACCTAGTTTTGTATCATCAGCAAACATATATATTACTCTCTGTCTCTTCGTCTAAGTCATTAATATAGATTGTAAATAGCTGAGGCATCAGCACTGATCCTTGCGGCACTCCACTAGTCACAGCCTGCCAACTTGGAAATGCTCCATTTATCCCTACTCTCTGCTTCCTGTCTGTTAACCAACCTTCTATCCAGGCTAATCTATCACCCTTAACTCCATAAGCCCTTATCTTGTGCATTATCATTGCACCCTACTAGTTACATCCTCAAAAAACTAAAAACCATGTTGACTTGTTCTTGTTATACTATGCTTTTCTAAGTGCATTGTTAAGGCTTCGCAATGACTGATGTCAGGCTAACTGGCCTGTAATTCCCTGTTTGCTCTCTCTCTCCTTTCTGGAAGGTGTTACATTTGCTAACTTCCAATCTGCTGGGACTGTTCCAGAATCTAGGGAATTTTAGAAAATCATAGCCAGCCACTATCTCTGCAGCTATCTCTTTTAGAACCCTAGGATGTAGGCCAGCAGGTCCTGGGGATTTGTCAGATTTAAGTCCCTTGAGTTTCTCCAGTGCTTTCTATCTGTTCATATTAATTACCTTAATATTAGCCCCTAGGTTACCCTGTATTTCTGGTATGTAACTTGTGTCTTCTACTGTGAAGACAGACACAAAATATTTGTTCAATGTCTCTGCCATTTCCTCATTCCCCATGATAATTCCTCCTGTCTCTGCTTCTAAGGGACCAATGTTTACTTTCGCTATTCTCTTCCTTTTTATATAATTGTTATGGCTCTTACAATCTGTTTTTATATTTCTGGCTAGTTTACTCTCATTCTATTTTTTTCCCTTTTTTATCAACTTTGTGGTGGCTCTTTGTTGGTTTCTAAAACACTCCCAATCCTCAGATTTACTACTGTTCTTTGCAACTTTTATCAGTCTCTTCTTTTAATCTAATATGATCCTTAAACTCCTTAGTAAGACACGGATGGATCTTTCTTGCTGAGTTTTTGCTTTTCAATGGAATGTATTTTTATTGAACATTTTGAATTATTTCTTTAAATGTTTCCCACTGTTTATTTACTGCCATACCTTTTAGTCTAATTACCCAATCAACCTTAGCCAGCTCTCCCCTCATACCTAGTAATTGGCTTTGTTTAAGTTTAAAATTCTTGTTTGTGATTGGAATATGTTGTTTTCAAACTTAATGTGGAATTCAGTTGTATTATGATCACTATCTTTTACTATGATATTACTAATGAACTCTGCCTCATTGCATAATACTAGGTCTAAAATAGCTTTATCAATAGTTGGTTCCACAACATATTGCTCCAGGAAACTGTCTTAAAAGCATTCTACAAACCCATCTTCCAGACCACCTTTACCAATTTGATTAGTGCAGTTTGTATGAATATTAAAGTCCCCCACAATTATTTCATTGCCTTTGTTATAAGCTTCAATAACTTCTCTGTCCAACAGTGTAACTACTGTTAGGGGGCCTATAAAGTACTCCCACCAGCGTTTTCTGACCCTTGTTATTCCTAATCTCCACCCATACTGATTCTACTTCGTGATTTTCTGAGCCAAGATCCTTTCTCTATAATGTCCTTATGTCATCCTTTATTATCAGGGCTACCCCTCCTCCTTTTCCATTCTGTCTTTTCAAAATATTGTGTAACCTGGAATATTTATTTCCCCATCTTGGTTGCCTTGTAGCCACATCTCTGTAATGGCATTAGATCTGAACCATTTATCTCTATATTTGCCACTAATTCATCTATCATTGCCGATACTCTGCACATTCAGATAACGTGATTTCAATTTTTTTCTTACTATTGTTCCCTGAATGGACCTTACTCTCTGATGTGCTACTACCATTAAACTCTCTGTCCATTCTTGTCCCACTCAGCTTGTCTTTACTCACATCGATATACTTTTCTATTGCCCTCAGCTTTTATCTTTGGATTTCTAAACTCACATTGTATCACATAAGTCAAATTGCAGTTGCAGGATAAAGCTTGCTCTCTGTTCGGCAATCTTCTCAACACTAGCGTCCAAAATTCCTCGATCACAATCTCCACTGTCTCTCCTTTGAACTTTCCTCTCTTGTTCCTCCAAAGATATCGTTCTGCACATTGGTTCTCTTCTGCATTCTTGCTGCCTTAAAGTTAAGATTCATTGTGGCCTCTCTAAATATAATTCATTCTTTCTCAGGATCTCTAAACTGTGGAGTTCCATACCTCCTTCCTTCTACCCACCTGGCATTAACTAATCACTGTTCTTTTCAACCTTGGTAGTGTCAGCACTATGGGTCTGGACCCTTCAACTGGGTCTCTCAGTTAAAGAAGTGGCAAAAAAATCCAAGGGGAGACGAGGAGACTGTTTTTACCAGCGAGTTGTTGTGATCTGGAACGCACTGCCTGATAGGGGATGGAAGCAGATTCAACAGAAACTTTCAAAAAGGAATTGGATAAATACATAAGAATGAAGTTTATAGCGTTATGGGGAAAGGGCAGGGGAGTAGGACATTCAATGAGCCACTACAGGCATGATGGGCTAAATGGCCTCCTGTGCTGTACGATTAAATGTTTCACACCTCCTATCAAAAATTACCACTCTATCCTGAATGTTGCAATAAACTGCTCCTAGTCTTAAAAGGGTTAATATAAATTTTGCACATTTAAAGGCCAGACTCAGCTAGATTCTGAGAAGCAATTTCACCCCAATGAATGCACAGAGACTGGGGTGGAGCGCACTGAGTCAGCTTAAATAGTCTTTTGACACAGAAATTTACAGGAATCCGCTGAACCCATTACAATGAGCAACAATAATCCATAGCTCTAACTTTTATGTTTGTATAAAGAAAGTTAAAACTCATGTAATTTATGAATAAGTTGAATAGAGTCACAGTTAAAGTGGTTGCTGCGTCAGTTAACAGAAAAATCTGGGTGACTCTCTTCCCTTTTCCCCAACGTCCTGCAATTTGTTTTCCCTTTCAAGTATTTATCTAATTTCCTTTTGAATGTTACTGGTGACTTTTGCACTGCTCCACACACATCCTTGACCGACAAATAAGTTGAACAGCTGGGGATCATAGCTCCGGCCACCATTTAATCAATGGTAAGGTCGTGATTCCTGAATTAACAACACACTGATCGTCACAGACACTTAGACCATTACAGAATGGCTGGATGGCTCAGAGTCAGTAAAATATTCCATCGCTCAGCATATTGCCTGAAGGTAACACTTTTACTGACTTGTTCTAGGAAGATTTTTGGAATCTTAATGCTTTATTAATGAATACGTTTTTTTGACAACGAGGCATGTTCTGATCCCCCCAATCCTCCGACGGATGTTTATGTATTAATATTTATTGAGTTTTTGCACTAAGCATGGATTGTGTTCCGAAATGAGATATGGCAACGGATGGCACACAGTCAGGGAGACAGCCCTCTGCACACGATTCCCTTCTTAACGCCAATATGTTTCAGTACAATCACATCAAACACATTAAACCCAGCCTGGACATTGGGTCTGTACAGACTGCGACCCTCCCGATGTTATCAGATCGGAGCCATTGCCCCTAAAGATGTCCCTCTTAAATAACATGTTGTTCTCTGTGCCGGGCCCTAGTACCGTGGTTGTGGAGCGGACATTGTTCAGGCCGCTGCCGATCAACTGACAGACTTGCTGTGGTGTACTCACATTTTGCCGGCAATTGTTTGGTGTAAATTCACCACTGGGCGATCGGGGAGCACAGCAGCCTAACTGACGTTACTCGTCACCAATATTCCCATTGTAGCAAATTCACCATTGATTCTTACATTAGGAAAATTACACCTTTTCACCTCCTGGACTTAGCTTTGTCTTACAGATGCGAAACAGTATAAAAGAAAAAAAATTGCGTATCACATCCTTAGGACATCCCAAAGTTCTTCACAAGCAATTTTTATTTTTTTAAGTGTTATCTCTCTAATGTTATGTAGGTAAACACAGCAGCCAATCTGGCCACAGCAAGAGTTCCATTAAGAACAGTGAAATTATATAACTAGTTAATCTGTTTTGGCAGTTGAGGGAATGAATGACAAGGACAACTATCTTAAAATGCTGCTCCCTTCGCCTTTTTTCCTCTAAGAAAATGCCAATATCTATAACCCCTTCATTGGATGTGATATTGGTTCAGGGATAAATATTGGCCAGGACTCCAGGGAGAACTCCTCTGTCCTTCTTCAGGTAGTTCCATTTGATTGTTTAAATCCACCCGATAGGGCTTCGTTTTTGACACCTCAACCAAAAGATGGCAACTATGGCACTGCAGCACTCCCTCAGTCCTGGCACTGGAGTATCAGCCTAGATTTTGTGCTCAAGTCTCTGGAGTTGGACATGAACCCATGGCTTTCTGACTCAGAGGTGAGAGTGCTACCACTGTTATCATGTAGTAAGACCTGGACAACATTCAGGCTTGGGCTGAGGTCAGGCTTGGGGTTGTAAGTAGCAAGTAACATTCATGCCACACAGGTGCCAGGCAACGACCATCTCCAACAAGAAAGAATCTAACCAACTCCCCTTGACATTCATCATCAAATCCTCCATCATCAATATCCTGGGGTTACCATTGCCAAGAAACTTAACTGGATCAGCCTCTTAAATAGTGTATCTACAGCACCAGGTCAGAAGCTGGGTATTCTGTGGTTAATGACGCCCCTCCTAACTCCCCAAAGCCTTTTCAACAATTACATGGCACAAGTAAGGAGTGTGATGGAATACTTTCCACTTATCCAGGACAAAGCAGCCAACTTGATTGGCACCCCATCCACCATCTTAACTATTCACTCCCTCCACCACCAGTGCAGCATGATTGCAGTGCGTACCATCTACAAGTTACCTTTCAGCAACTTGCCAAGGTTCCTTTGACAGCATCTCCTAAACTCCCAACCTCCACTGCCTAGAAGGATAAGGACAGCGGGGGTATAGAAACTCCAACACCTCCAAGTTCCCCTCCAAGTCAAACATCATCCTGACTTGGAAATATATCGCTGTTTCTGCATCATTTCTGCACTGGGTCAATACCCCGGAACACCCTACCCAACAGCACTGTGCGAGCCCCTACACCACATGGACTGCAGTGATTCAAGAAGGCGGCTCACTGCCACCTTCTCAAGGGCAATTAGGAATGGGCAATAAATATTGGCTTTGACAGTGATGTCTACATCCCGAGAATGAATAAGAGTCCCAGGAGACAACCCATATCTAAAATATTTAAATTAATGAAGAAACATTTAACTTAATGGAAAAACGTGTAATGTTGAGACCTGATGGTCTTTTAAGAATTGGCAACAAATAGTTCAGCAGAAAAAGTTATATACCAATGTGCTCTGAGCAAAAGTATCCTTTACTTGATTGAGCACAACCTGGACTTCTGAACTTCCTCATTGAGATCCTGGTCACAGTCACTTGACTGTTGATAATCTAATCTGCAGCGCAAAGAAGAACAATAAAACTTTTATATGGAAACTTTCACAATATCCCAAAGTGCCTAACAACCAATGATTTATTTTCGATGTATAGTCATTGTTGTAGCAAACACAACAGCCAATTTGTGCACAGCAAGCTCCCACAAACAACAATGAGACAAACACCTGAGGTAGGATTTTCACATCCATCTGAATGGACAGACAGGGTCTCAGTTTAAGTCTAACGCAAAACTTGGCATCTCTGACAGTGCAGCATTCCCTCAGGACTTGACTGGAGTGTCTGTGGTCGTGTCTTTGGATTGGGGCTTGAATCAGTGACCTGCTGACACAAGTACTACCACTGAACCACAGGGTTAACACTTTGAATGTATGTCATGTATCGAATCCAGCCACCTGGGAGGAATTAGAACCCTGGTCTCACTCGTGTGCTCACAATATGTCTGCATTTCAGAAGAAGTCACAAGCTAGGCTTTGATCTGACCCAGTGGCCAGTCCCACTGAGCCAAAACCCATCATTTCCTGATTGAAGTTGTCCTTGGCTGGGGTGAGATGTGGCTTGGAATACATTCAGAGAAGCCAAGAGAGGAGCTGCATCGCTCTGCAGTACAGAACAACAGTGGAGTCGGTACTTAAGCAGCAGGCTCGTCTTCCACAAATAACACATGCAGTTGAAACTAGAAGGACATACAATAAATGACACCTTACTGCAACTCTTGGAAACATTGCATGTCATATGCAATTAATTATTTAAAGTGGAGTTATATGGAAGAACACAACAGCCATTTTATTCAGAGAATGACATAGAAGTTACAGCACAGAAACATGCCATTCAGTCCAACAGCTCTATGCCGATGTTAATGCCCCCCATGAGCCTCCTCCCACCCTACTTCATCTCACCCTATCAACATCACCTTCTATTCCTTTCTGCCTCTTGTACTTATCGAGCTTCCCCTTAAATGCATCTGTACGATTTGCCATGTGGTGGTAAGTTCCACATTCTAACCAACTCTTTTGGTAAAGTTGTTTCTCCGAAATTCTTTATTGGATTTATTAGTGACTAAGTTATGACCCGATACTCATAACAAAAAAACAGCAATGAGACAAATAGACAATTAATGGGACTATTGGTTGAGGGAAAAATGTTGGTGAGAAAACCGGGACAGCTCCATGCTTTTCTTGAAATACGATCTTTTGCTTTGAACAAGAAATTTGCACACAAAAATCTGGCATCAGTAAAAGTGACCATAAAGCTATCATATTGTCATAAAAACTCAACTAATTCATTAACGTCCTTTAGGGAAGGAAACCTGTTATCCTTACCCAGTCTGGGCCTATAGTTTGCTGTGCACAAAATGGCTCTTCTGTTTGCTACAACAGTAACTGCACTTCAGAATTAAATCATTGGCTCTTCAGCACTTTGGGATATTGTGAAAGGTTCTATATAAAAGTTTTATTGTTCTGCTTTTTGCTGCTGAATAGACTCCAGTCCCACACAAACATGGTTGACTCTTAACTGCCCTCTGAATTTGCAGGGCTACCTGGAAAGAGGTGGGCAGTGGGACTAATTGGATAGCTCTTTCAAAGAGCTGGCACAGGCATGATGGGCCGAATGCCCGCTTTCTGTACTGTATCATTCTACGATCCTAAACCAAGTCCTTGTCTGCCCTCTGGCGAACATAAAACAAAATCCCATGGCACTATTTTGAGGATAGAGCACAGGTTTTCTCCCTGGTATCTTGGCCAATAGTTATCCCCTAAAACAACATCGCAAAAAGCAGATTATTTGGTCATTATCAGCCAATCAATGGCCACTCAAGGCCAATTGTTGGAGGCCAACTGGGATTTTCCAGTCGGCCTTCAGGTCCCTGCAGGTGGAAGACTGTTTAGCTGCCGGGAGGCGGCCTCCCGGCGGCAGACTGGGGTGCCAGCGCTCCAAAAAGTCTTAGAGGCCCTCCTGCCTGCTTGGGTTTAGCAGCAGCTGTAGACCACCCTGTGGATGGGTTCCCTGCACCACCACTCCCCCCCACCCCCACCGCCCCCCCCCCCCCCCCCCAATGGTGGCCCAGCTGCTGAATCTATTTTTTATTTGAAAAAGTTGTAAAGACTGCACGTCCATTTTGAAGTGCCCTCTCCCTCACTTACCTGCCTGGCATCCTGCTGCTGCTTTCAAGCAGGAGAGCCTCCTATTGGGTCTCCAACTTCAAGAGCCTGCCCGCTGTCCTTAATTGGACGATGAGCCCACCCTCGGGGCCACCTACTGGCCAATCTGGGGAAAATCACTTCTGACCCCCATTTGAGCATGACGCCAGAGTCCCAAGCCCACAAGACAATCTTGCCCATAGTTCCTGTTTATCTCTGGGAAAGCACACAGTACCAATATTGACATCTCCTTTAAAACTGATTTAATTTGCAAGTAAATAGGAACTGGTCCTCCTGGAAAAGTGATATTCTTGTGAGTTGGCGGAGTTGATCTTTTTAATTCCGAGTACCAGGCATGCAATTTCCTGCCAGCTTGAATGTTTTTCCTGTCAAATATTCTGAAACTGAACAGTCTCAATGAAATATGTTCTAAATTCCAACCAATTACAGACTACTGTTGTAACAATTCAGCGACAGATAGATCACAAGTCAGGATAAAATAACTAATAAAATCTTGGGCATTTCCAATGGTGGGGGGGAGGGGAAATTAGAAAAAAAACTGAGAACGAGCTGAGTGGCAGAAACAAATTATGCAATCAATTACTGTGCAAACACATTAAACCACTGGCAGGGTTGCTGTCTGTCAAGTGAAGAGAGTCCAAGAAAGAAGTGAGAGAGACCACACATGCCACGGGATGCAAGGAATCAGGGGTGGTGAAGGCACTGCACCAAAATCCAGTAAGGACAGGTAGACACTGGAAACAACTAAAAAAAGGTTGAACGATAAGGAAGAACAACGTGTGGAATAGAAGAGAAATTAGGTGAAGCTATTCGGGAAGGAAGAAAACGAGAGAGGAAGGAAAGGAGAAAAGTCAAGTTTTCATAATGGCCAATCATTTCCTCAGCATGTCCCAAGCAACTTAATGAATTACTTTTGAATTTTTTTTAATATGTGTTTGTTCTCAGGATACGGATGTTGCTGGCTAGGCTGACATTTGTAATCCACAGTTGGTTTCTCTAAGGCTGTGGTGGGCGTTCCCCTGAAACCATTGCAATCCTAGTGGCGGTGTTACACAGCAAATTTCAGAATTCTGACCAAGTGACAATGAAGGACTGGAGATTTATATCTAGTCAGGGCAGTGGGGGTGACAATGTTCCCATGTTGTTACAGCTGTTGTCACCAAGGGTGGAGGTTGCAGGGGTGGGAGATGTTGCTGAAATAAGTACCGCTTTTGGTGGTGTCGATTGAAAGACACCAGTTGAACTCCACTTCTTCGAAATAGTGCTGTTGGATCCTTTACAGCCACCTGAGAGAGCAGATAGGTCTTTGGTTCAAAATGTTATCCGAAAGATGACATCTCCGACATTGCAGGACTCACACAGTACTGCAGTGCCATGTCAGCCAAGATTATGTGATCAAGTCCCTTGAGTGAACCCACAACCTTTTGACTCAGAGACCAGATTGCTGCCAACTGAGCCACAGTTGACACTTTACAGCTGTTGTTATTTTTATATTGGTGATGTTTTAATTCAGATTGCAGGACTCCCTATCTGTGAATTGTATCTCAGAATTTGCATTACTAAATCTGACTCCTTTGTTCCAACAGCAGATTCCTAGCCCAGTGAAAAAATGGGTTAGTGCATAAACATTCAGATTCCATGGACATCGGCATCCCAGAATCTGAATTAAAACACCACCAATATAAAAGCAGCTTTATATGCATCTCAAACTGTTATTAAAATAGCAACAATAAACAGCGATAACATGCTGATACAGCCTCTCAATACCAGTGCACATGTTTCAGACAGACCTTGAAGTCTTTAATTTCCTGCATCCCTTCAGGTGGGGGGGTTGGGGTAACACGACCATCACCTCTCATAAGCACCGCCAAATCTCACAAGGATATTCCTGTTTTCCTGGAGTTTGTTGCCAAATCCTTTTAATACTCATGTATTAATACTGATTGATACTGATAAAAGGTTATCGACCTGAAAAGTTAACTCTGTTTCTGTCTCCACAGATGCTGTTGGACCCGCTAAGCATTTCCAGTGTTTTCTGTTTTTATTCTTGTAATAGTCCCTCCCCTTCATCTCTTTTGTATCATCACCTCATAAGCACTATTTTAAAACCGAAGCTCGGCAACACCTAATCACTACTTTTCCGTTTACCTCATCTTTCCTCCTCCTCTTTTTGATCTTTTGGTGATGTCCTTTACCTAGGCTTCTGAAATTAAAAGTCATAGAGTTATAGAGTCATAGAGTTATACAGCACAGAAACAGGCCCTTCGGCCCATCGTGTCTGTGCCAACCATCAAGCACCTAACTATTCTAATCCCATTTTCCAGCACTTGACCCATAGCCTTGAATGCTATGGCGTTTCTCATAGATCCATTATTAAATGTACCAATTGTAATTTTCCATAGTCCATATTTACAATGGTTCTAAATGCTATTATGCTGCCATATTTCTGTCTATAAATTTCACATCAAGCTCCAACACGATGGGATAGAGTAGCTCAGTAATCTTGTTACTGGACAAGTAATCCAGAGGCCTGGACTCATAATCTAGGGAATGTAGGGGCTCCAATCCCATTAGGGCAGTTTGTGTATTTCCAATCAGTTTTGAAAACTCTGAAAATAAGAAAACTGGTATCAGGGAGAGTGATCATGAAACTGTCAGTTTGTTGTAAAAACCCAACTGGGGTTCTCTCATGTCTTTTAGGAAGGGATCTTGCCATCTTTACCCAGTCTGGTCTAGATGTGACTCTAGTCCCATACATAAGAATATAAGAAATATGAACAGGAATAGGCCATTCAGCCCTTCGAGCCCATTCCGCCATTCAATGAGATCATGGCTGATCTTCTACTTCAACACCATTTTCTTGCACTATCCCCATGTCCCTTGATGTTTTTATTATGTAGAAATCTATCGATCTCAGTCTTGAACATACTCAACGACTGAGCCTCCACAGCCCTCTGGGGCAGAGAATTCCAAAGATTCACTACCCTCTGAGTGAAAAAATTCCTCCTCATCTCAGTCCTAAATGGCCTGCCCCTTATTCTGAGACTGTTGCCCCTGGTTCAAGGCTCCCCCGTCAGGGGACACATCTTTCCTGCATCTACCCTGCCAAGCCGTGTAAGAATTTTGTATGTTTGAATGAGATCACCTCTCATTCTTCTAAACTCTAGAGAATAAAGGCCCTGTCTATTTAATCTTTCCTCCATCCCAGGAATTAATTTGGTGAACCTTCATTGCCCTGCCTCTCTGGCAAGTATATCTTTCCTTAGGTAAGGGGACCAAAACTGCACACAATATCAAAGAGGTTGACTCTGAACTGTCCTTCATAATGGTCTAGCATGTCATCTACTTGTGTCAAACACAGCAGTTCAAGTGGAAGGCGCAGTACCACCTTTTCAGGGCAGCTAGGGATGGGCAATAAATGCTGGCCTTGCCAATGGCACCCAGGTCTGCCTTTTGAATGAGACATTAAATCAACTATCAGCTGTATGAGGTAAAAGATCCTATTGCACTATTTAAAGAATAACAGGGGTGTTCTCCCTGATGTCCCCTAAACTACATAACTACTTCATTTGCTGTGAAGCGCTTTGGGATATCCTGAGGTTGTGAAAGGTGCTATATAAATGCAAGTTCTTGCTTGCCTTAAACAGTAATTGTAAGTAATGAAACCTAAATCTACTTGTTTAGAAAAGCATTTTAATGACTTAACTGAGCCAAAGAAGGGGATATTAGGAGGGATGGACAACAGTTTGTATAATGAGGTAGTTTTTAAAGTGGGTTTGAAAGGAGAGAGGAGTGAATACTAGAGCATGGGGCCTAGACAGCTGAAGATACCATCGTCAGTGGTGAGGTGAAAGAAGAGGGTTGTTAAAGAGTGTGGAGTTGGAGGAACAGAGGGTTCTGGGCGGGGGTGTGGTGGGGGGGGGGGGGTGGGTGTGGGGGTGGATGGGTTGTAGGGCTGGAGGAGGTTACAGAGGTATGGAGTAGGTGAAGCTATAAAGTGATTTAAATTTGAGGCATTGGTGTCCAGAAGCCAATGTAGATCAGCACGGATGCCAAGGGTAGCCTACAGATGAAAAGAGAAAAGGGGTTAAAGATAGAAAGAGAAACCATTGCTGGAGATGCTCTGGCTACATTGGATAGGACTAAGAACAGCCCAATCTAATCTTCCAGGTTCCTAAAATTCAAACAGGACAAATCCATGAATGAGAAATATAAGAGCAAATAGGACTGAATTTACCTAGACTTCGAGGGTCATATTGGCAGGGTTTGTGATTACAACAGGACATAGCTTGGACACTCAGTCCTGTTGCACATGCATGAATTATTGCCTTAGCTGAACTGAGCTTTTTAGAAGAGTTATTTCATAGTTAACAAGCTGAAACCGATGCTCACCAAAGCTACTTAATAGCAGTGGCATGCACTATCACCTAGTATAGTACTGGTTTATTAGGATTTTTCATCGATGCATACAGGCATTCCTGT
Organism: Heterodontus francisci; assembly: GCF_036365525.1. Taxonomy (NCBI): domain Eukaryota; kingdom Metazoa; phylum Chordata; class Chondrichthyes; order Heterodontiformes; family Heterodontidae; genus Heterodontus; species Heterodontus francisci. The sequence continues at coordinate 46,711,514 of NC_090401.1, forward strand.
ATAATGAATTTACAGGCATGTGTATTCAAGGTGTATAGTGAAACTGCATTCCAAGCATTAATATGAGATTGCTATTTTTAAAGGCTGCACATATGACACCACAAGTCCTGGTCCGAATGGAAATGATTGGGTAATTACCCCTTTCAATCACACCTGGAGACTGAACTGGTGTAAGTGACTGTAATTGATTTTACACACATAATTTTCCACATGTAACTATCCTCCACTCACTGCATTTTGCTGCAGAAGTTGGTTGGTAGGCATCCTTCATTCTATGACAGACGATGGGCATGCAGCAAACAATCTGTTTAGGTGGGGTGGCTTCTCTTGGTGCACCTTTGTTGATGGATGTGAAGGTCAATCCTTGACAGGCAGGTTTAGCCAAAAGTACTGCACGTGAAGCAGCCAAGTGACACTGTGAGTTGTTTTGGATGTTGGCGCCTGTTGCCAAGCTGCTGTCGCAACAGGTTGTTGTGGTAGTGCACACCAGTCCACAGGATGTGTCGCCATTTCCCTCTTTCGCCAGCTAGTGATGCCCAGGTGAGATAGTCACACTTGCAAATCCCCTTGAAGCGGAGCTTTGGGCACTCCACTGGTTATCTGGTCCCGGCTACCTCACCATACAGAAGGTCCTTGGGTATGTGACCAGCTTCCATCCTGCAGACGTGTCCGATCTACTGAAGTCACCTCTATTTGATTAGTGCCAATACACTTGGGAGCTCTGCCTTTAAGAGCACTGCTGTATTTGTGATTTTGTCCTACCAGGATATACCCATAATGCACCGCAGACAGCAAAGATGGAAATTATTGAGCTTCTTTTCCTGGTAGCTGTAAGTCACCCATGTTTCACAGCCATACAGCAAGGTGCTAACAGCACAGGCCTTGTAAATATTAGCTTGGTCCTAAGGGTCAGTTTGGTGTTATCCCATGCGTGTTTTGCAAGTCAAAGGCGGTAGCTACTTTCCCTATACTTGTATTGAGCTCTGCATCAAGGGACAGATTATCTGTCACCGTGGAACCAAGGTAGCAGAATTTGCTCACCACTTCCAGTAGGGTGTTATTCAGTGGGATCAGAAGAAGTAATCTTGCTTTTATTGGGAGCCTCTTGCTGTAGTTTGGATCATGAGTTCTGTATTTTGTCATTCATAGGGACTTGGTTTAAATAGACTCTGTTTGCTATATGTCTTGCCAGAAGTCCTGCATCACGTCCAATTTATTGGCTGACACAGTATAATCAATACTCAGTTTGTTTTTTAAATTAACAAACCCAGAAGGTGCCAGACAACACCAAGAGTGGGAAGAGTAGGAGAGAAAACTGGGTAAATCAAGAACTTGTGTTTGGGTGACATCTAGAGTTGCCACCCCTCTAGAATTATCCTGGAATATCCGGTGTTATGCAGGCCCCCACCTGCCAAGAAAGAAGCATATTAATTTTGTCATATGAACATTGATTTTAAACTTGCTGGGAAGAAGAGAAGGCCTGTTACAAGGGCTGCCAGGCACTTGGCTGAAAAACATTTTCTTACTAACAGACAGTGCTTGTGGAGACAAAAGGATCATTCCCTGACACATTCAACCCACAATGGATTTTGATATCCATTCCCGGTGGCGCTGCTGGGACTAAGAACTGCCAGCCCGCTGATTGGCCGGCAGTTCACTGAAGCGGGACCTCCTCCCTCAAGTGGGTGGAGGTCCCACCTCGGGACAATTAAAGCCCGGGCACCCATAAAATGTGGGACGGATCCCCAAGCTAGGCGGAAGCTTTTTTTTATTTCCAAAATATACATTATTCATAAAAATCTGTAAAAAATTACATTACAGAACAGTTCCAAACAGCACCAAGTCAAAAAATACAAACAGTGCAAAGGAGATCAGTTTCCTTCAATACAGGAGTGAGTTGCCTCACAGCCCTTCCATTTCATTTTTCATGCCATATACATTTTACAGCAAACAAAAATTTTCCGGATACAGTTCGAGGGGTTTTCCATGGATCCAGCCCCTCAGTTCAGCTTGATGGGGGGACCTTACACAGTGGTCTTTCCCCATTGAGCCTTTGCCACAGCTGCCCCAAGCTATAGTACGTCCCTCAGCACGTAGTCCTGGACCTTGGAACGTGCCAGTCTGCAACATTCGGTCATGGACAACTCTTTGCGCTGGAACAGCAGCAAGTTTCGGGCAGACCAAAGGGCGTCTTTCACCGAATTGCTGGTCCTCCAGCAGCAGTTGATGTTTATCTCGGTGTGCGTCCCTGGGAACAGCCCGTAGAGCACAGACTCCTGTGTTACAGAGCTGCTTGGGATGAACCTCGACAAAAACCACTGCAGCTCTTTCCACACCTGCTTTGCAAAGACACATTCCAGAAGGAGGTGGGCAACCGACTCTTCCCCACCACAGCCACTTCGAGGGCATTGTGCGGAGGGGGTGAGACTTCGGCCGTGCAGGAAGGATCTGACAAGGAAGGCTCTTCTCACCACCAGCCAAGCTACATCTTGGTGCTTGTTTGAAAGTTCTGGTGATGAGGCATTCTGCCAAATGACTTTGGCAGTCTGCTCGGGGAACCATCTGACAGGATCCACCGTCTCCTTTTCCTGTAGGGCCTTGAGGACATTCCGTGCAGGTCACTGCCTGATGGATTGGTGGTCAAAGGTGTTTTCCTGCAGAAACTTTTCCATGAAGGATAGGTGGTACAGCATGATCCAACTGGATGGATCATTCCGCAGCAATGTGACCAGGTCCATCCTTCGCCACACCGGAGACGGATAGAACCTCAGCACGTTGTCACATTTGGTGTTTGCGTACTGGGGATCTACGCACAGCTTGATGCAGCCGCACACGAACGTGGTCATCAGGATGAGGGCCACGTTGGGTACATTTTTCCCGCCCTTATCCAGAGGTTTGAACGTCGTGTCCCTCAGGACCCGGTCCATTTTGGATCCCCAGATGAAGCGGAAAATGGCTCGGGTGACCGCCACGCCGCAGGAGTGGGGTATGGGCCAGACCTGCGCCAAGTACAGCAACAACATGAGCGCCTCGCACCTGATGACCAGGTTCTTACCCACAATGGAGAGAGATCGCTGCCCCCACATGCTCAGCTTATGGTGAACCCTGGCTACTCGCTCCCTCCAGGTTTTGGTGCACGCCCCGGCCCTTCTAAACCATATCCCCAGCACCTTCAGGTAGTCTAATCTGACGGTGAAAGGGACAAAGGTCAGCCCAGTTCCCAAAGAACATGGCCTCGCTCTTGCCGTGGTTAACTTTGGCTCCCGAGGCCAGTTCGAACTGGTCGCAGATACTCATTATTCTGCGAATGGACAGCGGATACAAGCAGAAGACAGCGACGTCATCCATGTACAGGGAGGTTTTAACCTGAGTGCCTCCGCTGACTGGGATTGTCACCCCTCTTATGCCCGCATCCTTCCTAATAGACTCAGCAAAGGGTTCAATACAGAAAACAAACAAGACAGGGGAAAGTGAGGACAGCCCTGTCTGACTCCAGATTGGATTGGGAAACTTTCTGATTCCCACCCATTGATTGAGACTGCGCTACTGATGTTTGTGTAGAGCAATTGCAGATTCCCTCCACAAACCCCATTTTGGAAAGCACGTCCATCATGTAGGTGTGCGAAGCCTTCTCCTGGTCCATGCTGATGAGGCAGGTGTCCACTCTCCTGTCCCGTACATAGGCGATCGTATCCCTGAGTAGCGCGAGACTATCAGAGATCTTCCTGCCGGGTACAGTGCAGGTCTGGTCAGGCTAGGCGGAAGCAGGTTCACCACCGACTTTCACGTCGGTGGTGAATTCCTATACGCCTAAGGTAAAATCCAGCCCCGTGTGTTTAAAATTAAACCCTGTTACAGTAAGACCAGGTGAAGGCTGAGAGGGAACCCTAGACCCCTTTCTCACCTAGTCATAACACCAGGGAGTAAAGATTAATCTCCTGGACACTGCTCTGAGTAACTCCAGGGAGAAAAATCATCGGGTATTTATTTTCTTCCAACACTTTTGATGATTAGTTATAACAATGTCGGAGATAGGGAAAAGACTTTTTCAACAGGATGGTTGGAGGAAGGAGGTCATGTGATGAAGCCTCCAGGGATCCATCCAACCAAAGTTGACAACCCGAGCTCATCCAAAGCTCTGCTGCCCAGATCCTAACTTGCATCAAGTCCCATTTGCCCATCATCCCTGTGTTCACTAAGCTCCATTGGATCCCCTATTTCCTTCACCCAACCATTGGCAGCCATGCCTTCAGCTGCCTAGGCCCTAAGCTCTGGAATTCCTTCACTAAACCGCTCCACCTCTCTCTGTCTTTAAGTCACTCTTTAAAACCAACCTCTTTGACCAAGCTTTTAGTCATCTGTCCTGATATTTCCTAATGCGGCCTGGTGTCCAATTTCGTTTGATAATGCTCCTGTGTCGTACCTAGGGACATTATGCTGTGTTAAAGGTGCTATATAAATGCAAGTTGTTATTCAAACTCATCATGTAAATTTGTTATAATTGACTGGGAAGGGGAGATGCTTATTTTGTCTGTCTGGGCCTGATTTGGAAAAGAAGAAGCATTTTATGTTAAAATTACTATGTGGGGATTCCTGGAAAACTCATTATTCCATTTACTTTGCAGTGTGACAGTACCAACCCGCCCGATTATATGCTCTCCCTGCCTCCAAACACAGCGCGGGGGAAAGCATAAAATTTCCTCCAATGGCACTATTGTGGAGAAGAGCAGTACATTCTCTCTGGTGTTTTGGCCAATGTTTATCCCTCAACAAACATGACTAAAATAGATTATCCAATCATTATCACATTGCTGACATTGGGACCTTGCTGTGCACAAACTGGCTGCCATGTTTCCTACTTTATTTAGAACATCGAACAAACATCCAGAAAATGGCAGACTGGGCATCAGTTAAATGTCTCATCCGAAGGACAGCACCTCCGATGGTGCAGCATCCGCTCGGCACTGCACTCGGAGTGTCAGTCTGGACTTTATGCTCAAATCTCTGGAGTGGGCCTTGAAGCCCTGAAGTTCTGACTCAGAGGCACGAATGCTACCACTAAGTCATATCCATCCCCTAATATTGGAGAAAGATTGCTCTAAATCCTCAGATTGAAGATATGTTCATGAAAATTTCCTTCAGTTGGAATTTCTAGAAAAATTAGAAAAACACATTCAAAACTCCAGAGCGTTCTTTGTCACTGGAACTTTCTGGACAAGAAGCAGAGTGAAGGACAGAGTGCAATGCCACTAATAAATCTATACAGTTATTTGTAAGTTTGTTTTTTCTTGTACTTAAAATTAATATTTACTTCCAACTTTGAGTGTTTTAATGATTTAACTTGTGCTTCCAACAGGGTAGTTGATTGGGAGCTATGAGATATAATTCAGATCCTGGTCATCACCATAATTCGCTTGTGAGTTTGTCACTCTGCCACTAATGATTCACTATTACTAAGGCATGAACACAGGAACAGGGTTAGGACATTGAACCCATTCACCTTGCTCTGCCATATTGTGAATTTTCCTAATCCTAATTCCAACACCTTTTCCTCATATTCCTTAATACCGCTACTTTCCAAGCAAATATCTATCTGCCTGAGCACACTGGTAGCCCTCTCGCCTCTGAGTTAGAATTGCATGAGTTTCAATCCCCATTTCAGAGACTTTGGAACATAATCTGACAGTCCCAGTGAAGTACTGAGGGAATGCTGCACCTCCATCTTTTAGACAAGATGTTAAATGGTGTTAAACATGTTAAACATCTGTCTGTTCAGGTGAATTTAGAAATTCCATGGCACTATTCAAAGTTCAGGGGAGTTCTCCTGATGTCCTGACCCAACATTTATCTCCTAATCTTTACACCAAACGAACACTAACAAAAACAGATCATCTGGTTATTCTTCTCATTGCTGTTTGTGGAACCTTGCAGTGTGCAAATTGGCTGCCCTATTTCCTACATACCACAGTGACGACACTTCAAAAGTACTTAATTGGTTGTGCAGCGCTTTTGGGGAAAGATGCTCCATAAATGCAAGTTGTTTTTTCTTTAAGCAAATCTATTGATTCCATATCTATGGTTCCTGGGCCAATGCATTCCACATTATCTTAATCCTTTGTGTGAAGATTTGTTTTGCCTCATATTCACTTTTATTTATTTTATTCTTAATTTAAAGATTATACACAACAATAATGGGCATTTATAGAGTAGCTTTCAGGTAACAAATGTCCCAAGTCCCATTACAGGAGGAATAGTGAACACTGAGAAAGAAGTAGGGGAGATGTTTGGAAAGTCTGGTCGAAGAGGCAAGTTTGGAGAAGGCTTTTGAAGAAAAGCCAGATGGACAGCAAGGCATAAAGTTTAGCAAGGGAATTCTGGATCTGCCCAGACATTGCCATTTTCACCGTCTCTAACTTTTAAATATATATACACTCCAAGACCAAATCACATTGAGTTCACTAACAGGTACTAATCTCTGAAGTGGAGTTCTCCCCGGTGTCCTGGCCAAGATTTATCCCTCAACCAACATCTAGTCACATCGCTGTTTGTGGGATCTTGCTGTGTGCGTGTTGGCTGCCAAGTTTCCTACATCACAATAGTGACAATTCTTCAAAAGTATTTCATTGGCTGTGCAGCGCTTTGGGACATCCTGAGGTTGTGAAAAGCACTGGATAAATGCAAGTTCTTTCTTTAATTCATTGCATCTGAAGTGTTTTAGAATATTGAGAGATTAGATAGGTTGCTATATAAATGCATGCTTTTTTCTTCCATGGTGATTTCCATATTTATTAACTTGCTAGTGGTTATCTCTGCTGCGATAGAGTAATAAAAATTATCTCTAAATTGAACACTGTTTTCCATTGGGTAGCAGGTATTGTCCTTACAATAACAACAATTAACAAAAGAATATACAAATCAGGTCCAGCAACAACTAAAAAAGAAAAGACAGTTCATTTTTCAGGTTTGGTCTTTCATTAGTTAGGTGTTTATTCTTCTTTTTATATCTATTGACCTTCAGAGTTTGTGCAGGGAATCCTGGGAGTATTTCAGTGGTTACAACGAAAACAACTTGCATTTATATAGAAGCAAAATACTGCAGATGCTGGAAATCTGAAATAAAAACAGGAAATGCTGGAAATACTCAGCTGGTCTGGCAGCATCTGTGGAAAGAGAAGCAGAGTTAACGTTTCGGGTCAGTGACCCTTCTTCGGAACTGTCTTTTCCAGGAGAGAGCTGGAAGCTCCCCAGGAGTGTGTCAATAATTATAGAGGATCCCTAGATCGTGCTATAATTATGAAGGATCCCAGAAATACATCTGTAATTGCAGGAAATTCCATAAATGTGACCTGGGAACATACCAAATATTTACATGGGGCTATCATGCAAAGAAAAAGGTTAAAAATCCAATGAGCTAATAAGGGAGAAAGACTTGCATTTATATCACGCCTATCACAACCTCAAGATGTCCCAAAGTGCTTTACAACCAGTTAAGTACTTTTGAAGTGTAGTCACTGTTGTAATGTAGGAAACACGGCACATATTTGGGCACAGCAAACTTCTACAAACAGCAATGAAGTAATGACTAGATCATCAGTGCTAATGATGTTGGCTGAGAACTCCCCTGTTGTTCTTCAAGAGTGCCCATGGAGACTTTTTACATTCACCCAAGAGAGCAGATGATGCCTCAGTTTATACATCCTATCCCAGAGATAGCACCCCTTACTCTGCAGTTGCCTCACATCTGTTGTAAAACGTTTCAGGCGACATAAACTGACTGCAGTATTATTCCTCACCTGGAGGCACTGACTCAAGCTGGAATACAGTTACTTTGGCCAACTGACCATTCTTTCCAGTGCCTAATGACAGTGTTAGCTGACTATTTGGTCACAAGAGGACTGAATTGTCACCTATACTCCTTCAGACAACTAGAATAGCCTGAGTGGAGCTAGTTATATAGTGGGAGGAAAGTTGCTTTAAAAAAAATTACAATTTCCTGCCATTCTGATTATCAGTCCAACCAGGGAGAAAAGAAATTCTCAATGCCACGCCCTTGTTTCTAACCCCTTTTCTTGTTTTGTTGCACCGTGACACCCACGTGGTACCAAGAACTGGGCGGAACTTCCTCGCGGGACTAGCTGATTGGTGGAATGACGCAAGTGGGAGATGTTCGGTTGGTTGCGACGGGGCGGCTGATTGACAGGGCGTGTCCGGGACTTGGAACGCTGTGTATCAGATAGGCGGCGCGGGGAGCGGGGGATATAGTGTATCCATCGGCAGAGAAGTAGCGAGTGGATGAGCGTCCGGGCCGTGATACCGTGGGACACGCCCTGAACGGTACCCAGCAATTAGATGTAACGTCGTTAATTTGAAATCTGTATCAAAAGTTTGAACCTGCATAGAAAACTCTGGAATATCAGGGTTTTTTTTGTAATTATTAATTGTATCTGCAGCTAACACGTTCGTTAATAGCTGGCTGATTTTTTTGTAAATTGCAGGTGAATGTATTTTTGAATACACCGGCGGCGGCTTTTGGAGAAGGTGATGTTCAGACCGAGCTCTGCGTCTGGGAAGTGACAGGGTTTCTAATAAATCGGTGAGTGTCTAGGCAACAGAAATGCCTGTCCGCCTGGTAATTGACATTACCTGGATGTGGGGAGCTGGTTTCGTTATTACAGTAACATCAGTTTAATGGGAGAATAGTTTCCCTGGCGAAAGCGTTAAGTGTCTCATCACCGTGTAACTGGGAAACCCAGATCGGTCGCCTGTTGGTAACCCTTCTGGATTTTCCTGGAGGCTGCAAGAATTAATGATTAATCTCCAAGACGCTTCTGCGAGCGGAACCCGGGAGAAAATGCTTGGGACAATTTTTAAGTGTTTTATTTTTCAATTCCTTTTGAATACTTCGTGCGTTTTTGACTGGGTGGGGTGGTAGGAGGTGAGAGGTTATCTAAGAAACTTTCAGAAATATTACGGCCAATAATTTTTTTTTTTGAAGTGTGGGTACTGTTGTAATATAGGAAAGGTGACAGCCAAATTGTGCACAGCAAATTCCCAGAAGCAGCAATGAGATAAATGCTGAGCTGATCAGTGTTTTGTGATGTTGGTCGAGGGATATATATTGGGCCAGGGCACCAAGCTTTTTGATTAGTGCCATGGGATCTTGAGGGAGGATGGGAATTTTAAAATCCAGGCGATGATGCTTTATAGGCATGAGTGCTTGTTGTACACCACAATTAGTTGTGATCGGGCTGGAGAGGACAGTGTTTTTCCAGATGGTTGAGCTCAGATGGGTCAAATTGGCCTTTGTGCTTTCTCTGGATGTATCATCCCCTTTAGGAAGTGGGTGGATGACTCAAACAGTATGGAATTGCCTTTCTGCTGCCCCTTTTATAAACTGTAAACTATAATACTTCATTTTTTTCCTCTGGCAAGAGTTGAACTATTCCCATGCTGCCGAAGCTGCAGCTTTGAGTCTTGGAAGAGGCGGAAGGGAATTTGGGCTCTCTGGGTGGTTCAGTCACAGAAGGAGGCAATTTCGCCAATCATTCCTATGCTGGCTGTTTGAAAGAGCTATCTAAATAGTCCTACTCCCCCTGCTTTTTTCCTGCAGCACCTCAGTTTTTTTTCCTTTTCATGTATTCATCAAGTTCCCTTTTGAAAGTTATTATTGAAACTTGTTTCCACCATCCTTTCAAGCAGTGTATTCCAGATCGCAACTCATTGTCTTCATTTTAAAAAAAATTCTCATTTCCCCTCTGGTTCTTTTGCCAATTATCTTAAACCTATGCCCTCTGGTTACGGGCCCTCCTGCCAGTTGAAACAGTTTCTGCTTATTTACTCCCTTCATAATTTTGAACACCTCTATTAAATCCCCCTCAATCAGCTCTAATCTGAGAACAACCCCAGCTTCTCTAGTCCACATAACTGAAGCCCCTCATCCCAGATGTGCTGCACTGCATAGGTCAGGAGCTCTTGGTTTCAGTACCTTCTGTATTTGATAATCTCACATGAGGAGGGGTTCTGGATACTGCATTTGGCCTCTGAATCTCTTGACTAGGGTGAAAAAGAATCAGCCAGGATTACTTCTATTTCTAGCCAATGACTGGTTGGCAAGTGTGCTTACTTGGATAGACTTTGTTGTGATTGCCCCCCACCCCCATCCCAGGATAGAACTTGCAGACGAGTACAATCTTGGCTTATGGTTGAAGGTTGGCTTTTTGGGGGAGATAATTGGCTGAGGGGAGTGAGAAACTGGTAGTGTTTATCAGGAGGAAGCAGCCCATAGGGACAGGAGGGTAAAAAAATTGAGGGGTGGAGGGGGGTTTAATCCACTTAAACTGTCAGGTAAATGACTTGAAACTTGCCTCACTTCCCCGTCCTCCCACCACTCCCCGCCATACTTCAAGGTCCTCGTACTAGCATTTGATATCAACTAGCACCTAAAATCTTAATAGCCTTTTTGTATTTTTCATTTTAAAAAATTATTTTAACCAATCAAATCTTGGGGTGCAGATTTTCAGTTATTGTATTTGGCAGTGGACTAGGTAACCCAGGCTACTAGGGCATGAACGTGTTAATGAAAGAACATCAACATTGATGTTACAAATGGAAATCTTTAGTCAAAGATTAATAAGGGTTCAGAATAATGGAGTCAGACACAACAGGGGAGTTCAAAGTGTTGTTTTAGAGCGCCTTTAAAGGTGGCTGAGGGCTTTAAGGATGGAATTCCAGAGTGTAGGATGTAGAGAGCTGAAGGCATGGTCTCTAATGGAGAGAAGAGTAAATAAAGAGAAACTGTGCCAATGGTTGAAGGGTCATTAACCAGAGGGCACAGAGTTCTGGTGAGTGAGAAAAGAACCAGAGGCAACATGAGGGAAAAACTCTTATGCAGTAAATGGTTAGGATGTGGAATGCATAAGAACATTAGAAGTAGGAGCAGGAGTAGGCCATTTGCCCCATCGAGCCTGTTCTGCCATTCAAAAGAATCACAGCTGATCTGATTGTGGTCTCAACGCCACTTTCCTGCCTGCCCCCTATAACCATTGACTCCCTCGTAGATCAAAAATCCGTCTCACTCGCCCTTGAATATATTCAATGACCCAGCCTCCACTGCTATGGGGTACAGAATTCGAAAGATTAACAACCTTCTGAGAGAAGAAAGTCCTCCACATCTCTGTCTTAAATGGGAGACCCCTTACTCTGAAATTGTGCCTCCTAGTTCTAGATTCCCCACAAGGGGGCGGCGCAGTGGTTAGCACCACAGCCTCACAGCTCCAGCGACCCGGGTTCGATTCTGGGTACTGCCTGTGCGGAGTTTGCAAGTTCTCCCTGTGACCACGTGGATTTTCGCCAGGTGCTCCGGTTTCCTCCCACAGCCAAAGACTTGCAGGTTGATAGGTAAATTGGCCATTATAAATTGCCCCTAGTATAGGTAGGTGGTAGGGGAATTGAGGGAAGGTGGGGATGTGAGAGGGTAATGGGATTAATGTAGGATTATTATAAATGGGTGGTTGGTCGACACAGACTCGGTGGGCCGAAGGGCCTGTTTCAGTGCTGTATCTCTAAATAAATAAATAAGATCACCTCTCATTCTTCTAAACTCCAATGAGTATAGGCCCAACCTATTCAACCTTTCCTGATAAGACAACCTTCCTGAACTGCCTCCAAAGCTTTAAAGGTAGGGAACTCAGTCAGTTCCTTGCGCAAATCTTGTATTTTATTCTCCTTTAATACCTCCTTTAAATAGAGATCAAAACTGCATTCAGTACTCGAGGTGTGGTCTCACCAACACCCTGTATAGTTGTAGCAAGACGTCCCTACTTTTATACTTCAGTAAAGGCCAATGTTCCATTTGCCTTCCGAGTTACTTGCTGTGATTCATTCTCAAAGGCAATTAGGGATGGGTAACAAATGCTGTTCTAGCCAGCGATGCCCACATCCCATGAATTAATTTTTAAAAAGTACGAGGACACCCAGATCCCTCTGTAGTACAGCATTCTGTAGTCTCCATTTTAAATAATCTGCTTTTCTATTCTTCCTACCAAAGGGGACAACCTCACATTTTCCTATATTATACTCCATCTGTCAAATTCTTGCCCACTTGCTTAACCTATCTATATTCCTTTGCAGACGGTGTCCTCCTCGCAACTTGCTTTCCCACCTATATTTGTAAAATCAACAAATTTAGTTACAGTACACTGTCTCTTCATCAAAGTCACTAATACAGATTGTAAATGTGGCGCCCCACTAGTTACAGTTTGCCAACCTGAAAATGCCCCATTTATCCTATCTGTTTCCTGTTAGCAATCCTCTATCCATGCCAATATATTACCCCTATACTGTGAACTCTTATCTTGTGTAGTAACCTTTTATGTGGCACCTCATTGAATGCCTTTTGTAAATCCAGCTATACTACATTTACAGGTTCCCCTTTATCCACACTGCTTGTTACATCCTCAAAGAACTCTAATAACTCTATCAAACATGATTTCCCTTTTATAAAACCATGCTGACTCTGCTTGATTATTGACTGTTTTTCTAAAGGTCTTGCTACTACTTCTTTAATGGGCTGCAGCATTTTCCCAATGACAGATGCTCAGCTGACTGGTCTATAGATTCCTGCCTTCTGTCTCCCTCCTTTTTTGAATACAGATGTTACATTTGTGTTTTTCCAGTCTGCTGGGACCTTTCCAGAATCTAGGGAATTTTGGAAGATTATATTCAACATATCTATTATCTCTGCAGCCACTTCTTTTAAGACCCTAGGATGCAGGCTATCTGGTCCGGGGCGAGACTTGTCGGCCTTTAGTCCCATTAGTTTCTCCTAGTACTTTTTCTCTAGTGATGTTCTTCCCTCCCTTTTGCCCCTTGATGTTTTGCTATTTTTGATGCTTTGTGTCTTCTACTGTGAAGACAGATATAAAATACTTGTTCAAAGTCTCAGCCATTTCATTTGTTTCATTATTAATTCCCAATCTCAATCTCTAAAGGACCAACATTTACCTTAGCTATTCTCTTTTTTTGTATAATAAAAGCAAAATACTGCGGATGCTGGAAATCTGAAATAAAAACAAGAAATGCTGGAACCACTCAGCAGGTCTGGCAGCATCTGTGGAAAGAGAAGCAGAGTTAACATTTCGGGTCAGTGACCCTTCTTTTTTTGTATACTTGTTGAAGCTTGTTGAAGCTCACTTTTTTTTCTTGCATGTTTACTCTCATATAAATTCTTCCTTCCTGGCAGGATGGTGAATACAGAGTCAGTTATAGCCTTCAAAAGGAAATTGAATAAGTACATGAAGAAAACAATTGTATAGATGTGGGAGTTGGGACTAGCTGGATTGCTCTTGAAAGAGCTAGCACAGACTCAATGGCATGAATAACTACCTCCTTAGTTGTACTATTCTATAAGGGTGGGGGATGCACAAGAGACCAGATGCAAACCGCTGTCTGTGTGCTGTTTGTTTATTTTAAAGCTTGGTTAGGGTTAAATAAGAGATCTCCAGTTTTCATTTTAATAAACATAGGAACAGTAAGTATATGTAGCCTTCAGTAGAAGACAATAATTTACATGCCTGCCCGTAGATGAAGTATTTACATGCAGCAAAACACAGTTTTTTGACCTCAGTGGCACAGATTAAATATTTCTCTTGATAGATTCTGTGTCCTCTCTCATAGTTCTCTGGCATGAACTCTTTGTTCGACTCTGATTTCTTTGCATTGCGTGTCATTCCTGTCCTACCAATATATTTTGTCATTGGTAAACTGCAGTATGATGCGAATATGCTGGTAGCCAAGAACATTTAGAAAAATGTACAAAAACATGAAAAACCTTGTGTTTCTGTTCTGCCCATGACCAATTATTTTTTTATTTAAGTGTGGCTCTTCATTGGGTTTGAGGGGCTAGCGTTAAATATAAGGAAAATTAGGGCTTTTTCTGCCCCCTCCCCTGCTCTTACGTCACCCCACACCTCCCTAGAATGGCTCACTTGAGCAATGTGCTACAAGCAGTACTAGTGGGACATCCGGAACAACAATGTTACATTCAGTCCCTGGTTTGTGCTGTTACTTGATCTCTGGTTAGGTGCTACATATGAGCTCAGTGTCATGGAGATGGGGAATAAGACAATGTTCATGCCCCTGATTGCAATTCATTCTCTCTCTCTCCTGCTCTTTCCCCTGCCCCACCCACCATTTTGGCTACCACCCTTCCCTCATGCTGGGATATGCTCCTGTCTGCATGGTAGGTGAGGAAAGGGTCAGAGTGAGTGGTCAGATAGCCCATCTGAGCGTGCTGAATGGGGTTTCTCATGGACGCTGGTAAAATGTGCAAGGTATGGTAGAGTTGCCTGAATCTGTGGAACCAAATCTCAGTACCAGACAGTGTCATCAGCAGAGGAGATGAGAAGGACCTGAGAAAAGGACCTGAAGAGGAAGGGGCATGTAGAAAGTAGTACCCTCTTAGTTATTTGGGAATTACAGTTTAAAAAAAAAAAAAAATTCGCTTCATTTTGAGTGTTTTGCTTTGTGTGTCTCATAATCTGCAGAGACGAACATAGTAGTGGGCTCCTGTCAGACATGCCAAGGTCGCTCACATTTATGTTGTACTACACTTGATAAGTTGCCTGCTATTGTTTGGAGGCGACTAAATTGGTAAATTGAGAATGATCTGAAGACACGGTTTGCTGCGGTTAATTTAAAGTACAGAAGCCTGCCAGTCTCTGTGCCAGCAGCTTCCAGCTCATGTGTAACTCTTTGGTATCATCTGGGAGCAACTGCAATCTCAACTGAGTTTAATAATAAACCTTGAGTAATGTGTGTGTCATATGGGTGGAGTGCTACCCGTACTGATTTGGCTTTCAATATCTGGTAACAATGATAACAGGCCAGCAGAACCGAGTTAAGAGAAACCTGCATTTCTCGACCTCAGGACGTCCCAAAGTGCTTTACAGCCAATGAAGTACTTTTGTAATGTAGGAAATGTGGCAGCCAATTTGTGCACATCAAGCTCCTACAAACAACGAAACAAAGGTCCGGTTAACCTGCTTTAGGTGTTGGTTGAGGGATAAATATTGGCCAGGCCATTGGGGAGCACTCCCTTGCTCTTTCTCAGGTAGTGCTATGGAATCATTTTCATCCATTTCAGATGGCAGCTGGGCCCTAGCTTTAATGTCTTATCCAAACGATGGTACCTCTGACAGTGCGGTACTCCCTCATTACTGCACTGGAGTGTCAGCCTAGATAATGTGCTCCAGTCTCTAGAAGGGTGTCTTGAACTCACGACTTTCTGATTCGGGTGGGAGTGCTATCCACTGAGCCCTGGCTGTCTTGGCCCAGAGCTGTTACCTACACCTGCCCACTCTCGAGCCTGTCTGAGATCAGTGAGGCTTGTAGTTGAATGACAACATTAGTGAAGAGTAGGGCTGGGGCTTTGAGTGTCCCAGTTGGAACCCAGTATCCTGTTGACATGACTATCTGGAAAGCTAGCTTGTTACTCAAACGCCTGTGGGGACCGTACTGTCATTGAATTGAGGCTCATTCCCCACCTCCGGAGGCAGGGAGGGAGGCAGATTCCCCACTTCTGGAGGCAGGAACCACCTTTGCATCAACTGTACGGAGCCCCCCCCCCCCCCCGCAGAGTGCCAGTGATACCAAATATAAATTGGAATATACAGCACAGAAATATTCTGTTCGTCCAACTTCCAACACGAGCCTCCTCCCAACGCACTTCATCTCACCCTATCAACATAACTTTGTTCCTTTCTCCCTTGTGTTTCTTTAGTGCCCCCCCTCCTTTAAATACATCTATACTATTCACCTCTACCACTCCATGTGGTAGCAAGTTCCATATTCTAACCACTCTCTGAAGTTTCTCTTGAATTCCTTATTGGATTTATTAATGACCTATCTTGTGTTTATGGCCCCTAGTTTTGCTGTCCCCACAGGTAGATATGTCTTCTGTACATTTACCTTATCGAACTCATTCATAATTTTAAAAACTTCTCCGGTGCTGCCTCAGCCTTCTCTTGTCTCGAGAAAAGAGCTCTGGTCTGAACAACTTTCTGCTTTTAGGGACACTGTTTTATTCTGGCCTTTTTTTTTGACTGTCCTCTTCGGCAAAGGTGCGTGGGCAGGAAGGAAAATCACAAATGTGGTGTAAATGGAGCCGATTTGCTGCGAGGACAGTAGAGTTGCACTTGCATTGCAGGGCCAGTTTGTGTTGTGCTGAGTCAGTTCCAATTGTGCTGCTTTGTAGCAGGGCCGGTTGGTATTAGCATCGTCGGTGCATGTCTGTCCTTGCCCAGTGACTGCTTCACTTTTCTGGAATTCAACTAATGGTTGAGTCACTTGCCCTATTTTTTTTTTAAACTGTAAGTGTAATCACTAGCCTGTTAATTAGCTTACTTCTGTGAATAGCATCCACAATGCAGCAACACTGTTTTGACAGGGTGCTAAACCTTAATCTCCGTTACTGGTTTCAGTTGCCTTAGGGGGTTAGAGTGGAATTTGTCAGAGTAATTTTTTTTCTTCTTTGCACTGAGTTTTTTTTCCCCCTGTTTTTTTGCCCTTCCCGGGAGATTACATGGCTGCAGAGGGAGGGAGGAAAGGATGGAAGAAGTCTCTAGTCATGATGTTCTGGACATCATGAGTATGGGGTAGGCTTGATGGTCCACCTGGTCTTTTCCTGTCTATCAATGTCATATGTAAATGTTCATGACCTAAAGGAGACCATTCCGTGCACTCCTGGCCCGCATCTCACCTTGCATCCTCCGTAAACTTCAGTTCATCCAAAACTCTGCTGCCCGTACTGTAACTCTCACCGAGTCCCGTTCATCCATCACCCCTGTTTGTTGACCTACTCTAGGTCTGGCAATGCCTCTTTTTCACCTTCTCATCACTAGCTCTCTTTCAAATCTCTCCATGGCCTCGCTCCTCTCTATCTCTGTAACCTCCTCCAGCCCTACAACCCTCCCAGATCTCTGCACTCGTCCAAATCTGGCCTTTTACACATCCCCAATTTTAATTACTCCATCATTGGCAGTTGTGCTTTCGGTTGCCTAGGTTCTAAGCTCTAATTCCCTCCCTAAACTCCTCTGACTTTCTTTTCCACCTTTAAAGAAGCTCTTTAAAACTGACCTTTTTTGACAGATTATGGTCACCTGCCCCAATATCTGCTTATGTAGCTCAGTGTCCAATTCTGTTTGGTAACACTCCTGTGAAGCACCTTGGGATATTTTACTAGGTTAATGTACTGTATAAATGCAAGTTGTATTTGGGAACTGTGTGGTTATCATTGGTTGGTTTTACTGTCAACTGGGCTCCATTGCAGGGTTGTGTGTGCATTGTCCCGTTGGCAGAGTTTCCTGTGTGCATTTTGTTGTCGTGACCAATCTTCCCTTTTTTTTTCTGTTTCTCTTTCCCCTCCCCCACTCTGAGACTCCCCAAAAAGAATAATTTGAACCAGACCAAAGGATGCTTTGGAGAGACAAGGGGACACTTCATTTACTCCTCATACTCTAACTTGGAAGACACAAGCATACCTCTTTCATGTCTCCTTCAGGAGAAGGAAGACTCCAAGTTTTGAAGTAGGCTGCTTAAAATGTCCTCAATTATAATATCTTGTCCACTTCACACAGTTTCCCTCCCAAACTACAAAGTATTCTATTATTGAGCTGCCTCTCATGAATCACTTTAATATTGGATATTGCATTTGTCGAGATGTGTTAGCCACATGTTGGGCTGTGGAATATGTCAACACATCAAGTACGCAGGTGTAGCACAGGTTTTGGAATAAGAGCAGAGGACTTCTGATGTCCTGGCCTACATTCCTGCACCAAAAATATTATTCTTCACAGTCTGTTGCAGCGTGCATGTTTATCTGAATAACTGCCCACAGTTCAAAAGTAATTAGCTGTGAAGCTCTATAGGACATGCTGAGTATGTGAAAGATCTGATTATAAAGCTCTCTTATTTTAGATATTGAGTAAAACTCCCTCTACACTGTCCCACCAAACACTTGCAGGGCAACTACAGCGTGGGTTCGATACAGAGTACAGCTCCCTTTGTCACAGAATCGTTACAGCGCAGAACGAGGCCATTAGGCCCATCGTGTCTCTCCAATGAGCAATTCACCTAATGCCATTTCCCCCTTTATACTCTCTTTCCCCCCCCCCCCCCCCCCCCCCCCCACACCAGCCAACACTGCCTCAATCCCGGACTATGAAAAGCAGTCCAGTTTGCACTAATGTGATATTTGTCCATTTCCCATATTGGGCATTCTGTGGTCTGAATGAGATTGCCAATTTAGGACAGTTCAGTTGTGAGCCATGCCCAGTAGGATCTGGATTGAGATTGTACAAACTTACTTGATGTAGAACCATTAAACGTATTGGTCTTCCATTTATTGATTTTAAGTGCTCGTAGACCTTGCTTTACGACATCCTCTAAGCCTTAGTTTCTTTCCTTAAAAAATTAAAGGGGAATTTTCTCTTGTAAAAAAGGACATCAAACATTCACAAATGGCACAGTCGCTAAGAATTATGTTCAGTTTGTTTCCGTGTTTAAACACCGAATGCTGATACAAGCGGGGATGCTGGTTTGGAAGGGTTAATTAGCTGGACAGTGTGAGAGAGGTGAATTATCATTCACAAATTGTGCTGGTTCATTCCTGGAGATGTATCTGATAATTACTTGGCTCTGCAGCAACCTGAATCAGTAACTTCAGCCATTGCTTGTTTGGTGGCATTCAGATTTGCTGTTTAAACAGACAGAAAACAAACAGAGAAAAGGGATACTAGTGTTACTGTAACTGATTTAATTTTCAAAAGAAGCCCTGATGGAGAGGCTCCAACTAACATCCTTGCATTGACGTGGAAATCTAGACTTCTACCATCTGAGGGGAATAAATTTCAGGGCTGAACATTTTGTAGGACCCTGGTGGTGGGTGGTGGGAGTGGGGGTGGTTAGGTGCTATAACAATGTGCTGTGTCCGGCACAGGACTGGGAATTGTAATAGGTTAGAACCTCGGGCACTCTGGAACCTTCCCAGCTGCAAAATCTGTTATCTCAAACCACTTGTAGATCTCCATTAGATTCAGCCCATAAAACTCACTCCTGCTTTCCACCTCTTTTGCCCTACCCCCTACCCCATCAAATGAATGATGAAACAAACTAAAATAAAATATGAAAGAAAAAATAAAACTAAAAATAAAAAGTGGGGACCAGTCATGCTCTGGAAATTATTGAACTCCATGTTCAGGCTGTAGCGTGCCTTAGCGGTAAATAAGATGCTGTCAGCATTCCGAAGAGATTGTTCCCTCCTCGACATCCTGATCCACTCCTCCATTACCCCCAACACCTTGTCCCCTTCCCACGACATCTTCCCATGAAATCACAGGAGGTGTATTACCTGCCCATTTACCTCCTCTCTCCTCACTATCCAAGGCCCCAAACACTCCTTTCAGGTGAAGCAGCGATTTACTTGTACTTCTTTCAATTTAGTATACTGTATTCGCTGCTCACGATGCAGTCTCCTCTATATTGGGGAGATATGATGCAGACTGGGTGACTGATTTGCGGAACACCTTCGCTCAGTTCAAAAACATGACCTCGAGCTCCCTGTCGCTTGGCATTTCAACACCCCTCCACCCCCCTGCTCTCATGCTCACATCTCTGTCCTGGGATTGCTGCAGTGTTCCAGTGAACATCAACACAAGCTCGAGGAACAGCACCTCATTTACCGATTAGGCACACTACAGCCTACCGGTCTGAACATTGAGTTCAATAATTTCAGGGCATGACAGGCCCACCTTTTTTATTTTTAGTTTTATTTTTTCTTATTTTAGTTTGTTTCATAATTTTTTTTTACCATGTGCTGCCCACTGTTTTTTTTTTTCATGTTTGTGCTTTTGGCCAGGACTGTTCATTATTCTGTCATTTAACACCCTATCTGCATTAATGCTTTCTTTCACCACACCATTAACAACACCCTTTGCCTTTGCTGCATGACCTTCTGGTCAGTTATTCTCTGTGACCCTCTGTCCTATCAACACCTTCCCTTGTGTTATCTTTTGCCCCACCCCAGCTTTACTTGCTTAAAACTTAGTACATTTCTAACCTTTGCCAGTTCTGATGAAGGGTCACTGCCCTGAAACATTAACTCTGCTTCTCTGTGCACAGATGATGCCAGACCTGCTGAGTATTTCCAGCATATGTTGTTTTTATTTCAGATTTCCAGCATCTGCAGTATATCTATGCTATTAGCCTCAACTACTCCCTGTGGTAGTGAGTTCCACATTCTTGCCAGTCTCTGTATAAAGGTATTTCTTCTGAATTCCCTATTTGATGCTGTTTGTGGGAGCTTGCTGTGCACAAATTGTCTACATGTTCCCTACATTACAATAGTGATTGGACTTCACAAGTGGATCATTGGATATGAAGCACTTGGATATTCCGAGGTCAGAAAAGGTGCTACTTAAATACAAGTTCTTTAATTCTCCTAAAATGGGGTTGATGTTCAGACTTAAGATGAGTACCTATTGTTTTTGATTTTCCAAGTTATGTTGACATTATTCTTTGCTGATCCTATTAACTGGACTCTTTTTTTTGTGTTTTGTTTGTTTTAAAAATTTATATATAGGTACCAGTGCTTGTAACAAACCCTTTGTTACCATGGCAACAGTTGTGATGGATCAGATTGGCAGACTCTTCATCAACATCCAGCAGATCCGCCAGATCCCGAGCCTGGTGGAGCAATCCATTCCCAGTCTGCCATGCACAGTGAAGGATTACGAAGTACCGCAAATATTCCGGGAGCCCTACATCCACTCGGGCTACAGGCCCGTGAAGCAGAGCTGGCGCTATTACTTTTTCACCTTGTTCCAGCGGCACAATGAATCCGTCAACGTTTGGTCCCACCTGATCGCTGCACTGGTTGTCATCCTCAAATTCCAGGAGCTCTCCGAGACGGTGGACTTCTTGTCTGATCCTCATGCGCTGCCGCTGTTGATTCTTCTCCTGTGTGCCTTCACCTACTTGGTCTTCAGCTCTCTGGCACATCTCTTGCATCCTCGGTCTGAGTTTGCCCACTACTCCTTCTTCTTCTTGGACTATGTGGGCGTGGCCATCTATCAGTACAGCAGCGCTTTGGTCCACTACTACTTCTCTGCTGAAGAGGAGTGGTACCATGTCATCAAAACTTTCTACCTCCCAATGGCTACACTGTTGGCTTGGATGTCCTGTATGGGATGCTGCTATGCAAAATCCAATGCAAAGGTACTGCGTCCCTGGGCACGCAAACTCTATCAGGTAGTGCCAGCAGGGCTGGCCTACATGCTGGACATTAGTCCTGTAGTACACCGGATATACAATTGCTATTCCTCTGGTTGTACCGACTCCTCCATTTGGTACCATGAATGCCAGATCATCTTCTTCCTCATAAGTGCTCATTTCTTCTCTTGCCCTCATCCTGAGAAGTGGTTCTCGGGAAAGTGTGACATTTTCCTGCAGGGGCATCAGATCTTCCATGCGTTCCTGGTCCTCTGCACCCTTGCCCAAATGGAGGCCGTCCACTTGGATTACAAACACAGGCAGCACTTCTATCAGGTTTGGCACAGCGACTCCACCTGGTCTGTGGTTGTCAGTTTTGCATTGATCGTCTCCTCCAGCATTGCCACGGCGGTTTACATGAGGCGCCGTGTCAAAATCAAGCTTGGCCTCAAGGAGAAATGAAGACTGCCACTTCTCAATCGAGTATAATCTTCAACTTCAGTACACTATCCGTGACAGGGGAGCGGTGGGTTTGTGGGGAGGAGGGAAGGGGAAAGAAGATGGCCCTGGCTTTCAGTTGCCATTCTGGGCAGGATTTTTATTCACAGGTTGAATTTGGCATCAGTGTTTTTGCCGTGGGACTGGCAGCAATTTTGAAAACGATTAAGCTCATGCACTGAATTGTCAATGTAAAAGCTAAAGTTCTTGTATCTTGTGCAGAACAATAAACTTTAAATGTTGTGAATTCATTCGGATAGTACTAGTTCAAGCTACGTTGTTCCATTGTAAACAGATTTGGTCAAGACCTGTTGCTGAGTAGAGTTTTGATGAGCGCCTTTTGGCTTTGGGTAATATTCAATATGCCAATGTTTAAACCTGAGCACAGAAAGTGATGGGCCTAAATGAGCCATTTAGTTCAACAAGGCTGTCAACTTTCATTGACCATTCCTTAGCACATTCACCTAATTTGGTCAAATCCACTTAAATCTTGATTTCCCCATTTTTTTTTTTTGCCATGTTCAGAGTTTCGCCGAGATACTTTGACATTGTCCAGAGTTGAATACTCCTAAACCGTACTTTTTGGCTTTTTAAAAAAAAAAAATTAATTCCATGGGATGTGGCATCGCTGGCAAGGCAAGCATTTGTTGCCCATCCCTAATTGCCCTTGACAACTGAGTGGCTTGCTAGGCCATTTCAGAGGGCAATTAAGAGTCAACCACATTGCTGTGGGTCTGGAGTCACATGTAGACCAGACCAGGTAAGGATGGCAAATCTCTTTCCCGAAAGGACATTCGTGAACCAGATGGGTTTTTACAACAACCAATGATAGTTTCCATGACTAACTTTCAATTCCAGATTTTTATTAATTAATTGAATTTAAATGCCACTAGCTGCTGTGGTGGGATTTGAACCTGTGTCCCCAGGGCATTAGCCTGGGTCTCTGGATTACTAATTCAGTGACATTACCACTATGCCACCATCTCCCCTGGTGATGGTTGACTAACTCATTGCTCTAACATGCACCAAAAGTCAACATTTCAGTGTGCAAGAATTCAGTACGTTGTAGTGTCATGGAGCTGGGTTGATGTGTGTAATAATTGCTGCCCACTTGCTCAGTGTACCAGTTAGTTGTGGAAAGCGAGTGCAGCAGCAAAATAGCCCTGAGAAGAAACACGTGTGTCTCATATCTGGTCCTGAATATTGCTTCGATTCCATACCAGCGCATCCCGTTCAACTCCTGATCAGCTGAATTGGATATTTCTCAATTGAGTTGTCCATTATGTTGATGTCATTGCAAGCTCGATTGGTGAAATATCAGCATCAGATGAATCAAGGAGATTTCCCCATTATATGTCTTCATGTTTCTACCCAATTGATTAGAAAATACTCAGTGCAGTTTTCTGGAGGTTGTTTAAAAATGTCTCCAATTTCTGCCAGATGTCTTTTTATAAGGTGTGTTGCTTGCTTGCACTGCTACACTATTTGAGGTAGTTCAGGGAAGGAGAAAGAATGACCTTGCATTTATATAGTGCCTCTCGTGACCCCATGATATCCCAAAGTACTTTGCATTCAATGCAATACTTTATGAAGTGTCATCACTGTTGTAAATTAGGAAACTCGGCATCCAACTTGTGCACAGCAAGGCCCCACGAACAGCCAATGTTATAATGACCAGATAATCTTTTCACTGATGTTGGTTGAGTGATGAATAGTGGTCAGGACACCAGGGGAGAACTCCCTTCTCCTCTTTGAAATAGTGCCATGGGAATATATTACGTCCATCGGAGAGGGCAGACAGGGTTGCAGTTTAATATCTCAACTGAAAGATGACACCTCTGACAGTACAAATTCTGTACAGAATTGGGAATGTTGGCTCAGATTTTGTGTTCAAGTTTCTGGAGTAGGACATGAATCCATGAACTCTTGACTTGAGCGAGATTGGCACCTACTAAGCCACGACTGACGAGGGCAGGCCGCGAGCAGGTTGAGGATCTAACAGTGTTGCAGTCAAGGAAACCTCACACTAGATAAATTATACTTGTTATTGGACAAATAGAGCAAGAGACCTTGAGTGGGTTATTGAAAAGAAACTGAGGCCGCCAAGCAGGATGTCTGCACCAAATGGACTTCCTCTTGATTAAGCGTGAACTGTCACTCGTATTGAACTTTTGTTCTGGGGAAAATTAATCCAGTTGATGCTGTCTTTGGAGAGATAAGCGATGACTTAAAGCTGAAGTGCCCCCCCCCCCCCCCCTTTATTGGTTCATTCTTAATGCATCATTTTGCTGGAACCCCTTTTTGATGTTGGAAAGTAAGATGGGTTGTGTGGTTGCAGTCTTCCTCCACCAGGTGGGGCACTTTATGGAGGGTGAAGGGCCAGGGAATAGATGGAGACAACACTGAAGTGGAGTAGAATTTTCAGCCTCACTACATGCTCGCAGTCAAATAAAAATTGGATCAAATCCCTCTCTGTCTATAAACATTTTGTGGAGGGGTTTTGTGCTTCAGTGAATGACCCTTTCTGTAAAACACCAGCTATTCATGCCTGAAGAATCGTCAGCAGGGAAAAAATAATTTCTATGGGTTTTTCTGACCTAGAGATAACCTGACCTAGGAGAGTGAGACAGAGTGGGGCTAAGCAGCTCCCAACCTAGTGAAATGGTCAACATCAACAATAATTGTCCTCTAATGGATGTTAGGACTTATGTAGACTTGGTCAGCTAACTGTAGGAATAAATGTTGCAGACACTCAGCCAGCCTGAGCAGTGCTGATTTTGACCTGAATGTTTTGAGTGCATTTGTCACTTATGAAAGCTTCAAAGATCTGTATTTAAAAACTGCACAAAGACAGCCATTTTCTGGTGATTCTGATGATCCTGGCCTCACTAAGGACAGGGTGTACAAGCAGCAGCCATTCCGCGACTGGTGGGCACCGCAGGGACTGGAGTGCATCATTGATGCCGAGAATGGCATTTTAATTTGAGTTTTTTGTTTATTTATCTGTTTTTAATAAAGTTTTTTAAAAATGTAAATATGTATATAAAGGGTGGCTGAGGAATAAAGGCCCCCTCGACATGAAAAATATAAAAGGGGCCTGGGGTATAAAGGCCACCTAAAGAAAAAGAAAGCAGCAGCTAAAAACTTCCTCCAACAGTTGATGTGTAAGAGAGCTTGGGCTAACCCTGTGTGGACTGTTTGCCATGGAGAGTGCCTGAGCAGTGACCCTGAAAGGACAGACCATGTTAAACACTGCTTTCTTTAGCAGTGAAAGGTTCTATTAGATGGTCTAACCTTCTACACCTCCTTCCCCAGCTGCTAGTGATGATAACAGCAGGGAGGTAAAATGGACTGAACCAGCATTCTGTATCTCAGTTATGACTGCTGCAGTGCTGGTGGACACAGTATGGGGTAGGCAAAATTGACCGATTAATGAGATCTGAATATGTACGACATCTTGGGTGGAACTTTGAACGTAAAACTGATGAAAGCTGATTGACCACTTGCCTGTTATATGCCTGGCCTGCTAATTCTTTTTGCATTGACTCCAACAGAAAGTAAAACAGGGCAGGCATGTATTGTGTGTGCGGTATAACAGGTCTAATACCACCTGTTTACACTCCACTGGAGTTGAAAGTTCTGCCGCATGTGACAATATGCAGCATCTCTTTAAAATTCTGTTTTACATGAGATTGTGTGAGGGGGTGGGCCACTGAATTCCATTGAAATAAACAGCTGTGCCATAAGATATAGGGCTCTGAGCTGCAGATGGGTGTTTATATTCCTGTGGAAAATTTAGCCCTTTGTTACATTCTTGTTCCTATTACCAACATGATACAAAAAAAAAGTTCTTGTTTAGTCTGGAGCCTGAGATAAGCTAATTATCAGTACTGTACAGTAATGCAGTCTACAAACCAATCCTCCGTTGGACAGTCATGGGGCAAACACGTGACCAGGTATGGTACTGAGCCACACAGGCCAGGCACGTCCTGCCCAGTACTGGCGCTGGGAGCCTGAAGTAGCAAGTGTTCCAGCTGTGCCAATGGAAAGGTTCTAGTAATGAGCTTAAAATGAAAGGGTGAAAATGCAGCAACCTTCTGCTGAATTGTTTGGATTCCACCACTCGCCTAGCCTGTCTTCCCTCCTCGCACCATTGTAAATTTCAGCTCATACAAAACTCTGCTGTACCTATCCTAATTTTCACCGTCCCATTCACCCATCATACCTTGTCATTGCTGACCTACGTTGGCTTATGATCCGCTAATCCCTTGATTTTAAAAATTCTCATCCTGGTGTTTAAATCCATCCATGGCCTGGACCCTCACCCCATCTTTGTAACCTCCTATAGCACTCCAAGATCTTTGTGCTCCCCCATTCTGGCCTCTTGTACATCTGCGGTGAGTAACTTAAAGCTTTTGCACCATCTACAAGGCTCAAGTCAGGAGTGTAATGGAATACTCTCTTGTCTGATAAGTGCAGCTCCAACAACACTCAACAAGCTTGACACTATGCAGGACAAAGCAGCCTGTTTGGCATCCCATCCTCTGCCACTGGCACATTGTGGCTGCAGTGTGTACCGTTTCCAAGATGCTCTGCAGCAATTTGCCAAGGCTTCTTAGACAGCACATCCCAAACCTGTGACTTATACCACCTAGAACAAGTGCACCACCAATTCCCAAGTTCCCCTCCAAGTCACACACCATCCTGATTTTGAAATATATCACCGTTCCTCCACTGCCCCTGAGTCAAAATCCTGGAACTCCCTCCCTAACAGCACTGTAGGTGTGCCTACGCCACATGGACAGCAGCAGTTCAAGAAGATGGCTTACCACCACCTTCTCGAGGACAATTAATAATTGGCAGTAAATGCTGGCCTAGCCAGTGACGCTCACATGGTATGAACAAAAAACCCTGATTTTTTTCATGGCTCCACCATTAGGAGCCATGCCTTCAGCTTCATAGGTCCCAAAGTTTCTCTAACTCTATATCCTTAAGATGCTTCTTAAAACTTACCTATTTGACCAACTGTCACCTGTCCTAATATCTTTGTGGCTTGGTGTCAATTTTATCTGATAATGCTTCTGTGAAGCATCTTGGGACATGTTTTCTATGTTAAAGGTGCTATATAAATGCAAGTTAATATTGTAAAATGTCCAGTATTTAGTAGAATGATGTTAGGGATGCAGGACTCCAGTTATATGGAGAGACTGGAGAAGCTGGGATTGATGTCCTTGGAGCAGAGAAGGTTCAGCAGAGATTTAATAGAAATGTTCAAAATAATGAAGGGATAGAGTAAATAAGGAGAAACCTTCCATTGGGAGAAGGGTCAGTAACCAAAGGACACAGATATAAGATAATTGATAAAAGGACTTGATGGCGGTGGGAAGAGAGATGAGAATTTTTTTTACACAGCAAGTTATTCCGATCTAGAATGCACTGCGAGAAAGAACGGTGGAAGCAGATTTAATAGTAACTTTCAAAAGGGAATTAGATAAATATTTGAAGGAGAAAAAGATCACCGGGCTATGGGGAAATAGCAGGAGGGAGTGGAACTAATTAGATAGTTTTTTCAAAATGAATGACTTTTTAAAAAATGAAACCTTGGCATTTCAGAAATGTTCAGACACTGTACTCATAAACTGGCCTGTTTCAAACCTGAATGGGTGATGAACCTTATTTGGTGGCTAGCGGTCAGTTCGGCTCGGTCAGTAGCAGTCTCACCTCTCAGTCAGTGTTGTGGGTTCAAGCCCCAATCCAAAGACTTGAACACAAAATCCAGACTGACACTCCCAGTACTGAGGGAGTGCTGCACTGTCAAGAGAGTGCCATCTATCAGCTGAGATGTTAAACTGAGGTCCCATCTGTCCTGTCAGCTGAATTATTATGCCGAGATGTGATGCTGTACTGATTGAGTTCGCTGCCTGTTAAAACCTGTACATAAGATGTGAATATTGTGGAATTAGGTGGCATTTAGTCAGCAGCAACACCCATAGTGTGGAGGCTTGAAATTTCCCTTCAGCCAAGTAAAGTGGAATTGATCATTGAGAGTGAAAACACTACCACATATTAGCCACAGCCTGTATTACACTCACTGAACTCATGAACAACTCGCAATCTCAGCTCACCACAGGAAAGAACGTGCATTTATGTAGCACCTCAGGATGTCCCAAAATGCTTTACAACCATTGAAAAGATGCAGAAGAGCTTCTTTGAAATAATGCCGTAGGATCTTTAACATCCACCTGAGAGGACAGGGCCTTGGTTTAACATCTCATTCACAAGATGGCACTTCCGACAGTGCAGCACTCTGTCAGAACTACACCGAAGTGTCAGCCTGGATTTTGTGTTCAAGTATCTGGAGTGCGGATACATTTCTGGAGGTTTCATCACATGGCCTTCTGCCTTGAATTGCCCCCACACTCCTGGCATTGATCCATCCTCCAGACGCATTGCCTTCCCATGGCCAATTGGGAAGCCAACGGGCTCCATATTACTCAGCTTGACTATTTGTGAAACAGCATTTCCCCCATCTCCAAATTTTTATAACTAATAAAGTGCGCAAAGAAAATAGAATTTTTTTTTTAACTGTCCCTCTGGTTTTTCTCATGGGAATGTCCTGGAGATTAATCTTCAATTCCTGAAAACTCCAGGACAATCCTGGAGGGTTGTCAATCCTAATTTGGAGTGGAATTTGAATTTACAGCCTTCTGACTCAAGTGAGATTGCTATTAACTAAGCCAAAGGTGACACTCTTCAGGAGCCAGCTGTGCTGGGCTAACTCAGCTGGGCAACATCCCTTGGTTAAGACCATGAGAAGTGGCCAAGGCTCCTGCTCATGTCTGCCATCTGGTGTCGACAGTTGGAAAATGCATAGATAAGGTGAGCGTGATCTGTTCTCCACAGCTCCTAACCAACCTGTGACCTCCACCTCTCGGGAGGACATGAATAGCAGGTGTATGGTCATACCACCAGCTCCAAGGTCCCCTCCAAGTCACATAAATTATCCTGACTTAGACATATATCAGCCTTTCCTTCATCGTCACTGGGATAAAATCCTGGAACTCCCTACCTCACAGCACTGTGGGAGTCCCTTCACCGCACAAACTGCAGTGGCTTAAGAAGGCCCACCACCACCTTCTCAAGTTCTTTTCTAGAATAAAAATAGATTGTGCACATTGCAGCATTTTATACCTGCCATTTTATAGCATCAAATCAATTGAAAGAAAGCTAGATGAGTACATGAGGGATAAAGGAATAGGGTATATGCTAATAGGGTAAGGTGAAGTAGGATGGGAGAAGCCTCATGTAGAGCGTAATCACCAGCCTGTCTCTGCACTGTACATGCTATGTAATTCCATGTAACTAGGGATGGGCAATAAATGCCATCTATGTCGGCCTCACCCACAGCTTGAGAATGAATGTTAAAACACTGCTGTCTGCCGTCTCTTACTGTCCAGCTTCAGACATAAACTGGTGGTAAGGAGAAATCCACAGCACCAACACCCCAGTGAGAGAGTTATTGTCTTAAGGGGAGAGGGGAAGAAAAATGCCAAGTGGAAATTCAGCAAACATGTAAAATTTGGATGAGCAAAGTGTGCCAGGGCAGGATCCCGGTTTGTGCATTGTTCAGTCTTCCTGTCACGACTAGACAGTGTCATGATACTGTTTTTTGGGGGGAATATGCAGTGTCTTTAAACCAGCAAAGGATCAGTACAACAAGCAAGCCACAGGAGTTACTGAATAAAGGTGCATCTTGGTTACCCCTGGATACAACCATAGAGTGGGAGGGCCAGCCAGCTGCAGAAGGTGCATCATGGTTGCCTTGGATACAGCCATTCAGAGACTGAGGATCGATATACAATGTTGCAATTAGTCATAGAGTTATACAGCACAGAAACAGGCCCTTTGGCCCGTCGTGTCTGTGCTGGCCATCAAGCACTTAACTAATCTAATCCCATTTTCCAGCACTTGGCCCGTAGCCTTGTATGTTACGGCGTTTCAAGTGCTCATCTAAATACTTCTTAAATGTCCTGAGGGTTCCTGCCTCAACCACCTCTTCAGGCAGTGTGCTCCAGATTCCAACCACCCTCTGAGTGAAAAAACTTTTCCTCAAATCCCCTCTAAACCTCCTGCCCCTTACCTTAAATCTATGCCCCCTGATTATTGACCCCTCCGCTAAGGGAAAAAGTTTCTTTCTATCTAACCTATCAATGCCCCTCATAATTTTGTAAACCTCAATCAGTCCTCCCTCAGCCTTCTCTGCTCTAAGGAAAACAACCCTAGAGTTTACAGTCTCTCTTCATAGCTGAAATGCTCCAGCCCAGGCAACATCCTGGTGAATCTCCTCTGCACCCCCTCCAGTGCAATCACATCCTTCCTATAGTGTGGCAACCAGAACTGTACACAGTACTCCAGCTGTGGCCTAACTAGCGTTTTATATAACTCCATCATAACCTCCCTGCTCTTATATTCTATGCCTCAGCTAATAAAGGCAAGTATCCCCTATGCCTTCCTAACCACCTTATCCAGCTGTGCTGCTGCCTTCAGTGATCTACGGACAAGTACACCAAGGTCCCTCTGACCCTCTGTACTTCCTAGGGTCCTACCATCCATTGTATATTCCCTTGCCTTGTTAGTCCTCCCAAAATGCATCACCTCACACTTCTCAGGATTAAATTTCATTTGCCACTGCTCCGCCCATCTTAACAGCCCATCTATATCGTCTTGTAATCTAAGGCTTTCCTCCTCACTATTTATGACACCACTAATTTTTGTGTCATCTGCAAACTTACTGATCATACCTCCTATATTCACATCTAAATCATTAATGTACACTACAAACAGCAAGGGTCCCAGCACCGATCCCTGCAGTACACCACTGGTCACAGGCTTCCACTCGCAAAAACAACCCTCGACCATTACCTCCTGCCACTAAGCCAATTTTGGATCCAATTTGCCAAGTTGCCCTGGATCCCATGGGCTCTTACCTTCTTAACCAATCTCCCATGCGGGACCTTATCAAAAGCCTTACTGAAGTCCATGTAGACTATATCAACTGCTTTACCCTCATCTACACATCTAGTCACCGCCTCGAAAAATTCAGTAAAGTTTGTTAGACACGATCTCCCCCTGACAAAGCCATGCTGACTATCCCTGATTAATCCCTGCCTCTCCAAGTGGAGATTAATCCTGTCCCTCAGAATTTTTTCCAATAGTTTCCCAACCACCGGCCTGTAATTACCTGGTTTATCCCTGCTACCCTTCTTGAATAATGGTACCACATTCATTGTCCTCCAGTCCTCTGGTACCTCTGCTGTGGCCAGAGAGAATTTGAAAATTTGTGTCCGAGTCCCTGCAGTCTCCCCCCGTGCCTCACATAACAGCCTGGGATACATCTCATCTGAGCTGGGGATTTATCCACTTTTAAGCCCACTAAAACAGCTAATACTTCCTCCCTTTCAATGCTAATATGTACAAGTATATCGCAATCCCCCTCCCTGATTTCTACACCTACATCGAACTTCTCCATAGTGAACACAGATGAAAAGTAATCATTTAAAACCTCACCTATGTCCTCCTGCTCCACACACACATTGCCACTTTGGTCCCTAATGGGCTCTACTCTTTCCCTGGTTATCCTCTTACCCTTAACATATTTATAAAACGCCTTGGGATTTTCCTTTATCTTGCCCGCCAGTATTTTTTCATGTCCCCTCTTCACTCTACTTTTTTTTTTAAATACCCTCTACACTTTCTATACTCTTCAAGTGCTTCCGCTGTTTTCAGCGCTCTGAATTTGCCATAAGCCTCCTTTTTTTTCCTGATCCAATCCTCTATATCCCTTGACATCCAGGGTTCCCTGCACTTGTTGGTCCTACCCTTCACCTTAATGGGTACATGTTGACTCTGAACTCTCACTATTTCCTCTTTGAATGATTCCCACTGGTCTGATGTAAACGTTCCTACAAGTGGCTGCCCCCGGTCCACTTTAGCCAGATCCTGTTTTATCATATTAAGATCGGCCTTCCCCCAATTCAGAAACTTTATTTCCGGTCTATCTTTGTCCTTTTCCATAACAACCTTAAACCTCACAGAGTTATGGTCACTATCCCCGAAATGCACCCCCACTGACACTTCTACCACTTGTCCGGCTTCATTCCCTAGGATTAGGTCCAGTACTGCCCCTTCTCTTGCAGGTCTTTCTACGTACTGGCTCAAAAAGCTCTCCCGTATGCATTTTAAGAATTCCGCCCCCTTTAAGCCTTTTGCACTAAGACTATCCTAGTTGATATTGGGGAAGTTGAAATCCCCTACTATTATTATCCTATTATTTTTACACCTCTCTGAGATTTGCCTACATATCTGCTCCTCTATCTCTCCCTGACTGTTTAGAGGCCTGTAGTACACTCCCAGCCAAGTGATTGCCCCCTTTTTGTTTTTAAGTTCTACCCATATGGCCTCATTTGAGGAACCTTCTAAGATATCATCGCTTCTTACTACAGTAATTGACTCCTTGATGAGCAGTGCAATGCCACTTCCTCTTTTACCCCCTCCCCTGTCTTGCCTGAAGATTCTATACCCTGGAATATTAAGCTGCCAGTCTTGCCCTTCTCTCAACCATGTCTCTGTGGTAGCAATAATGTCATAATCCCATGTGTTAATCAACACCCTCAATTCATCTGCCTTACTTGTAAGACTCTTTGCATTAAAATAGATGCAATCCAGCCTTGCATTTTTCACTTGTGCCTTAACAGGTATATATTTGCTCTGCCTTCCAGACTGACTCAGTTTCTCTTCTATATTTGACTGCGCATCACCCCCTACTGTACCTGCACTCTGTAACCCATCCCCCTGCCAAATTAGTTTAAACCCACCCCCACCCCACCCCCAGCACAAGCAAACCTCCCAACAAGGATATTGGTCCCGTTCCAGTTCAGGTGCAACCCGTCCAACTTGTACAGGTCCCACCTTTGCCAGAAACAGACCCAGTGATCCAGGAAACTAAAGCCCTCCTTCCTGCACCATCTCTTCAGCCATGCATTCATCTGCTCTATCCTCCTATTCCTATACTCACTAGCACGTGGCACCGGGAGTAATCCAGAGATTACAACCTTTGAGGTCCTGCTTTTTAATCTGCTACCTAGCTCCCTAAATTCTTGTTGCAGGAACTCATCCCTCTTTCTACCTATGTCGTTGGTACCTATTTGTACCATGACCTCTGACTGTTCACCCTCCCCCTTTAGAATGTCCTGCAGCCGCTCCGTGACATCCTTGACCCTAGCACCAGGGAGGCAACATATCATCCTGGAGTCACGTTTGCGGCCACAGAAATGCCTATCTGTACTCCTTACGATAGAATCCCCTATCAGTATAGCTCTTCCACTCCTTTTCCTCCCCTCCTGTGCAGCTGAGCCACCCGTGGTGCCACAGACTTGGCTCTTGCTGCATTCCCCTGAGAAGCTATCTCCCCCAACAGTATTGAAAGTGGAAAATCTGTTAGATAGGGAGATGGACCCAGGGGACTCCTGCACTACCTGCCTAGTTCTTCTACTCTCCCTGGCACTGGGAGTAATTGACTTTTAAACTGGCTATTTATTGAGATAGACTGTTCTAACAGACAGACAGTTGGGTCAGCATGAACTGAACAGAGATCTCTGTTAATTTAAACTGAAGGAAGAATTTAAACTGTCACTATTGTTTATCTCTCAAAATTCTTAAGCCAGATTGATTCTTTTGAAAGCGGTTGTGAGTTGTTGATCTGCTGTGGTCATCACTGGAAGAAAGAGGAGTTTGAAGTTTTGGATGTTGGACTGTTTTCCTTTCCTCATTGGACCCTGGAAGATTGTGAGTGGACTTTGAATCAGAGGACTTCAAGCAACCTTGGACTGTTTCTACATTGGGAAGATTCCATTTCGGCAGGAGTGTAAATCTGCAAGGACTTTGTTACTTCTATTTTTTAAATGTTGTTTTATCTTAGTATTGTTTAAGGCTTTTAGTTTTTTTAAATAAACAGTTAATTTGTTGATCTGAAGCTACCTGGTTTAGTTAGTCTCATTTGGGGATTAATAGATCGTTCAATTTGGCCTGGCTTTCTTTAATTTGGAAAGTTTAAAGTGATGTGTTATGTGATCTGTGGAGTGACGGGACAGAAATGACAGTGCATTGCTCCCATTGCAATCAGAATCATAAATTTTGATTGGGGGCATTGTCTTGAGCAGTCGTGTCACAACATATTAATTGGGGGCTCGCTCGCGATTGAATCATATTTTAAATAGGCGACTCACGTCTGGGATCAGAATCAGACTAATTGAAAGGCTCGCATTTGGAATCATATTAATTACCCGTCTCTGGAATAACATATTTAAATTTCTCTCACGTCTGGGAGGATGGGAATTGGAAAGTCAATTATTGGGATCTAAATCTAACGCCAATTACAAAGAAATAAAAAGAACCAGGTCTCTTATACAATAAGGTACTGTCCATACCATTGTAATGGCATTAGTGGTTGCAACAGTTTTTGGGAAAGCAGAGTATTTCGCTCAATGACTTGATAACTTTAACTAAGAACAAATTAATAGAATTGGCAGCAAAATTGGGGTTAGAATTGAAATCAGGTGCCAAAAAAGCAGAGATAATTGACATAATAGCCAAACATCTGGGCTTAGTAGAAGAAGAAGAAGAAAAAGAAAGGGATTACGAGAGACAAGAAGTTCGTGAGTCAGAGGGTAATGGAAACATAGAAAAATCAGAGCAGGAGTAGGCCATTCGGCCCTTCGAGCCTGTTCCACCATTCAATACGCTCATGGCTGATCATCCAAACTCAGTAACCTGTTCCCACTTTCTCCCTGTATCCCTTGATCCCATTAGCCCTAAGAGCTATATCTAACGCTTTCTTGAATATATTTAATGATTTGGCCTCAACTGCTTTCCGTGGTAGAGAATTCCACAGGTTCACCACTCTCTGGGTGAAGAAATATCTCCTCATCTCAGTCCTAAATTGCTTACCCCTTATCCTTAGACTGTGCAGTGGAGTTGGCTAGGATGCAGTTAGAAATGAAAAAACTGGAGCTTCAACAGGAAAAAGAAAAAGCAATAGCAATAAGAAAACTTGAATTGGAGGAAAGGGAGAAGCATTTTGGAGAGAAAGTGAAAGAGAAGAGAGGGAATTTAGGTTAAAAGAGATGGAACTAAGACAAAAGGGTAGTCTTGAATCCAGGGAAAATTCGGGCTAGGAAGATTCTGAATTTAGCTCAGAACCCAACGAAAAGTTGTTTAAATTTATACAGGCTCTTCCTAAGTTCGAGGAAAGGGGCGTAGAGGCATTTTTCATATCCTTTGAAAAAAATAGCCAAACAGATGAAATGGCCAAAAGAATGCTGTTTATGCAGGACAGGCTGGTAGGCAGAGCTCATGAAGTTTATGCCATGCTTCCTGAAGAGGCTTCTGCAGATTATGAGATGGCAAAAATAGTTATTCTCGCTGCGTATGAATTAGTCCCTGAAGCTTACTGTCAGATGTTTAGGAACTGACGGAGATTGGCTGGGCAGACATATTTAGAATTTTTGAGGGCGAAGCAAATCATTTTTGACTGTTGGATATGGGCATTAAAGATAGAAACCACATATGAGAATTGGTTCTCTTAGAAGAGTTTAAAAACTTCATTCCTTCAGTAGTGAGAAATCCTGTAGATAACCTGAAAGTTTTGAAAGCTAGCAGAGATTGCTAATGATTTTGAGCTTGTGAATAAGCCAACCTATTTTGTCTGTCACCCTCATAAACCTGAGAAAGATAGAAAGTGGGAGAATGAAAGGAAGGCAAGTAGCCAGGGACAAGAAGGAACAGCTGGGAATGCCCCAGGATCAACTCCTCAGGTCAGAAAGGAAGGTGCTGAGGGTAGAAGTGAGGTTCGCAAGCCAAAGCGTTATCATTGCAACAAAATGGGTCATCTTCATTCAGAGTGCTGAAATTGCGAGGTAAACCCATAGGACTTGTTGAGGTACGCAAAGCTAGTGCAGAAGAAAAGCCTCTGACTGAGAGTATAGCAGACCAGGCTATAGCTTTAATGACAGCTGTGAAACCAGCTACTAAAACTAAAAAGAGTGTAGAGGTTAAGAAGAAAATACCTGAGAGTTATAATGAATTTCTGTCAAAGGGGAGAGTAACTCCATATCCTGTAAGTGAGGCAATTATCCTCAGAGACACAGAGCAACCCAAACACTGTTGCCGGGGAAAGATATAAGGTTTCCACCAGAGAGCGCCTTGAACGCTAAAGTTTTAGTTCATGGAATTGGCGGGGAGTATATACCTGAACCTTTGTATAAAGTACGCCTAGAGAGTGACTTAATATCTGGGATAGTAACTGTAGGTGTTGTCCACAGTTTGCCAGTAAAGGGAATTGATCTACTCCCGGGAAATTACTTGGCTGGATCAAAAGTATCAGTTTCTCCTATTCTTACAGAGGAACCAAGTGAAATTAAGGAAATGGAGCGATTACAGGAACAGGTTCTGGGAATATTTCCTGCGTGTGTAGTCACCCGAGCAATGGCTAAACAAGATCCATTGTCGGAGGTAAAAGGGGCACCACAAATAGATAGCCAAGTATCTGAGACCTTATTTGGGGATTTAGATAATCCAAATGAGATGTTTAACAGATCATCTATTATTGCAGCAAAGCAAGCTGATCCAGAGATATACTGAATAACATAGATGGCTCCATCAGAAGCTGAGGCGAAAAGAGTTCCGGAAGGCTATTATATGGCAAATGGGGTTTTGAGGAGGAAATGGAGACCGCCTCATAGACCTGTGGATGAAGACTGGACAGTTATTGAACAGATAGTGGTACCACCTAAATATCGCCAAGGATTATTAAGGGTAGCACACGACATTCCTTTTGCAGGACATAGGGGAATTCGGAAGATCAAATCACACATAAACCAACATTATTACCGGCCAAATCTTACAAAGAATGTGAGACAATTTTGTTGGACATGCCATACCTGTCAAATGGTGGGAAAACCACAACCTACCATAAAACCAGGGGATGAAGTATTAGTGTTGTTACCATCACCGGGAGAACCATTAAAGACACGGTTCAATGGCCCATATAGAGTGATCAAAAGAGTGGGTGTGGTAGATTACTTAATTGACACCCCTGATCACCAGAAGAAGAATTGGTTGTGTCACATCAATATGCTAAAGCAATATTACCACAGGGAGGAGGATAAGCCAGTACAGGTACGTCAGGTAATTGGGACTGTTGAGAAGGAAAAGGATAGTGAGGATGAGGCAGAAACAGGCCTAGGAAATTCTCAGATTGAACCTCCAACTATCAGATTAGCGAATACAGAATGGCTAGGAAAATTAGACAATATGCTTTTTCACTTAGAGGCAAAAAAGCATGAAGACCTAACCAGGCTTTTTAGCATGTTTCAAAGAGTTTGTAGGGATAAGCCAGGATGTACAACCTTAGCCACACATTCCTTTAAATCAACATCCTTGCCGTTTAGGTCCAGACAGACAGGCCCAAGTGGAAGCACAGGTACAATGCATGCTGAAGGGAAGCTTAGTTGAACCTAGTCAAGACAGCTGGAACTCGCAGGTGGCCTTGATACCTAAACCTGGTGGGACGGCTCAAACTTGCATAGACAATAGAAAAGTCTCTGCGGTAAAGAAGGCAGACTCCTACTCAAATTCTCATTTAAAGGACTATATGGACCGAGTAGGCAACACCATGTGTCTTAAAGAGACAGATGTGTTGGAGCGATACTGTCAAATTCCTTTGATAACTCAAGATAAGAAAAGGTCAGCTTCTGTAACACCAAACAGGATTTTCCAGTATCAAGTGATGCCACACAGGTTAAGGGGTACTCGAGAGACTTCTCAGAGAATAGTGAACCCAGTAGTGGTCAGTGTTCCTAGCTGTGCAGTTCACCTGGCTGAGGTGATGGATAATAAGGACACTTGGAAGGAAAACACGAAATAACTGGAAGACTATGCTTGGAAATTTGAAATGGGTTAATTGGGACAACCTTTTGAAAATTTAAAGCTGAAAATGTTCTGGTGGAACTTGTTGCTGTAGTCCTAATATTTTAGAAAATTGTATATCTGTAAATGTGAGAAAAATGTGTTAACATTTCATGTTTCAATTTGTATTTTTTGCATTGTAATGTAATGCATTTCGGGAATGGTGTTTCATTCCACCAGGCACAACGATGTCATGATACTGTTTTTTTTTAGGAAAATGCGGTGTGTATTTAAGACAGCAAGGGATCAGTACTGCTTTAAGAACAAGCAAGCCTCAGGAGTTACTGAATAAAGGTGCATCTTGGTTGCCCCTGGTTACAACCATACAGAGAGGGAGGACCAGCCAGCTGCAGAAGGTACATCTTGGTTGCCTTGGATACAGTCATTCAGAGACTGAGGATTGATATATAATGTTGCAATTGACTTTTAAACTGGTTTTTTATTGAGATAGACTGTTCTAACAGACAGACAGCTGGGCCAGCATGAACTGAACAGAGACCTCTGTTAATTTAAACTGAAGGAAGAATTTAAACTGTCACTATTGTTTATATCTCAAAATTCTTAAGCCAAATCGATTCTTTTGAAAGCAGTTGCGAGTTGTTGATCTGCTGTCTTCATCACTGGAAGAAAGAGGAGTTTGAAGTTTCGGATGTTAGACTGTTTTCCTTTCCTCATAGGATCCTGGAAGATTGTGAGTGGACTTTGAATCAGAGAACTTCAAGCAACCTTGGACTGTTTCTACATTGGGAAGATTCCATTTCGTCAGGAGCGTAAATCTGCAAGGACTTTGTTACTTCTATTTTTTAAATGTTGTTTTTATCTTAGTATTGTTTTAGACTTCTAGATTTTTTTCGAATAAACAGTTAATTTGTTGATCTAAAGATACCTGGTTTAGTTCGCCTCATTTGGGGATTAATAGATCGTTCAATTTGGCTGTGGTTTTCTTTAATTTGGAAAGTTTAAAGTGATATGTTATGCGATCTGTGGAGTGACGGGACTGAATTGACAGTGCGTTGCTCCCACCGCAATCAGAATCATAAATTTTGATTGGGGGCTTTGTCGTGAGCGGTTGTGCCATAACAACAGTAGCTTTTGCAGAGTAAGATGACACTTTTTGTTGGCCCAATCTACATTTACCAGTTTGATCTTAAAGGCAGGGAGGATGACATATAGAGGCTTGTTAGACACAGGTGTGTTCAGCATTTGTCATTGGCAAACACTGTCTCTGAACCTACTGCATGTTCTTTATTAGTTAGCGGGTTAAACTAGTGTTTAGGCACTAGCCACATCTGGCTAACTGGAAATCCAGATGTGGCTAATTGCATTTCCAATTAGTCAATAAAAAAATGAGTAATAAGACACAGTTGTTGGTCATGTGATCTCTATACTCATATTTGCACACCGTATGTGAACTTTAATCTATTTTATGTATTTGTTGGTAAATGTTAAAGCGAAACAGTGTACGAGTGTTTTTTGATTGTGGGTGCTGCTTTACTCCCTTGCTCACTGACTAGTGCTGGATATTTATTAAGTCAATATACAGATGTAAAATACATTTATCCATATAGTGTGTGAGGTGTTTTGAAGAAAAGAATCATAGAATGATACATCACAGAAGGAGGCCAAATGGCCCATTGTGCCTGTGCTTGCGGGTTTTCTACCCAAACTAGTGTGTGGGGCTAAAATGGTGTCACATTGTCCACACCTGAGTCTGGTCAGCAATTTCTATTGGACATTACTGGGTTAAACTTACAATACAGGCACTTTCTATACTTATCTCAGGACTCAATACTATTGCACTTCAGACAATCCTGGTTCCTGGTGTGTTTCTTCGTTACAGTTGGACAAATATCCAGTCCCTCAACAACATATTATTGTGGCAAAGGTGGTGCTAAGAGATCAGTACAATGTGATGGAATACAGGTATAATAGGCTTAATTAGATAGCATTTAGATATAGTTAATATATTATACCTTTTAGAATTAAAGATTGAATAAATGGTCAGTTTCCAGAACTCACTGAAATTCCCCTTTAAAAAGGTAGAGTTAAATATTTCAAGGTCCCTGTTAGCATAGAATTTCTGTTGCCAGGGAATTGGAAGATAATCACACAAATTGAAATATCCTGTGTGACATCAGTAAGAGGTAGCAATAAGCTTAATTAGTTTATGGGGTTGCAGACAAATAGGCTCCAGAGGTTGCTTTAAGGTACCTTAAAAAGGCAATTATAGATAATAAAACAATAAAAGAGGTCAAGTAAACACAATTAAAAACATCTTGACCAGATAAGGGCTCACAACTTCAAAAAACAGCAAAGAGTTTCCAGTAAAACATTAAGTGCAAAGTTAGCTCATGATACTACCAAATATGGATTTTGAAAGCCAGAAAAACACACACAGAAAGGTAGCACCCATATGCTAAGAGGTCATATGACACCTTAGAAATAGTATAAAAATGAAAGGTTTTGAAAGCAAAGATTCGAAGCATAGACTCCTCAAACATTGCTTCTCAACTAAGGGGCATTTAAGGTAAAAGTTTACTTTAAATTCTGATGGATATTCTGGATATTCCAAGATAATTTTGCTGTAACATTAGCAAGGTTAAACTTTTGGATTCTATGTTAGAAATAAGAATATGTGTTACATCTCTCAGTAATATTTGATATTCTGATATACTTATCCACTTAAGAAGTTTAATGCATGTTAAATTCTTTAATAAATATATAAAAGTTAATAAATCGTCTCATGTAGTATTCTGTATACAACTACAAGAAAACCCTCTCTGTATCTCTTTAAGTGGAGAGATACATATTGAAGAGAGTTTCCCTTATAATATTGTGGATATTTATGACTTAGCCATAATATTAAAAATAGGCTATCTGAAAGATGGTAATATTTTCTGTTGGTTTTCTTTCTTTGAGGGAAAGCTAGTACAATTCTTTGGACCCAAATAAGTGTCTGAGAATTTGTCTGGTTTGAACTTGATTAAAGGAGATTCACAGGGATGTACACCTGATTTGGTTTAGTCCCTATAAGGGGTTAAAGTCATAAATCACTTCAACAAAACAGTGACAAGTCTTTTATGCATCATATCGGCTGGTGGATTGTGTGTTGACATTAAGCATATATT
This sequence comes from Heterodontus francisci, assembly GCF_036365525.1. Taxonomy (NCBI): domain Eukaryota; kingdom Metazoa; phylum Chordata; class Chondrichthyes; order Heterodontiformes; family Heterodontidae; genus Heterodontus; species Heterodontus francisci. The sequence goes on from NC_090401.1 coordinate 46,752,427, forward strand.
ATAAGTTACACCCTGTGTGATGTGCCATTTGCATCGATTCATATTAGCCCACATCTAACTGTCTAGTCCCCTCCCTTCTCTCTTGTTTCCTGATGGGCTAAAGTTCTGCAGGTGGTGTCTGTCTTTCATTGAACATTCTTCACTTGAACCCGAAACAGCCAGCATTGGCAGGATATTTGACTGGGTGGGGCATCACACACAGAGACTATATTGCCCATACCTGAAAATCCAACCCCTCACTTTCCAACTGGGAGTCACTGGATTGTGATCAACAGCAAGAACCAAGTTAATTTTAAATACACACACCCATGCCCACTACACTCACCACCCTCACCACACTAGTCCAGGGATGCTCAGTCTGATTGTAGCTTCTTTACTCACCCTCACACACTACTCACACTCACCTCACAGTCACTCACACACAGCTATAAAGAGAGTAAAACCATATTTTATCTTCACAAGTTGTCCCGGTTGGTATTGTGTGAAACTTTGAGCAGGAGTTGATGCCGAAAATCAGAGAATTTGCTGAGGTGGAGTGTGTGCCAGTGTGAGTTGTCTGTACAGTGTCTAAGAGGTAACACAATGACTGTAGTTTGTCTTTCTTTCTATGTACGTAATAATTTACACTCCCCTTGACCTCTGCAAGCAGCAGTCGTCTCACTCTGTACAGGAACAACAGCGCAATCTTCCTTTGCTGACTCCAAGCCACAGCCAAGCAATGACCCAACTCCACAATCAACGGGATGATTTATTGCAGAGCTAGGAGGAAGTGCTGGTCTGTCGCCAGTTAATGCACCTTTAGTCAACAATTCAGAGCACGAAGTTCATTTAGCAAGAATGAATATTTTACTTCTCTTGTCTTTACAAACTTGAGAGAACACGTAGAACACCAGCTCTTTGGGAGACAAAAGGCAACAAGGAAGAGGAACTTTGTGCAGCTATTTATAGGGAGAAACTGCCCACAATGGCTGTTGGGTTTCACAGAGATGTATGTGTGGGTGGAGAATTTAGCTATTTTGACAATCAGCTATGTTAAACATTGACTTCATGATGTTAGAGAAGAATTATCCCCACTATACAAATTGCTGTATGGCCACTGTCATGAGACACTTCCGGGGACCGTATCCCTCTATTCCCTTCCTATTCATGTATTTGTCAAGATGCCTCTTAAACGTCGCTATCGTACCTGCTTCCACCACCTCCCCCGGCAGCAAGTTCCAGGCACTCACCACCCTCTGTGTAAAGAACATGCCTCGCACATCCCCTCTAAACTTTGCCCCTCTCACCGTAAACCAATGTCCCCTAGTAACTGACTCTTCCACCCTGGGAAAAAGCTTCTGACTATCCACTCTGTCCATGCCGCTCATAACTTTGTAAACCTCTATCATGTCGCCCCTCCACCTCCATCGTTCCAGTGAAAACAATCCGAGTTTATCCAACCTCTCCTCATAGCTAATGCCCTCCAGACCAGGCAACATCCTGGTAAACCTCTTCTGTACCCTCTCCAAAGCCTCCACGTCCTTCTGGTAGTGTGGTGACCAGAATTGCATGCAATATTCTAAGTGTGGCCTAACTAAAGTTCTGTACAGCTGCAGCATGACTTGCCAATTTTTATACTCTACGCCCCGACCGATGAAGGCAAGCTTGCTGTTCAATAATCCTTTATACCCAGTGAGATTGATTTGAAAATGGACACTTTCCACCAGGATGCATGTTAAAAATAGATTAGTTATAGCATCCGTTTAATTTTATTTTCTTAATTTTTGACAAATATTGACTGCCATGTTCCTAGGAACAGGAGTAGACCATTCAGCCCCTTGATTCTATTCCGCCATTTAATTAGATCATTGCTCCGACAATAGATGATTGGTAACAAAATGATCATTTCATTGCCATACTCTGTACAGCTCCGTCACACCTTGCCAACTGTGGATGCTGTTGGTGAATTCAAGTATTAGCTCATCTCCCTTTTGATGGCATTTCTTCCATAGAGAGTCCCATTCCCCTCCTCCAGGTGATCACCTTCCCCTTTTCTGTAGGTACCCAGGTTATTTACCCACTGACCAGTCACCAGTAACATCCTCTGCTGGTCACTGCAGTTGCAGATTTTAACACCTGACCTGAAACACAAATGACCAGTTAAAAATTTTTTTCCTTTGATAATGTTGGTTGAAGGATAATTGTTGGTCACAACAGCAACATCTTGTTTTTATTTTGGATTTCCAGCATCTGCAGTATTTTGCTTTTATTTTAATGTTTAATTCACTGCCACTTCTCTTCCAGGAATGCCTACCTTGAAGAAGTTCTGCTCTTCTCTGACGGGATTTTCGTTTGTCTCTTTTAAATCTTTTACATTTCTAACCTTTGCCAGTTCTAATGAAGGGTCACTGACCTGAAATGTTAACTCTGCTTCTGTCTCCACAGATGCTGCCAGACCTGCTGGGTATTTCCAGCATTTCTTGTTTTTATACCAGGCAAACCCATGCTGTTCAAATATTGGACACAGCTGCCAACCTTAATGGAACCTGAGCTGTTAACTTACAGACACAAACTTTTCAAAGACTTTGGGAGAAAACATTCTGCCAGTCTCTTCTATTAGGATCTCAAGTGAGGGGTCTCAGTCTGAAGAAGTTCCTTTTAGCATTATTTAAAAAGTACATCGAGGAGCTCACTGTCCATTCAAAGCAAAAAGGAACATTGGGTATATTACCTGTATTGATATGATTTTGGTTGACTTCTCTCACACCGGTGTCACCAGTTATGGGAGAAAGGGTTTGCTTTCAAGACAGCTCCTTTTAATTTAAAGAAAAGCTCTGATCATTAAGATGAGGAAGATTAGTATGGAGAATGTAACTCTTTTCCTTTCTCTACAAGATTACACAGAATGCACAGCACAGGAATAGGCCATTCAGCCAACAAACTGTGCTGGTGATTATACTTCACACAAGTCTCCTCCAATTCCACTTACCTCATCTCAGCCTTTCAGCATATCTTTCTACTCCCCTTTCTCATGTATTCTTTGGGCCTCCTTATCTCGAGAGACAATGGATACGCGCCTGGAGGTGGTCAGTGGAGTGACCTCTCCATGGCGCATGCCTGGGCAAATTTATGGAGGTTGAGAGTTGCCCAGTCGTCAAAACCCCCCTCTCGGCCTTTCTGGTGGGGTCCAAAGGAGTGCAGGACACGACGTTTGGCACCAGTATGGCTGCAGGAACTGCCGGAAACATGCCAAAGGTGACACATGACCGCCTACGGGGTTCCGCTCCGGATTTTCTGTTAGGGTTTACTCCCTTAGCCTTGGTCTCTCCCGAGACGCCCACAAGGCAGTGGGGTTGTTGGGGCCCCTACACGGGTGTAGGATGGTGCCGGTGGGAGGAGGGGATGCAAGGGGTAAATATGTCCCTGTAATTAACAAATGAATAATTATAGTCACAATCCAAACTGTGGGCTGACTGATTTCCAAGACTTTCAGTGCAAAACAAAGAAAAATTACAGGTATGCTTATGGTACCATAGAACAAAACTGTTAATATAATCAACTGCTACAAAATAACTAGTTACTATCGCACAGTAATTGACATTAGTGAGTAATGTTTGACCAGTGACATCAACTGTGCCCTTGAGTGATGTACATCAACACACTATGAATGACGGCTGTGCACAATAGAATACTTCCTGTTTCAGCAACAAGCAGAATAAATGAAGCTTCCCCAATGCTTCCCCAGGGCACAAAATTCTTGAACTGTATTCAAGAGAACTTTTTTAGCCAGCACATAACAAGCCCAATGAGATTTCTAGATTAAGTCTTCGGTAATGAAGCTGGGCAAGTGGATGAAGTAGCAGTGGGTGAACATTTTGAAGATAGTGACCATAATACAGTTAGTTTTAGCACAATCATGGAAAAGGATAAAGATAAAACAGGAGTAAAAGTTCTAAATTGGGGGAAGGCAAATTTTACGAAACTGAGAGGTGATCTGGCGAAAGTGGACTGGATACAGCTACTTGAAGGAAAATCAGTGGCAAACCAGTGGGAGGAATCTCAAAAGCGAGATTCTAAGGGGAACGTAAAGGCATGTCTCCACAAAGATAAAGGGTGGTATGGCCAAATCTAGAGCCCCCTGGTTATCTAGAAGCATACAGGGTAAGTTAAAGCAGAAAAAGAAAGCTTACGACAGTCACAAAAAACGTAATAATTTAGAAAGCCTAGAGGAGTATAGAAAGTGCAGGGGTGAAGTAAAAAAGGAAATTAGAAAAGCAAAGAGAGGACATGAAAAATTATTGGCAGGTAAAATCAAAGAAAACCCAAAGATGTTTTATTAATACTTTAAGAGCAAGAGGATAACTAAGGAAAGGGTAAGGCCTATCAAAGGTGTACAAGGGAACTTATGCGTGGATGCAGAAGATCTGGGCAGGGTTCTTAATGAGTTTTTTGTCTCTGTCTTCACGAAGGAGAGGGATGATGCAGAAATTGTAGTAAAAGAGAAGTGTGAAATATTAGATACGATAAGCACAAGGTAAATAAGTACTAGAGGGTCTGACATCCTTGAAAGTGAATAAATCACCGGGGCCGGATGGATTGCATCCCAGGTTGTTAAAAGAAGCCAGGCAGGAAATAGCGGATGCAGTGAGGATCATCTTCTAATTCTCTCTGGATATGGGCGAGGTACCAGAGGATTGGAGGTTTGCGAATGTTGTTCCATTATTTAAAAAGGGTGCAAAGGATAGGCCAAATAATTATAGGCCAGTCAGTCTGACCTCGGTGGTGGGTAAATTATTAGAATCAATTCTGAGAGGCAGGATAAATTGCCATGTAGAAAGGCATGGATTAATCAGGGATAGTCAGCATGGATTTAATAAGGGAAGGTCATGTCTCATTAACTTGATTGAGTTTTTTGAGGAAGTATCAAAGAGGATCGATGAGGGCAGTGCATGTGGTCTACATGGATTTTAGTAAGGCATCTGACAAGGTCCCACATGGCAGACTGGTTATAAAAATGAAAGCCCATGGGATACAGGGGATTGTGGCAGGGTGAATCCAAAATTGGCTCAGTGACAGGAAACAAAGGATAATGATCGACAGATGTTTTTGTGAATGGAAAGCGGTTTCCAGTGGCGTTCCACAGGGCTCAGTGTTGGCCCATTGCTGTTTGTGTATATTGATGATTTGGACTTAAATGTGGGAGGCATGATTGGGAAATTTGCTGATGACACAAAAATTGGCTGTGTAGTTGACATTGAAGAGGATAGCTGTAGACTCCAGAATGATATCAATGGTTTGGCTGAGTGGGCGGTAAAGTGGCAAATGGAATTCAATCCGGAGAAGTGTGAGATCATGCATTTGTGGAGGGCAAACAAAGCAAGGGAATACACAATAAATGGGAGGATATTGAGAGGGGTAGAAGACATGAGAGACCTTGGAGTGTATGCCCACAGGTGGCAGGACAGGTAGATAGAGTGAAGAAGACATATGGAATGCTTTCCTTTATTGGCCGAGGTATAGAATACAAAAGCAGCAATGAAATGCTGGAACTGTATAAAAGGCTGGTTAGGCCACAGCTGGAGTATTGCATACAGTTCCGGTCACCGCATTACAGGAAGGACATAATTGCTCTGGAGAGAGTACAGAGGAGATTTACAAGAATGTTGCCAGGGCTTGAAAGTTGCAGCTTTGAGGAAAGATTGGATCGGCTAGCGTTGTTTTCCTTAGAACTGAGGAGTGGCTTAGTTGAGGTGTACAAAATTATGAGGGGCCTAAATAGAGTAGACAGGAAGGTCCTGTTTCCCCTAGTGGAGAGGTCAATTACCAGGTGACACAGATTTAAGGTGATTGGATTAGAGGGGACATGAGGAAAAACATTTTCACCCAGAGGGTGGTGGGTGTCTGGAATTCACTGCCAGGAATGGTGGTGGAGGCTGAAACCCTCAACTCTTTTAAAAGGTACCTGGACATGCGCCTGAAGTGCTGTAACTTGCAAGGCTATGGACCAGGTGCTGGAAGGTGGGATTAGATTGGGCAGTTGGTTTTTTCGGCCGGAGTAGACACGATGGGCTGAATGGCCTCCTTCTGTGTCGTAATTTTTCTATGGTTCTATGGCTTTAGGAGGGAAATGCATCAGCATAGTCTGATATTTAACAGCAGTAGGCTATTTGACCCCTCGTGCCTGTTCTGCCATTCCATTAGATCAAGGCTGATCGGTATCTCAACTCCAGTTACCCACCTTTGCTCCATATCCCTTAATACCCCTACCCAATATGAAACTATCAATCTCAATCTTAAAGCATGCAACTGACTCCCATCCTCCACAGCCTTTTGGAAGACAGCGTTTCAGATTTCCTTTACGCAAAGAATTGCTTCCTGACATCACTCCTGATCCGCCCAGCTCTAATTTTAAGTTTACGCCTTTGTTCCAGACTATCCCACAGCCACTAGAGGATATAGCTTCTATCTACCCTGTCAACTTCTTTAATCATCCTAAACATCTCAATTAGATCACACCTTCAACATTCTATAATCAAGGGAATTCAAACCTAGTCTATGCAGCTTGTCCCTCATGATTTCACTCTTTCAGCCCCACTGTCAACCTGGTGACTACAGACCAGGAACATTCCATGTTTCATTCCTGGGATGGGCTGCAAAAAGGCAGCCGATCTCATTCCCAGTGATGGTAAATGCACTACCATTACCCCAAGTGCCTTAGGGAGGTGCCAGGGAAAGAAAATAAAAGAATTCAGCAAGGGTTTCTACTCAGATCAGTGCCTGCCATTGTCAAATATCTGGTCACCACCTGGGCTCACACCTGGAACATGGCCACTTTGGTTAGTTACTAAATGGCCAACGACCCCCGTGGAACCAAAACCCACTGTGAGTCGGCACCTACAGGAGAATTGGGGAGCAAATCGAGGGGTCTAAAATGCCACAAATGCAGCATGTGTCTCCTGACTAAGAGTTGTGATTGAAGTATCTCCCATTCAGAACAAATTTTGACCTTAATCAGCAGGTGTGCAGCTACATCCAAGACTGATTAACAGCCGATGGATTTTGATCTCAAGTTTTTCCTGAGAATGCATTAGATACGCTCAGGCAGATGTAGATTGCATACAGGTCAAATATATACACCTAATCATTCCTTTGAAACGTGACTGTTTCAGTAGAGCAGGTTATTTCAATTCTACGACAATCATTTCAGATACCGGTCATGTAACACTAATGTCAAGGTAGCAGGCAAACCCTATATGTGTGAGTGGTGCTTGATAGCCATCGAGGCAACACATTCATCAGAGGGCAAGAATATGTATTGATAAAACCAGTCTTAACAACACTGTTAGATTATAAAAGGGAAGATAACTTGAATGTTGGCACTGGTTGCCTTGACAAGTGATATCCTGAAGGATACTTCAAGTCAATAAGCTGATCGACAAAGTACCTCTTGTCCATTACTCCACATGCACTATACGACATCAGAACCTCATGGATTAACCCAATGAGTAGATAGACCATTGAAAAGCACAGCACTAGATCTGGAATGAGTGCTGCAAGAAATGCTAGCCAATAGTCCGCAACAAAAGGTTTGGGAGTACAGGTCCATTTTGATCAGAAACATCCAATCTTTACAGCAGGAATTAACATCTACAGATCACTTTAGACAAAAGTGCATCAAAACCTTGAGGCTTTGCCTCTTTAAACTCTTGCTTTTGTCACTCAGATCTACTACATACATAAAAGGTGATTCTTGCATTAGACAATACCCTCCCCAAAAAATTCCATCCAGAGTTTTAAGAAAAAGAAAACAAGACATTACAGGTCATAGCCATCAAAATTCTTACTTTCCTGTTGGCTGCGATCCAGAAAGCTATTTTTCTTCCCAATCAATTAGGACATTCCTTTTAGCTGTTGCTTGGCTTTTTCAAGATCTGATTGAAATTGCCCCTCAATCTCCCATTTCCAGTTATGGTTTTAGCGGATTTTAAATCTCCTCTTCTTTGTATCTATCTCGCAGGCCTGCTCCCGACTTTAAAATCACTTCTGTATCTATACTCCGGCTATAGGTCGAGTCGGGGGAGAGCTGCGATTGAAGAACCACAGCACAGCACACAGACGGAGCTATGCAAGAGCCGCCTGATGTACGCTGCACCTACTGGCTCCACCATCATTGGAGACTTGCTCCAGTCGGGGGAAAACCCGAGGGACAATACATTCTGCGTATAAGCAACCCTTCGCCCAACAGTGTCAAACTGGGACATAAAGTTGTAGCCTTAAGAGTATAACGGGCAAACTAAAATTAATCACAAATCAAAATGCCTATCTTTTCACATATTTTGATGTTATAACATTTCCATCAGATCCTAAGACCTCTAAGCCTTAATAGAGGCTTAACCTTATTCAAACGATCTGAGCCCAACCAAAAATACCAGCTTAAAATGTTAGCAAGCATCACCCTCCCCATCCCATGAATATCCCAGAACAAACAAGGAAACTTGCGCACGCCCGAGAACTGTTCTTAGAAAACTTATGTCACAATTACACTGGCGCAAAATTATCCTAATCCTGAAGAGGGCCCTGACCTTGAGAGAGTTTGTCCGAGATTAAAAATGCTCAACTTTAAAGTCTGGACATCCCAAAATACACAATGTCCTGTAGTTGCAAAAACAGAATGGCCATAAACCCTCTCCTGAAATATCAAACACTTAACTTGGGGAATATTTTAAAATGTCAAAACGTGTTAGACTTTTCAATGAAGGTTGTCCACTTACTTCTCATACTCCTGGTTGTCTCTGTCACAGCGGCCGTCCTTGTGTTTTTCCCAGTCTTTCCCATGTTTACAAGTGGTCAGTGAGATAATATCCTTCCCATTGTGGATATGGTGTAAGGCATTCCTGGTATCTGACCCAATTCCTGTCAAGTACCTCTAAATTCCTCTTAAACACATCTATGCTATTTGTCTCAACAACGCCCTTTGGTACTGAGTTCCTCATTCTGACTCTGAGTAAAGAAATTTCTCCTTATTTCCCCATCAGATTTATTAGTAACTATCTTGTCCTTCTAGACCCTAGTTTTGGATTTTCCCACAAGTGGAAACATTCTTTGTATGCTGTTCAGCCCACTCATAATTTTAAAAACTCTATCATGTTTTCTTTAAAGAAAACAGCTGCAACCTGTTCAATTTTTCCCAATAGTTGTAATCTTTCAGATCTGGTACCATTCTTGTAAAAAAAAAATGTGCACTTTCTCCAGTGCTTCTATGCCTTTCAATAGATCAGAACTATGCGGCCTGACCAGTATCCTATATAAGTTTAACCTAAGATTAAGTAGTGATCCAATGAAGGTGTTTAAGATGATTAAAGGATAGGGTAGATGGAGACAAACTATTTCCTTTGGTGGGAGGGAGTCCAGAATAAGGGGGCATAATCTTAAAATTGGAGCTAGACTGACCCAGGGTGAAGTCAGTAAACACCCCATCCCCCAAATAGCTTTTGAGGCTGGGGATCAATTGAAAATGTCAAAACTGAGATGAATAGAATTTTGTCACGCAAAGGGTATAAAGGGTTATAAAATAAAGGCAGGTAGATGGAGTTAAGATACAGTTAGGGGACCTGACAGGGTAGATGCTGAAAGGATGTTTCCTCTTATGGGAGAGGCTAGAACTAGAGGACACAGTTTAAAAATAAGGGGTCACCCATTTAAGATGGAGATGAAGAGAAATTTTTTCTGTCAGAGTTGTGAGTCTTTGGAACTCTCTTCCCCAGAGAGCGGTGGAGGCAGGATCAATGAATATTTTTAAGGCTGAGGTAAATAAATTCTTGACTAACAAGGGAGTCAAAAGGTATTGGGGTAGGTGGGAAAGTGGAGTTGAGGCCACAATCAGATCAGTCAGGTCCCCCCAGATAGTCACTTAGAAGCATGATATTATAGCTATTACTGAAATGTGGCTTAAGGAAGGGCAGGAATGGCAGCTCAATATTCCTAGTTACAGAGTTTTCAGACGGGATATAGAGGGGGATAAAAAGGAGTGGGGAATGACAATATTGGTTAAAGAAACAATCACAGATATGCTGGAGTGAGCATCAAATGAAGCCATATGGGTCGAACTGAGGAACAAAAAAGGGGCAATCACATTAATGAGAGTATACTATAGATCCCCAAACAGTGAGAGGGAAAAAGAAGAGCAAATATATAGTCAAATTGCTGAAAAGTGCAGGAACAAAAAGGGAATAATAGTAGGGGGTTTCAACTACCCTAATATTAACTGGGATAAATTCAGTGTAAAAGTTACACACAATTCTTAAAATGTATTCCGGGGAACTTTTTTAGTCAGTATGTAGCAAGCCCAACAAGGGAAGGGGCACCTCTGGGCTCAGTTTTAGGGAATGAATCTGGGTAGGTGGAAGGAGGAGCAGTGGGACAGCATTTTAGTGGTAGTGATCATAATTCAGGTAAATTTAGAATAGTTATGGAAAAGAATAGATAGACTAAAAATGAAAGTTTTAAATTGAGAAAAGTCAAATTTTACTAAGCTGAGATGTGATTTGTCAAAAGTGGATTGGAAATAGCTACCTGAAGTAAATCCGTGTCAGAGCAGTGCAAGGCATTCAAAGAGTAGATAAAGCTTGTTTAAAGAAACTACGTTCCTACAAATCGAGACACCCTTGGTTGTCAACGAGCATATAGAGTAAGATAAGGCAAAAAATGAAAGCTTCTGTCACATGCCAAAAGCTCAATACTGCAGAAAGCCGAGAGGAGAATAGAAAATGCAAGGGTGAAATTAAAAAGCAAATTAGGAAAGCAAAAAGAGGGCACGAAAAAATATTGGCAAGTAAAATCAAGGAAAACCCAAAGATGTTTTATAAACAGCAAGAGGATAACTAAGGAAAAAGTAAGGTCAATTAGAGACCAAAAAGGTAATATGTGTGGAGGTGCAAGACGTGGGCATGATCATTAATGAATACTTTGCGTCTGTTTTCACAAAAGAGAGGGATGACGCAGACATTGTAGTTAAGGAGGAGGAGTGTGAAATACTGGATGGGATAAACAGATTGAGGGAGGAAAGGTGTTTAGCATCCTTGAAAATGGATAAATCACCAGGCTCAGATGAAATGCAACCCATCATCAGTTCTGATGAAAGGTCACAGACTTGAAACATTAACTCTGCTCTCTTTCCATAGCTGCTGCCTGACCTGCTGAATATTTCGAGCACTTTCTGTTTTTATTTCAGATTTCCAGCATCTGCAGTATATTGCTTTTATTTTATTGAAATGCATCCCAGGCTGCTAAGGGAATCAAGGGAAAAAATAACGGAGGCTATGACGATCATTTTCCAAGCATCTCTGACTATTGGCATGGTAAAGGAGGACTTGAGGACTGTTAACGTTGTTTAAAAAGGGAGCAAGAGGTAATTATTACAGGCCAGTCAGCCTAACTTCAGTGGTGGGCAAATTATTGTAAAATATTCTGAGAGAAGTATAAATTGTCATTTAGAGAGGCACAGATTAATCATGGACAGTCAGCATGTTTGTTAAGGGAAGGTCTTGTTAACTTGATTGAATTATTTGAGGAAGTATCATGCAGGCCCCCACCTGCCAAGAATGAGGCACATATATTTTGCCACATGAACATTAAATTTTAAAATTGTTACTGGGAGGAAAAGAAGTTGCCAGGCCCCTGGCTGGAAAAGGAACCAGTCCCTGCTCCCCAATACACAGACCACCTGCTGGCTGACTGGGGGAGTTTTAAATTGGAGAAACAGTGTTTGAAGACAGAAAGCTGTTTGCTCCTCTACTGGAAAAGATCTCTCTCCTGTCTGCTCTCATCTCATTTTCACCAGCTTCGAAATCCACTGAAGACATATGAACCCCAAGAGAGAAAATACTCCCACAGTGAACAAGGTTTAAGAAGAATACTGGGCCCTGACGAAAAACAAGACTACCTACAAGCAAGGACTACAGCGAGCTCGAAGCACAGTAACAAAAACTCCTCTCCAGAGATTGCCTCAAACCTCTCTATTTTTCTTCTCTTTTCTGTGTCTATTTGCATGTGTGTATCGCGTATGCATGCTAGTGTGGGGCGCGACGTGTATCCGTAGGCGTTAACCGAATTAGAGTTTAAGTTTAAGTTTTAACAAATTTCACTTTTTTCTTCTTTAAACCTAAAAAGCCTGTTTGTGCTCATTTCTTTGCCTTATAATTGGAAAGCGGTGAACAAGGATTCACCAAAGGGGGAGCTAAAACACAGTGTGTTTAACACAAAACCCTAATACAGTAAGACCAGGTAAAGACTAAAAGGGACCCCTAGACACCTTTCTCACTTGGTCATAACCAGAAGTAACAAGGAGAGTTTAAGAAGGTAGCGCATTTGATGTAGTTTACATGGATTTTAACAAGGCCCACATGGAAGACTGATCAGTAAATTAAAAGATCATGGGATCCAAGGGAAAGTGGCAAGTTGGCTCAGTGGCAGGAAGCAAAGGATTATATTTGATGGGTGCTTTTGTGACTGGAAGGCTGTTTCCAGTGGGATTTCACAGGACTCAGTAGTGGGTCCCTTGCTGTTTGCAGTATAAATCATAATTTCGGCTTAAATCCCAACGGTGTATAACTCCTTCAGCTGTGCATCGAACACAATCTTATGGTCACTAACACCCTTTTCCACCAAAAAAACTTTTAAGACATCCTGGCAACCTCCAAGATCGAAGCACTGGTACTTAATAGACTATGATAGTCAGGAGCTGGTATCAAAAAGATGTGCACATTACACATTACGGTTACGGGCAACAAATACTGGATAGGCCACCGAGTCATTTGCTTGCTATTGGCACTTGAGGTGGCCCCCCAAAAGGAACCGACAGTCGTGACGGGTATGGAGAAAGTTCAAGGTCTGTGGCCTGTCAAACGACACCAAACACAATGAATTTCAAGAAAAAAATCAATTGGAAACCATAGGAATGGATGGTCACCCCATCAAACAGCATCCAAGATGACAATCTTGGCAATCAGTGAAATTCATCATCACTCATGCATGTCAAGAAATCCTTAGATACCAAGACTGGTTTGATGAGAGTGATACAGAAATATGCAAACACATTGATTGTAACTGGACAGCTTTCCAAACCTGGCAACAGGAGCCAATCTCCACAGAAAAGAAGCTTGCCCACCAGACAGCCAAAGCTGAAGTACAAAGAAGAACCTATGATTTAAAGAACAAATGGTGGACAGAGAAGGCTGAGGAAATTCAATTCCTCACTGACATGCATGACACGCACGTCCTCTTCAAGGCAACCAAAGAGATCTATAGACCCTCAAAACACAGACCAACACTGCTAAAGTTGAAAGATGGCAAGACTCTCCTCAAAGACATGGACAATATCAACAGCCGCTAGAAAGAGCGCTTTATAGAACTATTCAAACAGAACTCCGTGGTGGACATGCACCTGCGAGAAAACCTCCCACAACGTACAATCAGAAGTGAGCTTGACGATGATTCAATGCTTGACGAAGTGATAACTGCTGTCAATCAGATGAAAAACAACAAAAGCTCTGGTCCTGACAATATCCCTGTGGACGTACTGAAACACAGAGGAGACATACTGATCTTTTGAATACATGCCCTATTTGTGAAGCTCTGGCAGAATGAAGAAATGCCAAGTGACCTTAGAGACACCATGATAATCACAATCTTCAAGAAGACAGACAAGTTGAACTAAAGGGTCATAGCACTGCTCTCAAACATTGGCAAAGTCCTAGCTAGGATACTTTTTAGTCGCCTCTTGCCAATTGCAGAGGAGTCCCAGTGCGGCTTCCGACCAGCTAGAGGAATAACCGACATGATCTTCACAGCATGCCAACTTCAGGAAAGATGCAGAGGGCAGAACATACTTTTATACAAAATTCTTCAACTTGGTGAATCGAACTACCCTTTGGAAGGTGCTACAGCTAAGTTCACAAACATCATCTGTCTCCTACATGGCAATATGCAAATAAGAGTACAATGCAATGGCTGTACTACAGACCCCTTCCCTGTCAAAACAGGCATCAAACAGGGGCGTGTCATTGTACCAACACTATTCTCAATCTTTCTTGCAGCAATGCTGCAACTTGCTACTGACAGGCTTGCCCCCAGGTATGGTACTAACTTATCGCACTGATGGTAAACTCTTCAACCTCAACCAGCTGAAGGCCAAAACCAAGACAACAACCACTTGTGTAATAGAACTACAGTATGCTGACAACACAGTAGAGTCATAGAGAGATACAGCACCGAAACAGGCCCTTCGGCCCAACAAGTCCGTGCCGACCATCAACCACCCATTTATACTAATTCTACATTAATCCCATTTTTTCCCTCTGACATCCCCACTTTCCCTCAATTCTCCTACCACATACCTACACTAGGGGCAATTTTTTTACAACGTTCAATTTACCTATCAACCCGCAAGTCTTTAGCATGCGGGAGGAAACCGGAGCACCCGGAGGAAACCCACACGGTCACAGGGAGAACTTGCAAACTCCGCACAGTAGTTAGTGCTCACTCTGAAGAAGAACTACAACACATAGATGATATATTCACCGAAGCCTATGAGAGCCTATGACTTGCCCTGAACGTCAGGAAGATCAAAGTCCTTTACCAACTCACACCAAATGTAGCAAATCCAACACATTCAATTGAGAGTCATGCTGAAGTGTTGGAAAATGTCCCTCAATTCCTATACCTTGGAAGGTATCTATCCCAAAGAGCTGACATTGATGAAGAGGTCCAAATCCAATGTGTTAGCTCAGCCTATGGTCAATTACATACTTGAGTTTTCGAGAATCATGAAATCAGACCCGACACTAAACTCAAATCTATTGAACAGTGGTTCTTTCCTCACTTCTCTATGGTGCTGACGCTTGGGCAACTTATACACACCATATCAAGGCCCTGGAATAACATCATCAATGCTGTCTTAAAAGATCTTGTGAATCAAGTGGGAGGACAAAAGCACAAGCATGAGCATCCTCCAAGACATAGATATCCAAGTATAGAGGCCATGATAATCTCACATCAGCTGAGTCTTACAAGTAAGGCAGATGAATTGAGGGTGTTGATTAACACATGGGAATATGATATTATTGCTGTCACAGAGACATGGTTGAGGGAAGGGCAGGACTGGCAGCTCAATATTCCAGGGTATAGTATAGAATCTTCAGGCCTGACTGTGTGTGGGGTGGGGGGGGGGGGGGGGGTGGGTGGTGGTGTAAAAGAGGAGGTGGCATTGCACTATTGATTTAAGGAGTCAATTACTGCAGTGAGGAGGGATAATATCTTAGAAGATTCCTCAAATGAGGCCAAATGGGTAGAACTTAAAAACAAAAAGGGGGCAATCACTTGGCTGGGAGTGTACTATAGGCCTCCAAACAGTCAGGGAGAGATAGAGAAGCAGATATGTAAACAAATCTCAGAGAGGCGTAAAAATAATAGGATAATAATAGTAGGGGATAGTCTTAGTGCAAAAGGCTTAAAGGGGGCGGAATTCTTAAAGTGCATCCAGGAGAGCTTTTTGAGACAGCACGTAGAATGTCCTACAAGAGATGGGGCGGTACTGGACCTAATCTTAGGGAATGAAGCCTGACAAGTGGTAGAAGTGTCAATGGGGGAGCATTTCAGGAAGAGTGACCATAACTCTGTGAGATTTAAGGTTGTTATGGAAAAGGACAAAGATGGAGTGGAAATAAAGGTATTGAATTGCGGGCAGGCCGATTTCAATATGATAAAACAGGATCTGGCCAAAGTGGACTGGGAGCAGCTACTTGTAGGAAAGTCTACATCAGACCAGTGGGAGTCATTCAAAAAGGAAATAGTTCAGGGCCAACATGTTCCCGTAAAGGTGAAAGGTAGGACCAATAAGTCCAGGGAACCCTGGATGTCAAGGGATATAGAGGATTGAATAAGGAAAAAAAAGGAGGCAGATTCAGAGGGCTGAAAACAGCAGAGGCCCTAGAGGAGTAAAGAAAGTGTAGTGTGTACTTAAAAAAGTAATTAGGAGAGTGAAGAGGGGGCATGCAAAAATACTGGTGGGCAAGATAAAGGAAAATCACAAGGTGTTTTATAAGTATATTAAGGGCAAGAGGATAACCAGGAAAAGAGTAGGACCCATTAGGGACCAAAGTGGTAATTTGTGTGTGGAGCCAAAGGACGTAGGTGAGGTTTTAAATGATTACTTTTCATCTGTGTTCACTATGGAGAAGGACGATATAGGTGTAGAGATCAGGGAGGGGGATTGTGATATACTTGAACAAATTAGCATTGAAAGGGAGGAGATGTTAACGGTTTTAGCGGGCTTAAAGGTGGATAAATCCCCAGATGAGATGTATCCCAGGCTGCTATGTAAGGAGAGGTAGGAGACTGCAGGGACTCTGACACAAATTTTCAAATCCTCTCTGGCTACAGGAGAGGTGCCAGAGGACTGGAGGACAGCGAATGTGGTACCATTATTCAAGAAGGGTAGTAGGGATAAACCAGGTAATTACAGGCCAGTGAGTCTAACATCAGTGGTAGGGAAACTATTGGAAAAAATTCTGAGGGACAGAATTAATCTCCACTTGGAGAGGCAGGGATTAATCAAGGATAGTCAGCATAGCTTTGTCAGGGAGAGGTCATGTCTAACAAATTTGATTTAATTTTTCGAGGAGGTGACCAGGTGTGTAGATGAGGGTAAAGCAGCTGATGTAGTCTACATGGATCTCAGTAAGGCTTTTGATAAGGTCCTGCATGGGAGATTGGTCAAGAAGGTAAGAACCCATGGGATCCAGGGCCATTTAACAAATTGGATCCAAAATTGACTTAGTGGCAGAGGGTGATGGTCAAGGGTTGTTTTTGCGATTGGAAGCCTGTGACCAATGGTGTACCGCAGGGTTCAGTGCTGGGAACCTTGCTGTTTGTAGTTTACGTTAATGATTTAGATGTGAATATGGGAGGTATGATCAGTAAGTTTGCAGATGACATGAAAATTGGTGGTGTCGTAAATAGTGAGGAGGAAAGCCTTAGATTATAGGATGATATAGATTGGCTGGTAAGATGGGTCGAGCAGTGACAAATGGAATTCAATCCTGAGAAGTATGAGGTGATGCATTTTGGGAGGACTAACAGGGCAAGGGAATATACAATGGATGGTAGGACCCAAGGAAGTACAGAGTGTCATAGGGACCTTTGTGTACTTGTCCACAGATCACTGAAGGCAGCAGCACAGGTAGATAAGGTGGTTAGGAAGGCATATGGGATACTTGCCTTTATTAGCCGAGGCATAGAATATAAGAGCAGGGAGGTTATGATGGAGCTGTATAAAACTCTAGTTAGGCCACAGCTGGAGTACTGTGTACAGTTCTGGTTGCCACACTATAGGAAGGATGTGATTGCACTGGAGAGGGTGCAGAGGAGATTCACCAGAATGTTGCCTGGGCTGGAGCATTTCAGCTATGAAGAGACTGGATGGGCTAGGGTTGTTTTCCTTATAGCAGAAAAGGCTGAGGGAGGACCTGATTGAGGTATACAAAATTCTGAGGGGCATAGATAGGGTAGATAAGAAGAAACTTTTTCCCTTAGCGGAGGTGTCAATAACCAGGGGGCATAGATTTAATGTAAGGGGCAGCCGATTTAGTTGGATTTGAGGGAAAGACTTTTTCACCCAGAGGGTGGTTGGAATCTGGAACACACTGCCTGAAGGGGTGGTAGAGGCATACACCCTCAACATTTAAGAAGAATTTAGATGAGCACTTGAAATCCATGGTATACAAGGCTACGGGCCAAGTGCTGGAAAATGGGATTAGAATAGATAGGTGCTTGATGGCTGGTGTGGACTCGATGGGTCTGTTTCTGTGCTGTATAACTGTATGACTCTATGAGATGGACAGGACATGTTGTCAGAGTCCCCGACTCAAGTACACCCAAACAGGTGCTCTACTCACAGGTACGTGAAGAAGCCCATTCACACGGGAGCCAAAGGAAACATTTCAAAGACAATCTCAAAGCCTCCTTGAAGGTCTGTTCTAGTAACACCAACCCACGGGAAGGAGATGCCCAATCACATCCAAAATGGCAATCCATCAGCTAAAATAGTATCAAGACCTTCCAATTAACAAGACCAATCACTGAGAGAGAACGGCACGAGAGCTGGAAAGAGAAGGCAGCTGCTTGAGCCAACAATCCGCCAGCACCTCTACCGGCTGCTGACCAATGTCCTCACTGCGGGGGAACCTGCAAGGCTAAGATAGGGCTCATGAGCCATCTGCAAACCCATAGCCAACACTGACATCTGACTTCTACCCAGCCATCCATAAGGATGATTCATAAGAACATAGGAACATAGGAAAATAGGAACCGGAGTAGGCCATTCAGCCCCTCGAGCCTGTCCCGCCATTCAATGAGATCATGGCTGATCCGCGGCCTAACTCCATATACCTACTTTGGCCCATATCCCTTAATATCTTTGCTTAACAAAAATCTATCTATCTCAGATTTAAAATTAACAACTGTTCTAGCTTCAACTGCTGTTTGTGGGAGCGAGTTCCAAACCTCTACCACCCTTTGCGTGAAGAAGTGCTTCCTAACATCTCTCCTGAACGGTCTGGTCCTAATTTATAGACTATGCCCCCTAATTTTAGAATCTCCAACCAGTGGAAATAGTTTATCTTTATCTAGCCTCTGTTTTCCTGTCAACACGAGGGATTGCCGATGATGATGATGGATCCCTTGCTGTTTGTGTTACAAATCAATAATTTAGGCTTAAATGTAGGGGGGCATGATTAAGAGGTTTGCAGATGATACAGAAATTGGCTCTGTGGTTGATAGTGAGGTAGAAAGCTGTAGACTGTGGGAAGACATCAATGGGCTGGTCATGTGGGCAGAAAAGTGGCAAATGGGATTCAATCCAGAGAACTGTGAGGTAATACATTTGGGGAGGATAAACAAGGCAAGGGAATAGACAAAAAATGGTAGGATTTTGAAAAGTATAGAAATATAGAGGGATCTTTGAGTGTATGTCTATAGCTCCCTGAAGGTAGCAGGACAAGTAGATAAGATGGTTAAGAAGGCATATGGGATATTTTCCTTTATTGGCTGAAGCCTGGAGTATAAGAGCATTGAGGTTATGCTAGAGCTTTATAAAATATTAGTTAAACCACAGCTGAAGTACACTGTACAGTTCTGGTCACCGCATAGCAGGAAGGATGTGTTCACACTAAAGAGGGTACTGAAGTGATTTATGAAGATTTTGCGAGGAATGGAGAATTTTAGCTGTGAGGAAAGATTGGAAAGGCTGGGTTTGTTTTCTTTGGAAAAGAGCAGGCTGAGGAGAGATTTAATTGAGGTGTATAAAATTATGAGGAGCACAGATAGATTGCATTGGAAGAATCTATTTCCATTAGCAGAGAGGTCAATAAGCAGGGGGGATAGATTTAAAGTCATTGGTAGTAGAGCATGGCTACCTGACCCAAACCCGACGCCATGTGTAGGGTTCGGGTCGGGTCAAGTCGCTCTTCCAGGTCCGGCATTCAGGCTCGGGTCAGGTCGGGCCGGGTCGGACACATTCCAACACTCTAACAGCTTTGCGTTACAATTGTGTTAGTGAAACACTGGAAACTGCAGATCTTTTGAAGTGTGCTTCCTACTCTGCTTGGTATTTCAACTTACTGTGTAGTGGGACAACCTGTCTGGGCACAACTCCATGAGTTTCTGTTTAACTAGTGACCAAACAATCACTAACTTCTATGGTAACAATCTTGGGCTTACTACCTACGGTATGCGGCTCCAATCTTAATGTACTTTTTAAACAACCTTTAAAGTCCAGTTACAGTTTTTGTTACTTATATGCACAAGCTTAAAAAGTGAAAAACGGAAGCTAGGTTAACTGAACATTCATTGGGTTGGGTCGGGTTGGGTGCGGTAAAAAATGAAAGGACTTGGGCTGAGTCGGGCTCGGGCCTGATGTGGTTCTGTCGGGCTCGGGTCGGGTTTCATTTGCAGACCCAAGCAGGCCTTTAATTGGTGGAAAGATTAGAGGGTAGTTGAGGAGGAATTTTTCACCCAGAGGGTGGTGGGGGTCTGGAACTCACTGTCTGAAAGGATGGAATAGGCAAATACCCTCATGGCATTTAAAAAACAGGTGGATATACACTTGAGATCTGTAACCTATAGGGACACAGACCAAGAAATGCTCTGCCCTTTTTCGGCTGGCACAGACACAATGAGTCGACTGGCCTCCTTCTGTGCCATAAATCTTTCTATGGTCTGATTGAATAGTGCAATAGGATCGAGGGGCTGAATGGCCTACTCCTGTTCCTAGGAACACAGCAAAGTCTAAAACATAATAAAATAAAATTAAATGGATGCTATCACTGATCTATTTTAAACAGTTTCCTGGTGGAAAGTGTCCATTTTCAAATCAATCTCACTGGGTGTAAAGGATTATTGGCCAGCTACATTCCTAGATAAACCTGTGATCTCATGGCAGTGGCCATACAGTGATTTGTGTAGTTGGGAATTGAGATAATTCTTCTCTAATCATAAAGTCAATGTTTAACATGGCTTAGTTCCAAAATAGCTAAATGCCCAACCCACACATATATCTTTGTGAAATTCAACATTCCTCTGGGTATAAAATACTCCGGCACTCACTTTTACTGTTGTCGGCAGTCGCTCCCTAGAAATAGCAACAGAAAGTTCCTCTTCCTTGTTGCCTTTTGTCTCCCAAACAGCTGGTGTTTTACGTGTTCTCTCAAGTTTGTAAAGACAAGAGAAGTAAAATATTCATTCTTGCTAAATGAACTTCTTGCTCTGAATTGTTGACTAAAGGTGCATTAACTGGTGACAGACCAGCACTTCCTCCTAGCTCTGCAATAAATCATCCCGTTGATTGTGGAGTTGGGTCATTGCTTGGCTGTGACTTGGAGTCAGCAAAAGGAGGATTGCGCTGTTGTTCCTGTACAGAGTGAGAGGACCATTGCTTGCAGAGGTCAAGGTGAGTGTAAATTATTACGTACACGGAAAGAAAGACAAACCAGTCATTGTGTTACCTCTTAAACACTGTACAGACAGCGCATTAGCGACACACTCCACCTCAGCAAATTCTCTAATTTTAGGCATCACCACTGTTCAAAGATTCACACAATATCAACCGGGGCAACTTGTGAAGGTAATACATGGTTTTATTTCCTTTTTGCTGCGTATGTGCGTGAGTATGAGTGGAGTGTGTGTATCAGTCGAGATGTGCGAGTGTGTGGTATATGGGTGAGTAGGTTTAACAGGTTAAATTGTCAATTTGGTTCCATGTTCTGAAAAGATTGACTCCAGCCAGGGTCCAAGCTCCTCCAACATCCAAATGTCCTGGGTATTTAACCAAATGACCATTCTTCATATTCAGTCCTAGACTGTGAAGGCTATTTGCCTGCAAGAGTTATCATGGCCAAAGTCCATCTTGTCCTCACCCGATTTCCACATAGCCATGTACTTTCTGTCAGGTTGATATTATCTCGCTTTATTACAGGGATAATAAGAATGTTGTACAGCACCAATTAGGATACTTGGCAGAGATTGTTCGTTGAATCTAGGATATTCTCATATCAGCTATGCCTCGGTGCATAACACTCTTACCTCTGAGTCAGAAGGTTGTGTATTCATGTCCCACTCTAGGACTTGAGTACATAATTTAGATTAACTGAGGGTAGAAGCTGCGAGGATATTTCCCCGTGTGGGAGAATCTAGGACTGGGGGTATAGTTTCAGAATAAGGGGTTGCCCATTTAACATGGAGATGAGGAGGAATTTCTTCTTAGAGGGTTGTGAATCTTCAGAATTCTCTACCCCAGAGAGCTGTGGAGGCCGACTCTTAGAATATATTCAAAGCTGAGATAAACAGAGTTTTGAACTATAAGAGTTGAGGGTTATGGGGAACAGGCAGGAGATTGGAGTTCAGGCCAAGATCAGATCAGCCATGATCTTATTGATTGGCAGAGCAGGCTCGAGGGGCCATATGGTCTACTCCTAATCTTATTTCTTATGTTCTTAATGTATGTATCTCGGCTTATCTCAGTAGCTTATTATTTTTGGAGTGCAGTAATGGTTTTGTAGGTAAACGTAGCCAAATTACATATCGTGACATTCCACAAAAAGCACTGGGATAATTGTCCAATTAGCCCATGTTATCCAGATTTCACAGCATGTATTTATCAGGTCAGCTAGTATCTGAAAGAGAGAAAACAGATTTCAGGTAATTAACAAAAGAACCAATGAAGGAAATGAGGAGATTTTTTTCTGCCGTGATTTGTTATGCTCTGGAATGCACTGCCCGAAAGGGTGGTAGAAGCATATTCAATTGGAACTTTCAGAAGGCAATTGTATAAATGCTTGAAGAGGGAAAGGATTGCATAGTTATGGGGAAAGAGCAGCAAAGTGGGACTAATTGGATAGCAAGGTATCAGTACGTGCATCAAAAATACCATTTATTGGAGGCAGTCACCTGCCACTTCACGGGACAGAGGGGATGAACGAGGAGCTCCAGCTCGCAGGAGGCTATACTCCCAGTACAGGGTGTACAGGCAGAGGATCAGCATACTGGACATGACTGAGTACCATTGCCTCAGGAGGCTCAGAGGTTCTTGGCAGATTATTGCCTTCCAGGTATCTGCTAGTGACATCTGCAGGATTTCACAATCTGCTATGCACAAATGCATCTCCCAGGTGACCGATGCCATGTTTGCCACAGCTGTCACTTACATCCACTTTGCTGCTGATGAGGCCAATCAGAAGGAGAGGACCCTTGGATTTGCTGCAATGGCTGGATTCTCACAGGTACAGGGAGTCATGGACTGCACACATGTGACAGTGAAGGTGCCCTCAGATCAACCAGCTGAGATTGATAGATTTCGATGGGTAAGAGTATCAAGGATTTTGGAACAAAGGCAAGTAAATGGAGCTGAGATACAGATCAGCCATAATCTAATAGAGCAAGCTTGAGTAGCTGAATAACTTCCTCCTGTTCCTAATGTTGCTATAACCTCCTGACCTCTGCTGTCTAGGCCAGCACATGGTCGTTTGGGTGAGGTACTGAAAGGCATCTGGAACCCATGAAATGCACTTGGCTCCTTCCAACAAGTCTGTACCTTCAGCAACAGAGGGCAAAATTAGAAGACTTGAAGGCTTTTGTGAGAGATTTCATGCTGTATGTAGCTCTGATGTAACTTGGCTCTTTTCCAGGTAACTAAGAAGAGCAGTGTTTGGGAATTGAAACCAGAAATCTAACAACATTCACAATAACCTGTTTGTATTTAACAAGGTTGGAATGTAGGTTTTAAACAATACCTGAAGACACACCTTTTGAAAACAGAACGCGTGATTTTATTAACTGCTCATGAGTTACTCAGTCCTGACCTCTGATGCTTTAAAGCTCTGGATCTTTCTAGATTACAATGATCAAGATGGATAGTGTACATTTTTAATGGCATGTGGTATTCAAATTCATTGAGAGTTAGACTTCTTTCTTAAATTAATTCATGGGATATAGGCATCACTAGCAAGGCCAGTATTATTACCCATCCCTGATTGCCCTTGAGAAGGCTGCGGTGAGCCGCCTATTGAACTGGTTCAGTCCGTGTAGTGTCAGCACACCCACAGTTTTGTTAGGTAGGTATTTCCAGGATTCTGACCCAGTGACAATGAAGGAACAGTGATATATTTACAAACCAGATTGTGTATGACTTGGAGGGGATCTTGGAGATGGTGGTATTCAAATGCACCTGCTGCCATTGTCCTTCTGGGAGATAAAGGTTGCAGGTTTGGAAGGTACTGTCAAAAAACCCTGAGTACAATTGCTGCAGTGCATCTTGTAGATGGTACACACTGCTGCAACTGTGCACCAATGGTGGAGGGAGTGAATGTTTAAGGTGTTGAATGGGGTGCCAAACAAATGGGCTGCTTTGACCTGGATGGTGTTGAGCCTTTGGAGTGTTGTTGGAACTGCATTTATCCGGACAAGTTATCTACAAGATGCACTGCAGCAACTCACCAAGTCTCCTTCGAAAGCACCTTCCAATCTCGCAACCTCTACCACTGAGAAGGACAAGGACAGCAGGTGCATGGGAACAACACCACCTGCAAGTTCCCCTCCAAGCCACACACCATCCTGACTTGGAACTATATCACTGTTCCTTCACTGTCGTTGGGTCAAAATCCTGGAACTCCCTCTCTAACAGCACTGTTGGTGTACCTACACCACATGGACTGCAGCAGTTCAAGAAGGTGGAATCACGAAGTGAGTCACTTGTTGAAAATATTCTGACCTTCTCTTGCAGCCACAATATTTATGTGGCTGGTCCAGTTAAGTTTTTCATAGAATCATAGAATGGTTACGGCACAGAAGGAGGCCATTCGGCCCATTGTGTCCCTGCCAGCTCTGTCAGAGCTACTCAGCTTGATCCCACTCTCCTGCCTTTTCCCTTATCGCTGCAATTTTTTCTGTTCCTATAATTATCCAATTGCCATTTGAAAGCCATGATTCAACCTACCTCCACTATACCCTCAGGCAGTGCATTCTAGATTCTAAACACGTGCCGTGCAAGGACGTTTTTCCTCATGCCGCTGTTGTTTCTTTTGCCAATCACCTTAAATCAGTGCCCTCTGACTCTTGACCCTTCTGCCAATGGGAACAGTTTCTCCCGATCTACTCTGTTCCGACCCCTTATGATTTTGAACACCTCTATCAAATCTCCTCTCAATGTTCTCTTCTCTAAAGAGAACAGCTCCAACTTTGCCAATCTATCCTCATAATTGAAGTCTCTCATCCCTGGAACCATTCTCGTAAATCTTTTCTGCACCCTCTCCAGTGCCTTCACATCCCTCCTAAAGTGTGCTGCCCAGAATTGGACACAATACTCCAGTTGAGGCCAAACCAGTGTTGTATAAAGGTTCACCATAACATCCTTGCTTTTGTACTCTCTGCCTCTATTATAAAGCCCAGGATCCCGATTAACTACTTTCTCAACCTGCCCTGTCCCTTTCAATGACTTATGCACATATTCCCCCAGGTCCCTCTGTTCCTGCATCCCCTTTAGAATTGTACCCTTTAATTTATATTGCCTCTACCAAAATGAATCACTTCACACTTCCCTGCATTAAATTTCATCTACCATGTTCTGCCCATTTCACCAACTTATCTATGTCCTTTTAAAATCTATTACTATCCTCCTCACAGTTCACAAAACTTCCAAGTTCTGTGCCATCTGCAAATTTTGAAATTGTGCCCTGTACACCCAACTCTAGGTCATTACTATAGATCAAGAAAAGCAGTGGTCCTAATACCGACCCCTGGGGGACCCCACCTTCCTCCAGTCCGAAAACAACAGTTCACCACTATTCTCCGTTTCCTTTCACTCAGCCAGCTTCGTATCCATGCTGCCACAGTCCATTTTATTCCATGGGCTTCAACTTTACTGACAAGCCTGGTATGTGGCACTTTATCAAACACATTTTGGAAGTCCATCAACTGCATTAACCTCATCATACCTTTCTGTTACCTCATCAAAGAACTCAATCAAATTACTTCAATGCATTTTACCCTTAACAAATCCGTGCTGGCTTTCCTTAACTGATTCACATTTGTCAAGTGACTGTTAAATTTTGTCCCAGATTATCGTTTCTAAAAGCTTTCCCCCCACTGAGGTTAAATTGACTGTCCTGTAGTTGCTGGATTTATCCTTACACCCTTTTATGAACAAGGGCGTAACATGTGCAATTTTCCAGTCCTCTGTCACCACCCCTAAGGAGGATTGGAAGATTATGGCCAGTGCCTCTGTATTTTCCACCCTAAGTATTTTTGGATGCATTTCATCCAGTCCTGGTGACTTATCAACTTTGGCTGAATGGCCTCCTTCTGTGCCATAATTGTTCTATGGTTCTATTGGACCAGGTGCTGGACGGTGCGATTAGATTGGGTGGCTAGTCCTTTTGGCCGGCACGGATACGATGGGTTGAATGGCCTCCTTCTGTGCTGTAATTGTTCTATGGTTCTATAATACCTTATCGTTTATCAATTTTTAGCCCATCCAGTGTCTCAATTACCTCGTCTTCCTCGTCTTTCACTATGACTTTGGCAGCATCTTCTTCCTTGTTAAAGACAGGTGCAAAGTAGTCATTTAGTACCTCAGCCACGCCCACTGCCTCCATGTATAAATCCCTTTTTTGGACCCTTATTGCCCTACGCCTCTTTTTACCACCCTTTTACTATTTATATGCCTATAGAAGACTTTTGGATTCCCTTTTATGTTGGCTGCCAGTTTCTTCTCATACTCTCTCTTTCTTCTCTTATTTATTTTTTCACTTCTCCTCTGAACTTTCTACATTCAGCCTAGTTCTCAATTGTATTATCAACTTGACATCTGTCATATGCTCCTTTTTCTGCTTCATCTTACGCTCTATCTCCTTCGTTATCCAGGGAAATCTGGCTTTGTTTGTCCTACCTCTACCCCTCCTGGGAGTGGTATATCGACTGTGCCCAATCTATCTTCTCTTTAAAAGCAGCTGATTATTCAATTACTGTTTTGGCTGCCAAACTTTCATTCTAATTTACCTGGGCCAAGTCCATTCTCAACCCTTTGAAATTGCCCTCCAATTAATTATTTTACTCCAGATTGTTCTTTGGCCTTTCCATAGCTAATTTATATCTTATGATATTATGATCATGATTCCCGTGATCCACTTGTTGCACCTCATTTCCTAGAACCAGATTCAGCAATGCCTTCTTCCTTATTGGACTCCTGAACACTTTCCTCTCTCTGCCCTTTACACTATTATTTTCTTGTCTGAATCAGGATAATTAAAGTCTCCCATTATAACTACACTATAGTTTCTGCATCTTTCTGTAATTTCCTTGTAAATTTGTTCCTCCATATCTTTCCCACTAGTTGGTGGCCTGTAGAATACACCCAGTCGTATAATGGTACTCCTATTGTTTCATAGCTCTAACCAAATGTCCTCGATTCCTCTAGGACATCCTCTGTCTCCAACATTGAAATATTATCCTTAATCAACACTGCCAACCCTCCTCCTTTCTTTCCTTTCCTATCTTTCATGAACACCTACTATCCAGGAATATTTAGTACCCAGTTCCTTTCCTTTTTCGAGCCAGGTCTCCATTATCGCCACAACATCATACTTCCAAGTGGCTACCTGCAGCTCACCAACCTTATTTATTACACTCTTTGCATTCATACTTTGTCACTGTAAGCCTACTTTGGACCTTTTTGTTATATTATTTCATGGGATGTGGGTGTTGCCCATCCCCTAATTGCCCTTGATAACTGAGTGGCTTGCTAGGCCATTTCAGAGGCTGTTTCTTAACACATTGTTGTGGGTCTGGAGTCACTTGTAGGCTAGACCAGGTAAGGACGGCAAATTTCCTTCCCTAAAGGACATTAGTGAACCAGATGGGTTTTTAGGACAATTGTTGATAAGTTTCACAGCACCATTCCTGAGACTAGCTTTCAATTCCAGGTTTTTTTTAATGAAGTAATTGAATTTAAATTCCACCAGCTGCCACGGTAGGATTTGAACCCATGTCCCCAGGGATTAACCTGGGTCTCTGGATTACTAGTTCATTACCACTACACCACTGTCGCCCCATTCATTACCTCTTACTGTGACCCCACCTAATACTTTACCATTTCTTACTCCAGTGCTATCTGTCTCTCCCAATTCTTTGTGCACCTTATTTTTCCTCTCCAATGTTGCCTCCTGGTTCCCTTCCCCCTGCCAAGTTAGTTTGAATCCTTCCCATTAGCATTAACACACTGTCCGACAAGGACATTGGTCCTGGTTCTGTTCTGGTGCAACCCGGCCAGCCTGTACTGGTCCCATCTCCCCCAGAACTGGTACCAATGTCCCAGGAATTTAAAACCCTCCCTCCTGCACCATGTATTGACAGGCAGAGAGATCTGGGCGTACAGGTCCACAGGTCACTGAAAGTGGCAACGCAGGTGGATAAGGTAGTCAAGAAGGCATACGGCATGCTTGCCTTCATCGGTTGGGGCATAGAGTATAAAAATTGACAAGTCATGTTGCAGCTGTACAGAACCTTAGTTAGGCCACACTTGGAATATTGCATGCAATTCTGGTCGCCACACTACCAGAAGGATGTGGAGGCTTTGGAGAGGGTACAGAGGAGGTTTACCAGGATGTTGCCTGGTCTGGAGGGCATTAGCTATGAGGAGAGGTTGGAAAAACTCGGATTGTTTTCACTGGAACGATGGAGGTGGAGGGGCGACATGATAGAGGTTTACAAAGTTATGAGCGGCATGGACAGAGTGGATAGTCAGAAGTTTTTTCCCAGGGTGGAAGAATCAGTTACTAGGGGACATAGGTTTAAGGTGCGAGGGGCAAAGTTTAGAGAGGATGTGCGAGGCAAGTTTTTTACAGAGGGTGGTGAGTGCCTGGAACTTGCTGCCGGGGGAGGTGGTGGAAGCAGGTACGATAGCGACGTTTAAGAGACATCTTGACAAATACATGAATAGGAAGGGAATAGAGGGATATGGGCCCTGGAAGTGCAGAAGGTATTAGTTTAGGCAGGCATCAAGATCGGTGCAGGCTTGGAGGGCCGAATGGCCTGTTCCTGTGGTGTACTGTTCTTTGTTCTTTGTTTGTTTCCAGCCACACATTCATCTGCTCTACCCTCTTATTATACTCACTTGTGCGTGGTACTGGGAGTAATCTAGAAATTACTAGTTTTGAGGTCCTGGTTTCTTTCCTAGCTCCCTGAATTCATTCCTTTTCTACCTATGTCGTCGGTACCAATATGGACCATGACCGTTTGCTGTTCACCCTCCCCCCTCAGAGTGTTGTGTAGCCACTCAGTTACATCCATGACCCTGGCACCAGGGAGGCAACATACCATCGCAGATTCACATTTGCGGCTGCAGAAACGTCTGTCTGCTCCCCTATCAAACCCCTATCACTATTGCTTTCCCAATCTTCCTCCTGCCAGTCAGTACAGCTGAGTCAGCTGTGATGCCGTGGACTTGGCTCTGGCTGCAATCCCCACAGATACCATCACTCTCACCAGTATTCAGAACAGAATACTTGTTGGTGAGCAAGATGCACTCCTGGGACTCCTGCCTGGTCCTACTTGACTGCCTGCCTGTTCAATGGTGACCCCCAGGATGTTGATGGTGGGGTATTCAGTTATGGTAATGCCATCGAATGTCAAGAGGAGATGGTTAGATTCTCTCTTGTTGGAAATGCCTGGCACATGTGTGGCACAAATATTACTTGCCATTTATTAGCACAAGCCTGAATGTCCAGCTCTTGCTGCATGTGGGCACAGACTTCTTCATTATCCGCAAAGTTGTGAATGGAACTGAACCCTGTGCAATCATCAGTGAACATCCTCATTTCTGACCGCATGATGGAGGGAATGTCATTGATGAAGCAGCTGAAGATGATTTAGCCTAAGAGACTGCCCTGAGGATTACATTCTCCCGGTGTCCTGGCCAACATTCCTTCCCCAACCAACACCATCAAAAGAAAAGATTAACTGTTCATTCATCTCACTGCTATTTGTAGAATATCACTGTGCATAAAATGGCACTCCATGTTACATTCCAGAAAGCCAGTTGGTGAAGGATAGAACTGGAGCCAATCTTTACACACTTTTTATAAGCATTTATTTACAGAGTTACACATTACAAGCATACACCTCTTAGCCCACCAAGAACAGTTTCAGTCTGTGTCTATTTGTAGGGGCACAAGTGAATCCCCAGTTAATGTGCAGCAGCTGCGTGCAATTAAACATAATTAATATACAATTAACACCCCACAAAACAACAAATGATAGGAGCTCATGGTGTAGGGGGTAACATATTGGCATGGATAGAAGATTGGCTAGTTAACAGGAAACAGAGATTAGGCATAAATGGGTCATTTGCTGGTTGGCAAGATGTAACAAGTGGTGTGCCACAGGGATCTGTGCTGGGGCCTCAACTTTTTACAATTTATATAAATGACAGATGAAGGGACTGAAGGTATGGTTGCTAAATTTGCTGATGACACAAAGATAGGTAGGAAAGTAACTTGTGAAGAGGACATAAGGGAGCTACAAAGGGATATAGATAGGTTAAGTGAGTGGGCAAAGACCTGGCAAATGGAGTATAATATGGGAAAATGTGAAATTGTCCACTTTGGCAGGAAGAATAACAAAGAAGTATATTATCTAAATGGTGAGAGATTGCAGAGCTCTGAGATGCAGAGGGATCTGGGTGTCCTAGTGCATGAATTGTAAAAGGTTAGTATGCAGGCACAGCACATAATTAGGAAAGCTAATAGAACGTTATCGTTTATCGCGAGGGGAATTGAATACAAAAGTAGGGAGGTTATGCTTCAGCTATACAGGGCATTGGTGAGACCACATCTGGAGTACTGTGTACAGTATTGGTCTCCTTATTTAAGGAAGGATGTAAATGCTTTGGAGGCAGTACAGAGAAGGTTTACTAGACTAATACCTCTGGAATGAGCGGGCTGTCTTATAAGGAAATATTGGCTAGGCTTGTATCCGCTGGAATTTGGAAGAGTAAGAGTTGACTTGATTAAAACATATAAGATCCTGAGGGGTCTTGACAGGGTGGATGTGGAAAAGATGTTTCCTCTTGTGGGAGAATCTAGAACTAGGGGTCACTGTTTAAAAATAAGGGGTCACACATTTAAGACAGAGGTAAGGAGAAATATTTTCTCTGAGAGGGTCATGAGTCTTTGGAATTCTGTTCCTCAAAAGGCAGTGGAAGCAGAGTCTTTGAATATTTTTAAGGCAGAGGTAGATAGATTCTTGATGAGAAAGGGGATGGAAGGTTATCGGGGGTAGGTGGAAATGTGGAGTAATCAGTTCAGACATGAACTTATTGAATGGCGGAGCAGGCTAGAAGGGCCAAGTGGCCTACTCCTGCTCCTAATTCATACATTCGTATGTTCGAATGATTACATAAAGTAAGGTGAGAGAAAGCTTGTGTGAAGGAAGATACTGACGTAGACTGATTTATTTTAGTCTTTGGTTCCTCTCCAAATATCCAAGTGGATAAATGAACTGTCTGATGAGGATACTGAGCCATACAGACCAAGAAGGCCCCCAGTTCCATTCCCAATGTCTGCAGGGTCAATCAGGGTCATGAGTGGGGCATTGCAATTGCCCTTACTGCCCCTAAGCCATGGGTTCTGACTGCTGACGAGTATACCTTGAAGAGAAGTGTCTATGTATGGACACTGGGTGAGGATAAGATCAGCCTCAGTTGGGCTGTCCATCACAGTTGAATAGACCATTGACACACAACAACAACTTGCATTTATATAATGCCTTTAATGGACAAAAACTTTTCAAGGTTCTTCACAGGAGCATCATCAGACCAAAATACCAAGTCGCGTAATGAGATAGATGATTAAAAGCCTGGTCAAAGACGTAGGTTTTAAGGAGCATCTTCAAGGAGGGGAGAGAGGTAAAGAGGTGGAGAGGTTTAGGGAGGGAATTCCAGAGCTAAGGAGCCGAAACAGTTAAAGATACACTACCAATGGTGGGGCGAAGAGAGTGGGGGACACGGAAGAGGCCACATGGGGGTAATTCTACAAGCCTGTGCTGGCAGCAACAGTTATCAAAAAACTGCACGTGGCATGAACCCAGATTCCTGACATATACTGTAGGTGGGTAAGGCTCCCTCCTGGCAGCATTGACTCTTATTGGACTATCTCAAGTGGGCTGGAATGCAAAGGCTTGTAAGTTATATTACAGATATATAAAGCTCTGGTTGGACCCTATCTGAAGCACTGTGTTCAGTTCTAGGAACCACACCTCAGGAAGGATGGCCTTAGAAGGGGTGCAGTGTAGATTCAGCTGATTGATACCTGAGTTAAAAAGTTAAATTAGGAGGACAGGTTGCATAGACTCGGCTTATATTGCCTCACATATAGAAGAGTAAGCGGTGATCTAATTGAAGTGTTTAAGATGAATAAAGGATTTGATAGGGTAGATAGATTTCCTGACCCCAGAGGGCTGTGGAGGCTCAGTCATTGAGTATTTTCAGGAAAGCGATTGATAGATTTCTAGATATTAAAGATATGAAGGGATATGGGGATGGTGCAGGAAAATGGCGCTGAGATAAAAGATCAGCCATGACCTAGTTGAATGGCAGAGCATGCTCAAGGGGCCAAATGGCCTACTCCTACTTCCTATGGTCCAATGGTGGAGGCGTCCAGAACAAAAGGGGCGGGGGGGGGGGGGGGGGGGCGGTGATGGATACCCTTAAAATTATAGCTAGGCCGTTCAGGGTTGCCACCAGGAAGCACTTCTTCACACAAAGGGTAGTGGATATCTCAGACTCTCTCCTCCAGAAAGGTTTCAAGGCTGGGGGTCAAATGAAAAGTTCAAAACCGAGAGCGATAGATTTTTGTTTAGCAAGGGTATTAAAGGATACAGAACCAAGGCAGGTAGATGGAATTAAGACACTGATCAGCCATGATCTGGTTGAAGGGTGGAACAAGCATGAGGGGTTGAATAGCCTCCTCCTGTTTCTATGTTCCTAGAGTAACTGCCCTACAAAATCTAAGTTCACACACAAGGAATAATCGTTTGGTACCTAGCAAGAGGCAGTGTCTTCAGGAGAGGAGGAGGAGGGGAGGAGGAAAGATTTACCAAACAAGTGTTATTAAAGTTGTGTCCTCTTTTATTTAAATACACAGGTATGCTATTGAGTTTTGATTGTTTGTGGCTGTCTGCTCATTAGATTGTGTCTGTTGACCAGTCTAACTCACTCATTCCCACCTCAGTTTGGTGTAGCTTTCCCTATTGATCAGAATCGTCAATCTTGTCAATCAGCAGATACTGTAGAGAGAGAGGTAAAAAATGCTTCTGAGCTAGAAAAGTAAAATATAAGGGTAAAAACAAGAAATGCTGGAAATATTCAGCAGGTCTGGCAGCATCTGTGGAGAGAGAAGCAGAGTTAACGTTTTGGGTCAGTGACCCTTCTTCGGAACTTCCATATATTGTATTCCAGTTCCGAAGAAGGGTCACTGACCTGAAACGTTAACTCTGCTTCTCTCTCCACAGATGCTGCCAGACCTGCTGAGTATTTCCAGCATTTCTTGTTTTTATTTCAGATTTCCAGCATCCGCAGTATTTTGCTTTTATAAAATATAGGGGTAGACTAAGTTCTAATACAGGTTTTATGTGTCTCTGGTTCTAAGAAAGAGCAGTAGGATTAATGGTTGTTTCAGAGTTTCTGGAAATCTAATTAAAGTTTTAGTCTGTCCTTACCTCATATAATAATTCTCTTTCCTTTAGACTAACTGAAAGTAGATGGGTGACTGTTTATTAATTTTACTGGAATCATTCTTTGAGCTCTGTTTCTTTATAAAACCTCCTTCTAACTATGTGGCCATGTCTTTAGACACAGGAGTGGTAGAGGTGGAGCGGGGAAATGAACTTCTGTTATGACTTTTGGTGTTTTTGCGTTATGTTCTAGAAATTTTCAGAGCCCTCTAGAAAACTGGAGTGCCTATTCTAGAAAGAGAAGAATCTTGGTAAAAAGAAAATATAGATCTATAAGTAACCTGCTGAAGTTTGTTCAAATATATTGTATTCTTTTGCAGAGACCCACTGACCTATAAGATACATAGAATCAGGTAAATGGTAGGGAGGTTGGACATGCTCCTCATTATCTTTATGTTGATTTAGCATGAAGTTTTGAAGCAGTATTCTGACAGTTCTATATTTACAAGGATCCCTTTCATTTATAGAGAGAGGGAATGGGAGCAGCCAAAAGTGCAGAGTCAATGGGGTTTTGCAATTCTGTAGGTTTTTTAAAAATCACTCCTTATTCCAAAATGTGTTTGCTGTTTTTAAAATGACAGCTGGCTTCAGCTTGCACTTAACTGATTGTAATAGTTTGAATGAGATACTTATGGATGAGAAAGTTCATTTTGCCCATCTTACTTCACTCATCGAGAATGAACCTACATTCTGGATTAGGTTAGTGAGGGGAATCAAAATGAGCCTGCTCCTGATTGTTGTCCAGTGACCCTTGCTGGAAAGCATATTTGCTCAGCTGTGATGCCCACCACAATTGAGTAATCTTCCAGTGCCCCCTGTGCAGGCTCATACACGAGGTATGGGGTACTTGGAGAGGTGTAGGCACTAATGAAATTTAAAGCACTCCGCTTGATTGGCTGTCAATTTTGCACAGCAAGAAGTGGAGGGAGTGGATGTATAAGGTGCTGGATGGGCTGTCAATCATGCAGACTGCTTTGTCCTGGATGGGAGTTAGGAGGTGAGTCAGTTGCCACAGAAGACTCAATCTCTGACCTGCTTTTGTAACTGCAGTACTTGTATGACTATTGGGTTTGAGATTCTGGTCAGTGGTGACCGCCAGGATTTTGATGGTGGGGGATTCGGAGACGGTAATGCCACTTTCTTTCATGGAATGATAACTTATGGAGCTGATGCTTCGATTTTTCTCAGGGATCTCCCATAATCGGATGACACTGAAGCCCGTGTTCTTCATGGCTCCAGCCTCTCAGAGTTTGGTGGTTGCCACTGGTCTGTTGCACCTTCCTCAGTTGTTCTTGGCTGTGTCCATTACTTTCCCACTGCTATTCATCCTGCTTGTAATTGCCTGCACTTTCTATAGGAGGTAAGACCTTGGAATTGTGTGTGTCTGTTTGTGTGCGTGTATAGATGTACACACTTGGGGAAAGGGAGGACAACATTGGGTGTTGTGATGCCACCATAGTGAAGGTTTTTGAAATAGTCTTCAGTATGTAAATCATTAGGTAAATGATTTAAAATGTATGTCGATTTAAAATCCTGAGAAAAGTAGCCAGTGACAATGCAAACAGAAATTTGCCAAGCTTATCTTTTAGGCTTGCTCATCTAAAAATGAGCACAAATGTGATATGAAAGAAAGGAGGAAAGATCTGTTTATCTAGGATCTTTCAGGTCCTCTGGGTATCCCAAAGCATTTTACAGCCAGTGAAGTACTTTTGAGTGCAGCAGCCGATTAGCACAAAACAATGTCACATAAACATCAATGTGATAATGACCAGATAATCTGATCTTTTTTCTTTAGTGATGTTGGTTCGGGAGAACTCCCCTGCTCTTATTCAGAATAGTGCCCTGGGATCTTTTATGTCCACCTGAGAGGGCAGACGGTCTCTCCATTTAGTGTCATCAAAAGATGGCACCTTCAAATTGCATCTCCAAAGCACAGCGCTTTCTCAGTACTGCCCTGGATTGTCAGTTGAGGTTTTGTGCTCAGGTGTTTGGAGTGGGACATCTGCCCACAACCTTCTGACTCAGAGGCAAGAGTGCTACCGCTAAGCAACAGTACTGGAGGTGTTGCTGGTTTTTGTGGAACTGAACTGGGAGAAAGATTTGATCCCTACTGTACTCGAACTCTGCCCTACTGGAAATCTTTGTATGTTCAGATCTTTGGACCTGTTGGGTGTGCAACTGAGGCCCACTCAAGTTGAGATAACCGCTGTGCTGATGGCCCCCAACACTCACTCCAGCCCCTAGCATTGCCACAGAATGGCTCCCTGCCTTTTCCTTCTGGCAGCTTTGATGTGCAGGCATAACAAGAGGTGACTCTTTACACCATGCCATCCCCGATTGTTCGCCTTGCCACAATCATAACCTCAGAACCTCAACCTGAACTGTGCATGGGCAGTCCCACAGTATCTGACAGGGATCCTGAGAATTTACATAGAATTATTGGGATGTACAACACAGAAATAGGCCCATCAGCCTAATGGGATAATGCCGGTGCTTATACTCCACAAGAACCTCCTCCCACCCTACTTCATTTCACCCTATTAGCATATCTTTCCATTCCTTCCTCCCTCTTGTAATTATCTAGTTTCCCCTTAAATACATCTAGCGATTCAACTCAAAACAAAACCAGAAAATGCTGGAAATACTCAGCAGGACAGGCAGCATCTGTAGAGAGAGAGACAGAGTTTTCGGACTGAATTTTAATAGCTTGCTGCTGTCCTCGGCAGCGAGCTTCAAAAAAGTGCACGGCGCACGCGCGAGATGTGCGCTGCAGAGCCGTCGTGATATTTCGCTTGGCGGCTCATTAACATGAAGGGGGCGGAAACAACCGCCCCCGATGATATAAAGGAGGTGGCTGCTCCATCCCAGGCAATGGCATCCAACTCCACCGTGCAGGAGCCGGCGCTGTTTTTAAAGGGCTCAAGCCCTTCACTTATATTTGAATTTTTAAAGGGCCTGGTCTCCGGGAAATAAAATTAAAATTTCATTACATCTTTGAAATCCCTCTTCCCGCACCTCCCCCCCACCCCCCCCCCCCCCACAATGAATGATCTATATATAAATTGCCCCCTCCCCGCAGAAAAAGCTTTCATTCATATCCCAAACTTTCTTCCCTTTGACCCTCAGCCCCTTCCCATCATCCCCGCAAACAATCGCATTCGTTTTTGCCGCTCCCCACCACCTTCCTGAAAAATTGGCTTCTCCACCCCTCCCCATCAGTGTCACACCTCGAACGGAGATCCGAAGGCGCGGGAGTTCCGGCCACCGGCTGGAATATCGGCATGCGACTGCTGTCGGTACAAGGTAAGTGCTTTTGCGTGTATTTAAATTTATTTAAATATTTAAATGAAGGCTCTGCCACCGAGTGGCAGGGGACGCCTCGAGGCCTGGTCGCCGAGCGGCAGGGGGGCTGCCCCGGGGCTTCCCCGCTGCCGGTAGATTGTGGCAGGGCCTTCCTGGCGTCAAGGCCCATGGCGAGCCTTTCCTGGAAGTATTTTCCGGGCCCCCTGCCACGAGCCCGACATCGGGGGCTTATAAAATTCAGCCCAACGTTTCAGGTCGTGACATTTCATCAGAACTGCTGAGTATTTCCAACACTTTCTATTTTTGTTTATATTTCCAGCATCAGTATTTTGCTTTTGTAGCAACTGCCACCTTCTAATCTTTTTCTGGATTGAGAGGTTTTTCCTGAATTCTTTTATTGGTGGCAATCTTATATTTATGGCTCCTAGTTCAGGACCCTCTCGCAAGTTGAAGCATCGTCTCCACATTTATCTTATCATATCCTTTCATAATTTTAAAGTACATTATCAGGTCATTCCTCAACTTCTCTTTTCTGGGAAAAAAAAAAGAGTCCATTCAATCATTTCCTGATGGTTATTACTCATCAGGTCTGTTATCATCCGAGCAAATCTTTTTTTGCATATTCTCTAGTGCCTCTTTCCTTTTTCTAATATGGAGACCCGAACTGTTCACAGTAGCTGGCAAGGCCAGAATTTGTTACCCTTCCCTAATTGCCCATGAACTAGGTGGCTTGCTGGGCCATTTCAGAGGGCAGTTAAGAGTCAATTGCATTTCCTTCCCTAAAGGATATTAATGAACCAGATGGGTTTTTACAACAGTCGATGATAGTTTCATGGCACCATAAATTAATTGAATTTAAATTCCACCAGCTGCCATGATGGAATTTGAACCCATGTCCTCAGGGTATTAGCCTGGGACTATGGATTACTAGTTGAGTGATATTTACCATTACGCCACCGTCTCTCCCATAGCCCATCCAAAAGAAAACTGCCTCTTCATTACCAGATTCAATGATACATGATTGTCAGACATTTTTTTAATATATTTTATAAATTGATGGATACAAGAAAATAGTTTTTAATGCCACTATGATTTTTCTCCCGGGATTTTGTTCCGGAGAGTAATCTTTAATTCATGGAGACTCCGGGACAATCTTGGTGGATTGCAATCCTAATCATGGGGCCTCGAGCAAGAGATCAGTTGGGCTTGTGGCCCTTGAGAAAAATTGGTGGGTAACAGTGAGCTGACCCACACATCAGTGCATTAACCTGCTGCTGAAGATTGTAGCATAATGGTGGTACTGCTACTTTGTATTAACACTCCATCCACTCCCTTTTGTGCTTACTAGACTTTCAAGAAGAATAAGAAAAGGAATAAGAGGTCATGAAGGACAACAAAAAGTGGTGTCTCTGGTAAATAAGATACACTGCACACACACATCCCTAGTGCAATTCCATTGAGCCTTTTGATTCAGTAGATAGCCTGGGGTTGAGAAAGAAAGGACTTGCATTTATATATCACCTTTCACAACTTCAGGATATCCCAAATTGCTTTACAGCCAACAAAGTAGTTTTGAAACATCACCAGGAAACATGGCAACCAGTTTGTGCAAAGCAAGTTCCCACAAACAGCGAGAAGGTAATGACCAGATTATCTGTGGTTGAGGGATAAATATTGGCCGGGGAACCAGGGAAAACTCCTTTGCTCATCTTCGAATAGTGTTGTGGGATCTTTTACATTCACCCGAGGGCAGACATGGCTTTGGTTTAACACCTCATCCAAAAGGCAGCACCTCTGACAGTGAAGCACTCCCTTGACACTGTGATGGATGTGTCAGAGTGGATTATGTGCTCGTCTCGGGAGTCATGGAGTCATTACGGCACAGAAGGAGGCACTATGGCCCATCAAGTCTATGCTGGCTCTCTGTAAAGCAATCCAGTCAGTCCCATTCCCCCACTCTAACCCCGTAGCCCTATAAATTTAATTCCCTCAATTGCCCATCCAATTTCGTTTTGAAATCATTGTCTCCGCTTTTACCACCCTCGTAGGCGGCAAGTTCCAGGTTATTACTATTTGCTGCATAAAGGAAGTTCCCTCACATCCCTCCCATATCACTTGCCCAAAATCTTAATTCTGTGTCCGTTAGTCCTTGTAGTATCAGCTTTTAGGAACAGCTTGTCTTTGTCTATCTATCTAAACCTGTCATAATCTTGTACACCTCTATCAAATCTCCCCGTAACCTTCTTTGCTCCAAGGAGAATAACCCCAGATTCTCCAACCTAACCTTGCAGCTAAAATCATTCATCCCGGGAACCATTCTGGTAATTCTCCTCTGCACCTTTTCAAGGGCCCTCACATTCTTCACAAAGTGTGGTGACCAGAACTGGATACAGTACTCTAGTTGTGGCCTAACCAGAGCTTTATAAAGGTTCAGCATAACTTCCCTGCTTTTGTACTCAATGCCTCTGTTTATGAAGCCAAAGATCCCGTAAGCTTTGCTAACTACTCTCTCAATATGTCCTGCCACCTTCAAAGATTGATGCATATGAATCCCCAGGTCCCTCTGTCCCTGCACCTTCTTTAGAACTGTGCCATTTAATCTATATTGCCTCTCTATAACCCTTTTGCCAAAATGCATCACCTCTCACTTCTATCTGCATCCTCTTGTTGTCAATTGGTATCACCGTCACTGTTTGCCACACCTCCAAGTATGGTATCATTGACAAATTTAGCTCTGTATTTCAATATCAGTTTTGGGGGAAGATGAGTGGAGTGTCCCAGCAATCAGTGATGGAATGAATGAAGAATCTCAGGGATTACTACTGGGAGAGATGGACTGAGGGCACTTTCCTAAGGATTGGTGTTCGGTGAATGAGTGGGACTTGAACTTACAACTTTCCTGACTCTAGAGGCAAGAGTGTTATCGCTGAGCCACAGCTGATACTGTTTGATAGTTTTAAAAGAAATGTACTTAAGGAGCATCTTAACATCCAACAGCCAATTCCAACAGTTAGATTAACTTAGTTATTTTTTTTTTATGGATTGAGAAATATAGATGAAGGTCACAGGCTCAAAGTGCAGAAAACTATTTAAGGTGAGTGTGAATGAGGTAAATCAGGAAATAGTGATTGGGGCTTTTGAAAATCTTTGATTGTAGGAGGATGAGATAACAGAGGGGAGTCAGGAGTTGATAGTTGTGACCTGGTGGGAAAGAATGAGTTACAGTCAGGGATGGAGTGATGTTGTTGGTTGACAAACAAGACCCGATATAGCTCTCACATCCTGTATGTCATTCCGTTTACTCTGCAGAAGAAACACAATGATCCTGTTCAACCCAAAGATGATTCAAACACAACGAATGTTAATGGAGTAATTTCAACAACAATTGGTATGTAATGGCAGCAGTGTTTTTAAAAATTTGAAATCTCTTGCTAATGGCAAAGAGCCACTTGTATCTTTATAAAAGGTAATGAACTGCAGCAGACACAACAGGAAAAGTCTGTGATGTTCTTTAGGCATTCAGTTAAATATTAGTTCAATCTCTTTAAGTAACACAAACTATGTGCAGCTGCTTTTGCTGCAAGTTTTAATTGGAGTGCCCCGTGCTGGCTCAGTAAATAAAGAAAGAAAGAGGTTGCATTTATATAGCACCTTTCAAAACCTCAGGGTGTCTAAAACACTTTACAGCCAATAAATTACTTTGAAAGTAAAATATTCTGGATGCTGGAAATCTGAAATAAGAACAGAAAATGCTGGAAATACTCAGCAGGTCTAGCAGCCGCTGTAGAGAGAGAAACTGTGTTAACATTTCAGGCCGGTGACCTTTCATTAGAACTGGAAAATGTGAGTGATGTAATAGGTATTAAGCAAGTACAAAGATGGAGAAAGTGGGGAGCAGAGGAGAGAACAAGAGAGAAGGTCTGTTGTAGGGTGGAAGGCAGGAGAGATTAAATAACAAAAGCAATGATACTGCAAGGCAAAAGAGGATGGTGTTCTGATCAGGTGAGGCGGGGTCAAAGGGCACCCCTCTTTCCCTCCTTGTTTGACCACAACAGGTTTATTTCTTAAATGGTTATACTTACCAATTCACTGAGTTTTTAAACTGTTTGTGCCGAGAACATAAAAAGAGCCAATCGGGCAGGTTTTCTCAAGTTTAACAAAGAGTTTAGCTTTATTGTACTTAATCTGATCTAAGTAAAATATTTAAAACATACTCTAACTTTCATACACACAGAGTGGGGTAGGATAGATTGGTTGAATTAGAGTCCAGAGAAATAAAAGGGGTATTATACAGTCTGTGGAGGATGGTGACTCCACTGACTTCAGTCTGAATTTGGTGGTCGCGCAACTTTCCTTTGGTGGTCCTGAGGCTTCCGGTTTGAAGATGTGGATGGCTGATTCGGTGGTTTTCCAGGCGGCAGCAATGCAACTGATTTCCTTCAAGTGACTCTCTGTCTCTTCTTTCTGGGATTTATCAAAACTC
The DNA here is from genome assembly GCF_036365525.1 of Heterodontus francisci. Lineage (NCBI taxonomy): Eukaryota > Metazoa > Chordata > Chondrichthyes > Heterodontiformes > Heterodontidae > Heterodontus > Heterodontus francisci. The sequence continues at coordinate 46,793,522 of NC_090401.1, forward strand.
ACTAGCTCCACCTGCAGGTTTAAGTAATTAAGCTCAGTGAACATCAATCAGACTAATACAATTAAACACAGATCAATTAAACCACTGAACACTACAGTCGGGAATATGGCTCAGTGGTTACGGTTAGCAGGCAGAGTTCAAAGCTTGCAAGGTTTGAGTGGTTCATCTCCACCAGTTTAATATTCTGGTTTCCCCTGAATGACGTAATTCTAATTTTAATATTATGCCCCCTTGTTCCGGGCTCCCCATCAGAGGAACTAGTTTCTCTCTGTCTACTCTATCAAATCCTTTAATCATCTTAACCACCTCAATTAGATTACCTTGTAATCTTCTCAAGGGAGTATAAGCCCCGTCCTTGTAATTTAACCCTTTTAGCCCAGGTATCATTCTGGTAATTCTGTGCTGCACCCCTTCCAAGGCTAATCTATCTTTCCCGAAACCAGTTTTAATTTGACTCAGGCTTGATTACAAATATTCTCTGGTGCTTCCTGAATTTAAAGGCATCTAAGATGCCTCCATAAGGCTCCCCAAACAGCTGTGTGTCCTCTGATGACAAAGGTCAGGGAAAAAATTTCTGCCACAGAAGGAAGAACCAACCTTGGTGACTGTTGTCATAACTTGTATATGGCCATTTCTGGATCATGTGAATGCCTATTGACTCAATATTAACCCTTCATTCCCACAGACAAGCAGATGGGAAAGGTGGGCGACATATCTGTCCGATGTATCCCAAGTATCCCATTAACCAGTCTCGTAGAGATTGAAGACAGCAATGACGATAGTTTGTATGAAGTCGTGAGAGACATCCAGGATAGAGCACAGGCATCAAAGCAGGCAAGTCCAGGGCCACAGAACCTGGAGTACATGACACCATATGAGGAAGTGCCCTCGGCAAATCCAAGTCAAATGGATGAGTGTAGCAATGAGAACAAGGAGTTAAGAGAAGGACAGACACAAGCACCAATTTATGCAAAAGTAGTCAAACAGAGAAACAATAAGTGCCAGCCACAGGTTCAAGAGAAGGCTGAAGCTAAAGATGAAGTGGAGGTGGATGAGCCCCCACCAGTCCCAGAAAAGCATTTGGATGGTGAAGATTCAGCACAATATCAGGTAAGGAAAGTGCACAGATAGAAGTAAGTTTATTGTTAATTGTTATATCCACCACCCAGTAGAACAAGGGCAGCAGATGCATGGGAACACCAGCACTTCCAAGTTCCCCACCAAGCCTGGCATTTATTGCCCATCCCTAGTTGCCCTTTAGAAGGGGTTGTGGACCTTCCACATGAACCGCTGCTGTCCGTGTGATGAAGGTACTCCCACAGCACTGTTAGATAGGGAGTTTCAATATTTTGACCCAGTGACGATGAAGGAACGGCTATTATATGTCCAAATCAGAATGGTGTGTGACTTGAAGGGGAACCTGGAGTTAATGGTTCCCATGTACTTGCTGCCTTTCTGGGCAGTGAAGGTCATGGGTTTTGGTGATGCTGTTGAAGGAGCCTTGGCGAATTGCTGTACTGCAATCATTTAAGTGGTCTACACTGCAGCCACAGTGTGCCCATGGTGGAGGGAGTGGATGTTTCAGCTGATCAAGAGGACTGCTCTGTCCTGCTTGGTGTAAAGCTTCTGATTGTTGTTGCAGCTGCATTCACCAGGGAAAATGGAGAGTATTCCATCGCACTCCTAACATGTCTTGTAGTGATGGAGAAGTCAGCAGGTGAGTCACTCGCTCTGACCTGCTCTAGTAGCCATGGCATTTATGTGGCTGGTTAACAAAAATCTATCAGTCACAGATTTAACATTTACAATTGATCTAACATCAACTGCCATTGCAAAAGAGAGTTCCAAAACTCTACCACCCTTTGTGTGTAGAAGTGTTCCCTAACTTCACTTCTGAAAGATCTACTCTAATTTTTAGGCTGTGTCCCCAAGTCTTAGACTCCCCAACCAGCAGAAATAATTTCTCTCTACCCTATCCGTTCTCCTTAATATCTTATACTTCAATCAAATCACCCCTTAATCTTTTAAATTCTAGGGAATACAACCCTAGTTTGTGTTCTTGTTGTTTTTCCCTGTATCCTCAACAATGCATGTATGTCCCTCATGTGAGATGTGACTGTCAGAATTATACAGTATTCTAAGTGAGGTGTGATGAGTGCATTGTAAAGCCTCAGAATAACGTGTGCCGTCTTGTCCTCCACAGTTAGGATCCTGTGTTCAACACTCTATTGAATTGCTTCTCCATGTTGTCTTGCTGTTGAAATTGCGACATCTGTCTCTCACTATTAGATCCCTTTTGAGTCTTCCTGTGCAATTTCTGTTCCTTTCACTGGTTAATGACTAAGCTAATTCTTTTCCCAGTGTTCAAAACATTACATTTGTCAGTATATAATGAACTGCTCGTAAACTGGCATTTCAAGGAATTTATAAGCAGAGCATGACAGGTAAAGAGTGCAGAAATTGGCACAGATGAGTTGTACCCCGGCAGATCTCCTACCCAATTTTTGGACTTGAGAGGTTGCAATGGCAGTTGAATATTATCTAGTTTAAGCAGCTTTGAAAAGAAAGACACAATACATGACGGGGGGTTGAGGGGTGTCTCGCACAGGAGACCTTGTGTGTTGCACTGCAACTTTGCACTCACTTTATAACAGTTTTTTAAAAATTATAATTTTGAGCATCTCTTTGGCTTGAATTTACGATCTCAATGTATCTTGGTATTGAAGCTGGGGATGGAATGGAGAGAGGAATCCTGAGATGTGTTGGTTCAGAAGCCCAGGCTAATGCTCTGGGGACATGGGTCCAAATCCCACCATAGCAGCTGGTGGAATTTAAATTCAATTAATTAATAAACTCAAGTAATTAGTAAAGAAATCTGAAATTGAAAGCTAGACCCAGTAATGGTGCCATGAAACTATCATTGGGGGTTGTTGTAAAAAAACATCTGGTTCACTCATGTCCTTTAGGGAAAGAAATCTGCCATCCTTACCTGGTCTGGCCGACATGTGACTCCAGACCCACAAAAATGTGGTTGACTCTTAACTGCCTCTGAAATGGCCTAACAAGCAACTCAGTCGTCAAGGGTAATTAGGATGGACACGAAATGCTGGCCTTGCCAGTGATGCCCACATCCTGTGGAGAATAAAAAAAACATGGTCTTAATGTTTGTAGACTCTGAACATATTCCTGGAGATTTCATCACATGATCTTGTGCCGCCAATGGACCCACCCCCACACTTCAGCCATTAGTGGCCTGGCATGTCTATCCTTGCGATGCCCTGCCTGCACACTCTGGAAAGCAAACAGACCTTCTCTTCCCGCATCTCCAAAATTTAAAAAACTCATAAACTAAATTGTTCAAAGAAATTGGGTGAAGAAGCACTCTTCTTTAATGCCCCTGTGAGCTTTTTTCGAGGCTTGCTCGTAGCAACGTCCAGGCAATTCATCTTCAATTTCTGGAGATCCCAGGGTAATCCTGGAGAGTTGGCAACTCTACTCTTGATGTGCCCTGGTATCAAAGCTGGGGATGGGTGGGGAGAAATCCCGTGAGGTGTTGTTATCACATCCTTCCATATAGGCCTTGTGAAACTAAATGTGTTTTCTGTTCTTTCAGGGTCGTACTCCCAACTGAAGATTGGATATAGCTATTTGTAGTGACTTTCAGTTGTAAACACTGCACCTTCATAGTGAAAATACCATGATACTGAACAATATATTTAACTACTGGAGTAAATCACAGTAAACTCCAATCTAACTTTTCACTATAAACAATATTTTCAGCACTGTTTTGTAGACTGGTACTACTGAGTCCCTGTGCAATCCTGTTGTATATACTCCGTCGCAGCTTGGCTCAGTTTGGATAAACACTCGCTTCTGAGTCAGAAGACCTACTCAAGGACTAGATAATCTAATCCACGCTGACCGTCCAGGGAGTGCTGCATTCCTTTGGATTTTGAAACACTAAATCTCAAGGCCGCATTAGTCTGAATGTTAAAGGTCATATGTCTGGAGTCAAAGAAGAGCAAGGAGTTCTTCTGGTGTCAATGTTCCTCCCTCAACCAATGCAAGCAAGAACACAGTGACTTGTTCTTCATCGCGATGTTCCTCATGGCATCTTGCTGTATGCAAAATGGTTGCTTATTTGCTTACATACAACAGTCACTGTATTTGAATGTAATTCATTGTATATATGTTGGAAATGTTTGATGTGATAATCTCCTATATAAATGTAATACTTTCTATTGCACAGTGTGTTTGCATACATGTATGCATGTATATATGCATATGTGTGTATAGAATATGAGTGTGTATTTAATGTGTATATTAACTGGTTAAAATTGGGATGATTCCAGATTTGTTCCCTGGTCTTTTGGCTGATCAGAAGTAGGTATGCTACACTTGGCCTCAGCACCTGTGGTTTAAGGGGAACTGGTCCCTTGCTCCTGACAATGCAAGTGTGGACATTGGATATGGAGAGGATCAGATGTCCTTCATGGTTGAATTGCCTCCCAATGCTCATTGCCCAGGCTGAGGCTTGAGAATATGACCACTGGGGTGATGCACGTGGAGTTGTACCCCAGCAGGAGTCTGAGCGTTCAGGGGAGAGTATGGGGGAGTGGTGAATGTTTTACTGGATGGCACGATTGAACCCATGCGTATGTTGTCCTGTATATAAATCTATTGTTCACTGATGCAGCCAATCTTGTTATGATCTCCGTGTTATGCAACATATTAATAAAGCCTTTTGTAAATTTAGAGAAGATATTCGAATGGCTGCTTCTATATAAACTTTTTTGTGGTCTTTTTGTTCTGTTCACAGCCAGTGAAAATTGTTGGACAAGTGTCTGGCAATAGATGGGAGTGTGAAAGGAGACCAGGTTTCTCTCTAACAAATATCTAAAGGAGATAAGGAAATGATGGTTGCAAAGCATATTTGTGTCGATCATGTGTGATGAATGTCTGGAGAACAATAAACAGCTAGTTACTAATGTGCCTGTGTGAGAGTTGGAGGTGCTCTACGTGACTTACTGACTCGCTTATGTATTAATCCTATGCACTTTCACAGTAACCACACTTAACAGGAATGTGCTTATGTACTAATCTCACACGAACCTTGTGTGATTAACCATATAAAAAGTACTGCACACCAGTTCACTTTAAGAACTCAATTTAGTTTTGCATAGGCTAGCGTGAGCAGTCAGAGAACACAGCTTGTGAACACTCTGATGAGTTCTTTGCTTGTGAGCTTAGTTGACATTGATCTTAGGAGCACAACATGTAATGGATGGTAAAGTCCCCACCACTTAGATTAGATTAGATTAGAGATACAGCACTGAAACAGGCCCTTCGGCCCACCGAGTCTGTGCCGAACATCAACCACCCATTTATACTAATCCTACACTAATCCCATATTCCTACCAAACATCCCCACCTGTCCCTATATTTCCCTACCACCTACCTATACTAGTGACAATTTATAATGGCCAATTTACCTATCAACCTGCAAGTCTTTTGGCTTGTGGGAGGAAACCGGAGCACCCGGAGAAAACCCACGCAGACACAGGGAGAACTTGCAAACTCCACACAGGCAGTACCCGGAATCGAACCCGGGTCCCTGGAGCTGTGAGGCTGCGGTGCTAACCACTGCGCCACTGTGCCGCCCCTATACATTAATGTTTAAAACAGGTAGTCGCTTATATCGGTCAAAAAGTGATTCACCATTATTCATTTGCATTAACATCAATTTCAAAATTGTCAGCTGGTTCAACCTGCACTGGTGGCCAAAGAAGACTGGAAGAGCAATAATGATAGGAGATTCAATAAGGGATTAAACAGGCATTTCTGTGGCCACAGACGTGAATCCAGGATGGTGTGTTACCTCCCTGGTGCCAGAGTCAAGGATGTCACTGAACACCCTGAGGTAGGAGGGTGAACAGCCAGCGGTCGTGTCCAATGACGTAGGTAGGAAGAGGGATGTGGTCTTGCAGTAAGAATATAGGGAGCTAAGTAAGAAATTAGCAAACAGGATCTCAAAAGTAGTAATCTCTGGATTATTCCCGGTACCACATGCAAGTGAGCATAGAAATAGGAGGATAGAGCAGATGAATAGGTAGCTGGAAACATGGTGCAGGAGGGAGGGCTTTAGATTCATGGGAGACTGGGATCAGTTCTGCAGGAGTTGGGACCTGTACAGGCTGGACGGGTTGCACCCGAACAGAGCTGGGACAAATTTCCTTGTGGGGAGACCTTGCTAGTGCTATTAGGGATGTTTTAAACTAACTTGGCAGGGGTGTGGGAACCAGGAGATGATAAAAGTGAGAAGCACCAAGGTGCACAGAGAATTGTGAGAGACAAATTGCATTAGAGTAAGAAATAGTAAACATTTAGGTGGGGTCAGAGTAAGAGGGCAAGTAATAACGTCTAAATTAGGGTTACTTGCATGTATGTGAATGCGCGGAGTGTGGTAATTAAGGTTGTTGAGCTGCAGATGTTGTGTTGATAACAGAGACTTGGCTCAAAGAAGGGATGGACTAAGTCTCGGGCGGCACAGTGGCGCAGTGGTTAGCACCACAGCCTCACAGCTCCAGCGACCCGGGTTCAATTCTGGGTACTGCCTGTGTGGAGTTTGCAAGTTCTCCCTGTGTCTGCGTGGGTTTCCTCCGGGTGCTCCGGTTTCCTCCCACATGCCAAAGACTTGCTGGTTGATAGGTTAATTGGCCATTATAAATTGCCCCTAGTATAGGTAGGTGGTAGGGAAATATAAGGACAGGTGGGGATGTGGTAGGAATATGGAATTAGTGTAGGATTAGTATAAATGGGTGGTTGATGGTCGGCACAGACTCGGTGGGCTGAAGGGCCTGTTTCAGTGCTGTATCTCTTTAAAAAAAAATAGATCTGGCCCAGATAAATTGGAATCAAAGGTAGGCAGGCAAAATCATAACTGCACAATGAGCTGCCTCTAAAGAAGAGATAGTTCGGGCACAGTCAAGGTATATTCCCACAAAGGGGAAAGGGAGGGCAAACAAATACAGAGCTCCCTGGATGACAACAGAGATAGAGATTTAAATGAAGAAGAAAAAGTGTGCTTATGACAGATGTCAGGTGGATAATACAACTGAGAATCAGGCTGAATATAGAAGGTTAGAGAGGAAGTGAAAAAGCAAATAAGAGAAGCAAAGAGAGAGTATGAAAAGAGACTGGGAGCTAATATAAAAGGGAATCCAAAAGTCTTCTATAGGCATATGAATGGTAAAAGGGTGGTAAAAGGAGCAGTGGAGCCCATTAGGGACCAAAAAGGGAATTTAGGCAGGGAGCATGGCTGAAGTATTAAATGAATACTTTGTATCTGTCTTTACCAAGGAAGAAGATGCTGCGCATATCATGGTGAAAGAAGAGGTAATTCAGACACTTGAAGGGTTTGAAATTGATAAGAGGAGTTATTGGGTAGGCTTCTTTTTTTCTTTCTTTCTTCTTTTGGGCCTCCTTATCTCGAGAGACAATGGATACGCGCCTGGAGGTGGTCAGTGGTTTGTGAAGCAGCGCCTGGAGTGGCTATAAAGGCCAATTCTGGAGTGACAGGCTCTTCCACAGGTGCTGCAGAGAAATTTGTTTGTTGGGGCTGTTGCACAGTTGGCTCTCCCCTTGCGCCTCTGTCTTTTTTCCTGCCAACTACTAAGTCTCTTCGACTCGCCACAATTTAGCCCTGTCTTTATGGCTGCCCGCCAGCTCTGGCGAATGCTGGCAACTGACTCCCACGACTTGTGATCAATGTCACACGATTTCATGTCGCGTTTGCAGACGTCTTTATAACGGAGACATGGACGGCCGGTGGGTCTGATACCAGTGGCGAGCTCGCTGTACAATGTGTCTTTGGGGATCCTGCCATCTTCCATGCGGCTCACATGGCCAAGCCATCTCAAGCGCCGCTGACTCAGTAGTGTGTATAAGCTGGGGGTGTTGGCCGCTTCAAGGACTTCTGTGTTGGAGATATAGTCCTGCCACCTGATGCCAAGTATTCTCCGAAGGCAGCGAAGATGGAATGAATTGAGACGTCGCTCTTGGCTGGCATACGTTGTCCAGGCTAGCTATACTTAAAAGTTGATAAGGCACCAGGACTGGATGAGATGCATCCACAGATACTGAGGGAAGTGAGAGTGGAAATTGTGGGGATACTGGCCATAATTTTTCAGTCTTCCTTAGGTTCAGGGGTAGTGCCAGAGGACTGGAGAGTTCCAAATGTTACATCCTTGTTCAAAAAAAGGTGTAATGATAAGCCCAGCGACTACAGGCCAGTCAGTTTAACCTAGGTGGTGGGGGAAGCTTCTAGAAATGGTAATTCAGGACAAAATTAATAGTCACTTGGGCAAGTGCTGGTAAATTAGGGAAAGCCAGCACAGATTTGTGAAGTGCAAATCCTGTTTAACTTGCTGGAGTTTTTTGATGAGCTAACAGAAAAGGTTGATCAGGGTAACGCTGTTGATGTGGTGTACATGGACTTCCAAAAAGTATTTGATAAAGTGCCGCACAACAGACATGTGAGCAGAGTTATAACTTGTAGAATAAAAGGGACAGTAGCAACATGAATATGAAATTGGCAGGGTGACAGAAAACAGAGAATAGTGATTAATGGATGTTTTGCGGGCAGGAGGAAGGTTTGTAGTGGACTTCCCCAGGGATCAGTGTTAGGGCCCTTGCTGTTCCTGATATATATTAATGACCTAGACCTTGGTGTATAGGGCACAATTTCAAAATTTGCTGATGATATGAAACTTGGAAACATTTGAACTGTGAGGAGGATAGTGTAGAACTTCGAAAGGATATAGACAGGTTGGTGAAATGGGTGGACAATTGGCAGATGAAATTTAATGCAGAGAAGTGTGAAGTGATTCATTTTGGTAGGAAGAATGTGGAGAGACAATATACAATAAAGGGTGCAATTCTAAAGCGGGGTTGTTTGTAATGTTCTAGAAGATCAGTTGGAACTGCATTGTGATGTTGTATTGTCACTGTGATGTCACTGTTGTGGAGAAACGATTTTTATTTCTTTCACCCAAACAAACAATGTGGGGACGTGGTTAATACATATTTTTGTATTGATTCTGGTGAAGCATTTTCCTTACACAATACTGTTGACTCTGAGCTTAATTCACTAACAAATGGTAAGTTTCTCTTCCCTATATTATAAAGACATTGTTTCCATGTAGGAAGGTCTATCTAAGAGGACAGACTGGACCTCAGTTTAAAGTCTCATCCAAAAGATGATAACACCACTGACAGTGTAGTATTCCCTCAGTCCTGCACTGGAGTCTCAGCCTAGATTCTGTGCTCAAACCTCTGGACCAGGGCTTGAACTTACAATTTTGTAACTCACAACCTTGTACCTCAGAAGCAAGAGTGCTACCCACTGAGCCATGCTTGGTAGAAAGGTTGGGATTTGAGTCTGGGATTTACTGGCTGCATGTCTCACGAACACAGAGTCACTGCCTTCACTCATTTAGCCACTAGATAGTTGAGAAGATGGATATGTTTCCAAAGGCCACCTGAGACTTTCTTTTGTGATGACAGATTCACTTCCAATTTCTCTTACTGCATGATGGAACCTTGGCCGTACAACATGATTCAAACTACAGCAATGCTAATTTTGATTTCACTGCAGATTAATAAAGAATAAGGGTGCATTTACACTACAACTGAAGCAGTGCAGTTATGGAATAAACACAGCCTGAATCTTGAGTCGGAGTAAAGCCTGGCTCAGGTATAAAATTAAAACCCGACCTGACCACAGCCAACCCAAAACCAACCTGGGCCTGAGTCCTTTAATTTTTTTTCATGCCCAACCCGACCCAACAAGAATATCGTTCATCTGTTCCAGCAGCTGTCTATTGCTGCAGATGGAGTTGTGGAGAATCATGGGTAAACCTGGTCCCGTGAGTTCCCAGAGGCAGCACCTTCTAGCCTGACCTGACCTGAGCCAGAAAGCTGGACTCGGAATTTAGATCCGACCTGACCCGAGCCCAACACATGTAGTTGGGTTCGGGTCGGGTAGCCAGGCTTTAAGTCGGAGGACAAGTTGCCAATGGAGAGAAGTGGAGTGAGACTCCCTGGAGGTGCTTCCATGCTCAATTTACACACACCACGGACTGAATTTAATGAGCCTGCTGCTGGGACTGGCAAGCCTGGTAAAAAGCGTAATTCCCTATGGTCATATGGGCGCCCACCCCACCGCAATTATGTAGCGGTGGCGGGGGTCTCCCCCAATCATGTGGCAGGGGTAGGAGGTGAGTCATTAATTACAGTCTCAGATGACTCCAAAGCAGATGCTGGCGCCATATTTAAAGGCCTGCCAGCCCTGCATTCACTCCTGTCTTGCATTCATTGTCAGCTTGGTGAAACCTACAACTTTCTCTGACTGGTTCTTGTGCCCCCCACCCCCTGAAGAGGGCAGAAGGCTACGGTCAAGGCAAGACACAGGGTAGCCCCATGGTTCTGTGATGCCTCCCTGCAGATTCTCCGCCAGACTACAAAGGAAAGGTGGGAGGTTCTTTTCCACTGCAATGACAATAAGAGGTCCTCCCACTTGACCAAGCAAGCCTGGGTGGAGATCGCAGAGGAGGTTAGTCACCTAGTGCAACTGGGTCCAATGCAGGAAGAGGATCAATGGCCTCTTGTGTTCTGCCAAGGTGAGTGCTCCATACCTATCACCTTTCTGAGATTTGCATGTGACTGTGTGAGAGGTTTCACAATATGGGGAGGGTAGCAGTGATGCAGCATTGGCTAAGTGGCTTGGATTTTGTCTCTTCCTTGAGCTGAATGGCAGTCTCTCAGCCACAGGCCCCCTTCCTTCATAGCTCATCCACCTTAACTCCCCGGATAGGAAGTGTTGGTAAGAGAGACATCAGATTCCTCAGTAGGAGATGAGGGGCTGAAAAGAGCTGTACTGTCATGTTGATCTGAAGTGATTTATGACTTTAACCCCTTGTAGGGACTAAACCAAAGCAGGAGTACATCCCCATGAATCTCCTTTAATCAAGTTCAAACCAGACAAATTCTCAGACACTTATTGGGGTTCAAACAATTGCACTAGCTTTCCCTCAATAAAGAAAACCAACAGAGAATTTTACCATCTTTCGGATAGCCAACTTCAAATATTTTATGGCTAAGTCATAAATATCCCAGATACTATAAGGCTCTGAGTAACTCTCTTCAATATGTATCTCTCACTTAAAGAGACACAGAGAGGAGGTTCTTGTAGTTGTATACAGAATACTACATGAGACGATTTATTAACTTTTATATATTTAATAAAGAATTTAACATGCAATAAACTTCTTAAGTGAATAAGTATATCACATTATCAAATATTACTGAGAGATGTAACATATATTCTTATTTCTAACATAGAATTCAAAGGTTTAACCTTGCTAATGTTACAGCAAAATTATCTTAGAATATCCATCAAAATTTAAAGTAAACTTTTACCTTAAATCCCCATAGTTGAGAAACCTTGTTGAGGATACAACACTTCTAAGTGTCTGCTGCAGAACCTTAAATTTTTATATTATTTCTAAGGTGTCATATGACTTTTGCATTAGTTGTGTCCTTCCTGTGTTCCCTTTTAAAATCTATATCTTTAATTTAATGTTTTATTGGAATTTGAAGTTTGTGAGCTTTTATTTGGTCAAAATGTTCATAATTGTGTTTACCTGACCTCTCTTGTCCCTGTGAATACATTCCCTTTTTTGCTAATTACCCTTTCCGTGGTATCCACAGCAACCTCCGGAGCTGACCTGTCTGAATAACGACCCCGTAAACCAATTAAGTTTTATTGCTACCTCTTACTGAGGTCACACAGTATATTTCAATGTGTGTGTTTATCTCCCAAGCCCCTGGTAACAGCAATTCTATTCTAACAGAGACCCCTGGTAACAGAGATTCTATTCTAACAGAGATATTGAAATGTTTATCTCTACCATCTTAAAGGGGAACTTCAGTGAGCTCTGAAAACTAACCATTTATTCAATCTTTAATTCTAAAGGCATAATATACTACCAATTTCCAAATTCTACTTAAGATTAGAGATACAGCACTGAAACAGGCCCTTCGGCCCACCGAGTCTGTGCCGAACATCAAACACCCATTTATACTAATCCTACACTAATCCCATATTCCTACCAAATATTCCCACCTGTCCCTATATTTCCCTACCACCTACCTATACTAGTGACAATTTATAATGGCCAATTTACCTATTAACCTGCAAGTCTTTTGGCTTTAAGCAAGCCTATTATACCTATATTCCTTCACAGATCTATGTGCCATTCTCAATCATCTCCATCCTTCCTCTTGCAGGACAAGAGGGCCCATAATAGGAGGGAGATGGCCCAAACAGGCGGAGGACTCCCAGATCTACGTCCACTCACCTCCACCGAGGGAGAAGTACAGGAGCTGGTGGGCACCCAGGGTAGCCATACAATATTGGACAGGGAGATTGGAGTCCCTGCATAAGAAAGTGAGGATTGCCTCCCATCAGCATTTGCATCAATGTTCTCAGGGGTCTACAGACACCGGGGAACAGTTGTCCACATCTGAGGAAGAGGATCACTCGGAGGATGCACTGTCCCATGACTCTCTTGCACCCTCCACTGATGCAAATACTTTCACCTCGATGGGTACCCACTCGGCATTGGAAACTGGGTCACAAGCTGGTGAGTGCACCACAAATGTGCCTGAGCAACTGGCTGAGGCTGAGACAGCTGAGGTGGAGACCGCCAAGGCCTCTGACAGTTGGAGGACTGTGGGAGGTCAGGCCCATGGTGAGACCCAGAATGATGAGAGCCTCTCGTGTTGACAGCACAGGGCATGCTGGAGTTCAAGAGAAAGGTAAGACAACATCTGGCATAGATGCCAAAGGCCATGCGCAGCCATGAGCGGACAATGGAGGAGTCCATCCATGCCATGAGTGCTGCCATGTCTCAGGCAGAAGAGCACATGGCTTCGTACATTGAAAGGTTGGCGATCCTCATGGAGAGCTAGATCCCATAGATGCACATAGCTCAAGGCAGCAGTGCCAAGGCAAGAGAAGGAACAGGAGCCTGGAGGTTTCTGATGCTCCTGGTCCTTCTCTGGTGAAAAGGGAGGCTCAAGAGAGCATTCATAGGGAGGAGGAGAGGCTGCTATCCACATCTAGGGTCTCCCATCTTGGCGCTCCGAGTGTGGCCACCGCCTCCTCAGCCCCTCCGCCAGTGAGCCCAGCTCCAGCAGCTGTGGTGCCTGAGGAGAATCCTGCACCAGTGCAGGACACCCATAGGCAGCCAGGCCCTTCATAGCCTCAAGCAGCCAGAGAGAACCTGCCAAAATCATCACTGGCCAAGAGGCAGCCTGATTAGAAGCATGCCTCCAGCCCAGCTGCCACCACATAGGAGCACCCGCAAACATATTAAGTAGAGCACATAGCCACAGTTTCTGCAAGAGGGTTCTGGGGTGCCGAGGGCTGCACAAGGGGGTCCTGGGTATCAGGGCTCGATAAGGGGTCCGGGGTGCCAGGGGTTCTGCAAGGGGAGCCCGCAGTGTCAGGGACTCCAGGATGACGGGGCTCTACAAGGGGGTCCGGGGTGCCAGGGGTTCTACAAGGGGGTTTGGGGTACCGAAGGCTCTGCTCGGGGTCTAAGTGTGAGTTTGGGATGGTGGTTGAGGGGAGGAGTGTCATCAAAGGGTTGGAAAACTGCTGTGTGATGGGTCTGTTTGCTCACACTGTTGGAACAGAGGGTGGGCCAATATCAAGGTTGGGATCTGAGGTCCATCAGCCAATCCACCGATAGAATTGTCTCATCCTCAGGTGCCAAGGCAAAAGGCCAGACTAGTTGAGAAACGTGCAAAGAAGGCACGAGACAACCTCATGATGACTCATTTACAGCCATCCTGGTGTCCATTCACAGAAAGTGAAATAAAGGCTCACCAGAATGACTGAATTCTGTCACGTCATTTCCATTTGTGGTCCCTGTCCTGCGATCGGATGCAATGCGACCATGTGTTAATAAGGGCTCTCATCACATTGGCATGTTAATGAGGGCTGTGGTCACATTGGCAAAGCCCGAAGGGGGAAAGGAGAGGTCAACATCTCACCATTAAGGCAGAATGGCAAATGGCTTTCAGACAATGAGGCCTCAAGATTGAACCAAGGATCTTTTAATTATTTAACACAAAATGTATATGGTACAACGTAGAGCCCCCAGCACCCCTGCCGCCCTTGCAGAGTCCACAGCAACACAGTCCCACAATGGCCTCCAAACCCCCTTCTTCAGCTATGCAGCAATGCTGCGGGCTGCCTTCCCATCAATACAATGTGGCCTCTTGCCTCAGTGCCCCCAGGTTTACCCATCATGGATCCGGAGGCACGTCAGTGCCATCCACCGTCCACAGAATCGCTCACCGATCGTTAAATCGCTTTTAATTATATTTAAATTCATGTTAGTAGGCAGTTTAGCAATTTAAAATAGGTTCCTGTCGTGTTGCAGCGGCAATTCCACCATTTTGCTTTCCCATCACTGAAAAATCCGGAACTGACGTCACAGTACAGATGGTTGCGTTGCGATTCTCCGTCCCTCCACGTCACCATTCCCACCCCTGACAGCCGTGTTAAATCCAGCCCATATGCTGGATATCCCAAACTGCTTCATCCCAAAACCCAAACCAGTCGTGTAAATGTACCTCAACACATTTATAAAATCTCTTCTCACAGCTCTGCTGGTTTTTGAGTACAATTATTGTTTTTGTCTAGCGAATGAGAATCTCGCGACTGAGCTGTGTGGAATTAATTGCTGGTGTTCTTCTTGATAATCAAAAACAATAAGTGAGAAAGGTAAGAAATTTTCACATTAATAAGATAGAGGAAGGCTTGATGTACCAATAATCTTGTCTGCCCAGAATATAACTTAGTTATTTTGTATATGTAAATTTATGTTTCAGAAATTGCCTGTAACCTTACAAAAGTCTGTTCTTCAAATAAAACTGGTGGGTCTCCCATCATGTTCTTCATAGATGAAGCAATAGTTTCTATTACATGAGCATTAAACCATTTAATGGCTTATTGAAAGCACTCTCATACTGTGGGGGTGCTGCATTACCAGAACTGTTTGCCTTTCAAATGAGATGTCAAACTGAGGCACCTGTTTGCCCTCTCAGGTTGTTATAAACAATACCATGGCACTATTATGGCTGCGCTCTCACGCGTTTAAGTCGTCAGAAGAAGGAATTTCCCTCCACACAAGATCAGATGGCAGATCGTTCAAACTTGCCTGCCTTAGAGCGAAGACCAAAGTACGGAAAGTCCTCATCAGGGAACTCCTCTTTGCTGACGATGCTGCATTAACATCCCACACAGAAGAGTGTCTGCAGAGACTCATCGGCAGGCTTGTAGCTGCCTGCAACGAATTTGGCCTAACCATCAGTTTCAAGAAAATGAACATCATGGGACAGGACGTCAGAAATGCTCCATCAATCAATATCAGTGACCAAGCTCTGGAAGTGGTTCAAGAATTCACTTACCTAGGCTCAACCATCACCTGTCTCTTGATGCAGAAATCAACAAGCGCATGGGAAAGGCATCTGCTGCTATGTCCAGACTGGCCAAGGGGGTGTGGGAAAATGGCGCACTGACATGGAACACAAAAGTACGAGTGTTTCAAGGTTGTGTCCTCAGTACCTTGCTCTATGGCAGCGAGGCCTGGACAACGTATGTCAGCCAAGAGCGACGTCCCAACGCATTCTATCTTCACTGTCTCCGGAGAATCCTTGGCATCAGGTGGCAGGACTGTATCTCCAACACAGAAGTCCTCGAGGCAGCCCTACTGAGCTAGCAGCACTTGAGATGGCTTGGCCATGTGAGCCGCATGGAAGATGGCAAGGATGTATTGTACAGCGAGCTCAACACTGGTATCAGACCCACCAGCCATCCATGTCTCCGCTTTAAAGACGTTTGCAAATGCGACATGAAGTCCTGCGACATTGACCATAAATTGTGGGAGCCAGTTGCCAGCGATCACCAGAGCTAGCAGACAGCTGGAAAGGTGGGGCTGAAGAGAGGCGAGTTGAAGAGACTTAGCAGTTGGCAGGAAAAGAGACAGAAGTGTAAGAAGAGAGCCAACTGTGTAACAGCCCTGACAAACAATTTCACCTGCAGCGCCTGTGGAAGAGTCTGTCACTCCAGAATTGGTCTTTATAGCCACTCCAGGCGCTGCTCCACAAACCACTGACCACCTCTAGACACTTACCCATTGTCTCTCGAGACAAGGAGACCAAAAAGGAAAGGAATTTTGAAACAGAACAGGGGAATTCTCCTTGATGTCCTGGCCAATATTTATCCCTCAAGCTACATCATGCAAAAATAAATTTGCATTTATAAAGCGCCTTTCACGACCACCAGATAGCTTCAAGCACTTTACAGCCAATGAAGTACTTTTGAAATGCTTACAGTTGTAATGTAGGAAACACGGCAGCCAATATGCGCACAGCAAGCTCCCACAAACAGCAATGTGATAATGATCAGATAATCTGTCTTAGTGATGCTGACTGAAAAATAAGCAATTATTTTGCATTAGAATCATAGAAAAGTTACGGCACAAAAGGAGGCCATTCAGCCCATTGTGTCTGCGCCAGCTGAAAAAACTAGCTGCCCAATCTAATCCCACCTTCCAGCACCTGGTCCGTAGCCTTGCAGGTTACAGCAATTCAGGTGATTGTACAGGTACATTTTAAAAGAGTTGACGGTTTCTGCCTCCACCACCAATCTGGGCAGTGAATTCCAGACACCCACCACCATCTGGGTGAAAAGGTGTTTCCTCATGTCTCCTCTAATCCTTCTACCAATCACTTTAAATCTGTGCCCCTGGTAATTGACCTCTCCACTTGGGGAAACAGGTCCTTCCTGTCTACTCTATCTAGGCCCCTCATACTTTTGTACACCTCAATTAAGTCACCCCTCAGCCTCCTCTGTTCTAAGACGCGACCACGCTAGCATGCATACACGATAAACACATGCAGATAGAGACAGAAGAGGAAAAAGAATAAAGCGGAAAAGTTTGAAGCAATAGCTGGAGTTCATTTAATATCTTTTGAGTTTGATGTGGAGTCTTTGATTGCAGTTAAATCCTGCCATTTCGTTGGGGCCCAGTGCACACTTCAAACATGTTTCGGCCACTCCTTTGATCTCTTGAAACAAGTCATCTTTGCAGTCCAGCAACAGTTTAAAATTAATGTTTCATATGACAAAATTAATATGCCTCATTCGTGGCAGATGGGGTCTTCATGACACCTCCAAACCCAGTGGAATGAAATGTGATTTTTAGAAGAGCATTTCATTAAAAATGACTAGAAGAAGAGTAAGTACAGGAAAACACACAGGCATCTCTCTCATTCATTCTCATTCATTCAGAAATCCTAAAAATTTGTTACCACCTGCCTTTTCTTGGTTGCAGTGTTGCTTTAAACTGCCCTTTTTGGCATCCCAACAAACATGTGATTTTTGGGGAAGTTTTTCAGTTTGCACATTTCCATGACTGCCTAGGGTGCCTTTGTTCCTGTTGAGGTATGCAGCGGGAGGGTTAGATTTAGTTAGCCCTAGGTTGGAATTCTGCTCATGAGAGTCAGTAGTGGGTGGATCCATTCTGAACTCTCTTTCAGTACTTTGTTGAGTCATGCAAGGGCTTTTTACCTAGGGAATGGTTGGTTCCCTTTTCTCCTGACTGTGAGAGACGATTATTTGCTAATCTTCCCTTTGTCTTCTGGGACACTCCTGCTTGCAGGTATTTGTCCAGATTCTACTGCACTCTCCTGCGACACTTAGACTCAGTGAGGCATCACCCTCATGGGTTTTCTGCCCTCTTGAGGACTTTCTTTGTCTCTTCGGTTTCTGTAAATGCAACTCTGGTGGGGTGCTTCGGGTGACTGCATTTACATAGGAGGATGTGGGGTCTAATTTTTCAAACATTTCGGGGTTGGCTGACCGGACAGTAGGGGTTTCCATTTGGGATTCCTCTCGGATCTCCTTTAACCTGTCCGCTTTGTCCCTTTTTCCCCTTTCCTCTCTAACCTTTTGCCAGCCTTGTGCCTGTCTGTCCCAATTTGTTCTCGGCAGGGGTCCCTTACAGTTCACCAGCCCTCTGCTGGAGGGTCCTCCAAACACTGATACAGGACTTAGGGGTGCAGTTTTCACTGTAGGCTGGGGTTTCCCCTCAATCTGGCACATGTGGCAGCTCCTATAATACACCACCACTTCTTTGTGGAGTTTTGGCCAGTCAAGCTGTTGTCTTAAGCAGGCTTTGGTTTTTTTGTATACTGACATATACAGCCACTGTAATCTCATGGGCCATTCTTAATATTTCTCTCCAGTGCCTCTGCGACACCACTAACTGGTGAACCACTGTCCACTCTTTGTTCTCAGGTCTGTGCAGTGAACTCCACTTCCTCATCGGTATCCCATTCTTTAAATAATAGCAATCAGGAACTCCCTCTGATTCAATTTCAGACTGGGCAGCCTGTGCTAACTCTTTCAATACTGGGTTAGCTTGCTGAGCCTCAGCTAGGAAAGATTCATTTAATTCATTCCCTGGGTCTTCTAACTTTCCAAAGGAAGTCTCAGACAGACAGACCTCATGGTCATCTGCCTGCAGTACCAATTCAGTCTTCTCTGGGGGAGCAGGTTTAGTCATGGCCCGATTAACTATGCATTCAGGGAAATTGCAAGGGACCGTCTCCTGCCACTGCCCTGTCTCTCTGACCTCCTGCAGTCTCTCTTTCACTACTGGGGAAGCTGCTACCTTCGCCCCTGCCAGATCATTACCTACGGGAGGTCAACCCCATCCACAGGCAAACTAGGGACAATCCCTACGGTCACCGGTCCCGAAACTAGGAGGCACTCCAAGTGCACCCAAAGTAAAGGTACACTGCCCTCCAATACCATTCACCACGATTCTGGTATTTACTGCACTCTCTGGGACAAAGATCAGGCCTTTTCCCAGTAAAAGGAATCTGGTGGCCCCTGTGTCCCTGAGGATTACTATGGGCTTGCTTGCCCCACTCAAGGGATATGGGGTTACTCTCCCTTCAGACACAAAATCTTGATAACCTTCAGGAATCCTTTTAAATTTTCCTGCACCTACAGCAGTATGTTTCTTGGGCCTTACTACTGCTGCAGTTAAAGCCACAGCTTGTTCAACTGTGCTTTCCATCAGGGTCCTTTCTTCTTCACTGAGTGGGTGTGCCCTGATTAACCCTATAGGTTTTCCCCATAGTTTGCAGCAGTCAGCTCTTAGATGATCTGCTTTATTACAATGGAAGCACACAGGTCTCCGGGTCTCACTCCTACTTATTTTTTGGCTGGAGGAGGGCCCCCTGTGTCTCCTGCTTTTCTCTCTCTACCAGGACTGCCTGGGCTTCTATCACCTTCCCACTCTTTATCCTATTCCGATTTGTAGGGGTGACTAGGAAAGGTTTTCCCCTGGGGAACCGACTTATAGATGAGAGCAAACTCATCAGCGAGAACTGCAGCTTGCCGGGCTCTAGGAACTTTCTGTTCCTCTACATGTTTATGGAGAGTGGGAAGAGTTTTTAAATTCCTCGAGCAAAATTACTTCCCTGAGATTTTCATAGCTGGGCTGCACTTTAAGAGCCCTCAGTTACTGGTCAAAAGCCAGCTGCTTACCTCTCAAACTCCAGGTAAGTTTGACCAGTTCTAAACATTTGGCGATAGGCTTCCGGTACTAGCTCATATGTCCCGAGGATAGCATTTTTGTCAGTCCATATTTGGATTCTCATCTGGCAACAGGGAATAAACCTCATGGGCTTTTGCTGTTAACTTGCTTTGGAACAGAAGAGTCCAAGGACAGAATTTTATGTCGCCCCAGTGGGTCGGATGGTGGCCGGGGGACGGCATAAAATTGAGTGGCAGGCTCCGGGAGGCCTAACCGCCTAGATTCTACCTCCGACCAAGTTTATGGAGGTCCGGCGGGGGGTGGGGGGGGAGGTTGGGGGTGAGAAGCCGCTCGCCCGCCCGAGGCCAATCAAGACCCTTAAGTGGCCACTTAACGGCCACTTAAGGGCCGCCACCACCTCCCAACCCAACCCAGGGATCCAAGACGCCCCCTCCCCCCAAACGACCACCCTAACCTCACCAGGGCACGACCAATTCCCCTGGTGAGGCAACCCAAACTTACCTTCAGTCACGACTCCTTGGTATCCTCCTCAGTCGACTGGGCTGCAGTCCCAGCAGTGGCCACCGCTCACTGAGGTGGGATCTCCTCCTTCAAGTGGGTGGAAGTCCCACCTCGGGCCAATTAAAGCCTGGGGATCCGTAAAATACGGGACGGATCCCCAGGCTGGGCGGAAGTGGGTTCGGCACCGACATTTACGTCGGAGTCCGGCTCCCATCCACCCACTGTAAATTTCCAGCCCAAGTCTCAGCTGGCCACTTTAACTGCCTTGCAAGTTTTTCAAAGGATACAAAAAATGCTTCCATGTCTCCCTCATTGAATTTTGGGATCAGTTGAGTAAATTTTAACAATTCAGTACCCAACCCTGAATTACGATCCTCCATATTTGCCATGCTTTCACTGGGGTTACTCTGTCGTCCCCTAGTTAACTCAAGCTGCCTCATCTCTCTCTCCTCGCATTCCTTCTGGAAGGATCTTTCTCTTTCTCCTGCCTCTCCCTTTCTCTTTCCCTGTCTTCTATTTCAAGTTTCCTCTGCTCCAGTTGTATCTTTGCTAGCGATATCCTGTCGCAGTTTATTTCTAACCCTGTTTCTTCAGATTTGGGGGGAAAATGGTTGGCCACTAGTCCTAGGAGTTCAGACTTTCTAGCTTTGCCACGTACAGTGATCCCACGCTGCTCAGCCATTTTTCTCAACTCTTCCAGAGACAGTACTTTTAACTTATCCCAAATTACTTCACTCTGGCTTGGGCAGTTACTGGTTTCAGTCACAGACATGTTAGTATTCTAGCACACACAACCACAAGAAAATCTGTATTGAAATCTTTTCTCTTTTTGATTGGGATCAATTTGACTTCCCACTTCCAATTTCTCGTTTGTCTGTGGGTCAAATCCCAAACGAGGCCCCAAATTTCTGATATGACCAGGTGAGAAAGGGGTCTTGGGGTTCCCTCTCAGCCTTTTCCTGGTTTGACCGTACAGGGTTTAATTTTAGAAACACCGTGTTTTAGCTTCCCCTCAGTGAATCTTTGTTCACTACTTTCCAGTTATAATGGCAAAGAAATCAACCAGACAGGTTTTCTTAAATTTAAACAAGAAAGGTGTAAGTTTATTAACTTAAAACTCTAATTCAATTAAAACTACTACGAATACGCGACACAACCGCGTTAGCATGTATACGCGATAAACACACATTCAGATAGAGACGTGAGAGGAGAAAAAATAAAGGGGAAAAGTTTGAAGCAGTAGCTGGAGTTCATTTACTGTCTTTTGAGTTCAATGTAGAGCCTTTGATTGCAGATAAATGTTGCCGTTTCTTTGGGGACCAGTGCACGCTTTCAAACTTGTTTCGATGTAGGAGTCTTCTCTCTTGAGGTTTAAGTGGCTTCAATGGGTCTGGAAATTCATGAGAGAGAGTCATGGAGAGAACTTCCTTCTCTTTCGTCTTCAAATTGCAGTCTGACTCAAACTGTTCTGTGAACACAATTTAAAACCAAACCTGGGCCAGCAGGTTAGTCATGTGAACAGCTTCTTTTTTTTTTAACAAACTCTCCTGCGTTTTTGTGGATTCTCCATATTAGCAGACACCCTCAGTGGGGGCGGGAGAATGAAATACTGGCTCTTAACACATTCAATGTCTGGTGATCAAAATCCATTTGGGTTAATTGGCTCAGGGAGCAGTTCCATTGTCTTCTCCAGGCAACTGTCTCTTAGAATGCAAATGTTTCCTGTCATTGCTGTGATCTCTTCAAACAAGTCATCTTTTCAGTCCAGCAACTATTTAAAATTGATGTTTCATATGATGAAATTAATATGCCTCATTCGTGGCAGGTGGGGGTCTTTATGATACCTTCTTCACCACTCTATCTACCTGTCCTGCCACCTTCTGGGAGCTATGGACATGTACTCCAAGATCTCTCACTTCTTCTATCCCTTTCAATATCCTCCCGTTTATTGTGTATTCCCTTGCTGGTGGGATCTTGCTATGCACAAATCAGTCACTGTGGTTCCTTTACTAGAAGTATTTCATTGGCTGTGAAGCACTTTGGAACAACCTGAGGTTGTGAAAGGCACTATGTAAATGCAAGTCATTCTATTCTTAATATGCAGCGTATCAATAGAGGTAGGGTGGATCTTTTTAAATATTTCTTAAGCATGACTTCAAGATTTGCATAATAAACATTCTGACAGCTATATTTCAAAGGCTTTATTTGTATCAGATTTATTTATAGGTGATGGCAATTGCTTTGGATAATGGTGATTTGGCAGCAGTAATAGTGACAAGGGTGTCGATATAAATGCATTAACTGGGACTTTGTCAGATTTTTGTGTTGTTCTGATGGGGCCTGTTGCTTTGATTTTGGCTGTTGTAACTTTGTGAAACAAAATCATTAAATTGGATTGCTCAGTCTTACAGCAACAAATATGAACTTTTGAAATTACTTTATTCCAAACAAGACACTACTTTTGTTAATCACTTCGGGAGAGCTTGAAATTACAGTAATTATTCAATATTAACATCAGTGACTACTTGCATTTATATAGTGCATTTAATGTAACAAAACTCATGTGTAAGATACTTGACACCCTTCTGGTCACTTTCCAGGGGTATTTTATGTGGAAAAGTCATTGTTACGGCCAGGTGAGGAGGTGGGGTGGGGGGGGGGGTCACAGGCTCCCCTCTTGCCCTTCCTCTTATTTGACTACAAAGGGTTTATTCCTTTTTTAACAATGGTTGTGCTTACCACCTCAGTGAGTGTTTTACCTTTTACCTTTAATGTGATTGTGAAAGAACCAATCAGACGAGTTTTCTTGAGTTTAAACAAGAAAGGGGTGAGTTTATTATACGTAACAATCTAGACCAGATCTAAATAAAATCATTAAAAAAACACTACACATTCACGCACACATTCATACAAGAATCACACATACACAAATAGATTACAGAGTGAGAAGTAGATTTTGTGTTTGAATTAAAGACCAGAATAAATAAAAATTAAAATAATCTGTGCGGTTGGATGATTCGGTGGCATTCCGGCTGAAGATGTATTCTTTAAGTCTTTGGCTATTCAAAGTGCACTTTGTGGCTGGCCGGCTTGGCTCAGAGCTTTCTTGGAGGCAGACTTGTAGGTGGCTCTCTTCCCCTGGTCTCTGTCTGTAGCAATCTGTAGGTTTGGAGGGTCCACAATTACAGATGGTTTTCAAACTTGTGGTGTTATCTGGGGGGAGAGAGAGAGAGAGAGAGCGGGAGGCCCACAGCCTTCCTGCTGCTGCACAGTCTGAGTTACTGGCTTGAGCATTTGTTCAAGGAAACTCCCACCTTTCACAGAGGTGGACAGACAGTTACATGACTGCCTCAGTGTATTCTCTGGAACCTTCTAATGATAGTCAAGGTTCAGAATTGGCCCCAGGATGCCAATTTTTACACTTGTAGGGGTTTGTTCTATCAAAGTCAAGGTGTTAGGATTGCCTTGAATGTTGTGCTACTGAAGCAATCTTTGGTAATTCAATCATTGTTATGGGTCCAGTTAGGGTCTTGGAATGTCAGAAGGTGTTTCTTTGCTGCCAGCTTTTAAAAGTTAACTGCAAGATTTTTTCCCATTAAAAGTTTAATGTAAGTTTCCAACCGATGAATTAATATTCCTTATTTGGCATATTGTTTTTCTTGACATCATTCATGATCTTTCCATATAACTACTTACTCAACATAAAATGGTGCATGCAGGCAATAATAACAAAGTATAAAAGAATTTAGTCACAGGGCCAGTGAATGTTCCATCTAACGAATAGGCTTTCATGGTGGAAAGCATTGGGAAATATTTTTTAAATTAAAAAAAATTCTTTCACAGGAAGTGGGCATTTATTGCCCAACCCTTTTTCCCCTTCCTTAGGTGGGGGTGAGCTACCTTCTGGAATTGCTGCAGTCCGTGTGCTGTTGGGTAGGGACTTGATTCAGTGGTGATGAAGGAATATTGACATATTTCCAAGTTAGGATGATGTGTGAATTGAAGGAGAACTTGGAGGTGGTGGTGTTCCCATGCACCAGGTTCTAGGTCAGCGATTCTCAAACTAGGGTCTGTGAACTCCTGGCAATGGGTAGAGACTTTTCGGGGGTCCATGAAATAATCAATTATGCTGCTGGGGTGCGAGCTGAGAGGTGGGTGCAGAGTGCGGCCGCCAGTTGTGCAGCACACAGTGGGTTGATTATTGCACCTCGGAGGGGTGATCACATGAAGGAGCGCTGAGAGTTGCACAGTGGTGGGTGCCAAAAAGTTGATCAATTATTGCGTGTTTCTCTATTTCCTGCTATTTTTCAGTTTTGGGGTGAGATGGGCGATTGTAGAATTAGTGACCTTTTGGTGAAAAAAACATATTTTAGGTGATATTAGTGCAGAATTTACTGTTACTGATGTTATAATCAGAATCAACAGATTCAAAAAGATCCTACATTATTATAACAGTCCTTACATGCAGCATTTTCCTATTATGAGTATTAAATACTATTATAATTTTGGCAGTTTTGTGATTAGTAATTCACTTGAAAAAGGGTCCTTCAACCAAAAACTTTGAGAACCACTATTCTAGGCGGTCAAGGTTGCGAGTTTGGGAGGTGCTGGGTTGGATTTTACCAGCCCCCCGACGCTGGGGGTGGTGGTGGGGGAGGCCCAGAAAATACCTCCGGGAGAGGCCTGCCAAGGGCCTTGAATCCGGGAAGGTCCCGCCCCATTTTACCAGCGGCAGCGAGCCCTCGTGACGATCCCCTGATGCTCGGCGACGGGACCTTCATTAAAATATTTAAATTTATTTAAATCAATGAATTAATACTTACGTCATCGTGATGGCGTTCAGCTGCGATATTCCGGCCGGTTGCCGGAACTCCTGCACCTTCGGATCTCCGTTCAGAGATCCGAGGCGGAACAGTGGTTGGGAGGGGGGAGCAGGTAAGTTTTCAGGGTGGTGGGGGGTGGGGGAGGGGAGGGAAAACCATTGCAATTGGTGGCGGGAATGGTGGGAAGGGGTTGAAGGTTAAAGTGAAGAAAGTACAGGGGGAAAGGTCTGGATCGCAAGTTTACATTGTTGGGGGAAGAGAGCAATAAATAAAGTGTGCAGTTCATTTGGGAGTGGTAGAGGGGATTGAAACTTTAATTTGAATTGGAATTTTAATAAACTTTTCCTTTTAATTTTTCAGATCAGGTACCTTTAAATATTTAAATTTAAATGAAGGGCTGGAAGCCCTTTAAAATTGGCGCCGGCACCTGCGCTGTGCCGCCTGATGCTGTTGCCGGGGATGAAGCACCCATCCCCTCCAAGTCATGGGGGGGCGGGCGTTCCACCCCCTCCATGTAAATGAGCCGCCACGCTAAATATTGTGGTGGCTCCGCGGAGCGAATCCTGCACATGTGCACCGCCGCTTTTGAAGCTCGCCACTGCGAGCTGGAAAAATTCCAGCCGCTGTCGAAGAACCCTTGGCGACTTGCAGCAGTGCATCTTGTAAACGATACACACTGCTGTCACATTGCGCTGGTGGTGCAGAGAATGACTATTTATGGTGATGGATTGGGTGCCCATCAAGTAGACTGCTTTGTCCTGGCTGGTGTCGAGCTTCTTGAATGTTGTTGGAGTTGCATTCATCCAGGCAAATGGAGAATATTCCATCACACAATAAAAACAGAGAATACTCAGCAGGTCAGGCAGCAACTGTGGAGAGAAAAACAGAGTTAACGTTTCAGGTCGATGATCTTTCATCAGAATTGAAAAAGTTGGAAATGTAACATGTTTTAAGCACGTACAGAGGCAGGGAAATGATGAAGGGGAGGAAAGAACAAAAGGGAAGGTCTGTGATAGGGTGGAAGGCAGGAGAGATTAAATGACAAAAGGAATGATGGTGCAAGGCAAAAGGAAATGGTAATGAGACAATAAAGAAATACAAGATGGGTCCAGAGGAAGTGTAAATGACAGCAGTGGAATCATTACCAACAGCTGCTGTCAGAAAAGATGGGAGCAGTGGTTATGATCTGAAATTTATGAACTCAGTGTTGAGTCTGGAAGGCTGTAAAGTGCCTCACCAAAAGATAAAAGAAATAAAGAAAGACTTGCATGTATATAGCGCATGTATATTTTCACAACCACAGGACATTACGAACTGCTTTGCAGCCAACAAAGTATTTTTGAAGTGCAGTCACTGTTGTAACATAGGAAACATGGCTGCCAATTTGCGCACAGAAAGCTCCCACAAACAGCAATATGATAATGACGAGATAATCTGTTTTTGTGATGTTGATTGAGGGATAAATATTAGCCAGGGCACTGGGGAGGATTTCCCAGTCCTTTAACTAGTGCCATGGGATCTCTTAGAATTAGAATTAGAACATTACAGCGCAGTACAGGCCCTTCAGTCCTCGATGTTGCGCCGACCTGTGAAACCATCTGACCTACACTATTCCATTTTCATCCATATGTCTATCCAATGACCACTTAAATGCCCTTAATGTTGGCGAGTCTACTATTGTTGCAGGCAGGGCGTTCCACGCCCCTACTACCCTCTGAGTAAAGAAACTACCTCTGACATCTGTCCTATTTCTATCACCCCTCAACTTAAAGCTATGTCCCCTCGTGTTTGCCATCACCATCCGAGGAAAAAGACTCTCACTATCCACCCTATCCAACCCTCTGATTATCTTATATGTCTCTATTAAGTCACCTCTCCTCCTCCTTCTCTCCAACGAAAACAACCTCAAGTCCCTCAGCCTTTCCTCGTAAGACCTTCCCTCCATACCAGGCAACATCCTAGTAAATCTCCTCTGCACCCTTTCCATAGCTTCCACATCCTTCCTATAATGCGGTGACCAGAATTGCACGCAATACTCCAGGTGCGGTCTCACCAGAGTTTTGTACAGCTGCAGCATGACCTCGTGGCTCCGAAACTCGATCCCCCTACTAATAAAAGCTAACACACCATATGCCTTCTTAACAGCCCTATTAACCTGGGTAGCAACCTTCAGGGATTTATGCACCTGGACACCAAGATCTCTCTGTTCATCTACACTACCAAGAATCTTCCCATTAGCCCAGTACTCTGCATTCCTGTTACTCCTTCCAAAGTGAATCACCTCGTACTTTTCCGCATTAAACTCCATTTGCCATCTCTCCGCCCAGCTCTGCAGCCTA
This sequence comes from Heterodontus francisci, assembly GCF_036365525.1. Classification (NCBI taxonomy): domain Eukaryota; kingdom Metazoa; phylum Chordata; class Chondrichthyes; order Heterodontiformes; family Heterodontidae; genus Heterodontus; species Heterodontus francisci. The sequence goes on from NC_090401.1 coordinate 46,820,891, forward strand.
TCTATGTCCCTCTGTACCCTACAACATCCTTCGGCACTATCCACAACTCCACCGACCTTAGTGTCATCCGCAAATTTACTAACCCACCCTTCTACACCCTCTTCCAGGTCATTTATAAAAATGACAAACAGCAGTGGCCCCAAAACAGATCCTTGCGGTACACCACTAGTAACTAAACTCCAGGATGAACATTTGCCATCAACCACCACCCTCTGTCTTCTTTCAGCTAGCCAATTTCTGATCCAAAGCTCTAAATCACCTTCAACCCCATACTTCCGTATTTTCTGCAATAGCCTACCATGGGGAACCTTATCAAACGCCTTACTGAAATCCATATACACCACATCCACTGCTTTACCCTCATCCACCTGTTTGGTCACCTTCTCGAAAAACTCAATAAGGTTTGTGAGGCACGACCTACCCGTCACAAAACCGTGCTGACTATCGCTAATGAACTTATTCTTTTCAAGATGATTATAAATCCTGTCTCTTATAACCTTTTCCAACATTTTACCCACAACCGAAGTAAGGCTCACAGGTCTATAATTACCAGGGCTGTCTCTACTCCCCTTCTTGAACAAGGGGACAACATTTGCTATCCTCCAGTCTTCCGGCACTATTCCTGTCGACAATGACGACATAAAGGTCAAGGACAAAGGCTCTGCAATCTCCTCCCTAGCTTCCCAGAGAATCCTAGGATAAATCCCATCTGGCCCAGGGGACTTATCTATTTTCACACTTTCCAAAATTGATAACACCTCCTCCTTGTGAACCTCAATCCCATCTAGCCTAGTAGCCTGAATCTCAGTATTCTCCTCGACAACATTTCCTTTCTCTACTGTAAATACTGACGCAAAATATTCATTTAACACTTCCCCTACCTCCTCTGATTCCACACACAACTTCCCACTACTATCCTTGAATGGCCCTAATCTAACTTCCACCTGAAATGACAGAAAAGGCCTCAGTTTAGTGTTTTATCCAAAAGACAGAACAATGTTGGAGACCAAGGACAGAGAGGTCAGAATGAGTGTGAGCTGGAGAATTAAAATACCAAGCAAACAGAAGCTCAGCGTCATGCCTGTGGATTGAACGGTCAGCATTTGCGCTCCCCAATGTAGAGGAAACTGTATCGGGAGCAGTGAATACAATATACTGAATGAAAAGAAGTACAAGTAAATCGCTGTTTCAGCTGGAAGGAGTGTTTGAGGCCCTGGACAGTGCAAAGAGAAGGTACCATGGGAAGTGGAAGTGCTTTTGGGGGTGATTGAAAAGTGTCCGAGGGGATCGTGAAGAAAAGAGTGTCTTCGTAATGCTGAAAGGAGAAGACAAAGTGAGTCATTCGTGACAGAATACTTAGTTTCTATCCTGCTCTTGAAGCCACAGTATTTATATGTCTCGTCCAGTTAGGTTTCTGGTTTATTGCATGTTGATGGTGGGGGATGGTAATGCCATTGAATTACAAGGGGAGGTGGTTAGATTCCCTCACATTGGAGATGGTCATTGCCTGGCACTTGTGTGGTGCGAATGTTACTTGTCACTTACAGGCCCAAGTCTGGATGTTGTCCAGGTCGTGCTGCATCCGATCATTATTTGAGGAATTGCAAATGGAACTGAACACTGTGAAATCATCAGCGAACATCCTCACTTCTGACCTGATGATGGAGTGAAGGTGATGAAGATGAAGCAGCTTGAGATGGCCTAGAATGCTGCCCTGAAGAACTTTGTGGCAATGTCCTGGGACAGAGATGATTGGCCTGCACTATCCACAACCATCTTCCTTTTGCGCTAGGTATACCTCGAGCCAATAGAGAGTTTCCTACTTATTCCCTTTGACTTCAATTTTACTAGGACTCCTACACTTGGTCAAATGTTGCCTTGATGTCAAGGGCAGTCACCCTCATCTCCCTTCTGGAATTAAACTCTTTTGTTCATGTTAAGACCAAGGCTGTAATGAGGTCTGGAGCTGAGTGGTACTGACAGAATCCAAACTAAGAATTGGCGAGTAGTAGAGCATGGCTACCCGACCTGAACCCGATGGGACCCGACGACGTGTTGGGCTCGGGTCGGGCCGGGTCGGACACACTCAATCACCACCTCCGGTTCACGGCTCCAATTTTAAATGTAGTTTTTAAACAACCTTTCTAGTCCAGTTAGAGTTTTTGT